>NW_025999968.1:18768420-18773171 GCF_001458135.2 Marmota marmota marmota | reverse complement strand
GTGGGTCGCAGGCCCGCCTACCTTGCAGGAGTGATTGGAAGCTCTGTTCAGCCGTGGGCCACTGGGCCTTTTCTGCCGGTGGTCACCGTTCCGCCTACCTGGCAGGCGCTGGGGGTGGGGGGCGGCTCTGCTTCTCAGCAGGCCGCTGGGCCTGCTCTGTGGATGGTCTACCTTTTTCATTTTTAACATTCATTTATTCAATATATATTTATTCATTCATGCTGTGAACAAGGCAAGGTGCTGGGAACCAGCAGAGTCAACACAGCTCTTGATGTTATGAAGCATATAGTCTAAAGGAATAGAAAAACACTGAACAAAATTATCCAAATTATTAATTACAGTTGTGATAGCCACTCTTAGATGGGTGCCCATTATTAGGAGGCTACTATAATAATATGAGTAAAAGACAGTGGTGACTTGGAATAAAGAAGTACCTAGTTTTTGAGAGGTGAAATTACTGACTTAGCAACTGGATGATTCTATACTCCAAATTAGAGGGAGATTGGTAGATCAGGACTGGGGAGATCTAAGATCTGTCAAAAGACAAAATTACAAAGTTCAGCTTAAAGATCTTAATTGGCTTTGTTTTCAATTCTAGAATTTGGCAACACTTCAATCCACAAAATAAACTATTTTGAAATGATAGCAATTTAACATCATCGTAAAGATAAGAAAAGGAAGCAAAAGAAGAAAGAGAAAATATACTAATGAAAGCTCTACACTTTTACTCCATCCCTCCCCAATTCTGAATTTTTGATGTCCTATTTGACATCTTTCTATATTGCTTATCTCTCAGCATGGTATAGCTGTTATTATGTCAATTCTGTCTTTAAATTTTCATACTAAAGATATCAATGGTTTACACATCATTTTTAGAATATTAGAACATTCTGAATTTGTATAGTTACTTTTTCCTGAGTTTTATACCTTCCAATGTTTCCTTTTTACTCATTAAGACCTCTTTCTTTGGGTTTTAAGGAGATTTATTCTCTCAGCTTTTGTTTATCTGGAAATGTCTTTGTCTCTCTTTCATTTATAAAGGAATGTTTTGCTGGTTAGGGTTGGCAGGATTTTTCTCTTGGTACTATGAAAATCTTATGCCACCTATCCTAACCTGTAAGAAGTCAGCTCTTGGGTGAATTAGAATACCCTTATATGTCATTTTTTATTTTCTCTTGCTTACTTGAGAATTTTCTTTTTCTCTTTAAACTTTGAGAGCTTAATTATGTCATGGGGTAGACTTAGTTGAGTTGAATCTGATTGGTGACCTCTAACCTTCCTATACCTGGATATTTGTATCATTCTCTGCATTTTGGAAGTTTTCTATTATTAAGCTTGCCATCCCTTTGGCATTCTCAAGTCCTTCTTGAACCTGATAACTTGAATATTTGCTCAGTTAATGTCCCAATGTTCACATAAGCTTTCTTCATTCTTTCTTTTTTCTTCAGTAAAATATACTTCAACTGTATATTTTCAAATAGCCTGTTTTCAAACTCACTTATTATTTCATGGGTTAGATGTATTCTGAAATTGATGGCTCCTACAGCGTTTTAAAATTTGCTTAGTGTAATTTTTAGCTAAGGATTCCTGCTTGACTTTAAAAAATTGTTTCTATCTCTCTGTTAAGCTTAATTATTAGAATTGAATCACTTCTATGCTCTCTCTCTTTTTATTCATTCTTTTTAGATGTACATGACAGTAGAGTATATTTTGACTATCATACATAGTCGGATCTATTTAGTATCCAATTCTTGTGGCTGTACATGACATGGAGTTTCATTGGGGGTGTATTCATATATGAACATAGGAAAGTTATGTTTGATTCAATATACTGTCTTTCCTATTCCCATTCCTCTACCTTTCCTTTGTTCTCCTTTCTCTAATCTACTGAACTTCAATTTTTGTCCCCTCCCCACATTGTGTGTTAGCTAGCATTCACATATCAGGAAGAACATTTGACCTTTGGTTTTTTGGAACTGGCTTATTTCATTGAGTAAGTTAGCCTCCAGATCCATCCATTTACAGGCAAAAGTCATAAAGTCATTCTATTTTTTGACTGAATAATATTCTATTGTGTATATGCACCACATTTTCTTTATTCATTCATCTGTTGAAGGGCACCTAGGTTGGTTCCATAGATTAGATATTGTGAATTGAGCGGCAATAAACATTGGTATGGCTGCAACACTACAGAATGCGATTTTAAGTCCTTTGGGTATGTGCTGAGGAGTGAAATAACTGGGTCAAATGGTGGTTCCATTCCAAGTTTTCTGAGGAATACCCATACTGCTTTCCAGAGGGTTGCACCAATTTGCAGTCCACCAGCAATGTATGAGTGGAACTTTCCTCCCACATCCTCACCAACATTTATCATTACCTTTATTCTTGATAATTGTAATTCTAACTGGAGTGAGGTAGAATCTCAGTGTAGTTTTAATATATAGTTCTCTAATTGCTAGAGGTATTTAACAATTTTTCATTGTATTTCTTCTCCTGTGACGTGCCTGTCTAGTTCCTTTGTCCATTTATTGATGGATTATTTGTTTTTTCTGGTGTTATGTTTTTTGAGTTCTTTGTATATCATGGAGATTAAAGCTCTATCTGAGATGCAGGTGGCAAAGATTTTCTCCCATTCTGTAGGTTCTTTCTTCAGGCTCTTGATTGTTTCCTTTCCTGTGAAGAAGCTTCTTAGTTTGATACCAGCCCATTTATTGATTCTTGATTTTACTTTTTGCACTTTAGGACTCTTGGTGAACAAGTTGGTTCATAAGCTGACATGATGGAAAGTTGGGCCTACATTTTCTTCTAGTAGGTCCAGGGTCTCTGGTCTAATGTCTAAGTCCTTAATCCACTTTGAGTTGAGTTTTGTGAAGAGTGAGAGATAGGGGTCTAATTCCACTTTGTTACATACAGATTTCTAATTTTCTATGCACCATTTGTTGAATGGTCTATCTTTTCTCCAATGTATGTTTATGCCACCCTTGTCTAGCATGATAACTGTATTTATGTATCTTCTATTCTGTTCCATTGGTCTTCATGTCTACTTTGGTGCCAATACCATGATGTTTTTGTTACTATAGCTCTGTAGTGTAATTTAAGGTCTGGTATTGTGATTCCTCCTATTTCACTTTTCTTGATGATGATTGCTTTGACTATTCTGGGCCTCTTATTTTTCCAAATGATTTTAATAACTTCTTTTTCTATTTCTATGAAGAACACCATCTGAAGCTTGATAGGAATTGAATTGAGTTTGTATAGCACTTTTGATAGTATGGCTATTTTTTTAATATTTATTTTTTTAGTTGTAGTTGTAGTTCTATTATATAAGAGTATAAATTTTCAAAATAATCTTTATTTATTTATTTTTATGTGGTGCTGAGGATCAAACCCAGGGCCTCACACATGCTAGGCAGTATGGCTATTTTGACTATATTAATTCTGCCTATCCAAGAACATCTTTCCATTTTCTTTAATTTTTTAGTTGTAGTTGGACACAATACCTTTATTTCACTTATTTTTTTTTTTTTATGTGGTTCTGAGGATTGAACCTAGGGTCTCGTGTGTGCGGGGCAAACACTTTACTGCTGAGTCACAACCCCAGCCCCTCTTTCCATTTTCTAAGGTCTTCTTCCATTTCTTTCTTTAGAGTTCTGTAGTTTTCATTGTAGAGGTCTTTCTCTTCTTTTGTTAGATTGAGTCCCACATATGTTTTTAGAGCTATGTGAATGGGATAGTTTTCCTAATTTCTCTTTCAGTTGATTTATCACTGATGTATAGAAACACAATTGATTTATGGACATTAATTTTATATCCTGCTACTTTCCTGAATTCATTTATGAGTTCTAGAAGTTCTCTAGTTGGGTCTTCTAAAAATAGAATCATGTTGTTGGCAAATAGGGATAGTGTGAATTTTTCTTTTCCTATTCGTGTCCCTTTAATTTCTTTCTTCTGTCAAATTGTTCTAGCTGTAGTGTCCAGGACTGTGTTGAATAGACTGTAGAGGGCATCCTTGTCTTGTTTCAGTTTTTAGAGGAAATGCTTTCAATTATCCTCCATTTAAAATGATGTTGGCCTTGGGTATAACATACATGGCTTTTACAATGTTGAGATATGTTCATACTATCCCTAGTTTTTCTAATGTTTTGAACATGAATGGATGCTCAATTTTATCAAATGCTTTTTCTGTATCTATTGAGATGATCATGTGATTCTTGTCTTTAAGTCCATTGATGTGATGAATTTACGTTTATTAATTTCTGTAGTTGAACCAATATTGAATCCCTGACTTGATCATGGTGCACTATCATTTTAATATGTTTTTTATGTGATTTGCCAGTATTTAATTAAGAACTTTTGCATCTACGTTCATCAGGGATATTGGTCTGAAGTTTTCTTTCCTTAGTGTGTCTTTGTCCGGTTTTAGTATCAGGGTGATCCTGGATTCATAGAATTAGTTCCTTTTTTATTTCATGGAATAATTTGAGGAGGATTGGTGTTAGTTCTTCTTTGAAGGTCTCGTAGAACTTGGCTGAGAATCTGTTTGGTCAGATTCTATAAACTAATCAGCCCATCCTAGTTCAAGGGGACCAACTGGGTGATAATTGTAGGCAGGTGGGGTGTGGCTAGAGGAGGTAGGTCACTGGAGGCAAGTTCTGGAAGGGTGCATCTGCTTTGCAGCCCCCTTCTCTCAATCTCTCTCTCTCTCTCTCTCTCTCTCTCTCTATATATATATATATATATATATATATATA
>NW_025999968.1:18730435-18755372 GCF_001458135.2 Marmota marmota marmota | reverse complement strand
GTCTGCTCACCCTGCGGGCACGGGTGGCGGTTCCGCTCCGCCCCCACTCCAATTGGGGTCATGTGACCACCACACCGGCAGGGCCTGATCTGGGTGTGGGCGAAGGATCTGCTCTGCCCCTACTCCAGTTGGGGTGACGTGTACCACGCTCGCAGGCCGCTGGGCCTGACCCTCCAGTCTGTCACAGGTCTGCTTACCTTGCCGGCGCGGGCGGCGGCTCTGCCCTGCCCCTCCTACCACGCCCGTGTACCACTGGGTCGCGGGTCTGCCCACCTTGCGGGCGCGGGTGGCGGCTCCGCTCCACCCCCTCTCCAATTGGGGTCACGCGATCACCACGCCAGCGAGCCGCTGGGCCTGCTCTGCTCACTGGCGGCGGCCCGGCTCCTCCCCTCTGGCTCGACGACAAATCGTGAGAGACTCGGGTGTCTGTGCCTCACCCCCCCCTACCAGGAGACCAACTGTTTCTGTCGCCGCCGGTATTGATGAAGTTCTCTCCTCCGCCGCTTTCTGATGACATCAGATCTCTGCCATGTTGGTATCCTATGCGAATGGCAGCATTTCGTTCCCCTTGCCGGGCAACCGAAGCAACAGGTGAGTCCTGACCGGCCCTCAGTAGGACCCGGACCGGGAAGCAGTTTCCGCGGGCTCCTAGCCCTGGGCCAGGGCAGTTCCGGGAGCCGGAACTCGGCCGCTCCGTGCTCGGTGTATGCTCCGATAAGAGCAGGCTCAAGAAGCAGCCCCCGCGGGCTCAGTTCCGGGAGCCGGAACTCGGCCGCTCCGTGCTCGGTGTATGCTCTGATAAGAGCAGGCTCCAAGAAGCAGCCTCTGCAGGCTCCCCAGCCCTGGGCCAGGGCAGTTCCAGGAGCCGGAACTCGGCCGCCCTGCGCTCGGTGCTCGCTCCGATAAGAGGAGGCTCTAAGAAGCACCCAGGCACTGAGCCCGAGCAATCTGTTTGCAAGCCGCAGGCGAATGGCAGCCTGAAATTACCTGTTCTATGGCTGAATGAGCTGCGGTCAGTCGAAAACAGGGATGGTGACGTCAGCTCTCCAACATGGTGGCCGCTGGCCTCCTCTGTGGTCTGACTGGTGTGGAGAACCGAGATGGACCGCTTCCTTCCCCCGTCTCAAACCCAGAATTGAGCCCTGAGTACGATGCTTGCACGGCTGGCAGAAACTGCAGCGCTGTATCCCTGTGTCGCTATCTCCTCGTTTCCCAGCGCGCGCTGCAGACTCTAGCCGCGGGGCAATTTGCTGAATAAGCGGTGTTACCCTCCGTGCGACAAATCTCTCGTGTTTGAGTCCCCGTAGCCGATCCTCGTGCGATGGAAATCCTTCCTCCAGGTTCCGGAGCACCCCACTATTGCTGGAAATTCCTAACAAGATAGCCTTTAGCCGTCCTGACTTGTCATACTCCCACACAGTGACGCAGCACACGGGGGCAATGCACTCCCCTAGCCGCCATCATCCCGATCCCCGATTATTTGAATACTTAAAAGTAGTTCTGCTCAGTGGTTCAGGAGTCTAAGACAGGAGGATTGTGAGTTCAAAGCCAGCCTCAGCAAAAAATGAGAAGCTAATTAATAAGCAACTCAGTGAGACCCTGTCTCTAAATAAATAAAAAAAAATGGGGCTGGGATGTGTATGTATATATATATATATATATATATAGAGAGAGAGAGAGAGAGAGAGAGAGAGAGAGATAGATATCTGCTTCCTAACCCCACCAAGAGATGAGCAGCTTTTCTCCACTGGGCCCTTCCCCCATGATGTGCTGCCTCACCTTGGGCCCAGAGCAATGATATCAGACATATATGGACTAAGACCTTTGAAACTGTAAGCCCCAAATAAACTTTTCCTCATCTACGTTGTTTTTGACTGGTGTTTTGGTCACTGTGATATAACAGCTGTCTAAAAGACTCATAACTACAAGGCCCTGTACAGTCTCAGGGGTGTACCAGAGCTTCTTGTCCATGTTGCAGCTGACAATGGTGATTCAAAACAAGTATCTGTCCTACTTAGGTTCAGGTCTCCACCTGATGCTGGGACAAGTCTAAAGATTCACTCTACAAGCTCTGGCCTAGGTATAGGAGCTTTTGGTTTCTGCCTGGTGCTGAGTCTCACTGTGATGGGACCTGGCACTGAGCTCCAGGGAAAAGTCCTGTACTGACTTTCTTGTCTTGTTCCCCAGAGGGCAGAGTCTTGCCTCACCCTCTGTTGCTTGATGGGTGGCTGCCTGGCTAACCTGGACCCAGAGGTTTAACCCTTGAGTACTGGCCTGGGGAAAGGTGTTGTGGGATTTTTCCTAGCAGTATATTTTAAATCTAAGACCCCCAAGTGAGAGGTGTCTTTCTCTCCATGTTGCATGTTGCTTGGAGTTGGGTTAGAGGTGATACAGGCAACTCTTCTCTTCCTGTCTTCTTTAATGTTGATTTCCATATTATTATACTTAAACCAGGCACTATGGTCTCCCACCTAACTTCCTTAGCTCTTATTAAGGTAGTCTGATATGTGAAAAGCTGTTCAAATTAGTTTTTAGAGAGATGATCACTGGTGGATCTCAGCCCCCATCTTGCTCTACTTTTCTATTCAATAAAATGGATTTGGTATTCACATGGGATGAGCCAAGGAGGTTGGTTTTTAAAGACAGAAAAGCTGAAAAAAGCAGAAACAGAACAAAATAAAGATTGGTCACTTCAAAGTTAATTTTCTTTTAAAGCATGAATGGGAAGATAGAACAATAGAAAAATAAGTGATTTTTTAACACTAAGTAACTTAGTGTTACTTTTGATCACTTCTCTTGTGTAAGGATTAAAGCTTAGGGAACTTTATTATCAGGCTAACTGAAGCTAGCTTGTTTGGGAGATTTGGCTATCTTTTATGGCTCCTCATATCTTTGGAGGTCTGATAAAAAATTGTTTTTGTTTGATGACTTGGAACTTTAGTATGGGTAACAACATTTTGATTTTTAATCTGGTCTGGTAGGACCCAGTGTAGGATCTTAGTCCAAAACAGTAGCTTCTTGTACATTTTATTTACCAGTTCAGATTTGAGCAAGTCTGGCTAGGTACCTCTGGAGTACCAAGACAAGTTGAATAAGCATTTATACAGGGGAGAGGTCTGGGTTAATGTTAATGACAGAAATTAGAAAATTAGGTTACAGCCAAAAATTAAAACTCAGGAATGAGATATTTAGGGAAATAAATTAAGAAAGGAAAGGAAGGGGAGGAAGGTTAGTGTAGAACCTTGGTGGTAACTTCAACAGTTATTAGCTGTTGGAAGAAGTAAGCAAAAATATATAAATTACAGTGGCAGAAATAACAAAGAGAAAGCAAGAGGGTATAATGGTAGAAGGCGAGAGAAAAGAGTGTTTCCAAGAGGGCCCTCCAGGCAACCAAAGGATCACTCAATGTTAAGACTAAGAACAAAATGTATAAAACATCTGGCAACATGAAGACCAGTGTTCCAGTGCAAAAGCTATATAGGAATGGCTTAGGGAGCCTTATAGTCTATATCTGAATATCCTCCAAAGGCTGATATGTTGAAGACTTGGTTCTCAGTGCAGCAGTGTTCAGAAATGAAGCTTTTGATAAGTAATTGGATCATGAGGACTCTGATCTCATAAATGGATTAATCCACTGGTGGTGCCATAATTGAATGGACTAATGGGAAGTGGTGCAAACTGGAGAAGGTGGGGCCTAGTAGGAGTATGTTTGTCACTGGGGGTATCCCTGGAAGAGTATATTTTGTCCTTGGCAAATATATACATATAATAAAAATATATAATATAACACACACACACACACACACACACACACATATATATATATATATATTCCTCCCCCCATTCACCCTTTCTGGGCTACCATGAGCTGAGCAGCTTTCCTCTACCACACCCTTCTGCCATGTTGTTTTGCCTCACCTCAGGCTCAGGGCAATGGAGCCACTGTAATTTATATATTCAGTTCAATAGTCCTTGAACTGAAATGTCTGAAACAATGCACTAAAATAAATTATTTCTCCTCAAAGTGAGGTCAAGAGGAAGAGATAAAGCTAGGGAAATAGGGAAATGGACCCTGGATGACTTCCTAAGAAGCAGAGCACACATAGCAGCTGCAGGCTTTTGCTGAGAAATTTGAAAAAGGTTATTTTAAAATTGGGACATACATGACCTGGAGTCCACAGCCTCTCCAAAGAAGGAAAAATGCATGATTAATATTTTGATTGGACTGGAGGCTGCATGAATGCCTCGTGGACACAGAGTATTTGACCCAGGATTGGGCAAGAAGCTTACTTTCTTAAATATATAGATCCTTATCAACCCTAGATAATACCCTAGCCATTGACTGAAAACCCTCTGAGGTCCCTTCCCAAGCATGAGAACTTTGCTTCACTTTGCTTTAATAAATTCCTTTTTTTCGGGGGAGGGGATACTGGGGATTTAATCCAGAGGCACTTTACTCTGAGCTATATCCCCAGCCATTTAAAATTTTTATTTTAAGACAGGGTCTCACTAAGTTGCTTAGGGCCTTGCAAAGTTGCTGAGGCTGGCCTTGAATTTGTAATTCCTACTGTCTCAGCCTCCCGAGCTGCTGGGACTATAGGCGTATGCCACTGTGCCTGTTTTTGCTTTAATAAATTATTATACTTTGTTTTCACCCCTTTCTGTCTGTGAATCTCATTCTTTGAATACACAAGACAAAGAATCCACCTGACTTCATGGTCTGTGTTACATAAGTTGTTTTTCTCAGGTATTTTGTCATAGCAACAAAAAACCTGACAAACTTGGAGCATGAGAAAAATTGAAAGAACATCATAATTCTTTCAAGAAGTTTGCTTCCTCTGAACTGTCTGTGCTTTGCTGATTTTCCAATTGTGATTTTTACATTGATTTCATTGTTTTATGTGATCTCTATGTATGTGTATGTTGAGATTATTTGTTAAACAGTACTATAGAGTCATTTAAAAAGTTTTTATCTACTATTCAATCTTATGTAGCTTTTGGTACACATTAGCTTTATTTTTATATAGTTAATTTTTTCCTCATGACTCTTCCAATGCACTTTTACTTAGAAATTACATATTTATCTTTATATTCTTTCTTTTTTATATTATTTCTTAAACATTTATGGTATTACTGAAAATTTAAAAATAATTTTAGTATTTCTTTGGACATGTAAGTTTAAGGTTTGGGGTGCTTTGTTTTACTGTGATATTGATGGAATAGTAAACAATAAAGCTAGTCTTTGGATGTTCTAGTTAATATTTTAACCAACTGACTTTGTTGCCTCATTGTCAGAGAAAGCTCTTAATGAATAAGAAGATAAAATTTCAGTTAAACATGAGATTTGTTTAATTCGTAGTTTGTTGACTTTCTGCCTTTGTGCTAATATTATATATTCTCTTTATATTATACAAATTTTTAATTCTATATTCTCAGTTTCCTGTGCTTCCCAGAATTACACCATTTGACTGCTACCCTCCAAGGCATTCTCATAAGGATCAGAAGTTCCAAAACCATGCTCACATGTGACATTGTAGGAAATGCTCAGTAGATAGCTTATAGAGGGAGCCAGTGGAATAAGAAGGATGCTCTCATTTTAAAATTCAAGAGTTTTCAGAATCCTTTGAATAGCAACTGTACTTAAAACCAAACAGTCTTTCTCTTTGTTACGTAACAGAGCTAGTGCTTATTTAAGCCACTTCAGGAGAGGAAACCCAGAGGTTTTGTCATCTTCAAGTTTGAGGAGCACAGATTGAACTCCTCCTTCATTTATAGCTTACCAATGAGATTTTTGGAAATCACACTCAGTTTGTTATGGTAACTAATTTGAAAATAAATATTTTATAAGTTTTTAAAGGTTATATTATAAAATTTACCTTAATGCAAAATTAAAAATTTAGAACATAGACAAATTCCTTCAAACTTTTTACTGTTTAACAGTCTATAGAATTTCTCAAGCTAGCTACAATAAACAGTGGGATTTGTTAGTATATTAAAAAATGTACATACAGTATACCCAAGGTATTATCTCTAGTACCCCAGGACAAGAACGCCAAAATCTGTGGATACTAAAGTCCCTTACATGACATGGTATTGTATTTGCATATATTTTATACCACATCCTCCCCGGTACTTTAAATTATACCTAGAATATTTATAGTACTTAATATAATATAAGTGATAAATAAGTAGTATTATAGTGTATTGATTAGAGAACAAATGACAAGAAAGAAATGGTACATTTTTGGTAAGGACACCATTTTGTTTTCTGAATATTTTTGATCCTCACTTGGTTGAATCCACAGATACTAAACCTACAGGTAGGGAGGGTTGATTGTATTATCTTTTGTTTGGTTACCAAATGCATACTTATATGTAATTTTAAATTTCACATATTTGAGCATCAAAAGTAGCCAGAAACTACTTTTGTGATCTGGTCATGACCAACAATATTAAATTATTTCACTTTGATATTAAAAACCTCAATTTTTGATAATATTTTGAAAATTTTCACTCCAAATGATGAAATCAGGAAGTATATTTCAGTATATTATGAATGTTTCTTGGATAATCTTTATTCTTAATAAGGGAAAAACCAAATTGGAAATAATTATCAGACTATTTTTTTCTTTTCACACTATTATGATCAATATTAGAGACATTCATGAGCATTAAATATGAATTTTGGGCAGATTAATACAAGTGATGGGTCTATGAAAATCATCTGGCAGTATATGTGCGAGCTAGAACAATTTTTAAGTTTCTCTTAATTTGTACCTAAGCTTCTTTGTTTTGTTTTCTGTCTTTGGCCAATGAATGGTTAAGGATGGAGTGAAAAATCTAAGTATAAGAAACAGTTTATACCATGGAGTAGCAGACACCACCGTGGTAAAAGGACACCTCCACAATGTTCAATTTGCAGGGCTGAGTCCTGCCATGTGACCGCCACTTGCCACTGCATAGGTTCACATAGGCATCCAAAGATCCCCAATGTTTACAGTTCAAATAGCAGGGAGGAGTTGGACTTTTACCTAATTTATTTATTTTGTAGTATTGTATATTATGCTCAGGGGCACTCTACCACTGAGCCATATCTGCAGCCCTTTTTAACTTTCTGAGACAAGGTCTTATGAAGTTGTTCAAGCTGACCTTGAATTTGGGATCCTCCTAACTCAGCTGTTGGAATAGCTGGGGTTATAGGTATGTTCTACCTTGCCTCCCTTACCTGTTTATTTTTTAAAAATAGAAGCATATGTAGATGTCATTACCACTTATCTATGTTATTTTTGCCCAGTAACTCCTTTGAAAGACACTTCTTGACCATTGAAACTAAAGAAGTCCCCCTCCTCATAGTTCCCTTTCATATCATCTTATCATAGTGTATTATAATTCTGTGACAAAAATATCTGACAAGAATAACTTCCAGGATGAAAATTTATTTTGGACTTACGGTTTTAGAGGTTTCATTTGTAGATGGCCAGCTGTATTCTTCTGGGCTCAAGTGGTGAGGTAGAACATGATGGGGGAAGGGCCTGGAGGAGGAAAGCTCAAGACTGCCATGAAGCAGAAAGAAAGAGAGGTGCCAGGAACAAAAGTGCTCCCAGTGTCCTACTGCTTCCAGCCACACCCTACTTGCCTATAGTTATCACAGTGTTTCTTTTAAATTATTAGTCTTTCAAATGGATTAATTCACTGATGAGGTTATAGCTCTTATCATCTGTTCATGAGCTTTTGAGGGACACCTCATATTTAAATCATAACATAAAATTTTACATATCACCATCATTTATTTTCTTATTTCCTTTTAGACTTATTTATTGATAGTCTTTTCCCCTCCATCTAGGTAGAATATCTAGAAGGCAAAGTTTCTTCATTTAGTGCTGTATCTTCTGATTCTAGAAAGACAACATATTTTCAATCATTGAGTAAATGTGGATCCCTCACCACTAACTTCTATGTCTGCTGTACCCGGGCAACTTATAGGAGAATGCAACCCTTTTTGGATATCATAGCTCAACACTTCAATCTTTACATGGTTCTCCCATTAAAATTTAGTAGAAGCCAGATTACAATACCTATAATCTTAGTGACACAGGAGGCTAAGTCAGAAGGATTGCAAGTTTGATGCCAGCCTTGGAAATTTAACAGAACTCTCAGAAACTTAGTGAGATCCTGTCTCAAAACAAAAATGAAAAATGCCTGGGGATATAGCTCAGTGATAAAATGCTCCTGGATCCAATCCCTAGTACTCTACCCCCCACCCCCGCCCCCGAAAAAAAATAGTACAAATTCTACTATTAATGTGAGCACAGGGAGATTAGAATCATTCCATGTGTGATCTAATTTTCCTTATTGAAAAGCTCCAGGAGACTATTAATTTCACTGTACTGTACATTCTTTAGCTTTGGTATGTCTGAGCACAAGAGTCACGGTCATGTGCAGGTTGGCATTCTTCTCAGACCAACAGTGATGCCCAGGACCCTGTATTCCTTCTCTTTATGACTGAAATCTTTGGCAATATGATGATTTGGGGTTATGCTGATTTATTACTAGAAACTAAGAACTGGACATTGGCTACAGGGTCAGGGCTTTCCTCATGTCTGGCAGTTGGGAGCAACTGGTGTATCTTTTCCCTTTCCTGACCCTTCTCTTCCAGGGACCTGAGAGCAAAAAGGAGAGAAATGAGAGAGAGTGTCTGAGGATGGAGATAAGATCCTGCAAGAAGGTGGAGGAGGGAAGGAGCTCAGCCAAAAAAGAAAGTTAGAAGCCTAGTTTGAGAGGCATCTATGGCCCCCTTGGTTAAAAAGGGGCCTGAATAGTTCTTTATTTCTATGTCATGATGTCAGGCGCCACTGGTTGTTTTGAGCCCAGTTCACCATTTCAGGAGGGCAGGATGGCAGCTGCAAAAGAGCATCCCAGATGCTGAGTGACAGAGGTGGGCGGTTGGAATGGGGCTCCTCAAGACGACTTGCGTCACCCTCCAACTGCTTCTGGCATCTTGCTTGAGTGTAATCTGCTTTCTTGCCTTTTCATGGGAATAAAAGAATAAAAGGTATTTTAATAGAATAAAGTAATTTCTGAAAATGCAAACGAAGATTTTTAAATAGCTACCCACACATCTTCACCAACTCTTCTTCCATGACAACCTTGCAATTCATCTTAAATAAAAGTCATTGGTGTGACTCTTTAGATTTACTTCCTTTTAGAAGTAATTATGTAAGTATGTCTAATGGCCATCATTTAACGAGAACTGGTAATTACCATGCCAAGTATTATCCTTAATGCTTTAATGTATTACCTAAAATAATCCTTTCTACCCTGAAGTAGAACCTTGTGTTAGTCAGGGTTCTCCAGAAAGCCAGGACCAAAAGGATATACAGAGTGAACTATATGAGATGGATATCTTTGGGGAATTGGCTCACATGGCTATAGTGGCTGAGAAGTGTCATGAAGGACTGTCTCCTAGTTGGAGAACCAGGGAAGTCAGTAGTGTGGCTCAGGCCAAGTCCAAAGGCCTCAGAACCTGGGAAGCTGCTGGTGCAACTTCTCACTTTTTGTTCCAAGGCTGAAGTCATGAGAACCTGAACACAGGGGATTGGTGCAGGTCCCTGATGCCATGAGCTGGAGAACTTAGAGTTCTGATGTCAAAGGGCTTGAGAAGGAGGATGTCCCAGTGGCGTGTGTGCGCGCGCGCGCGCGCGCGCGAGAGAGAGAGAGAGAGAGAGAGAGAGAGAGAGAGAGAGATTGCTTATCCTTTGCCTTTTGTTCTCTCTGGGCCTTCAGCCAATTGGATGGTGCCTACTCACATTAGGTAAGGGCAGATCCTCCCCACTCTGTCCAGTGACTCAAATGTCTTCCAGAAACACATGCACAGGTACCCCCAGAAGTAATGCTTTATCAGCTATCTGGGTATCACTTCATCTAGTCAGGTAGACACCAAATGTTAACCATCACAGACATATTCTTCTGCTTGAGGAAACTGCAGTCTAGAAAAGTTCTATAGCTTTCTGGGAAGGTGGCGAAGTTAGGGCCAGAGCCACTCACTGTGTTGCTGGAGTTCTTGCTCCTCACTTGAGGCAAAACCTCCGTTTCTCATTAGAAACAGGCCATGATGCATGATAAGTGCATGATGTTCATGTGAATGGTGGGATGTTGGTGAGGAAATCAAAGTGAGGTAGGTTACCATTTTGAATACATGGTGAAGACTGATCACTTGAGGTCAGCTTTATGCTGATCTCTTATTCTATCATATGAGATCATATTCTATCACTACTTTTTCTCTATAAAAATGGGGATTGAAACTCTAATACTTTTTCCATTTACTCTTTGCCTCTGTCTTGGATCTTCAAATGCCCATGGGTAACTGGTTCTCCATTTTGTGAGGAAGAAAATCTTCAATACTACTCAAAACTAGTATTGTAACTGATTGCTACTGCAAGATACCAACTTTTACATAGACAATAGAAAAAATATAAGAGAATAAACAGTGCAAGAAAGGTTAAAATATCAGTCATCTTGACTGGCATCATTTTTATTTTGACAAAACCTGTACCTGCATTCATTCTGAACTGATATTTCCATGTGACTTTTTAAACACAGTATTATTCTTTTTCATATGCATAATGAAAAATAAGTGCAGGCTACGATATGGTGACTTTTGCTTGCCCATTGCCACCATCAATTGCCTGCCCTCTCTGTGCAGAAATCATGGGTAGGAGAGTTGTTTTCCTGCCTTGCACTTTCCAGTCTTGCCAATCAAGTTTGAAATACGGGGACAGTTTGCTCTTCTACTTGATCCTTATAAAGGCCTGGAGAGGTGGCCCACCCATTGGGAAAGTTAGAAGCCTAGTTTGGTCTAGTGGACAGCTGAGTCAGTAGCCACCTTCTACTTCAGCCTGGATACTGTGGCCTTTTCCTTTTTGTAGACTCTTGATGGAAGTACATGAAAACAATCGTGCTCAGGAATTTTATAATTATGTCTCATCAAACTGGAATGAAGTCATTTTCAACACATGTTCAAGACCATAGTATGCAGAGGTGAGAGGATTCCCTGAAAATGATTTTTTTTTGTATCACAAAACAATACCTCTTGAAATAAAAAAACTTTAAGAAAAAGAATAAAATTTAAATTTTGTTAGTCTAGTTATTCAGAGATAAACATAATAAATACCATGGTATATGCCTTTCCAGAATGTCATCTATGTGTTTACGTGTACCTCTGTATCAAACACTTTTTTCACTCTTTTCATTTAATAACATTTGATTAGCATCTTTTAAGATCAATAAATTAGTTTATTTTAGAATTTTAATGGTTCCTTTCTAACAGCCCTTAAATGTGTCAAGTCTCTTGCATCATAAAAGTCTTTCCTCAAGGTATCAATAGATACCATCCTTGATATTGAATAGGTACCACCTTAGCTACATTCCTTTAATAGAACATTTCTTGAGGAGTTATCTACATTACCCCCTCAATTTTAAGTCTGTGCAATGTGACTTCTAGCCTCCCGCTGTAGAAACTGTTTCTTTCAAAGTCACTCATGACCTCCTTTACTGTCAAATGAAATGAGAATATCTCAATACAACAGTCACTAGTATGGCATTATGTAAAAACGTGGATGTGTAACCGATGTGATTCTGCAATCTGTATACAGGGTAAAAATGGGAGTTCATAACCCACTTGAATCAAATGTATGAAATATGATATGTCAAGAGCTTTGTAATGTTTTGAACAACCAATAAAAAAGAATATCTCTATTTACTTTGCTTGACTTTCTGGACACATCTGACATAGGTTGCCACTTTGTCCCCCTGGAAACTCTTTCTTTTGCTATTGAGCTTATATTTTTTTGGGTTTCCTTGTGCCTCTCTGAGGCCAGTTTTTAGTATTGGATCCTTATATCTTAAATGTTGGTTTCTGTCTCTGCATTTGTCTTATTCTCCTTGTCTTACTCTGGGCAATCTCAGACTTTCCCATGGCTCCCAAATCTATCCTTGTGTTGCAGACACATGGGTTCAAATCTCCCTTGGATATGTAATTAGTTGTAGGTTTCATGGCATCTTGAACTCATCTTTTAAAAGTGAGCTATTAATCCTTGCTATGTCTTCCTTCAGTTTGCCCCTCCTCCTGTTTTTCCTATTTCAATGGGTGGTAGCTTCACTTAACAGTTGCTCAAGCAAAGACCTGCTTGAGTTTGAAGCCACTTGTACTCTCTCATTCTCTAACCAATAAATCATCAACTTCTGCCTATTTTGTCTTTATCACTTGGATTTACCCAGTTCCTTCCATTCTCATAGCTATTGTGCAATTTTAGACACTTTCTAGTCCACCTTGTTTCTGGCAAAAGAAACAATAATATTTTAGGTATATTTGGTTAACTCAAACATATTTTTAAAATTACTTTAGTCTTTTAAATATAGGTGGCTAGTATAAGATTAAGAATGGTGTATGTACTTCATATTATATTTCTACTAGGCAGCACTGATTTATACCCTGGGTAACTCTCAAGCTTCTTTTTGTATTACTTGAATTACTTGAATTTTTAAAAGTTTTGTTCAGCCTAAAATGTATTGGAATTTAATTAATCCAAGGTGTTATTTTGGGTGAATTGGTCTAACACTAGTTAGAGCATTTTTTTAATATTTATTTTTTAGGTGTAGATGGACACAACACAATGCCTTTATTTTTATGTGGTTCTGAGGGTGGAACCAGGTCCTGCCCGTGCTAGATGAGTGCTCTACTGCTGAGCCACAATCCCAGCCCTAGTTAGAGCATTTTAAGTAAAGTTTATTTTACCTGAACCTTTCCTCCTTTCTTTCTTCCCTTCATCTTTTCTTATCTGAATAAAAATGTTCTTGTATGTTTAAGTTCTCTCCTGGATTACAATGTACATCATGTAGGTTTTATCATATAGTGTAATGATTTCCTAAAATGTCTGTCTTCCCATCTAGGCTGTGAAATCTTAGTGTCAGGGACCAAATCTTAATCATTTTGCACTTACCAAACCCCAAAGGTGCTTATTATATTGATAGTGGATCAATACATAGTTTGAGGGTGTGACTATAAACAAACCAAGCTCTAAAACTTGAATTAATTCTGCCTATTTTAGGCAAGATGCTGTCATATTTTACTCTCTGAATGAAAAATTGTATTTCCAGTTAACATTTCCCACTTAAAAATGGTATTTTTTGTTTGTTTGTTTTAAAAGATGTACTTAGCTGGGTACATGGCACATGCCTGTAATTCCAGTTACTTGGGAGGCTGAAGCAGGATTGCAAATATGAGGAGAACATAGGCAAACGTTATGTTTTAGATAGGAGGTGTTCTCCAAAAGCTCATATGTGATCTAATGCAGGAAAGTTGTTGTGAAATGATTGGGTTATGAGAGCCTAAACCTAATCAGTGCATTAATGCACTAATGAGTATTAGCTGGGTGGTAATTGTAGGTTTGTAGGGTGTGACTGAGGAGGTAGGTGATTAGGGGTGTGCCTTTCAGGTATATATTTTTATCCCTGGTGAGCAAAGCTCTCTGGTCTTTGATGGCTATGTCCTGACTTGCTTTCTTCCTCCACATCTTTCTGCCATGGTGTTCTGCCTCACTTCAGGCCCAGAGCCACCGAATCAGTTATTATGGGCTGAGACCTCTAAAATCATGAGTGTCAAATAAAATTCCTTCTCTAAAATTGTTATTGTCAGGCCTTTTGTTCACAGAGGTGAAAAAGTCAACTAAAACAGAAACTGAGACCTTGTCTCAAAATAACACAGCACTTGCCTTACCTGTGCGAGACTCTGGGTTCAATACCCAGTACTGCAAAAGAGAGAGGGGGGGGGGAGAGAGAGAGAGAGAGAGAGAGAGAGAGAGAGAGAGAGAGAGATTTGACACAAATTTTAAAATAATGCAGAAGCATATAATATAGAAAGTGACATTTCCCCAGAAAAGCCCAATGCGGAAATAGTGAACTTTATAGTTCAGCATTACTGTCACAGCACTCTGGTTAATGTACTCTAGGGGGCAATCTTGAGCTGACATTTTTATAGGTAATGTGGGACCAATCTGAATTTGGTCAATGGCAAAAATCACTATCATTACTTTCACATAAAAACGAGAGAACTATAGCATTTCCTATCAAAACCTTCAGAGGTTATATTAAGCAAATGAAATGTTTGGTAATTTTTATGATTTTTCAATGCATTTAAAAGTACCCATGAAGGAAACTGAGAAGCTGGTTATCTCTGTGAGGCACACAAGGACAAAGAGAGCTTAAAATAGTGTGTCAATGAGTGATATTTGGTATAGTGGGAAATTTTAAATTGAAAAAGGGAGGGGATAGTAATTCTGATTTTCTGTGTTTGGACTTTTTTTCTTTTTTGGTACTGAGGATTGAACCCAGGGGTGCTCAACCACTGAGCCACACCGTCAGCCCTTTAATATATTTTATTTAGAGAGAGGGTCTTGCTGAGTTGCTAAGTGCCTTGCTAAGTTGCTGAGGCTGGCTTTGAACTTGCAATCTTCCTGCCTCAGCCTCCTGAGCTGCTGGGATTACAGGCCTGCGCCACCGTGCCTGGCCCTGTGTTTGGACTTTTTAAGACCCTAACCTAACCTTGGATTATGTGATTCTGTTTTGGCTGAATTCTTCATAGCTTCATAACTGTGGTCACATGATAATACCCATCTTCAGGTATGAATATGTGAGGAAAGAACTAATGGTGAATTGCAAACCCCTCTATTTCCCACAGCTTGTGCTGTACCCAGCAACTCTTGGGTGGCTTGGATCCCAGGGTCAGTCACACCTAGCTGGAATAGAATCTGCCTTGGCGCATGATTTCTGAGTCTCTTCCTTGATTTACTAATTGCCAGGATTTCTTTATTCATTCTCAACAAAGGTAGATTTTTTTAATACTATTGGCAACATGCTATGAATACAACAATGAACAATATAATAAGCAACCCATCTTCAAGAAGCATACAATTAAAGAAATTTACTGCATAATTTCATAAAGAATAAAAACCATTTAGAATAGAGATGATGGGAATGGTCTTCTATATGGGGTTTAAAAAAGAAGCCTATTTGATGAGAGGACTTTTGAACTGAGGTATGAAAGAAAGGAGGGGAGAGAATCCCAGGCAGAGGTGCAGCAGTGTAAAGGCACTGTAGTGAGAGCTATATGGCTTCCATTTACAAATAGCAAGATCATGTAGGAAAGGAGTGAACAACAGTGGTATAGTGGGAAATGAGGTTGGAAAGAGCCAAGGCCAGATCATCTGTGGTGTAGTTGGCTATTATTCTAAAATGCCATGGGAGCTATAAGAAGCTGATGATGGGGATGTGACTTAGTGGTAAACCACCTCCAGGTTCAATCCCCAGTACTAAAACAAACAAACAAACAAACACCATCAAAAGGGGCGTGGAGAAGAGGGAACCCTAGTACATTGCTGATGAGAATATAGATTGCTGTAGGCATTAGGGAAAACAGATGAATGATCCTAAAGAAATTAAAAATAGAACTATCTTATGTTTACAACATTCCTATTCTGGACACACAGCCAAAGGAAATGAAAGCAGCACCTTATAAAGATATGTGCAATCTCATGTTCCTTGCAGCATAATTCACAATCACCAAAGTATGTTACAATCTTAAGCGTCCATTGACATAAACAAATCAAGAAACTGTAGTAAATATGTACACTGGAATATTGTTCAGGCTCAAAAAGATCTTTCCATTTGCCACAATGTGGATGAAACTGAAGGACACTATGCAAAGTGAAATAAGTCCAAGAAAGGATTTCATTTATGTGGGACATCTGTGGTGGTGGTAGTGAAGTGGGGAGAGAAGTGAAATATCAGAGATATTGGTTACCAGGGGTGGGGAGATCTGGGAGTCAATGGAGAGAAGTAAGTCAGAGGATATAAAGTAGCAGATTTATAGGATGAAGAAGTTTAGAGAGATAATGTACAACTTGAGGAATGCATATAATTTATATGATATTTTATCCCCCAAGGGAAGTTCTGGTAGATGCAATTTATTCATCTTTCTATGTAACCTTAAATGAGAGCAGTATGGACCAGGGTGGAAAAGGTATTAAGGGAAGATGAGGGACTCCAAGGTAATGCTTTAACAATTATGAAATGATTCAAGCTTAAAGTTTCAAAGCATTCTGGTGATTGTCACAAGTGTCACATGAAGCCTGGCATGGTGGTCCATGCCTGTAATCCCAGTGGCTTGGGAGGCTGAGGCAGGAGGATAGTGAATTCAAAGCCAACCTCAGCAAAAATCATGTGCTAAGCAACTCAGTGAGACCCTGTCTCTAAATAAAAATACAAATGAAGGCTGGGAATGAGGCTCAGTGGTAGAGTGCCCCTGAGTTCAATCCCTGGCACGCCCCCCACAAACAAAAACAAAAACAAAAACCAGTGCCACATGAGTTAATATTATTGTCTGTCACAACTATTGCCTCTCAGCTCTCCTTTTTGTCATTAGTTGTTTCCTACCTCATTGCATTCCACACATCACAGAAATAACTCAGAGATAACTCACTGCAAAAAAGATTGTGCCACTCTCAAGTACGGAAGAACTTGGTGAAGGACAGTTCCAAAATGGTTATAGTTAGGCTCCCTCGCCTAGGCTTTCTACAGGCTTTGTTTTTAGTAGGTAGCCAAGGTCACACACACCCTGATTCAGTGTATGTACTCAAGGTCATAAACATTTGCTTGTGAGCATATGCCCACTTATGTAACCTGATGGCAATGTGCCTTCTTTGTCTGGTCTGTGTATAAAAAAGGCCTATAGAAAGATTCAGGAGGTTAATGGGGCTGGAGCTGAAAGTTGCGGGCTGCTGTCACCTCTGAATAAAGAATGTTTACTATCCCAACTGCATCTTGCATCTTCTTCTACCTGCTGGGAACCTGAATCTGTTTCTCAGGTTCTGAACCTCCACTTCAACATCCTGCTAGCATGGCATCAAACACCCCGTCTAACTAGTTTTCAGCTCTTAATGAAGATATTGCTTCAGACTCCTTACTTCCTTTCCACTGTCCTTCCTTCTCGAGGTGTCTACCTTCCTTCACAGCATTGCTATTGTGTAAATTGCCTTTAAGTGTTTTGGTGGAGAGAGAGGTTCAAAATGAAAACTTCAAAATTACTATTTTTTTTCTGTTTGTTTGGGCTCTCCAGTTGGGATGGGCACTGGCTAGCCACTCATTACAGGGTAATAATAATGCTGTACATGGATGAGCCCCTTTTACATGATGAAGGAGTCAACCAGGACTCTTCAGGATCTCTTTCATCTCTGAAGCACTTCTGTCATCTGTGATTAGTTAATTTGTGTTTACTGCTCACTGTGTTCTCATAATCAAGTGGTTTTTCTTCTCACCCCTTAACTCAGAAACACAGTTATATGGTAAGTCATGATTCCCAGAGAAGTACAGGAGAAAATAGAAAGATCGTGAGAAGGAAAGGGCATGAGAGAAATAAAAATCAGAGGATTTTTAAAGATCATTTGATTCAAGACTGCTCAGTGTGAATGCTCTTTCAGGCAGGAACCCCCCTGTAGTATGTCTGCCTTGTGTGTTCCAGCTTTTTCTCCATTGCTAGTAGTTGATATTGTTGCTATCCTGACCTCCTCCCCTCAGAGGTTCTTTCTCATCTTGAGTTGAAATCATCTTTGAAGTGCTGTATCCACTTTGAATTAGGTCTCCCCCATCCCCTCAAGTGATGTCACTATAGTTCCTGGAGTTGTGGTGAGTGGCTACTATCCTATTTGGGACTTCTTTCTCACTTCTCAGTGAACCCATCTCATATAAAGCCTAAGAAAACTAAAGCTGTTGCAGAAGTGAAACTCAGCATGCACTCTCAAATTCTTCTAAGGTAACCATTCTGAAGCAAAATCAGCAGATGACATCTCTTTTTATAGAAGAACTATAACAACAATGAACACACACACACACAAACTCCAAATCCAAACCAAAAGCCATATATTGCCATTCAATCATCAGATGGATTTAGACAAAACTATGAGAACAGCAATAATTCAAGTAAAATATGTGAAAATTTAAACATGCCACTTTCAAGTTAAGACAAAAGTAGAGAGTGATGAGTTTTATATTAGAGACAAAAAACTAAGTATTATCACCAAATGTTAATGTACTTTACAGTCATCAATGAAACTATAGTATATATTTTTGTACCATGTGCTTGTAAAAGCAGATAAAATATGTAATATACAATGTTATACCAGTTCAGCATACATAATATATATAGATTATATCAAAGTAGTGGACAGATCATGTGCAAACCCTGCAGAAATAGAACTTAAGGTATATGGTAAGTAAAAACAAAGCCCAAAACAGTTTTCTGTTTAGAAATAACACAATTCAAATTACCACAAAATGCAAAGGTCTGCAAAAATGTATATCATTCCAACAACATATATGAGTTACTAAATAAATATTGATTTAAAAGAATATAAATGAAGCTTTTAAGTAAGTCCTTTCTATATGCATATTATTCTTCATTAAGGAAAAATGTGTAAAAAGGCCATTGCTTTTTTAATACTGGTAGAAAATATTAATTCTTTGTTCACAAACTCCACTAAGTTCGGCACTTAAAATCTCTGCAGCATTATAAATGTGATTTAAAATACTGTAAATTCTATATCTCCATTGGTAAAATACTTTGACTTGGGATATGGCAGTCTTCATGTTGAGGGCCATGATCCAGTTTTGTTTTTCTAAATTTCTTAGGCGTGAATGGTTATCCAGAAGAATAGCATCCTCCACTACTGCTTTGGGGTTGAGGCTTATCATCGGCAATCTGTAATACCTCACCTAGCAGCTCTTGGTTGGCTGAAGCCATTGCCTTTTTTAAAAAAATTGATTTAAAAAATAAATAAACGACAGCGGAATGCATTACAATTCTTATTACACGTATACAGCACCATTTTTCATATCTCTGATTGTATATAAAGTATGTTGACACCAATTCGTGTCTTCATACATGTACTTTGGATAATGATGTCTATCACATTCCACCATCCTTGCTACCCCCTGTCCCCTCCCTTTCCCTCCCACTCCTCTTCCCTATCTAGAATTCATCTATTCCTCCCATGCTCCCCCTCCCTACCCCACTATGAGTCAGCCTCCTTATATCAGAGAAAACATTCGGCATTTTTTTGGGGGGGGGGGATTGGCTAACTTCACTTAGCATTGTCTTCTCCAAAGCCATCCATTTACCTGCAAATGCCATGATTTTATTCTCTTTTATTGCTGAGAAAAATTCCATTGTGTATATATGCCACATTATTTGATCCATTCATCCAATGAAGGACATCTAGGTTGGCTCCCTTTTGCTCTCTAAACCTCTTGTACTCTTTCTGTCATCCTTTCTCCAAGGTGAAGAAAGAGTTCCTCAGTTTCTTTGGATGAAGTATGACAAAGTCTTGCTCCTCCTTGAATGGAAACAGTGTCTCTTTTTCCAAGTCTATTTTATTACTACACATAAACGGATTTCATTTCCCAACATTTTCCATAATTCTTTGACCAAGTTTATTTTATTTTATTTTTGAAAAGAATTTTTGGCTGTTATGTCTTAAACTAAAACAGCTCCATTTGGATCCCTGTAGGAAATGAAAACCAATGCACGAAATCGCTCGTGACTTGCTGTATCCCATATGGCAAGGCTTACTCTTTTCCCATCAATATTTAACTTATTAAGAAAGATGCCTGCAGGGTGATGATGTGTTTGTCCTTGAGGTTGTTCTCGCAGTGTCACAGCGCCAGAGGGAGGTCTTCCCTGCTGCAGCCTTCCCTAGGCAGACCGCCTCGAACTTGAAGGAGTCCGCTCCACCCACCGCAGCCTTTCCTGGGCAGCACCGCCTCCTAGCGGAGCTGGCCAACCAAGTCGGCTTGGCCTGGCAGCCACTCGCCCTCTAACCTGGCGCGCCCCACTCCCTCCTCTGGCAAGGCCTGGAAGCATCCAGAGAAAGTCGGAAAGTCAAAGAGGCCGTTTTAAACGATCAAATTGGCAAATGTTCTAAAAATCAATTCTCAGTACTTAGTAGTTTGAACATTTGTACAGCCCTTCTTGAAAGCAATTTATGACTAAAGAGCATTAAAAATATTATTACTATTTGACCTAGTAAATTTCCTTTATAGGAATCTAATAATTGGGAGATCAAAGATTTTTGTATAGCAATTTTTTACAGCTTATTTAATTTGAAAACACCATTTAAAACAGTTTATTAAGATATAAATGATATACAATTTGAAAATAATCTTTTTCTATTTTGGTTATTTTGTGAATATGCTTTTGGTGTGATTAAAAAGTATTTCCCTACAAAGATTTTCTCCTCATATTCTAAGACTTTTATAGTCTGCAGATTTACACTTAGATTTGTGATCGATTTTCAGGGTTTTTTTTTGTGTGTGTGTATGTTTTAAAGTATGGATTGAGATGGGGATTTAAAAAAGTTTTTGTACATGGATACCCAACTCTTCTAACAATTTGTTGAAAACTCTATCCTTTATCTATTGAATTTTCTTTGCACCTTTGTTGAAATCAATTGAACATGTATATGTAAATCTATTCTGTTATTATATTAAATAGACCTATTCAATTATTTTACTTGAAAATGTAATATATTTTTTAAAAAACTCACAATATTGTACATATTCATTGCTGAAAAGATGATCAGGAAGCAGACAAAAATCACCAAAATCCAACTACCTAGACATAAATTTGGTTAATATTTTGGTAATATTTTTCTAGCCTTTCTTTTTCAGGCATGTTTCAGGGCTAAGGATTCATTCAGTTAGGTGCATCTGGAAGATTGATTACATTCAAGCTTGTTGGTAATATATTTATGTGGATAAACATATTGAGGTTCATTTCAACTAGGTTTTTTACTGTCTGAAAAAAGTTACATGAAAAGTGCGATGGTGTGTTTGTGTGTGCAACAATGCTGAATAGGTCCTTTAGTGTTGGACTGAAACACTATTAAATTATAAACAAATAAGTATATATGTGTATACACATAAGTGCATATCTCTATAATTTTTCTTTTTATGTGAAATTAACATTGATTTTTAAAAAACTGATTTGAGAATAAGCTGCAGACAGGATGCCTGATACACAAGATTTCACTGTACAGTGAAAAAAATTATGACACTTTTCTGACATAACCATAGTGTATCTATCAAAATCAATAAATTAACATTGATGAAATATGCTCTCTCTTTCTCTACTGAAAGGGACTAGAAGTGGTGACATCTCAATAGCAATGAGCTTACCTAGCTCCCAGATCTTGGTTTCTAAATATTAGTTTCCATCAAAAGCAACCAGGGATACTTGTAGAAATATCTGACACTATGGCTGGGGAAGGGAAATGACAGTTGAACCTGGAATACCTTCCTGTGCCAGCAAGTAAGACAGTGCAACAAAGAATGATGGGTACACATCAAAAGGACACATGAGCCATATTGAGCCACTTGCCAAGTCTGGGACGATTTGAGAATCAACATATATAATTTCACAATGCTACCAATTATAAAATAGGAATGCAGGAATCAATACAGATTAAATAAATAAATAAGTAAATGAATAGTGGTGAAGGAAAAGCTTATCTTTAATAGAATATTAATTAACAAGTGTAGACATATTTTAAAAGTATTCTCTCACAAAATACTTATTAATTACTTAAGAAATATATTGATTATACATATTGGTGTAGTTTACCTCATTGTAGAAAACCTGGCAGACATCTTACTGAGGGATAAAAGCTGACATTCCCAATAATGTTGTATGTCTTCTGATATGATGTACTGAAGAAAGCACACAACATTTGTATAAATGACAAGGAAACATTAGACAAACCTCAACTGGGTTTGTCTAATGTTATACATTATACAAAGAAGCTGGCTGGGTACTTGAAAAAAAAAATCTAGGTCGTGAAAGAAAGGCTATGTGGGAATGGCTAACAGACCAGGGTGAGTGTCCTAAGATTTAAAAATAAAATACAGATATTGTGTCCACCTAAAACTAAAAAATAAATATAAAAAAGGGCACAAGACTCTTGAGTTAGAGATGAAGGAAAATTTATCATTCACAGTAATAGTAGTAACCATAATATCAGCATTTCCTGATAATCAGGAAATGTTGAATCCTATAGGATGTCATAGTAAGGGCCAGATGATGCGTGAACATATAAGTGGGCTGTTGAGTTTAAGAAAATCCCAATATTTCATAATGGTTACCAGAAAACTTTTCAACCTCTGTTCTAGAAGGAGGCATTGTCTTTATTATTAGACAAAAGTCCCTCTACTCAGGAAATAGACATTGTTTCTATTTTCCAAGGTTGTTTGCTCTACAAACAATTGTGAGAAGATAGTATGGAACAAAGGCCATCAGTGCTTCTATTAATAAGACGGGCAGAAACTGAGTCATCCCTGGAGAATTGCTTCCTAATAACTTTCATCCTTTTTCTTCATACCATCTTTACTTGAGGCAAATTTTATCATTGAGTATAACATTCCATCAGCCAATCTGATTGAGGCTACCATCAACAGGACTTCAAGCAACAGGAATCTTGCACTACTGGCCTCAAAACCATCTGCCTCCCTGTCCAGGCTCCTGGCTCAAAGTAGTTGCACAAATGCCACAAACCATTAGGATCTACCTTATAAAGTCAAGTGACTTTCTCTTTGGGTTTCTATATTCACCTTTCCACTTTGCACATGATGTTAATCTAGATTTGGTAGAATGTATTTATTAGTGATTGTAGAGACTCTTCCTTAATCTGAAAAGAGAAAGTTCTTCATCCATAACAATTCTGGCCAGTGAGCTAAGTCTGACCTGAATGCTTTTGAGGACCAAGGAGGTATCATTTATGACTTTATTAAAAGTAGGGGTAAATCTTGCAACATCTTTTCTAATTGGGTGAGTGGCACTGTAGGAAAAACTTTTGGCAGGGTGTATATAAGTAATGAATCACTTATGTCTCTGGGAAGCTTCTCCAAGTAACCAAAGATAGTCTCCTTTTTAAAACAGACCTCCAGATATATCAAGAACTATGTAATGTTTTGAACAACCAACAATAAAATAAATAAATAAATAAATAAATAAATAAATAAATAAATAAAACAGATCTCCACCATGGTCCGAGTCATACATGATCTGCTGGTTGTGTTTGTTTGAACAGTTACAGATCTCTTGTGACCACTCCTAGGAGACAACTCACCATGTTTCTGGGAGAGAAGGACGTTAATGCTTGCTTCTACTTAACTGGTGCGGCCTTGGGATTGCACAGGGTACCCCTAGAAAGACCAGGGTTGTTGATAATTGTTGGGGCCCTCAAAGGAACCTACATCATTGGGGGATATGGGTGTAAATGACAGTATTTTCAATGTGGCCTTCTGGCTAGCTAGTTGGTTTCCAGTTAAGTTTGAGTAATTGAGGCCAGTTCTTATTTTTGGAAAGACTTCCTATGGTGTATCCAGCCCAACATGTTCTGTTTGTCCATGCCACTAGCTGAATGACATTTTTACTCCAAGAGGTGACTGAAAAAACGGAGTGAAGAAGACATCTACAGGTGACAGCAGGTGTCTTCTGTTGGAAGTACAGGAGCAGGGCTGCCCCATGCTGTTTCCAGGAGACTTCTTGGAAAGGTTAAGGGGGATGGCTATCAAATCATGGTTGGAGCTGTCTAACAGAACTATAGTCAGTTACAGTTAAGATGTTTGAAACAATTTAGGAAAATGGTGTGGAGGCATTTTCCAGGTGATTATGAAGAACAAAGTATCATTAATGTGCCTCACTTCAGGGTCTAAGATTTTCTCTCTTCAGGTGCCAAGTTACTGCTCTCCTTTCACTTCTAGAAAACCAGTGTGTTGGAGCTGGGGTGGTAGCTTAGTGATAGAGCTCTTGCCTAGAATGTGTGAGGCACCGGGTTCGATTCTTAGCACCACACATAAATAAATAAAATAAAGGTCCATTGACAACTGAAAAGTACTTAAAAAAACCCAGTGTGTCCATAACTTTACCTTTATTCCAGTCATCTCCTCTTCACACTAATCCCTTTTGTCCAGAAGGTCAGGTGCAAGAGGGACAGCACATCTTAATACACAGAGATCCCTTGTGTCCCCCAGTTGGGTCAGCACAGGCTACTGTGCGTGGAATCGGTGAGCAGAGTACTCTGTCAAGTGTTCATTCAAGTGTTCAGTGTGATCTATGACCATGTCAATGTACCAGGTCATGCTGTCACCTGGAAAGTGTGCCATCCCAGCTGGCCAGTGTTGTCATTAAGGGAATAAGTGACACCTCATGCCTAAGAATGCTCAGGACAGAGTCATGAATTTTGAAAATACTTCTGGATAATCTTTCACCTCCTTCATCCAGAACATTATATAGGAAGCAGCAGGAGATGATCTCTCCCTAGGGGGGCTCCATTCAATGATAAAATTGCTTTACTAAGTTGTGTGGACTGGGAGAAAGAAGGTGAGGGAGACAGAGTTAGAACCATATTTTTAAATAAAAATTTTTATTTTGAGGTAATTTTAGAAAAAGCACAAGTAGTTGGTAGAAATAATATAAAGAGATATCATGCTTCCTTTTGTTAACATTTTGTAGAATTATAGTACTGTATTCAAACAATAGTCTATAGCTGAAGTCGCTGGTATCTTCAGCTTTAAGTCTGGGATTATGAAACAAAAACAAACCCAGAAACTCACCATAATGTCAGTCCTTGAGTTCTGAGATTTCTAGTTGGTCTACTTTCTTCTGGCAACCTTTCAGATTCTTCTTACATTGCTTCTTATATAAGTTCAGGATTTTTAGTTGTACATAATAGGAGAAATGGGATAATTTATGTCTACTCCATCTTCCTGCAAGCAGAATAAATCTTTTCTTTCTTCTTTTTTCTTTTTTCCCTCCTCCTCCTCCTCCTCCTTC
>NW_025999968.1:18724115-18730412 GCF_001458135.2 Marmota marmota marmota | reverse complement strand
CCTCCTCCTCCTCCTCTTCTTCTTCTTCTTTTAGCAAATAATTGAGAAGGCTATTCCAATAGTCAATAATATCAGATGCCTATTGATAGTAATAAGTGTGAATGGTTGATAAATACCTGAACTGTCAATTCATTGTTGAGTGGCTTATATGATAAAAGGTGCACCATTGTGAGATTACACTTTTAAAAAGGTGAGCACAGGACACAGATTACTTTGAAAAGCCTCTCTCAATGGTTCTTCTTGTGGATTCCCGGTCAGAGGGATTAAGTGCTGGGATTCCAGTTACAAAGTTCTGCTTTACTTATTGAGCAGGCACCTGAATTTTGGGGGGACTTGTGAATTATGATAACATTGCAGCCAGTTTCATAGAAACTACCCAGTCGTGGCAGACAGACTCTAAAGTGACAGACTCTAAGGTGACGGACACTGGGATTCAGCGAGTTGGCGGGCTGGGGCGGCCCAAGGCCGTGGGAGTGTCGAGCTGCTCAGCTAATAGGCGGCAAGTGAGGAGCCCGGGCCACCAATGAGCAGAGGCTTTGCCAGTCGCGGCAGCCAGGCTGATGCCCCGCGGGCAAACCAGATGAAGTGCATCTGCTCAGCTGTGTTGAGAGGCTGTGCGGACGTCCCCTCCTGGAGCCACTTATTATTTATTCATTCCCCTCAAGAAGCAACCAGGGCCCCGAGATTAGAACTTTCTCTCCCCAGACCAGGCCAGATCCCATCCACGTAGTTTAATTCTCATGGGTCTCTGGGATCAAAGGAACAGAAACGGCAACATCAAAAGCCCAGCCGCTATCTGATTTTAAACTGGCAAGGTGGTTAAAATTAAGCGTTGAGTAAACAGACCAAGCTGGGTAAGTTTTGACTATGTGCTGGTTATCATATTTCTCCTCCTGTTATCTCTGTCCTGTCTTTATGCTATATTCTCACCAGCCCTCTCTTAATTAAGGAGAAAAAAAAATATCGCTTGCTGGCACAAACTGCACAGTCATTCGCTTTCCTTCACTTCTTTTCCCCTAATATTTAAATTTTTTGGTTTGCTCTTTGAAGTAGTTTTTGGGGTATGCTATTGTAGAATTTCCTGGGAACAAAAAATTGACTGGTATTTTGTTGAAGGCCTTTTTTTTTTTTTTTAACTCCGAAGTTGGAATGTATTGATATATTAGTTTCTTTCTGTGAGAACATTATAATGTTCCTTTGCAAAGCCTGAAATCTTTATCCATCCTCCACTTTCTGTTTTGATGAAAGTTTTAGAAAATTACCTGGCTTATTCAGAATTAACATAACTTTTGCCTCCATTAATAGAATGTTATTTAGAGAGTCTAAGCAAGTTGCAAAAGGTTTGTGAAGAATAAGTCTTATGAAAGGAAATTTATATGTGTGATTAATTTATATGTGTAATTTATATGTGTGATGGCTATAATTAAGAAAACATCTACAGGGTTTTCTAAAATAAAAAAATTTAACCCACTGAAAGTCTGGTGGTCTGGTTTGATGCTCTCAGTGATAATTGTTATCCTAAAACACTGAAACAACTAAATTGTTTTGTCAATTGCTAAACTACCATCATAACATCATAATTTCAGTTATGTCTCTTCTAAGTCTTTTGTTACCCACAGTCCTGTTTTTTTTCCATTTGTAATCAGATTCCTGAAAATAATTATTTTCTTTTAGTTTTTTTCCTGTTTTTATTGGTGCATTATAGCAGTACACAATGGTAGAATGTTATATATTAGTACATGCACCAATATAAAAATACAATTTGGCCAGTATCCTTCCCCAGTGTTTCCCCCTCCCTCTTCCACCCCTACCCCCTGCTCCATTCCTTTATTCTACTGATCTCCTTTTGCTTTTCATGTGATTGCTCTCCACCACCATCTTTCTTTTCCTGGAAAGGATTCTAACAAGTACTCTTAGATGCAGATTTTTGATAAAGCTAGACTAATTTTACAGACAAATATGGTTTTCTTTGAACATCTTTGGTAAAAATTAGAAACTGGTGTTACTGCAAAGGATTAGATGCTAACCATCACCTATAGGACAGATAGGACTGAGTTGACAATGACTTCAGACTGGTGGAACTGGTCTTCCTGGTGTTCAGCAACAGAGACTTGAAGGCCAAAGCCAGGGAGAACACAAGGATTAAGAAGACAGCAAATATGTTGGCCTTCACCTCTAAAGTCAGTCAATGCTTAGGGGACAAAATGGCTCTGGTGAGTCACTCAACCTCCTGAGCAGTGGGATTATGGGGACTCTAGAGATTGAAGAAATCACAGGCTCCTTTCAAGACCCTAAAAAGTAACCCTGGAGGAGCCCTGACTGACAATAGGAAGGAAAAAGGTTGATTTTGGGTTAAAAGAGGGGCCATTTACTCAGTATTGAACACCTGGCTGGGAAGTATAACCAAAACAAATGTGCTAAGATGAAGGTGGAGGAAAAATCAAAGAGAAGCCATACATGCATAATAAGGCAGAAAGATAGTGATCTTATCTTTTGACGCATGTGGATACCTTCACAGTTGAGTTGTAATACACTAGATGTGGTAATAATTCTAGTTTCAAAAACTGTCAGAGAACTTAGAACGGTTTTTTATTGTTTGTTTGTTTTTTGGTAATGGGGATTGAACCCAGGAGCACTTTACCACTGAGCTACATCCTCAGCCCTTTTTTGAGACAGGGTCTTGCTAAGTTGTTTATGGCCTTGCTAAGTTGCTGAGGCTGGGCTTGAATTTACCATCCTCCTGCCTCAGCCTTCGAAGTTGCTGGGATTACAGGCATACACCATGGTGCCCAGTTTAGAACTGTTTTAAACTGGGTATTTAGGCAAAGTATAATTGAAGCATCATTCACCAGTAGTCTGAGAATTAATTTTGATGCACCTAACCCTAACCATGAATCAAGAGGCTATGTAACCTACTCTTTTTATTTTAGGGACAAAAAAAAAAAAAAAAGAAAAAGAAAAAGAAAAAGAAATCCAGGTTCAGAGAAGTTACTTATTTATAGTCATGATTTAGTCACCAAAATAAAGTAAACCTTATAAGTAATTATTTGATACATATTACAGGTGGGAAATGGCTAGAAGGAAGAAGGGTGAGAACTGGGGAGTGCAGAGATTGAACACATTTGCTGGAGCATAATGGCTTACTAGTAGTCCACAGTGGACCCATATATAGCAGACAAAAAGAGCTGAGGAAATATGATGTAAGAAACCTTGGTGTATGTCTGAGAAAACTCAGTTCTAGTTTAACTGTGTTTATCAGCCTAAATTACACTGTATGTTGTGTCACCAACAACAATGAACAGAGGCCTGTGCCTAGACCCCACTTCCCCAGTCAGCTAGTTTGGAATCTCTGGGAGAAGTCCCAGCCTTTCATTTCAGAAATGTCCCTGATGCTTTTTAAAGCCCAACCAGGCAAGAGCCTCTGAGTTAGAGATTATAGGCATGTGTAGGGAAATTGTAAGAGATGAAAATAGCTGAAATTAAGATAAGTAAGCCAATTTAGAAGAAAAAAGCTAGAGGTATTAAGGTCCTCAAATAGCATGTGGGTTTGTAGAAATGAAAAGAAGGGATGAATGCAAGAAGTTTTGCAGCTGTGAAATCTGTAGGACTTTGCAGTTATTTACTTGTGGGTTTGAGATGAAGGAAAGAATTGAAGTAATTAAAAATAATATGAAGGTTTTAGGATTAAGAGTAAATGAGAGTGATAGTTCTGTTTAAAGACATGAGTGAAGTTAGTTTTGAGTATGTGGGACATAAAAACCTATGAGTTCTATTGGGATGAACACTTAAAGTACCAGCTGCCAGCATATCGTTACAAAATGTCTAAAATTTAAGAAAGGTTACAGATGATTTATCCACATGACAGGAGATCCAGAGTTTAGATCACTAAGGACAATTTAGGAATTAAAATAGGTTAGAGATAAACCTTAAGAAATTATCTATTTTTAAGGGGGCAGAGAGTGGATATACAGCCAATAAGCATGAAAGGTGATCAAAGTAACATGGGCACTGAGAAATTGACACAGTTTAAAAGGTAAGGAGGAGACTTTTCAGTATGAAAATTAGTATTAAAGTGTTAAAACCTTCAGAGACTTCCAACTAAATTTGGTAGGTGGTATTTAGATGAAATTGTAATGAAAACCAGATTTAATGAAATTAAGTGATGAGAAGATAGAAAAGACATGTGGCTAACGATTTTAGATCATTCATTCTAGAAATTTTGGGAGGATAGGAAAATAATTAGAGACAGATAACAACTGGGAGGATATTTAGAACAGAAACTTGAAACTTTTGGAAGAAGACAGCAAGGAGAATGAAACACACTAGAAAGGAGCAACCCTCCCCAAAATGTGTTTTTCTGCCTTTTAAAAAAAAGTGTGCTTTGTATGTGTGTTTGTACATAGGTTGCTATTTCAGATGGCTGAAGCTGCCTGGAGCTGTGGGACCAGGCACCATCTTACCCAGCCACTTCCCTTGGCTGACAGTCAGCCACAGCCACTGCCCCAGGGTGCAGCCAGGAGACTATGCTGGGCCATGTAACAAGGTGTAGAAGTGATCCAGTACACTGCTGCTGTCCCTGCACTGGAAGGGCTGTCGTGATTGGCAACTATCACATCATCTACTCTGGCTAGAGGCTTCCTCTTCAGTATTCCTGCACAGGAAGCCCACTCCAGCCACCAGCCACCACTCCAGGAGATGAAGCTTCATAAATTGTCATGGCAATTACCACTTTAGCTACAGATGCTCTTGAAGCCCCCTCAAAAAAAAAAAATCTGGTCAGGACACTCTGCTTTCTCTGTGACTACATCTGCTGCCACAGCAAACACCATCCTGTTTTAGTTGCCATGGCAACCACGGCTTCAGTCCCTGCTGCTCCAGAGGCTTCAGCTCCAGTCACTCCAGAGGCCTCTGTGGCACCCAGTAGGTGACTCCCTTCTAGCTTCCTGGGTTGGTGGGGATGAGCACCTCCCTTAACCCATGATAACTGAGTACAGATGGACTTAGATCACCATGACTAGCCTGATGCGCAAAAATTCTATAGGAAATAGCCGACTGGGCATCTGCTGGAGCCCAGCTTGTTACCAAGTTCTTCCTTGGCAGAATAATGCATGAACAACAAATGACTGAGTGACTTTATTAGCTGTCAGCCTATTCTCTGGGTTCTTCTCATTTTGTCTCACAGACACCTTATAGGGTAATGGATACTAGTTTTTCCCATTTTGTAAATAAGGTATACTGAAGCCCAGGAGGTTAAGTAACTTATCCTAAGTTATATGGTCGGGAAATCTGAATTTATTTTTTAATTATTATTGTTGTTGTTGTTATTGTTATTATTATTATAAACATTAATTGTGTGAGTTAAGGGGATTCACTGTAATGTTTTTATACATTCATATATCAATCATCAATCTATTCTTTCTCCTACTCTTTCCCTCCTCTCCTCCACCCTTCTCTCTTGGCACTGTTCCAAGTCCCTAGTAATCCCTTTTCTACTTTCAAGTCATCTTTTTTTAGTTTCCACATATGAGGGAGAACATGCAATACTTCTTTTTTTGTCTCTGGCTTATTTCATTCTTCTTTGCAGCTGAGAATATTTCTATTGTGTATATATGCCATATTTTCTTCATCCAGTCACCTGTTGATGGGCATATATATACAATAGAATATTGCTATTGCAAATAGTGCCACAATAAACATGGCCACCCAGGTATCATTTTCGTGTGCAGACTTTATTTCCTCTGGGTATATATATATACCCAGGAGTGGAATAGCTATATCATATAGCTAGTTCTAGTTTCCATTTTTTGAGGAATCTTCATATTGTTTATTACAGTGGCTATACTAATTTACATTTCCACTAACAGCATACAAGGAAGAGTTCCTTTTACTTGACATTCTTGTCAGCTTTTGGGGAGGGGGTGGTGATAGCCATTCTGATTGGAGTGTAAAAACTTTTCATTGTAGTTTTGATTTGCAATGATATTCAGCCTTTTATATGTACCTATTAATTATTTGTATTTCTTCTTTTGAGAAAGGTGTATTCAGATAATTGATCCATTTTTAAATTGAATTATTTGTATTTTTATCAAGATTATTGTGTTCCTTTTATATTCTGTATATTAATCCTCTGTCAAATGAATAGCTGACAAAGATTTTCTCTCATTATGTAGGTTGTTTCTCCACTCTGTTGATTGTTTCCTTTTCTGTGAAGAAGATTTTTAATGTGACATGATTCCATTTGTCAATTCTTGCTTTCGTTTCCTGAGCTATTGGAGTTCTATGCAGGAAATTATTGCC
>NW_025999968.1:18714011-18718643 GCF_001458135.2 Marmota marmota marmota | reverse complement strand
CAATGCATTTCCTGCCGCAGTCTGGCTGGGCACAAATAACCGAGCCGCCACAAAGCCTTGTAGGTTCAAACAGCAATTCTTTATTCCCCAACTCTCACTGGCACTGCACACACACTACACGGGAACACACACCTTCCACCGCGCTCCGCACGCCTAATCTTCCCGAACCCCCGCGAGAACTGCACGGGAACTCCAAAGTAGCGGGCACAGGAGGCAGATTGCCGGAGCTGCCAGATTCCGGAGCTGCCCTATTCCCGGAGCAGGGTCCATATACAACTCAATCAATCCAGCATCACAGCAATTATATACAGCTTAACTCAAATCATCATCTCAATGGTTCGCTGGCTCACCTTTCAACCATTCCCTCTGGCAATATGCCAGGCGTCATTCTGACTTGGCTGTGGCTCTCAACAATTCCCCTATGTTTTCTTTAAGTAATTGCCAAGGTTCAAGTCTTACATTATGCTATTTGATTCATTTTGAGTTATTTTTGTGCAGAGTGATAAATAGGTGTTTATTTTCCATATTCTACATGTGGATATCCAGTTTTCTCAGGATGATTTTTTTTTGATAAGATGTCTTTTCTTTCATGTATGTTTTTGGGCACCTTTGGCAAGAATCAGTTGGCTTAGCTGCATGGGTTTGTTTCTGGGTTGTCTGCTCTGTTCCACTGGTCTCTCTGTGTGTTTTTATATCAATTCCATTCTGTTTTTGTTACTATAATGTTGTAGTATGTTTTCAAATCAGTTGTTATAATTCCTGTACTACTGTTCTTTTAGTTCAAGATTGCTTTAGCTGCTCAGGGTCTTTTGTGGTTCCACATGAAGTTTTCTCAATTTTAGGATTATTTTTTCTAGTTTTGTGAAGAATGTCATTGGTATTTTGATGGGAATTGCCTTGGGTTTATAGATTTCTTTGGATAGTATGGACATTTTAACCATGTTAATTTTCCTAATCTAAGAATGGGGGGATCTTCCCATCTTACAGTGTCTTTTTAGTGTTTTGTAATTTTCGTCATTGAGATCTTTCAGATCTTTAGTTTAGGCTTATTCCTAGATAATTTTTTTGAGTGGATATTGTGAATGGTATTTCTTTCCTGAATTCCTTCTCTGTAAGTTCATTATTGGAATGTAGAAAAACTAGTGATTTTCATATGCAATTTTATGTCACTAGTTTGTTGAATTTATTAGTTCTTTGAATCTTTTGGTGGAGTCATTAGATTTTTCTAAGTAGAGAATAATATCATCTGTAAACAGAGATAATTTGAGTTTCCCCTTTTCTATTTATATCACTTTTTTTTTCTTCTCTTGCCTAATTGATTTGGCTAAAATTTCAAGTACTATACTGAATAAAAGTGGTGAGAGAGGACATCCTTGTCTTATTTCTGATTTTAGAGGAAATGCTTTTGCTGCCTCCGCCCCCATTTAGTATGATATTTATGGATTGTCAAATACAGTCTAGGATGTTGAGGTCTGATTATTTTGTACCTAATTTATTCAAGGCTTTTTATCATTAAGGAATGTTGAATTTTGTTGAAGTTTTTTTTCTAAATTTATTGAGATGATCATGTATTTTTTTATATTTGATTCTACTTACATGGCATATTGTATTTATTGATTTGTGTATGTTAAACCATCCTTGCATCCCTGGAATTATACCAACTTGTTAATGGTGTATGACTTTTAAATGTTGTGTTGAATTTGGTTTGCTAGTATTTTATTGAGGATTTTTACATCTATGTTCATCAAGGATTGTGTGTGTGTGTGTGTGTGTGTGTGTGTCCTTACTAGGTTTTGGTAGCAGAGCAATACTGGCTTTATAGAAAGGATTTGGAAGAAATTCCTCCCTTCTTATTTATGGTATAATTTGAGGAGCATTGATATTAGTTCTTTAAAAGTCTGATAAAATTCAGCAGTGAGGTGATCTGAATTATTTTGGGGACACTTTTTATAATTGTTTGTTTGCTTGTTATTGATTTATTTATGTTTTTACATACTCTTGGTTCAATTTTTGAAGGCCATATCTGTCCAGAAATTTGTCCATTTCTTCTAGATTTTCTAATTAATTGGAATAAAGTTTTTCAAAATGTTCCCTAATGACCCTATGAATTTCAGGGGCCTCGATTGTAATATCCCTTTTTAAATTTCTAGCTGTATTTATTTGGGCCTTTACTCTCTTTCTTTAGTTAGTTTATCTAAGGGTTTGTGTTAGTCAGCTTTCTGCCATTGCCATGAAATACCTGAGAAATAAATTTAAAAGGAGGAAAGGTTTATTTTGGCTCACAATTTCAGAATTATCAGTCCAAGATCACTTGGATTCAGTGTTTCTGGGCCTTCAATGAGACAGAACATCACGGTAGAGAGGGCATTGGGAAGGAAAGCTGCTCACCTCATGGCAGCTGGGAGCAGAGAGAGTAAATACCTGAAAAAAACAATTTTAAAAGAGGAAAGGTTTACTTTGCCTAACATTTTCAGAGGTTTCAGTCCCTGATCATTTGACTCCTTTGTTTCTGGGTTTGCAGTGAGGCAAAGCATCATGGTGTAGAGGAGAGCAGGGGGGAAGAAAGCTTCTCATCTCCTGGCAGCTGGAAATGGAGGGTGGGGGAGAGAGCGAAAGAGAATAAGAAATACCGCTCAAAGACATGTCTTCAGTGACCTACTTCCTCCCGCTAGGCCCCACCTCCTAAAATTTCCACCACCACCACCTCCCAGTAGTGCCATGAGCTGGAACTCAAGCTTCAACACATGAGCCTTTGGGGGACATTCCAGATACAAAGTATAATATTATGCTCCTGACCCCCAAAAGTTATGACCATCTCATAATGCAAAATGCTTTCAGTCTATCTCCAAGAGTCTCCATAGCCTTAACAGTTTCAGCATAGCTCAAAAGTCAAAATACAAATCTCTGAGTAGCAAGGTGAACTCTGAGCTACGAGTCCCTGTAAAAATAAAAAGCAAGTTATATACTTGCAAGTTATATTTAACATTCCATGGCACAGGGGATATATTACAATTCAAAAAGGGAGGAATAGGTGAATACTAAGGAAGGATTGGACTAAAGAAAGACCAAAACCCAGTAGAGAAAACATTAAATCCAAGAGCCTCATGTCCAGCATTTGAGGCATGTGATGGCAGGATAAGGGCCCCAAAGGGATTGGACAGCCCTGATGCTGTAGTCTTGTTATTGTCTGCAGTGCACAAGGACACTCTCTTGGGCTGGCTTCAATCAATTCGTGTGACTTTCCTTGGAGATAGACTATATTCCTGGCATGTCTAAGTTACTGGGGTCTCCACTGTAGCTGTGACTTCACTCTCAGCTTCATGCATTATCCTTTGGGGGCTTCCTGTACGGATTTTGACCTTGTCACACATTCCTAGGCCTCCCAGGCATTCTTTTGAAATTTAAGTGGAAGCCTTCATGATCTCACAATTACTATATTTTGCATGCCTGTGAAACCAGCATCCTATGGATGATGCTATTCATCAGTGGGTAGGCCCATTTGGATCACAGCTGCAACAGCATCTGAGGATATCAATGATGGAACATGATGAAACAAATCCTGGAGAAATGACATTTTATGTCATCCAGTGCAACAGGGTGTCAGGGGCTTTCTTCTCAAGTGAAAGGTTTACACTTTTATAATTTTAAGTTTGGAAGAGGGTAGATCTCACTGATTCCTGAGATGTCCTCAAGGCTTCTTTCTTATTGTCCTAGTGCAAAGTAGTTGGCTTCTTTTTAATACCGCTAATCTTAATCTCTTCAATAACCATACTCTCCTTGGCAGCAACTTTAAACATGCTCCTTTTCTGGCAAAATTGTGAATTTTTCAAATCTGCAAATCTGTAAATCTGGTTAAAAGCGGCCAACAATACCCGTGCCATAACCTAGATGCTGTGCTACCTTGCATTTCCTCCATCAGATTATTTGGTCCATAACCTTTAAAATTAGCCCTCATGCAAAGTCTCAAGGCATGGAAAAAATGTGGACAAGTTCTTTGCAAGAATATAAAATGAATAGCTTCTGGTCCAATTTCCAACAGAGTCTTCATTTTCATAGGAAACATTATGAGCACAGCTTTTACTATTTACATTCATATCAGCATTCAGGGTTTCTGAGCTCCCACCAGAATCATCCCAGTAAGTTCTGCTTACTGCATTTCCAGATTTTTTTCCAGCCTGATTCTGCAAACAATTCTAAGCTCCTTCTGCAGACTAGTAGCAAAGAATTCTGATCCACATGGTCAGGTATAGTCATAGCAACAACTCCACTTCTTTTTTTAAAAAAAATTTTATTTTATTTTATTTATTTATTTTATTGGTTGTTCAAAACATTACAAAGCTCTTGACATATCATATTTCATACATTAGATTCAAGTGGGTTATGAACTCCCATTTTTACCCCAAATACAGATTGCAGAATTACATCGGTTACACATCCACATTTTTACATAATGCCATATTAGTAACTGTTGTATTCTGCTACTTTGCTATCCTCTACTATCCCCCCTCCCCTCCCCTCCCATCTTCTCTCTCTACCCCATCTACTGTAATTCATTTCTCTCCTTGTTTTTTTCCCATTCCCCTCACAACCTCTTATATGTAATTTTGTATAACAGTGAGGGTCTCCTTCCAT
>NW_025999968.1:18607830-18713932 GCF_001458135.2 Marmota marmota marmota | reverse complement strand
TTTTTTTTTGGAAGATATTGTGAATGGAGTGTTTTTCCTCATTTCCGTTTCAGAAGTTTTGTCACTGATATACAGAAATGCCTTTGATTTATGCGTGTTGATTTTATATCCTGCCACTTTGCTGAATTCATTTATTAGTTCTAGTAGTTTTTTTGTAGACCCTTTTGGGTCTTCTAGGTATAGAATCATGTCTTCCGCAAATAGTGATAATTTAAGTTCTTCTTTTCCTATTTTTATGCCACTTCTGATACCAATTTTCTATGTTAGTAAGCTTTCAATCTTACTAAGATTGAAATATATCTGAGAAAAACAATTTCAAAGGAAGAAAGGTTTATTTTGACTCACAGTTTTAAAGATTTCAGTTCATGGTCACTTGGCGCTATTGTTTCTGGGCCTGCAGTAAGGCAGAATATCATGGTAGAGAGAGCCTGGGGAGAAAAACTACTCACCTCATGGCAACTGGAAGCAGAGATAGAGAGGGAGGGAGGGAAAAAGGGAAGGAGAAAGAGAGAGAGAGAGAGAGAGAGAGAGAGAGAGAGAGAGAGACACTCTTTTAGGACACACCCTCAGAGATCTCCTTCCTCCAGCTAGGTCCCATCTCCTAAAGTTTCTATTGCCTCCAAATAGTGCCACTAGATGGGGACCAAACCTTCAACAAAGAGCCTCTTGGGGATATTCCAGGTCCAATCTATAACAGAGCTTTTCCATTTTGTTTATCTTTTAAAAGAATCAAGTCTTGGTCTCATCAATCCTTTGTACTGTTCTTTTATTATTTATTTTATTTATTTTGCCCTGTCCTTAGTTATTTCTTTCCTTCCACTGATGTTGAGTTTTGTTAATTCTTGTTTTTCTAATACCTAGAGATGTATTATTAGATTATTTATTTGTGATATCTCTGTTCTTTTAATTTTGGCATTTATCAATTTAAGCTTACCTCTTATAATTCTTTTTCTGTATCCCATAGATTCTCACATAATGTGTCTTCATTTTCCTTTGAGTCTAGGAATTTTAAAATTTGTCTTATGACTTCTTCAATGACCCACCATTTGTTTAAAAATGTATTGTTCAATCTCCATGTATTTGTATAAATTTCTATAATTTTGCATGTTGTTGATTTCTAGTTTTATTCCGTTATGCTCTGATAAGATGCAAGAAATTATTTCATTTTGGGGAATTTGTTAAGACTTGTTATGTGGCCTAATAAAAGAAATACTTTGAAAAAAATTTTATCTGCTGAAGAAAAGAATATGTATTCTTCAACTCTTAAATGGTATTCTGTAGATGTTTATTAAGTCCATTTGATCTATAATGTAATTTAACTCCAATTTTTAATTTTTTTTGATCTGGGTGATCTATTGAGATGTGTGATATTGAAATCTCCCACTATTATTATATTGGGGCCCTTCTCTCCCTTCATTTTCAGTAGTGTTTCCCTGATTTTGAGTACATATATATTTATAATCATTATACTTCTTGATATTTTTTTCTTTATTAGTATGTAGTGATTTTGTCTCTTTTAACTGATTTTGGCTTAAACTCTGTTGTCAGATATGAACATAAATACTCGTGCTTGCTTTTGTATTCCATTTGCTTAGCATATCATTCTCCATCCTTTCTCTTTCAGTGAGTGTGTGTCTTGGCTGTTGAGATGAGTTTCTTGCAGGCAGCAGATTGTTGTATGTGGTTTTCTAATCCAACTAATCTTTCTACATATTTTTTTAAAGAGAGAGAGAGAGAGAGAGAATTTTTTAATATTTATTTTTCAGTTTTCGGTGGACACAACATCTTTATTTTTATGTGGTGTTGAGGATCGAACCCAGCGCCCTGCGCAAGCCAGGCAAGTGGGTTACACTTGAGCCACATCCTCAGCCCCTCTTTCTACATATTTTAATTGGAGAATTAAGATCATTTTCACTCAGGGTTATTACTGACAGGCATGTTCTTGTTCCTGTCATTTTGTAAGTTTCCCTTGGGTTATTTTGCTCATTTTAAGTTCATTTTTTCTCATTCTTATTCATATTAGAAATTAGATGGGTTTCTGTTATGCTTGATTGTTTTTCCCAATTCTCATTTTCTTATTTATTGCTCTAGTGAATTTTATTCTCTTCCCTGCTTTCATAATTGTGCTTATACTTCTTCTTCCAGGATTAGGATTCCCTTAAGTATCTTCTGTAATGTTTGTCTAGTGATCATGGATTTCCTTACTTTATGCTTATCATGGAAGGTCTTTATTTAATTCTGATCTTGAAGAATAACTTTAGTTGGTATAGTAAAATAGATTGACAATTATTTTCTTTCAGAGCTTGAAATTCATCATTGCACGATTTCCTAGCCTTTTGAGTTTCTGTAGAGAAATCTAATAGTATTCTGATGGAATTGCCTTTAAATATGATTTGGCCTTTCTTGCAACTTTTTAATATTCTTTCTCTGTTATGTACTTTGGGCAGTTTAACTATAATATTTGTGAAGAGTTTCTTTTCTTGTCATGTCTATTTGGGGCTCTAATGTCTGAAGGTTCTTGTCTTTCAAGATTTGCAAAATTTGATGCTATTGTTTCACTGAATAGATTTTTCTATACTTTTAACCTGTAGTTCCCATATCTAGTCTGATTATTTGTAAGTACAGTCTTTTAATGGTATTCCATGTATCTTTTGTGTTCTGTTTCATTCTTTCTAATTTTCTTTATCACTGTCAGTGATAATTTATTAGCCTCATTATAATTTCCTCCACCTAATCTGGTCTATCAGTGAAGCTTTAAACTGGATTTCTTTTTTCTTTTTTTTTAGAAGTGTTAAATATTCTTTATTTAATATCATACATAAACCACACTTTCTATAAGGAAAGAACAGCATTTTAGATACAGGGAATTCTAATTAAATTGGCATGGTCAACAAAAATACAGACAGTGCTTCCTTATCTTCAACCACTGCCTTTAATAGGCTAATGAACACAAATTGAAACAAAGGTGAATCATGCTTGGTTCTGAGAGACTAAAGGGATTTCCCCCATATTTAAACATATTCACATAATCAGTTCTGTAAAACTAAATATAAAACCAGTTTTCAGATGTCATTCACCATTTTTGTGAAATACTGAACATTACTAATTAAGTCCAACCGTAACTTTAAAAAGGGGAAACAGTGATAGAATTTACTGAAGTGGGAATATAACCAAAATATTAATTTAACTACAAGTCAGTTTTACCTAAATCAGGATTGTCCAACAAAAATAATTTTGTCAGTCATTCATGATCTGATTTCTGGTGTATCACATCAATTAAATTATGGTGCACATAAAAAAGCCAAGAGACATTTCTGTTTGGTAATAAATAAGGCAGTAGCTATTACTCATTAGCGGCTTTTTTGAGGTAAGCTATTAGGTCTGCCCTTTCTCCCTTCTTCTTAATGCCAGCGAAGATCATTTTTGTTCCAGGGATGTACTTTTTGGGATTCTCCAAATACTCCAGCAGTGTATCCTCTCCCCAGGTGATGCCTTTGTTCTTGTTAGCATCTGTATAAGAGAATCCAGCAGCCTGACCTGTCTTCCGCCCAAACAGTCCATGGAGATTTGGCCCAGTCTTGTGCTTGCCTCCCTTTTCCACGGTGTGGCACTGGGCACACTTCTGAACAAAAATCTTCTTGCCTTTCTCAACATCACCCATTTTTAATTCGTTCTTTCATTGCTAGTGCAAAGAAGGTTCCCGATCCTGGATTTCTTTTTTAAAAACTTTTAAAAACCTGTTTCATTAAGCTTTTATTTCCAAGGTTTCTGTTTGATTCTTTTTCAAAATCTCTCTTTACTGAATTTCTTATTCACATCCTGCATTAACTTCTTTAATACATTCAATTGTTTTCTGTGTTCTCTTGGCATTGATCATTTCAGAAATAATTATTTAGAATTCTGTATCTGTCATTTCATCCACTTCAATATATTTGAGATTTGTTACAATGGAATTATGAAGCTTAGGAAGTGTGATAGCATCTTTTAAAAAATATTTCTGTGTTTTTACGCTAATTTGAGCCTCCGTTGGAGCAGATATCTCTTCCACTTTTATGTGAGAGCCTCTTAATAAGCAGCCTTCAGGCTGGGGTTGTAGCTCAGTGGTAGAGAGCTTGCCCAGCATGTGTGAGGCACTGGGTTCGATCCTCAGAACCACATAAAAATAAATAAATAAAATAAAGGTATTGTGTCCATCTACAACTAAAAAAAAAAAAAGCAGCCTTCTCTTATGATGTTTCTTGAGATATCAGTGTTTCCTGTAGTGTTGAGTTTAATTTCAATTGATCTTTGTCATATAATCTCCCTGTGGAGATTATTCTTTCACTGTGATTTGCAGGGTTTCACACAATGTGTACTTTATTAGACTGTGAGCAATCTGCTTTCAAGGTAGGTCTTGACAGAATGGGGTCCCTCTGGTAATTTAGTTTGGTGTGGTATAGACTGAAGGATATATAGGGTGCACTCTCTAGGTCATCCCAACAATGGGAGTAGAAGCCCCTATCAGGTGAAGGGGATTTCCATGGGCACTATTAGAATTGATTCTGTTACTTGAAAGGGAATCTGATATTGGCTGTTTCAATCATAGTGAATGGTCTGAAACAGCTAGGAGTTTATGTCCCTTATTTTCTTTATGCAAATGTCTTAGAAGCATCTGTCAGGGTTCAAGTAGGTCTGAATTCTTCTCAGCTGTGCTGGGAGTATAGCTCAGAGGCACAGCACCTGCCCAATGTGTGTGTGGTCCTGTATTTGATTCCAAGCACCAGGAAAAGAGAGAGGGAGAGAGAATAATACTAGAAACAACAACAACAACAGTAATGGGTTAAAGTGGTCAAATAAAAAATAAAAAGGATAATGAAGCAGGGAAAAACAATATAAATATAAATAAAAATGGAGGGCTGGGGTGTGATTCTGAGGAAGAGCACTTGCCTAGCATGCTTGAGGCCCTGTGTTCAATTCCTAGGACTCACTCCCCAACCCAGAAATAAAAATTGGGGCCGGGGGGAGATTGAGAGAGAAGAAAAGAGAGTGAAAAAAAACCCATTTAAAGAATTAAAATATAGAATAACAGTAGGAAAAAAATGAGAAATAAAAGGAAATAATAGAATAATAGAACAAAATTTTAAAAATTATGAGTCAAAAATTTCCCCTAACCAAGTTGCTTGGAAACACTCCTCTCTGGATATGATAACAATCTGCCAGGTATGGGGTTGGGGTAGTTGTTAATAGCAGCAGTATGTTGAAATTCCTCTCAAGTCTTGCCAAAGGAGTTGTGGCGAAAGCAGGCTGTTCCCCATCTTTGTCACTAAACAGGTTAAGGGACTTTTGGCCATATTGGAGGTGTGTTCTCTCTGGAAGGATTTAGACTGTGCCTCCAGGGATGTGGCCCATATCCAAGCTGTGGTGGATACCCAAAATTCCTCCAAGGGTTGGGGGAGCAGTTGAACCATCAAGTTCCATTCTGGAGGAGGGTTGTGGGAAGAACTAGGAGATTTGCTAATCAGTTCCTGGTAGTCTCTTCATACCTGGCCCCCACACTAGTCAATACAGAACTGATGTTGCTTCATGTCACAGAAAGCAGGATCACTGAACTTCTGGGCCCTCTACTTCCCACACCATTGCATTCCTGTGCTTCCCACAGAATGTACTTTTCAGTGAATTTGTGACAGAGACACTCTTCCAAACCACAGCTGTCTCGTGTGGCTGCTGCCTTCCCGTTCAGTGTGGCAAGGTGTCCAGAGGAATTCTGAAATGTGATTATGCTGGGTTTTCTGATCCCCAGAACAGTTTAGTCCTAATAATAGGAACCGTCTGAAGATGGCTCCTGGCCATGGCACTCTGAGGGTTGGTTAGCAGGTGCAGTGTGTGGCTTCTCTAAAGTTAAGTTGTAATGTAGACTCCATGTCACTTATTTATTTAAGGCATTTGGATGCTCCTGGTAGCCTTCTGCACAAAGCTGTGACCCTTAGTCTTTCACCTTTACCTGCTCTGAGGGGAGAGTCCCTTTCCTGTAACTGAGGTGCTGGGTGCCTGAAACTGGGGTACTCCACTTCTCTTGTTTTTCTCCCTAGTCTCTGGAATCCACCAGGTTTTATTTTCTTTGTTGTTAATTTCCAGTTCTAACCCACAGCCCCTCCCATCCAGGAGCAGTCAAATACCAATGGCTTTGTTTCCATTCCATGGAGGAGCAAATTAGTGCTATTTAAGTCTATTTCATTATCTTAAGAATGCCCAGATTCTGCAACCTGTATACTCAGAAAAATGAGAAATTATATCCCATCTGATTCAAATGTATGATATGTCAAGATTACTGTACTGTCATGTGTAACTCAGTAAAACAAAAAACAAAACAACAACAACAAAAAAGGAATGCCCAGAGAAGTGGATTTTGACTGACTGACATAGGGATGGTAGTAGTGATGGTCAGTTCTGCTGGTTGGATCCATTGAGTGCCTAAGCCACTTGAAAGGGAATGAATGCAGGTTAAGAAACAGAAAGAAGAGGAAAGAAACAATCATGCCAATCTTTTTGAAAACCTTGTTAGAAATATACTAGAAGAATAATTTTGCTCTGGGCCCACAAATTATGTGGTGGGTTCTGCACCTAGGTGTTCAGGTCTCTCAAGTATAATGTAAGTGAGAAAATATGGTTAAGGGCCTATTTTATCACATTCCATTAAGTTTATGTATCCAGATGAGCCTCTAATGAAACTGATGCCCTTTTAAAAAAAATCTTAATTGATTTAATGTTTAATTTCCTTTAATAGAATATTTTCTGAGATTTCTTCCTTGCCTAGAATAATTTGTATACTGATTTAGAACCTAGAGTTAAAAAGGTGATTCAGGAGCTGGGGCTATGGCTCAGTTGGTAGAGTGTTTGCCTAGCATGTGTGAGGCACTGGGTTTGATTCTCAGCACCACATATAAGAAAATAAATAAAGGTCAATCAACAACTAAAAAAAAATTAAAAAAAGGTGTGACTCAGGTTTTGAAAACATGTATTACTTCTGTCCTTTGAATAAAAGAAGTTTTTGAAATATTTTGGGTTAACTTTTTTTTTTTTGGTAAGGTGACAGACATGTTACAACGTCACATTTCATAGGTGCAGTCTACACTCACCTTAATTGGTCTCATTTCTTAGTGAAGAACTGAGAAATTTATTGGCTGGTAGGTCCAAACACTGAAAGGAACAGCAATTCTATGAATATTCATTCCTGAGATTTCTCAATCTTCATACGTGCGGCTCAGGTCAGGGGTGCAGTCCAGGGTATTATGTGCTCCCCTGTGTGTTGGAATGAATGTGAGCTGGTTGGCTTGGTAGGTTGTTGCTGGTAAGAGAAGCAAAGTCATGGGGGCGGGGTTGCCATTCCTTGTGGGAGCCTTCTACTTCCTGTTTGCACCCTGGACACTTAAGGTGAATAGTTGAACAATTTTATAAAAATGATTAATTAGGAGACAGTCATGGTGAGAGTGGAAATAAATGAATAAACTACAGTTATGTGAGAAACCCTGCTAATAAAGACTTCTTAGTATCTTCTAGTAAGCTGGGAGCTTGACTGGTGGGTTGACAGACTTGTGTGTCTGACAATATTAATTGCAGGGTTCTACAGGCCAGGTTTCTGTAGGTTGGGTGGAGGTGCAGTCCACTGGCATTGAATACAACACCCAAGAAAAAACATGTGAGTAGGAGGAAGAAAAGGGATTTCCCTGGGCTGCGGCAATGCTGATGCTGGTGAAATAGGATTTTCTTGAGCATTAAGCAGCACTTGCCAGGATTGGGAGCCTCTGAGCTGCACATCTGCTCTTGATCTGTGGAGGACTTGGGCAAAAAGATAAAAGTGTGGTAAGTTTTAGTATAGTACTATGTTTCCTTACTAGTTGCTTTTGGCACACACACAGACATGTGTGCATGTGTGTGCGCCTATGTGTTTATAAAACTGAACATAGGCTGTCAACTTTCAAACTATTATTTTTTTTTATTACAGAATATTTTTGGCATTAACTAAGAAACAAAGGCTAACATTAGCTGCTTCTGTGTTATCCCTGCTACCTCAATCCTAAAGTGCTTGATCTACTGACACCAACCAGGATGAATGGCTCAGAAGATAAAATTGGACCGAAACACTCAGAGGTTAGTTTGCCATTTGGGGAGTAACTTTCAGTATAATAATACAGAAGGAGAAAAAAGGTTTCCATTCATATAAATCTAATTTGAATCTGAACTCTCCTATATATTTGTAACATTGTGCAAGTAACTTAATCTCTCTGATCTCCAGTATCTTTTCTTGTAAAATGGATGTAATATCAGCTTCCCAGGGTGGTAAGAATTTTTTATGAGGTAATGTTAGCAAGGAGTCTGGTGCAGTGATTGGCTCATGGCTGAACACTATAAAAGTTCATTCCTTTAAGTTGTCAACTCTTCTTCCACCCTGCTTCCCCAATGTTGGAGCCATGGCTTACAAGTCTTGACTCCTGCACGTCACCAGTGTCTCCCCAGTCTGCCTATTGGGTGTTGTGACTGGTTGAGGCAAATTTAAGACTAGCCCAATTCTAATTGTTCTGTGCACATTTCACTTCATTTTATGCTGGAACCCAGCATTATGGTTGGAAAGGCAGAGTAGATGTTGCAAATATGTTTCTTTAATGATGAATTTATTTCAGTTGATTTCTGTGACATTTTCCTCTTCTGGGGCTTTTAAGAATCTGACAGTTTATTCATAAGGCCTGCTATTTATTCTGAATTTTATCCAACCACCCATCTATCTATCTATCTACCTATCTATCCATTCATTTATTTATCCAATATTTTTGTACTGGAAACTTACTATATGCCAGACGTAGTTCTAAAAGCTAGAAATTAAATGATAAGGAAAACCAGAAACAAATCATGGAACATTCATACTAGCCATGGGAGAGAGGATGCAATGAATGCAGCAGTCAGTGAGTTATGTCGGGTATTAAAGGGGGTGTACTATTGGGAAGATAAAGCAGGAAAAGGGAATGGGGCATTGAGGGAGTTTAAAATGAGATGGTGTGAGAAGACCTCATTGACAAAGTAACATTAGACATGTCCTTAGAGGAAAGGCTGTGTTCAAGCAGAAGCAGCAGCAAGTACAGAGGCCCTCAGATGGAAGTGAGGCTGGTGTGTTGAAGAAGGAGCAGGAAGGCCAGGGTAGCCAATAGAGAGGAGAGTCCGAGAGGGGAGGTGGGAGAAGTGATGGGGCTAACTCCTGCAGACCATGTGGGCCCTGTGAACACTTGGGCCCAACTCACCTCAACAGGACAACCTGGCTCCTGTGTTGAGAAAGTCTGAAAGGGGCAAGGGCAGAGGCAGAGTCCCCTTGGGGGATGGTCATTATAGTTCAGGTCTGGCTCAGGAGAAGTGGTGAAGTGGCATATTTGTGACATTGTTTGGAGGTCTGCCAATGGAGTTTTCTAATGGGTTGGATGTGTGAGTCAAGGATGATTCAAATTTTTGGTGTAACAGGGAAGATGGAGTTGTCATAGTTGGGGAGGACTGTGGTAGAGCATATCTAGTTGGGGATGTTGGGAGCTTTGTTTTGGACAGTCTGTAGTTTGAAGGGTGTAATACACATCTGAGTGGAGAAGCTGAATGTACAGTTGATTGCAGGACTCTATAGTTTGGGGAGTAGCTGAGACTAAAGATAAATATTTGGGAAACACAGGCATGTGGCACAGCATTCCAAGCTGTGAACAGGATGAGATCCCCCAGAGCCGAGGGTAGATAGAAAAGAGTTTTAAAAACAGGTCCCAAGGACTCCCAATCATAAGAGCTTGGAGTTTAGGAGATACCGGAAACAAAGGAAAGTGCCATGAATGGGAAAAAACAAGGGAAGAATATTTTTCAGAGAGGAGGCTGTGGGGAGCACTGTGGAATTCTGCCAGTGGCTCAAGTAAGATGAGGGCAGAATTGGCCACTGAATTTAGCAATAGGGTGGGGGCAGACTTTGGTGGCTTTTCCAAGAGAGATAGGATCATGTATGACCAGTAAAGAATGAGGTGGGGCAAGGTGAAGGCAGAGATCATTAACTTGCTGCCAATTTTCTTCTGTCCCCATTCTAGAATACTCACGTGCCTTTGTTTCCCATTCTTCTCATTTACCTTATTTTATGTTGCTAACTCTATTTGTCTTTGTTAGCAAATTTAAATTTTCTTGGAATGGCCTAACAAGTAATCAAGATGGGGTGCTCTCACAGATGTGTTTGTCCTCATTTCTCTCAAGTCCAGGGTGACTACTCGACTTTCTGTCTGATGATAGAAATGTGACCAAACCCTTGTCCTGAGGGAGATGCTCCCAGCACATCTGTGTTTATGGCCTTAGAGGCACAGACCCTGCTAGGAGGTTGTCTTTTGGTGTGACCATGATTCTGCTAAGCTTGGCATATTTGGGTATTGTCCAGTGCCACTATTTAATTTGGTCAAGGGGTTAGCAGAAAATGAGAGGAGGATCCCTCCAGAAGGGGGAGAGAGCCCCCTGCCCCCATTATCCTGCAGTGATCAGACTGTACTTTTTGAAGGAGTGCGTCTATGGCATTCAAAACAGTATCTTATAGGAACCCTGGACTGTGTCACCTGGAGGAGAGAGAGGCCTAGATTTGCAGTTGTTTTGGCTAGACTTGCAATGGAGTGCAGGAGGAAGGAGGAGGAGATTATGTTCTGAATCCTCTTTCTTTAGTTCAAAAGACAATATGATCTAAGGCAAGTTCAATAACATCTCCAAATGGGTGTCTATTGATTGAGGTGGTTCTAATAATACCTACTTCATCAGGGTTGATGTGAGCATTAAATGAATTTATTTATTTATTTTTGTACTAGAGATTGAGCCCAGGTGTGCTTTACCACTTAGCTACTTCCCCAGTTCTTTCAATATTTTTAACATAATTTATTGATATGAAACAACCTAACATAGTATCTAGTCAACAAATGTAAGTTTTGTTTCCTTTCTGTTGACTTTCTTTTCTCATTCTTTCTTCTCTTCCTATCTCCCTTTTTTTATCCAACTCTTTATTAGCTAAGTAATATATGTCAGGCATCCCACAAGATCTACATCGTCCTATATGTTGGACACCATCCACATATGGTTATGGAACCACTTGAAGTGTGCAAGTCTCAACTGAGTTGTGCTATCTGCGTGAAACACACACAGAAGTTGTGTAGTTAACACTATTCCTTGTCCCCAAACCACTGTTCCCAGGGCTTGCTTTATGAGATCAGGAAGCCAGAGACTCTGGAGCCTGTGGAGGTTTTTCCAGTAGAACACCAGCAATTTTTTCTTGGCGGGTGAGGTTCACCAGGAATTGAACTCAGGGGCACTCAACAACTGAGCCACATTCCCCAGCCCTATTTTGTATTTTATTTAGAGACAGGCTCTCACTGAGTTGTTTAGTACCTTATTTTTGTTGAGGCTGGCTTTAAACTCTTGGTCCTCCTGCCTCAGCCTCCCAAGCCACTGGGATTATGGGTTTGAGCCACCATGCCTAGTGCACACCATCTTTTTTTTTTTTTTTTTTTTTATGATGTCTTTATTTTACTTTACGTGGTGCTGAGGATTGAACCCAGTGCCTCATGCATGCTAGGTGAGCGCTCTACCTCTGAGCCACAACCCCAGCCCAACATACCAACTTTTGATGAGTTTCTGAGGTGGTCTTCAAGTGAGCTCTCTTTCCTGCAGTGACATTCTTATGAAGGACTAAGCCTTGCTTTTAAATTCCTAGTCTGTGTTCTTATTTTTCCAGTATTTTGCAAATTTTGACTTGATACAAACAAACAAAAAAATCAGAAGCCCTCTTATTAATAATTTTTCAATTGATCACATGTTTAAATATCTTTTTCTATTGTTCACATTTCAATGATAGCGTTTGTATATATTTGGTAAAATAGAATATATTATTAAGCCATATTTCACCAATTTCTTCTCACTTTTACAAAAGTGACTACTGAAAATTTAAGATGACTTATGTAATTTACATTTTATTTCTGTTGGACAGCACAGTGCTGGTTGCTGGGAATTCACTGAAAACAGACTTTTGGAGCTTGTAGTCAGTCTAGTGGGGGTAGGTAGAAAAACAAAAACATAAGGAAATTTAAAAATAAATAAAAAATACAAATTGTAATTAGAAAAATACACATTAAAAATACATACTGTGAAGATAAGTTTCTATGGAGAGAAAACAGGAATATATAATTTAGACCATCTGGTCACGGAATTCCTCTCTGAGGAAGAGACATTGGTGCTGAGCCTTGTCAGGGCTCTTTCTATGTAGAATTTCTAGGTGACAGTGGGTACAGGACATTTCAGGCAGAGGAAAGAGCCTGCTGGGAATACTCATTGAGTCCATCTAACACCAGGCCTGTGGTCAGCAGTGTGAAAACCTGTGGAGTGCTAGAGCCAAGGAGCGCCCCTGACTGCTCAGGGCTTGTGCTCTGGTGAGAAGACAGGCACCTGAGGGTGCAGGGATGTGGCTGGTACTTGGCCCTGGAGTGCCCTTTGCCCTGTCTTGTTTCCATCTCAGAGTCATCATCAACCGTAGTCTTGACCAAGCGGGTCCCTAGGGCGTGTCTGTTCTTCCTTCCAGTAAGATGCACTGTTGCCCCTCTATTCCCTGTTCTCACCGCCTGCTCTGACTCAGACTCATCATCTAGGTAATGAGCGTCTGTGATTGTCTTCTAACTGGTTTCCTTGCCTGCAGCCTCTTTCTCCCTGTCATATATCTGTGCCTGGCTGCCAAGTTAATTGTACTTGAATACTATTTAGATCATGTGACTTCCTTTCTCCTGAGATTTAACTAGTGCCTTGCTGGCAGAAGATCAGTTTTTTGGGAGATGTTGGATCTATGTCACTTTTCATCCTTTACATTTTCTTTCTACAGTTTGCATAGAAGCATGGCCTGCAGTCAACCTCTTTAACTGAGATTGATGAGCCTTTCAAGCTTTACCAGTAACCATCTTGCCATATTTCTGCTCCTGCCCTGCATTGCCTCTTGGGCCAGGCATGCTGCGATCCCCCGCCCCACTCCTGTCAACACTGAGGGGCGCTGTCTCCCAGGGAAGGGCAAGATCACATTGGCAAGAGCTGTTTCTGGAGTTGTGAGACCAAATTTGAATCCCAGCTCTGCCATTAAATTAGCTGTGGGAACTTTTTCAGTAAGTTATTTATCTTTTCCGATTCTTAATTTTCCTATCTGTTAATATCAGAAGGCTAATCATAATTTGTACCCTTAAAGTGATGAGACACTGTATGTAAATATTTCATAAATGCCGAGTCCATAGTGAATCCTTAATCCATATCCCTTGTTTAAATCAATGGCAAGCAATGAATAAGAGTTGCCTCTGGGGAATAGATGAATTCTAGGTAGGGAAGTGGGGTGGGAGGGAAGGGGAGGGGGCAGGGGATTAGTAAGGATGGTGAAATGTGATAGACATTTAAAGTACATGAATGAAGACACGAATTGGGTGTCAACATACTTTAAATGCAAACAGAGATATGAAAAATTGTGGTATATATGTGTAATGAGAATTGTAACTCATTCTGCTGTCATTTATTTATTTATTTTTTAAAAATCAATTAAAAAAAGTTGCCTCTGGGGAATTTTTTAATATTTATTTTTAAGTTTTAGGTGGACACAATATCTTTATTTTATATTTATGTGGTGCTGAGGATCGAACCCAGTGCCTCGTGCATGCTAGGGGAGCACTCTACCACTGAGCCACAACCCCAGCACCCCTTTCTTTTTTGCATCTCTAGCACCAGTTAGCAATCTTCTTATAATAGGAAATGGGCTGTTGTGCAGTTTTTGTGGTGGTGGCTGCAAACACTGGATAGGGACACTGAATGGTGTTGTCTTGGACCTGGCTGGAACTTCCAGAGACCATCCTGTGTAGAATCCCTGAGGTATGGTGTAGAATCCCTCAGGATGTCCAAACAGGTCTAAGGGAGTTAGTTGAAGAGCTTCTGTTATTTCATGTGCACAACAATCTCTAGTTGGTTCGCCTGTCCTTTGCAAAGTCCTGTAGTTGCTGGTTTTTCACTTGCCTTTGGTCCCTCTTAATTAAATATCACTTTTGCTTTACTTCTATCAATAAGGAACAGTAAAAAGCTTGAAACTGGAGATACAAGAGACTGGGAGTCTAGTCACACCTCAGCTTCTTTTCCATTGTACAGTCCATCATAGGATTAAATGTGTCACAGACTTGAAAATGTTAAAAGGCTCACACCAATTTCAGATGATATTATTAGTCAGTCTTTCCTGACTTATTATGATTATTTTTTTGCTCTTCTCCTAGGGAATATTCTTTTAGATAGTACAGTACTGCAGGTAGACTTAAGGCAAGTGAGGTATGAAGAACTCTGTTATTTTAAACAGGAAAAATATAAAAACATAATTTGCCAAAAAAATCTAGAATTTAAAAGAATCCATTAGCTTTAGATGGCAACAGAGGTGTCACAACAAATTAATTACTTAATTAATTACATAATTACTTGAGCCCATAAGTAATTATGCAGAGTCTTTTTCAAACTGTGAAGCATTAGAGGAAGGAAAGCTTTAATTCAAGGTTGACTTATATCTTTAGTTATATTCAGGAAATGAGTTAATGTGGTCAGAATAACTGTTCTCAACTTCTTTAGACTAATACATAGAATAGTATATTATCTATTCAAGTCAGTATCTTAAAATAAATACTTGAGGTACATAAACATACTTTAAAACTACACTCCACTTGGGAAGCATCATCTATATCAGAAACCACTGAACAAGGGCCTTCATCTTCTTTTCCGTGTATCTTTTTGAAGGAGGTAGTGTGTAGCACTTATTTGGCAAGATAAGAATATAACCCCTGGTCTATAGTTAATGAACAATACATTTTTGTAAGGTAAGAATAAATTAAGATTGATAAAAATTAATTCCAATAACTACTTTGTGACAACTGAAGTGTCTGAATTCCTCTAGTTTGGATGCCTAGAAAAGAAATAAAACATCAACAGAAATTCAGAAGATATCTTGCATACTCAGTCCTCAATCTATATTTTTAAAATCTGCTGGAAAGAACAAGGCAAATACAGTGCCCATCACTCTTGATAACCCTCTTGATAGTTCTCCTAACTCCTCACATCAAGAGTTTGGTGTCTATTGTATTTGTTCTAACCAGTGATGAACTAATAAGTTTGTCATGGTGCTGAGGAAGGCCTCTCTGAATGTTAGAAGAGGCATTGGAAATCATGGTACCAGCCCTATCAAATATGAGATAGGGGCTCGGGATGTGGCTCAAGTGATAGCACGCTGGCCTGGCATGTGGGAGGCACTGGGTTCTATCCTCAGCATCACATAAAAATAAAATATAGATATTGTATTCACCTAAAACTAAAAAATAAACATTTTTTTAAAAATATGAGATAGATCCATTTTAACATCTGATCTCCAGATTCCTTCCATCCCCTCCTGAAATTTGATTCTGACTATCCTTTTAGTATGCATTGATTGAGCAAAAAAGACATATTCATACCAATTCACTACGCCTATTGTAATGAAACAGTGGCCCAGGGATCCTCAACTCACTTGATGGGACAATGGCATTTTAGACTAAATTTCTAATTGCATAAATGAGGCACAGCAATACTTTTGGTTAAGAAATATCCTGGGTATGAATCATCAAAGCACAGGATTTCAAAAAGAGATTTGGAAATATGGAGAAGTCACAATCAAGTCACTCAGGACCCTGAGTAAGAGACACTGGGTATTGTTTGAGCAGTCTCCACCCTGAGCTGTTGCAATGTTCATTACTCCATGAAAATCCTTTCTTGAGTTTCCAGACAAAATACAGAATACTTAGTGAAATTTGAATGTCAAACAACACATGCAATATATAACACACATATAGGCTAAAAACTTGCTTGTTGCTTATGTGAAATTCAGATGTCACTGGTGTAAGCAAAAATAACCAACCCGGTTTCAGCACCCTTATGAAAATAAATACAAATAACTGGGATAGAAGCAGACCTCAAACGGATCAGCAAGCTCGCCTTTATTGTGCAGTGGAGTCAATCAATAAGGCATAGGAGGGCTCATTTTCTGGTATGGAAATGGCCTGAGGATTACAGAAAGAGTCTGTTTTATAGTTCACAATGAGGGTAAATTAATCATTGGAGACTGCAGACGAGCTGTTTGAATAGTCAGAAGCCTAGTTGTGCAGGTTAAAATTTAATATTGGAAACTCATTGTCACTGGGAAAAGCTCAGATAGATAGGCTCACTGCTTATCTTCCTTCCTCTGGGACACATTGTTACCTAGAGCTTCACTATTTGCTTTTCTCCTTCCAGGACTCATTGGCAATGGGAAAGGGTAAAAGTCCAGAGCCCTGAGTTTCAGTATTTGCCCTTTAGGACCCTTTGTAGTTAGGAAAGGAGTGAAAGTTTGCTTTTGTGGAGGTTCTGGGGATGAACCCAGGAATTTTAAGGAGACTTGAATTTAGGTGTCTGTCTCTCTCTTTTCCCCACACAGTTTCTCTGTCATATAGATTCAAAAGACTATAAAATCAATGCGTTTATTCCAAAATCATGCAGAATGCTACAACAAAGCCAAAGAAATAGACTGTTTCAATGAATTAAAGTTCTCTTTACCAGGGGAGACCCTTGTAAAATGGCTTTCATAACAGGTCCTGAAGGCCAGAGAGTTTTTTTTTTTCATAAAAGATTGGAAAGAAAGCACTGATAATTAAGCTCCCATTTGTTGCATGAAATTTTCTTTGCTACCCAGAACAGATTTTGAAGGTTACTTAGTAAAGTTATATGGTAGTAAATGCCAGTATATTCATATTTCTCAGACCCTTATGATCTTAAATGTTTGGTGATAGGGAGTGTATTTGGACTGAGAGGATAAGGAATAGGGAATAGGAAATTAAAAATGGAGCAATTAGTTATAGTCTCTAACAGGGGAAAATAAGGGCTAGAAGGCAGTTGCATATGAGTTTGAGAAATACTGCTTAATCCCGTTCTTGCTTCTGCATACAGGGCTCTTAGCTAGTACCACTTGACATTGTTTAATTCATTCATCAAACATTTTTGAATGCAGGCTTGGTGCTGGATGGAGTAAGGAGCTCCTCACTAGTGATAAGAAACCTGGAGTAAAAGAAGTCATCTAACATGGAATGTGGGAAAATACTACCACTCAGGGATATGCAGGTGCCGTGGAGGCAGAGGGAGTACCATCTAAAGCAGACTGGGAGTTCAAGGCCAAGGGATGAGTGACCTCCAGGACTAGGCCTTTCAGCTGTAGACACTCCCAGTGAGTGTTGGGGTCACAGCCTTGGATTTCTCAGAACAGCCTTGATTTCTGATATGCTTTTCTATCATCAGAGCTTGTGCAGAAACAAAATCTCAGTTTATTAGTTCTTCCATCTCTGTTTTCTCCTTCCCACTTTTCCGAAGGACTATTTCAAGCAAATTATAAAAATAGAATGCTATAGTGTGTCCATTGCCCAGTTTTAGTCAGAATCACCAACTCGCCACCAATTTTGTTTTATCTGTCCTCCCATTCATTTCTCCTCCCCAGATAATTTTTATTTAAGTCAGGATTCTTATGAGAGACATAACCAAGAGTAATTGTGTGTGTGTGTGTGTGTGTGTGTGTGTGTGAGAGAGAGAGAGAGAGAGAGAGAGAGAGAAAGAGAGAGAGAATATGTATACAAATGGTCCTCAATTTATGATTGTTTGCCATGATTTTTTGATTTTATGATGGTGTGACGGTGATACTGCCAGTTATTGGTGCTGAGTTCTGCTCCCTCACATGTGAAGTCTGAACATTAGAGAAACACACTGAGGCAAGGCATATAAAACAGGGTTTATTAAAAAGGGGTCACATAGACCTCCCAGGAGGGAGAACAGGGCGATAGCTGGTATCCCAAGAAGCAAAGGTGTTTTTGCCTTTTTCTATGTCCTAGGCTTCTTTTTTTCTCCTGCTCTCTCCGCCTCATCTCTCTCCTTCCTGCCTACATGACTAGGCCCAGGACATGCTCAGGTGGGATGACTAAAAGATGAGAAGCAGATGGGCTGGAGTGGCCAAGTTGGAGTGATCTGGACAGGAAGGGGGCATAATTGACAACTCCCTGAAGGGAGGGACAATCCCTGAGACAGGTTACCTTAGCAACAAGTTGGAGCAGGGGCAGGATGTCTTGATAAGGGTAGAGGAAAGGCTCTGAAGGCATGAACATTTCAAATTCGTCCATTCTCTGGATCTGACCCTTGTCTATCTGCCTGTCTAATTCTGGCTCCAAAAGTGATAGGCATTCAGTAAAAACCATACTTTGAATTTTGACTTTCCCTCCCTGGGTTAGCACCATGAAGTATGATCTCTCTTTATGGTGGCCAGCAACAGTGAGCCAGCTTCCCTGGCTGCTAGGAGATCTCAAGGGTAAACAACTGATACTCTATTGAATACTATGTTGCTAATCTGTGTAGTTCAGAGATTTAGGTATTATTATGGTTTGGATGTGATTTGTTTCCCAAGCCTTCATGTGTCCAATGTCTTTTGCTCAGTGCCATAATCTTGGTAGTGAGAAGGAAGTTTTAAAGAGAAACCTGGTGTGAGGATGTTAGCTCATTGAGAGTGCACCTTTGAAAGAAATTAATATGGTTCTCATGGGATCCTATTATTTCTTGAGGGAGGGTGAATAAGAATAAGATTAGCCTCTCCTCTCACGGGCTTCCTGTCTCTCCATGTGATCTCTTCCTATTGCTAAATTGCTGAGGCCAGTCTCCAACTTGCAATCCTCCTTCCTCAGCCTCCTGTGTTGCTGGGATTACAAGCATTCTCCTTGGTGTCTGGTTTAGAGTTAATTCTTGTTTTGTTTGTTGGTTGGTTGGTTGGTACTAGGGGTTGAACCCAGGGGTGCTTTGCCACTGAGCTACATCTCCAGCCTTTTATGTTCTTTATTTTGAGACTGGATCTCCCTGAGTTGCTAGGTCTGACTTTGAATTTGCATCCTCCTGCCTCAGCCCCCGGAATTGCTGGGATTACAGATGTGGGCCACCACACCCCATCAGATCTCTCTCTATTGCATGCATTCCTACCATGAAGCCATCTGTTATGAAACTCCCCACCAGAGCCTAAATAAATGGGGCTGCATTATCTTGAATATTCAGCCTCCACAACCGTGGAGAAACCTCTTTTTTAATAGCCTCACGTAGCTTCTCAGAGCAATGGAAAACTAATTCAGAATACCAGGAGTGGGGAGTGAGATTGTCGCTACAAACATACCTGAAAATGTAGAAGGAACTTGGGAACTGGGTTGCAGGCAGAGGTTGGAAGAATTTGGAGGAACAGGCCAGAAAAAGCCTAGAATGCTGAAAGTGGATCATTGTAGGTGATTCTGGGGAGCACTCAGAGGATGAAGAGCCTAGGAAAGTAGTCTTAGATGGAAATGAGGATTCTATTGGAAACTTGAAAAAAAGTGACATTAATTACATCATAGCAAAGAACTTGTCTATAGAGTGTGCACGTCTTAGAGCTTTAGGGAAGGCTTAGTTTAGAAATGATCGACTATTTTATCTAGTAAAAGAAATTTCTGAACAGCAATGCTTTCAGGCTGTGACATGATTATTACTGGCTATCTTTAGTGAAATTTGCAATGAGACTGCAAAGAAAGGAACTGGAAAGACTTAGAAAATGCATAGCCTGATTGGGGAAGGAACAAAGAAAAAGCAAATGTTGGTGTGGTGATGTAATGCCAGATTTGTGGGACCCCAATAGAACTCCAGGAGCCGAATCTGATGCAATCACACAAGAGTCTTTATTGCAAGCTCGAGCCTGGACTCACAACCGTTCCTGACACAGCGGTCCCAGGGAGTGAGTCCCGGTCCTTTGTTCAGTGAGATTTTATAGGTTTTGGGGATATTCTGTGTGTCACAACATCACACAGCAAATCATTTCATACCGCGGGAAAATCAAACAACAACTCTTAAATTGATTAGCACATTCACTGGCAGGAACAAATTGGGTAGGGGTGATTGCTTAGTACAAGAGGGGGATTCATTTGAACTGATTGGTTTAATCTTTGATGGGTGTATGTGCTAAACTACATGGTTTCCTCACATATTATCAATCATCGAGACTACTGGGGGGTCATCTGGCATCCCAGGTATTTTCCCTGTCTCATGATGATTGGTGGTTGCTAGGGGGCTGCTATGGGTCCTCACCTAGCTTAACTGAGTCAGGGACACCTGGCTCCTCAGATCTCTCCTGTTATTTACAGACAAACAACTCAGCAGGGTGGCTATGTGCCTAGGAGTGCTTTGTGGGTTTTTCCAAGGACAAGGGTCACGCCCCCCTCCCTTTGGACAGGACTTGAGGTAGAAGCTGGGTTTTCAAAAATGGAATCACATCAGTTTCTCAGTGTATTGGTTTCTTACTGCAGAGAAGAACGCAGATGCTACTTGTTAAGGCAGTAAGAGGCTTTGAGGGCACCTCAGAGATCTTCAAGGTCACCCACCCCTCCCATCACAGGCCCAAAGGCCCAGAATAGCACATTTGTTTCAGGGAGCAAGCCCAATCCTAGGGCATTCTGAATGTGTTTGCAGCTCAGGGTCACCTTAGGATTCTGTTCCCTGATTTCAGGAGGAGTAGCACTCTGTGTCTGCTGCCATGCTTCAAGTGCGTCCAGGTATGGCTTATATCGGTGACCGACCTTGGTGGCATCTATGTGGTGCTGATGTTGCAGGAGTGTGAAATGAGTGTGAAATGGCAACTTTCAGTAAATTTCAAAGGAAAGCCTGAGGCCAGGCAGAGGTTTGCTGCAGGGGCAGAGCGGACAGGGAGAGCCCCAATGTGGCAAAGCATAGGGGAACCATGGGAGTGGAGCTGCAGCTGGGACCTCAGAAAGTAGAGCCATCAGCAGTGTGCAGTGCCAGTCTCAGAAAGGTGCAGACATCAGCACTTGGCCTGAGACAGCCACCACAGGAGCTGTGATCATCAGAGGTGTGGGAGGGGCTTCCTGAAGCCTCGGGGGCTCAGAGTGCAGTAAGTTCAGGGTGTTGGACTCGGAGCTTTGAGATTTAATGTCTGCACTGCTGGCTTTTTTTTGGGGGGGGGGGGCTGGGGGGGGTTAACTCCTTTCTACTTCCTTATTTCTTTCTTTTGGAATATGAATGTTTATCACATCCCTGTGCTACCATTATATTTTGTAAGTAGATAACTTTTTTTTTTTTTTTAATATTTAAAAGCTCACACTTGTATGGAATTTTTCTTGAGTCTTATATGAGACTTTGAAGTTGGACTTTTGGGTGAAGTTGCAATGAGCTAAAACTTTGGAACTATTGGGCATGGAATGATTTTATTGTGCACTGGGACAAGGACATGAACATTCGGAGATAGAAGCAGAATTCCATGGTTTGAATGTAGTTTGGATCCCACATGTTGGAAGTTTGGTTCTCTATGGTGATTTTGGGAGGTTGGGACCTTCATGAGGTGGAGCCTGGTGCAAGGTCCTTAGGTCACTGGGAGTGCTGTCCCTTGGAAGGGATTAACATAATTCTCATGGGGTTCCAGTTAGTTCCTGAGACAGGGTTATTATAAGAGAGTAATACTGACTCCTCTCACTCTCCGGTTTCCTGTTTCTCCATGTGATCTTTCCCTATTTCACGCACTCTCACCATGATACCATTTGCCATGTGGCCCTCACCAGAGACTGATCAAATGGGGGGGTCTACCCCAGCTTAGACTTTTAGCTTCCAAAACTGTGAGCTAATTAACTTTTTTTTTTTTTACTTTGCTTAGCTCCAGGTAGTTTGTCATAGCATTGGATAACAGATTAATACAAATGTGTTACATGCATTTTTGACTTCTGATAGTTTTAACTTACAATGTTTTGGGGGAGTCATGAGTTAAAGAACATCTATTTACACACACACACACACACACACACACAAAGAGGGGAGGGGGATGTATGGACCTATCTATTACCTATCAATATCTATATAGGGATATTTATTTTAATTTATTTTATGGAGGCTAGAAAGCCTGAAATCTGCAGGGCAGGACCCAGGGAAAAGTTGATGTGGCAGTCTTGAACAAAGGCAGTCTACAGGGAGAATTTATCATCCTCCAGGGGACCTCAGTTTTTTCTTTTAAGGTCTTGAACTGATTGAATGATTCCTCCTGCTACCACCACTCTCCCTACCAATATGGAGGGTGATCTGTTTTACTTAAGATCTACTGATTTAAATTTAATCACATCTAAAAAAATACCTTCATAGCAATGCCTAGACTGGTCTTTAACCAAGAACTGGATCATGATTTAGTCTAGTTGACACACTAAATTAACCATCACAATTTTGAAGTTAATCCACGTCATCTCATCTTTTCCTCTACAATATTTCAGTAATGTATATAGCTCTACAAAATAAATATTCTTCAGAAAACTTAAACATAGTACATATTATTATAATTCCTATGAAATTTAAAATCCTGGATTATTTTTTAGTTAGGATCCAAATAAAGCACAGGCATTGCAACTATAGATGTAACTTAGACATCTCTTTGGGTCTATAGTTTATCCCTTTATCTCTTTTTTTTGGTATTTATTGTAATTTATTTGCTGCAGAACCCAGTATGTCTTATAGAATTTTCACATCACTGGGATTTTACTGGTTGCATTCCCATGATGTCATTTTTTTTCATGTTCCTCTGCCTCTGTATTTCCTATAAATTGGTAATTATATAAGTTGGTTGGATCGAACCCAGGTTCAATTTTATTTTTGCAAGAATACTTTAGGCACATCTTGCTGGACTATCTCTCTTTGGTATGTTAACAGTTTTTGACATTGCCTGAATTTATTAATTCATATGATTTTGTAAAATTATAAATTCTATCATTTATTCTTGCATTTATTTGTTTACATATTTCTTTTTTAAAATTTATTTTTAGTTGTAAGTGGACATAATACTTTTACTTCATTTATTCATTTTTATGTGGTGTTGAGAATCGAACCCAGTGCCTCACACATGCTAGGCAAGTGCTCTACCACTGAGTCACAACCTCAGCCCCAAGTTTAAATATTTCTTTAAAAAGAAATTTCCCTTCACTGGTCATTTGGGTACAGTTTTTCAAAGTACTTCTTCCTAATTATTTACCCCAGTGTTTCCCAAACCTCTGGGAGTCTGCTGATATGTTCTGTTGTGAGGAGTGATGTCTGCAAGTTTCCTATTATAATAACCCACCTCTGTATTTTCATCTCAATGGTGATTAAGCAACATTATAAGCACATCTGTCATCTAGATGACCTCTTGTATTCTTGGAGTTCAACCAATTATCTCAATCCTGGAATTTGCATTCCTATTGGGATTGTGATGGTGGCAAGTGGCAGTGCTTTAATTTTCAAGGTTATTGAATAAAGAAGATGAACTTCAGGTGCCTGATAATCTTTCAGTGGGTTTAGTTTGAATAGAGAAAACTCAAGTGGGGCACACAATGATATACATATTCTGGACCAGAAAGAAAATAGACATAGAGGTCAATGCCTGCTATGGTTTGAATGTCTGCTCCAAAACACTGAAATTTAATTGCCTGTGTAACAGCACGGAGAGGTTGAACCTTTAATAGGTAATTAGGCTATACCTTCATGAATGATTAATGTTGTTATTGTGGGAGAGGGTTAGGAACTGTGAAGGTGGGTATGTTATACCCACCATATGTTATAAGTCCGACCCCTGACCTCTTGTGAGTGCCTGTTTGCCCTTCTGCTATATATGACACAGCATGATGCCCTCACAAGATGCTACCCCTGTTTTAGGACTGTGTAGCTCAGAACCATGAGTCCAATAAACTTCTGTTGCTTATGATTCACCCAATCTTAGCTAGTTTGTTTTAAAAACACAAAATGGACTAAGTTAATGTCATAGTCATGTTATGAAAGGGGATTTGTTTTAGCAAATTCTATAAATCTTGTTATAATTGATTTATTATTTATTTATTTTTTATTGATTAAAAAATAAATGACAGCAGAATGCATTACAATTCTTATTTCACATATACAGCACAATTTTTCATATCTCTGGTTGTATGTAAAGTATGTTGACACCAATTTGTGTCTTCATACATGTATTTTGGATAATGAAGTCTATCACATTCCACTGTCCTTGCTAATCCCCTGCCCTCTCCTTTTCCCTCCCACCCCTCTTCCCTATCTAGAGTTCCTCTATTCCTCCCATGCTTCCCCTCCCTACCCTACTATGAGTCAGCCTCCTTATATCAGAGAAAACATTCGGCATTTCTTTTTTTTGGAATTGACTAACTTCACTTAGTATTATCTTCTCCAACACCATTCATTTACCTGCAAATGCCATGATTTTATTCTCTTTTATTGCTGAGTAAAAATTCCATTGTTTATATATGCCACATTTTTTTTAACCATTCATCCACTGAAGGACATCTAGATTAGCTCCGCAGTTTAGCTATTGTGAATTGTGCTGCTATAAACATTGATGTGGCTGTGTCCCTGTAGTATGCTGTTTTTAAGTCCTTTGGGTATAGACCAAGCAGAGGGATGGCTGGGTCAAATGATGGTTCCATTCCCAGATTTCCAAGGAATCTCCATACTGCTTTCCATATTGGCTGCACCAATTTGCAGTCTCACCAGCAGTATATGAATGTGCCTTTTCCCCCACATCCTCACCAACACTTATTGTTGTTTGTCTTCATATTAGCTGCCATTCTGACTGGAGTGCGATTGTTATAATTGATTTATATTAGTTAATTTGATTCACATTAGTTTATTGATTTATGTTGGTTTTGCAGTTTTGTTTAACTTGTAAGTTTGTCCAAATAAGTGTTTTTCTATTTAAAGAAGTTTATAACAAAGGCAACTTAAGTGAATATACTGGTGTGAATTTATTTCTCCTTTTTAAAAGGTCTGTCCATGACTCAAGTTTGAGAAATGCTGCTTCATCCTGTTCCTGCTGTTGTAGGCTATCAGCCCCATTCAGCATCATTTGTCTCGTTGAGGAGTGGCCTCCTGCTCAGGGCATTTTGTGTCTAATGATGTGTGCCTAGAGCCACTTCCCACAGTACTCAAAAAGTGTTATATTCAGGGGCCTCCTGTCCTGAGTTCATCATCTCAGACCACAGAACGTGAGGAGCTGCCTCTGGTATTTCTCCCTAGAGCCTTGTGAGTATGGTAAATGGATAATCCTACACATGAACAAACCAACTCTTTGGAAAGATAAAAACTAAAAGCACAACCACCCCCTTCTCCAAACTAATGAACAACTCCCTCCCACAAAAATATACAAAACAAAATCATGTACAGTAGATTTCCTCAACATTATTGTGCTTGTGAGTCTCTTGAGGATCTGTGTTTCTCTCAGGTGACACTGATGGCCCATACAACATAACACTGAGTGACCTGAGTCCAAACAACCCATTGCTTTGTCTTTATGCCACAATCATTTTACTTGATTTCCCGTCAGGTAACACATAGAAAGTTCTCACTAAAATGAGACAGAATCAGCATTTACTAATTATTCATTGTTTTTGTTATGATTGTTGCTATTTGTTTTTGCGGCATGGAGAAGGGTAGAAATGGTGGTAAAGTTGAGGGTTTAGAGACAGGCAGCTCTGAATTAGAATCCCAGCTTTGCCATTTACAAGCTCTTTGATTTGAGCTAGTTATTTAGCTTAAGTCAAATTTATACCGTCAGATGTAAAATGGGGAAAACACCACCTCATGGAATCCAGAGGATTTCTGTATTGTTCCTGCAGAGAAGGGTGTTCAATAAATGTCATTTTTCTTCCTTGTTCCTTATGGACATAGACTTGGAGTTGAATCTTGGTTCTGTCACAACACTATTGCAAGTTGCTTTGTATGTAATCCCTGTAAAGACAGCTCCTTATCATTATGTTTCATGTGGAGATAATAATTATGAAGATTAAATTAATTGGTGCATGTGAAGTGTCCCAGAACCCAGTGATTATCCGCCCTTCATTCCATTCCCTTCCCTGCATCACTGAATGGTGTAGTTGGCTACATGACTGAACTAACAAAGCTTAAGTACCAAGCATAAGAGAAGGGCCTGATAGTTTCAGTTCTAGTTGGTTAGAATTAGAAAACTTTCAAAATTAAAAAAAGAAAATGGTTCCCAGAGATTCTGATTGAATAGGTCTAGGGTGGAGATCAGACACCACATATAATCTTTTTATGGCTACCCAGATGTTTGCATAGGCGACAGGCTGAGGATCACTGATCTAGCAGAAACCTAAGCCTTGATAGCTATCAGATCACCTAGCAAATCACATCTTTTCTGCTTGCAGCCCCAACCTTTCTCGTTACTTCAGACTAATCTGTTTATATGTATTCCAGCAAGAGGAGTCCTGTAACTCTGCTCCTAATGCTGCTCTTCCGCAGTTTTTAGTGAGCTCCTCAAGGGATCCTCAAGGAGTATTAGTCTTAAGAACCAGGTAACATTGTGCCTCTTCCTGCCACACTAATTCTAAGCGCAAATCTCCTTTAAAGAATTCCCTTTATTTCTGTTCTGTTCTCCCCTATCTTTTGACTGTTTAAAATTAAAAAAAAAAAATATGACTGTTAAAGGTCCTCCCTTTGAGTGACATTCCTAAGGGAGTTGTGGTGAGCTGAATAATGGGTCACAAAGATGTCATGTCCTAATTTTTGGAAATGAGGAATATGTTACTTTATGTAAGAAAAAAGATTTTGCTTTTGTGATTAAACTGAGGATTTTGGTATGAGGAGACTACTTGAATTATGTAGGTAGGCTCAATCATTGCAAGATCCTTATAAAGCAGAGGTGAGAGGATTGGAATCAGAAGATGTAGGCACAGAAAAGTGGGAATTAGAGAGGTTTGAAGATGCTATGTCACTTTCTTAAAGACATAGGAAGGCCCAGGAATCAAGGAACGCAGGAGGCCTCTGGAAGCAGAGAAAAGACAATTCTCCCTGAGATCCATTAGAGGAGGCTGATCTTTTCAACCCTGAATTCTGCCTCTGGGCCCATTCAGACTCCTGATTTCCAGAACTGCAACATGTGAGTTGTAATTTGTTAGGCCAGCAACATGAAATGAAACCAGGGATCTTTGGTGCTGTAGAAAGTTCACTGTCCTCCAGTACCCCCGAAAGTTAGATTTCTTTCCCTCTACCATTTATGGTCTGTGCATTCTCAGGCAAATCATCAAAAGTCTTAAGCTCAGCTGCTTCTTCTGGGAAATAGAGCCTGCAAAAGTGTATGTATAGCACTTGAAAGCAGGACTGGGAGGCGACCTCCACCTGACAAGTGCACTCTCTGCCTGGCTTCCATTCTTCCACTCAGCTCAGCACTGAGAGAGCAGCGCTGTGGTTTCTACTCCGTCCAACTGAACCTGAGCTATTACATTATTTTGTCACTAACTGGAATACTTTTTTTAAGTGTACTTGCCATAGACATCTGCCAAAATCAGGAGTCCTAATGCCTAGACTGAGTCTATTTTTTTTTAAATTAACTAAAAACAAACAATGGAATATAAATTTCCTGACACAAAGAAACTGAGAGACCAGAGTTATGTTGTCGATTTTTTTCTCCTTTTCTCCGATCAAAATTGCACAATGCTCGGATATCACCATACTGGCTTCAGATTATGCTTATGTTATTTATGACTTTTTTTAAAGTCAGTATTTGAAGGTAAATGCACTTTCACTATTTGAGGGTAGACGCAGAGCTTGATGCCCTATTTGCCAGCTATTTCAAAACAGGAGGTGTTCTAAACCTTTACATGATGGTACTTAGGGCAAATATCATTGACAGTGATGACATCCAGTCCTAAATCCTTGGTCTCATGGAAGCTATAGTAAATTTCAAGTCCCTCTTTATGCTTAGTAGTAACATTAAATCACAAACTTGAGTAATTTTTTTGTGTGAAAGTTTTTGCATGAGAATTGTACAAACTTTTCTTTTTCAAGTTTTGGGTTGTTCTGTTAGTTGCAAAAACTTTCTGAAAAAGTGCACATAATCTTGTAATGTAATGTAATGTAACAGTTAATAACCAAATTTGTTGCATTTCTCTTTTTCCTCAGAAAGAAGGAAAAAAATAGTGTTTTGATGTTAAGGGGATTTAACCAAGAGATTCCTAGGCCAGGATTTCTTCAATGGGAAAGAGAATGTGATTTTTCCCTCCAGGGCACACAATATCTGGGGTGGAAGTGCTAGCATATAGTAGGCAGATGCCTGAGAAGCTGCTAAACATCCTACCACACATTAGAGAGCCAGTTAAAATAAGAATACTAATTTGGTAAGTCTAGGGTGGGGCCTGAGATGCCATATTTTCAACAAGCCTCATTTGATGTGGAGCTAGGACCACATTTTCAGTGTTCTAGAATTCTTATTTGTTTATCTTCTAACTCTACAAGAGAAATAGCATAAGAGCAGGAATATTGTTTCATGGCCCCAGTGGCTAGAACTGGACCTGGCACATCATAGTTGTTTAATAAATATTCGTTTTATTGGATGAGTAGATGGAGGAATGAAGAATGAATGAATGCATAAGCAGGCAGGCAAGATCACTAATACTCCCACACATACCTCTGAAGAACCTTAAAGGCACTTCTAAAGAAATCAGAATTCTTTCAACAAAGCCAGAAATGTGCCAAGAGGCTTTTCCAGAGCATGGGAGTTTGCAAAGCTGAGTGTCATGAATGAAATTTAATGAAACCAACAGGAAGCAGGGGGAGGGGAGGACTGGACACTTGGGTGGCTTTTATGCCTCTGAGTTCAGGAACTCAGAGTTTGATCTACCCTATCTGGCAGAACCATTTACTTCTCACTTTTGGCTTTCTGGGCTCCATTGATTATCTTCTGTCATTCCCCATCCTACAGACCAACAGAAATCCAAACCAGGCCAAGTTTTAAAATCTGACCGAGGAGTGCCTTTCCTTCCCTTAGGTGGCCCCTTGCTCTTGAAGGGAATTTGCTTAGAACCCTTAACCTCTCTGCTGCCCTTCTGGAAATTCATTGTGGCAGGCAGAAGAGAAAGGGAAGAGACAAGCAGGATGACAGGGAGGTGGGTAAAGAAGAGTCAAGGCAGGTAAGGCCCTGAGAACAGGCTACCGGATGGAGGACAAGGATAGCCAAAGGTTGATTCAGGTGTCCTTGTTAAGAGAGCTGTTGAGTGCAGCAACTCCCTTGTTAGAAGTGGTGCAAATGAATGTGACAACACTGTTGATTCAGGTGTGGCTGTTTCTGGGTACATTTTTTAAATAAGCTAGTTGACACTCCTGAGTGCCTATGACTGCCCTGAATCTGAAGGCAGTAGCTTTCTTCCCTGGATTGGGAGTGGGTAGATTAACAATGTATTTAGGAATCATGTCTCCACATTTCATCAAGATTAATGAATGTTTTGTGTTTTTACTGGGACCTAAAACCGATTCAGGTTGGCTATAAGATGACATTAACTGAGAGTGAGATTTGTATGTCCCTAGAATGGGTTGCTGAAGCACTTGGAGCAGTTCTCCTTTCTGGATATCTTTAAATGTTTTTTAATAGATTTTTTTTTTATTTTTAATTTTTGGATGGTTTAAGGGCTCCTGTACATCTCTCTTATATCTATTCTTTGCTCAAAGACATTCAGTTACTTCTTGTTTTTCATATAATTAAGTTGAAACTTCTTTTTTTTAAGAGAGAGAGAGAGAGAAATTTTTAATATTTACTTTTTAGTTTTCGGCGGACACAACATCTTTGTTTGTATGTGGTGCTGAGGATCGAACCCGGGCCGCACGCATGCCAGGCGAGCGTGCTACCGCTTGAGCCACATCCCCAGCCCAAGTTGAAACTTCTTAACCTGACATTTGAGGTCCTCCATTATCTGGCTCTACACCACTTTTAAAAAGAGAAATCAAAAAACAATTCAAGACTAACGAAAAACAGACTAGGTACTGAGGGGAGCATTCTCAATGCAGGGTATCCACGCAAGATAGAGACTTAAGGATGCCCCCTATCATCATTCCAATTCAACATCTTACTTAAATTCTTAGTTTATGCAAAAAGACAAGGCAAGGAAATAGAAAATAAACAGACTAGAAAGGGCAAGCTAAAACTGTCTTTGATTACAGGTGACAAAATTATCTGTGTGGAAAATCCCAAAGAATCCACAACAACAAAACTGGAATTAATAAATTATTATGGCAAAGCTTCAGGATACAAGATTAATATATATTTAGTCAAATGTTTTCTAATATAGAATAAAAAATTAGAGTTTGAAATTAAAAGCAAAACACCATTTACATTTACACCAATAAGAAAAGAAATACTTAGATAAACAATACACATTTATAAATATGAGCAAAACTATAAACCTCTTGTTCAAGAAATCAAAGATCTAAATAAATGGAGAGATAGTCCATATTTTTGGATAGAAAGAATCCATATTGTTAAGATATCCATTCTTCACAACTCAATCTATGAATTTAATGTAATCTCAAAATCCCAGCAAATTACTCTGTGGATACTGTAAGCTTACATGGAAAGGCAAAAGACACAGAATAGCCTGATCTATTGAAAAAGAACAGAGTCAGAGCATTAACATTACCAAGGTTTAAAGCTTAGTTTAAAGTTGTCATGATCAATGTGGTATTGGTGAAAAAGTAATGAAAGATCAGTGGAGCAGAATAGAGAGCCCAGGGATGGACACACATGAATACAGTCAGTTGATCTTTGACAAAGGTACAAAAGCAAATCCCGAGTGAAAAGACAGTCTTTTCAACAGATGAAGTTTGAACATTGTACACCCGCTCTATTACTTAACGTTCTCTAGAGACACAGAACCAACAGGATATTTGTAGATATACAGGAGCAGATTTAATGTGGTAATTTGTATGTAATTATGAAGTGGAAGAAGTTCCCTGATATATGGTGTCTGCAAGTTAGAGAACCAGGAAACCTGGTGATGTAGTTCAGCCTGAGTCTGAAAGACTGAGAACTAGGGGCCTGCTGATGTGAGCCTCAGAGTCTAACTCCTGAGAAGCAGGACTTCTGGTCTTTGAAGGCAGGGGAAGATAGATGTTTCAGCTCAGAAAGAGAGAGCAAATTCATCTCTTTTTGTTCCATCTTGGCCTTAAAGAAGGGATTGAATTGTTATACCGATCCGAGACCCTCAAATAACTCTCAGCCCACACATTGCCATTCCAATTAAGCCTTTATTGCTGGCCAGTGGCGGACACTCTACTCTCTAAAAGCGAGATGGTCAGAGTGGCGCACCCCCTTCAGTTTTGCCTCATATTTAAGCCAAAAAAACCACAAAAGGGACATTTGGGGGTTTAGTCAATGCAAGCAAGCCAAGTTACAGAAGCGGGAGATTGCAGTCAGGTGGCGGGAGGCTTAGCCAATCATAAGCCCAGTTACCCCAGGAACAGAAACAGAGCCCAGTTAGACAGTTCTGTGTTCTCAAGGGTTTCCATAACAAAAGGAGAAACAACTTGCCCCAGTCATGACCTTTCTAGTTGACATGGCTGTTTCACAAAATGGAGTCACTATAGTCAAGACTTCTGTCTCATTACAGAATGATGCCCATCAATCCTATCTTCTTTAGTCTATTGTTTCAAATGCTAATCTTTACTGGAAAACCCTCATGGATAAAGGCCCAAATAGTGTTTTACCAGCAATCTGGGCATCTATTAGCTTAGTCAAGTTGACAGATAAAATTAACAATCACCCCCACATGTAAAAAAGAAAGAAAGAAAGAAAGAAATCTACACAGACCTTATATATTTCACAAAATTAACTCAAAATTGATTATTGAACTGAATATTAAATGCAAAACTATAAAACTTCTAGAAGACAACAGAAGAAGTTCCAGGTGATCTTGGGCATGACAATGAGTTTTTAAAATATAATATTAAGAGCACAAAATATAAAAGAAAAATGTATATATTAAACATTGTCAAAATTAAAACCTTTTTCTCTGTGGAGGACAGTGTCAAGAAAGCAAAAAGACAGGCCAAGTAAAAAGAAAGCAAAAAATGAGGAAAGTATTTGCAAAACATATATATAATAAAAAAAATATACATTTAGAACATTAAATACAACTCCTAAAACTCACCAATAAGAAAAACAACCCGATAAAAATTGAGCAAAAGATCTGATAAGACACCTCTCCAAACAAGGTGTGCTGATGTTAAATCAGCATATAGGAAGAACATCTTTGATAAACCCAGCCTAATTCCCTCTTCAGATCGGGAACCATCTCATCACAAAGGCATGAAAAGTTAATTTGTGCTTTACTATAAATTTCTGCGATTTCTAAACTTGCTTGGAACGCCTGCCCATGCCTTGAACTCACCCATGCCTGGTTTTTCCTGACCAGATAACAACCCTCTCTGAAACCTTAGTGGCACCTCATACATTCTGATGTTGGAATCCAAATTTATGCCCTAAGTGTTGAACCATTTAGACCATTAACCTACTACCTGCCTTTGTATTATGCTTGTCAAAATCTTGTTATCTGTAAGTTCTCAAGACAACCCCCTTTTGCAACTTTTTGTTCTATAAAACTGTGCTCCTAGAGAGCTGGGGTATTATCTTCTATTCCCATAGATTTTGGGAGAGGGACAGTCCCAACTGGTCGGAATAACAAGCTTGCTTTAATCTGATTTTAATTTTCTTTAAATTGGAGTCGGTGGTCTTTTCTTTGCGTTATGGTTTAACATTTTATGTCATTAGGGAATTACAAATTAAAATTATAAGGGATACCAGCATATGCCTATTAAAAATGATACGACTCAAAATACAACATAAAATAGTGGTGAGAATGTGGAGCAACACGAACTCTCATTCATTGCTGGGGGAATCTGATGTGGCTAGTTTGGAAGACATTTTGGCAGTTTCTTACAAATTTGTTCTCCTTGATATCTACTCAAATGAGTTAAGAACTTATATGTATACAGAACCCTGCACATGAATGTTATTAATAGTTTTATTCATGATTGCTAAAATTTGGAAGTGTGTCCTTTGAAAGAGAAATGGATTAAAAATAAAAACTGGTGCATTGACATAATGGGATATTATTCAGTGATTAAAAAGAAAAGCACTCTCAAGTCACAAGAAGATATGCAGGAAACAAATATATATGGCTAAGTGAAAGGAGCCAGTCTGAAAATGTTACATACTATATGGTTCTAATTATGTGACATTTTGGAAAAGGCAAAACTATAGAGATAGTAGAAAGATCAGTGGTTGTCAGGAGCTCAGGATGAGGGAGGAAGGAATAAATAGGTGAAGCACAGATTTTAAAGGATATTATTTATGAAATACTATCATTCTGGATATATGATATTACCAGTGTACCAAACTCATAGAAGTATTAAACACAGAGTGATTATAACAAAAATCATGGACATCAGTTAATAATCATGTATCAATATTGGTTCATCAGTTATAACAAATATACTGTACTATTAGCAAGAATTAATAAATGGGAAACTGAAGGGTGGGAATAGTGTGTAATATCTGTTCAATTTTCTGCAAATATAAAACTACTCTGAAAAAATAAAACCCATTGCTTTAAAAATATAGTGTAAAGAACTATGAAAACTGTGAATAAAAAATATGACATACACTCATTTTAACTATGTAGACATGGTGTTTTGCATAATTTTCTTCCAGGTGTACTTATGGTAAATCAGCATATAGGAAGAACATCTTATGTCATAAGGGAATTACAAATTAAAATTATAAGGGATATCAGCATACACCTATTAAAAATTATATGACTCAAAATACAACATAAAATACTGGAGAGAATGTGGAGCAAGAATAACTTTTTTAAGTAAAAGAAATAAAATATTACAGTTTACATATCCCTTGCCCCGTCCCATTTCTATTTCTCTACTCTCTCCTCAAAGGAAACCATTATTATTTGTGTGCATCATTTCAGTTTCTCTTTTATACTTTTACATTTATATATGTATATGAGCAATTAATCACATTCAAGTGTTTAACAACAGTATATGATTGTACCAAAATATAGCAGTATTTCACATTAAGCATTATCCACCCAGTTGAATGCTTTAAATATCTCTTCATGTTGTTAAACATAGAACTAATCTTTAAATTTTAAAATGTTTCAGCTATTGTACCACATTCTAATGTATAACACATTATTTATCAATTTCTCTATAAATTAATGTTTAAATTATTTTCAATTTTGTGTTACTACAATTAATGCAGCAATGAAAAAAGTTTTTGGCATATACAAAAGAACACCTGTTAAGAGTTTTCTGGGGTATGTACTACAAGTTGGATTGCTGAGTTGCTGGGTATATGTACTCTCCACTGTCTTACTTATCGTCAAATTGCTTGCCAAAGCAAATTTACATTTCTCTTAATAGTGTATGAGTGCTCTTTTTCTTTTTATTGATATTAAGAACCAAGTCTCAGAGAGGTTAAGGAACATGCTTCAAACCACACCATGAGTCAGAATTAGGAAAAGAACCTGTCCCTAGCACCATGTTGTATAGAGTCTGACTCTCTTGGATGGCTTGGGTGATTCAAGGGTGCACTGCAATGAGTATCTGGGGTCTCGGTTGGAAATTTGAGACTTGTAGTGTTAGGGTCAATTTCACAGTATCCCTAGAAGGTTCCCTTTATATCAACTGGTATGGAAATAGCCCACAGGGGTATGTGCTGAACTGAGAGGCCCAGTTCTCACTCAAGGAGATAAGGAAGTCTGCTGGACCAGGCGGAATCCTAAACACCTCCTTTCATGAGTTTTCTTATGCCTAGCCTAGTATTAGATCCACAAGGATGGTTCTGGCCTGTCACTTCATTATTTTGTTGATGGTATAATACATTTGTTTGTTTGAATCAATTACTATTTCCATGATTAAAAATGCATAGAAATCAAGATTGGATTTTCTGTAGCACTGATAAAAATGGGGCGTATTTCTGGTTATTAGTCAGAGATAACTTTATAATGTGACAATAGTGTAAACAAATATTTACAATATGATTTGGGTTGGTATATATCTGGCTAAGTGGAGCTAAGCTATTTAAAAAATAAACCTCAAAGTTTCAATGACTTAGGGTAATAAAGGGTTGTTTCTTGGAAAACTGGAAGTAGACTGGTTGTTTCTTTTATTAGTATTGTGCATATTTTAGTGGGATCTGCTATGTACCCAAGGCTTCCAGGGTAAGGGATGAGTGAGGGAGAGAAGACGGGGAGGGGGGGGATGGGGGGAGGAATCACATAGACTTTATCGACACAGCCTCCAAGTGACATGCACCAATTTCACATTTAATGCTGTAGCCAGAACTAAAACTAAAGTTTTAATCCAATTGGAGAAGAGGCTGGGAAAGTGTAGGGAAACGCACACACATATCTGATGAACATTGGTGGTCTCTTTCACACACTGGATTCTTTAAAAAGTTTGTAGGCAATTTCACATTTCAAATTTTAAACAAAAGGGCATAGTTTTATATTACTTTTCTTTAAATATGCGCAAAGGCAACTGTATAGTGAAATTCGTACTAACTTTTTAAGAAACCCTCTTGAACTCTATGTTAAAAACAGCAAAGCATTTACTTAATAGTTGTGAGATCTGGGCAAGTCATTTAACTTCTCTAAACTTGTATTTCAATTGAAAATGGAATAATAATTCCTCACTCAGAGTGTTTCAAAAATTAAATTAGAAATGGCATGTAAAACACTTGACCTAATGCCTAATACACGGTGTGTTAATGCAAATTTTTATTATCTTTTATTGGTATTGTGGATATTCTAGTGGGATCTGCTATGTACCCATGATCATCAGAAGTCAGTATATTCTACAGGAAAAGGAGATGTTTGGGCCAAGTTCCCAAAATGAAATGTCTTCTTCTGTTTGTTCTTCACTTTATAGGTCATTGGGGATTTCCCAGGTCATGCCCTCCCTGGAGTCTTCTTCTTTGTCATCGGTCTTTGGTGGAGTACAAAGAGTATTTTGAAGTATGTCTGCAAAAAGCATAAGCAGACCTGCTACCTCGGATCCAAAGCATTATTCCAGCGATTAGAATTTTTGGAGGGAATTGCAGTAGTTACCATGACATTGATTGGTGAGTGGATCATTTATGTGTTCTGTTTCTCCTTCTGGATATTTTCATGTGCCAAGAGAATATTCAACAAAAGTTAAGAAATTGCTAAAGTGAATTTTGTATTCAAAACATCTCTCAATATATATTCTAAATGTATTCTATCTGATATAATTTGTTAGGTGATAATTCGTGTTAATACAAAAGCGTATTTCTTAATGAATTCATCATGGTAGTTCATTTGCCTACTCAGCCAAAGTGAATCTTCTTTATAGAATGGATTGGAGCCTCTGAAATACTTTTAAATGAATTGTTATAAGCCTTGAAAGAACAAGCCCAATCAGAAACCATTTTGGATGCGACACCAAAATAATCAAGCGTTCATGGGAAAGTTTCAATGATAAATTGTTGCTGATCAGCTGTAGAGAGAGTTCAAGGCTGAGAAAGACCTTGCTTCATGCATTCGTCCTTTTTTTTTTTTTTTTTTTTTTTTTTCCTGAATTGGAGGAGGTTAGGGCAGATAGCTTCTAAGAACTTCCCATTGCCCATGAGGATTCCATGAAGTGTTCTGTGTTTCTGGAGTTCACTGCAGTCTCTCCTCCATAAAAGGTAAAACCTCCCATTTTCCCATTAGATTTTTTTTCACAGTTTATTCATGATACAAGGCTTTACTATGACTATCAAATTACAGAGTAACTATTTCCAAATAGAGAGATTTCCTTGCCAAATTCTATAGATTAACAAATAAGGTAGCATCTCTAATGTTAATGTTTGAATAACTGAACTAACTATATGCTCTGTCTGGGCCTTCTCCGTTATCCTTAGTTGGAGAAAAGCTGAACTCTTGAGCATTTTTATTGGGAACCAAGGATAACTCCCTACTTTGTGGCAGCTACCCAAAGATGTAGTATCTAGGAAGAAAGTAATCAGCCTTTATAAGACTGATCTGGTAAATCCGAAACCCTAAATCATTCAGGATTTACTTTGTTAGACAAGAATAGATAGTTGAACTCAAATCATCAGCATTGTAGAACTGAAATAGTTGTTTGATTCATATAATTGTCTGTGACTAAAATTGATCCAAACCAGCATTTGAAGTTTTAAAACAAGGGTAAAGCTCTAGTGTTAAGCTTTTAGGCAACAGTCTAGAGAGAGGAATCATTGTCATAACAGGACATCAGATTGCAATAGTCAATGGGAAAATCCTTCTGCATCTTCATGCATGCTAGACAAAGCTACAGAGAGGGTTGCTAAAACTGTAATATATTTCTCTACAGGTATAATTGGTCTACAGTTTTTTGCTGGAGGGCCCCACCTGATCATACACAACGAAAGCCCATGGAAACGAGTGCTGCGTTTGCAACACTTGACCCTATATTTCTTCTTTGGACTACTGGGTGTGGCCAGCATCTTATGTTCCACCGTCAGTTCAATTCCAGTCTCCTTAATCAAGTTAATGATGTCAAATGCCTTCTTTGTGGAGTGTAAGAATGAGTATTTTTTTCTAAATCTTTCTCTATTATTGGGCATTTATGGTAATAATTAGTGTAACCTTTTATAATAATACATCTTTGCTGTCTTGGTGCAACTGTGATTGATGGGTATCTTGATGTGATTGTTCATAATGTATTTTGGTGTCCTATGTAGGTTGCCAAAGACCTTCCTTACTGACTCACTTAGAACTGGGCAAGCATAGTCATTCAAATGTGCTTTATTCATATTTCACATCTGTCTTAAAGAACCACCTACAGTGTTTCATTATCTCTTGGTTGTCCCGGAAATTATTATTTCTACTTTTATGAATGAAAACTGAACTCAGCATAGAGGAGCATAGATATCCTGATATGGGGCAGCAACTCACCACAGAACAGCTTTCACTGTCTACTAACTACCTTTAAAAATATTAATGAAATAAAACTCTGCAATTATGTGATAAGTAGGTCCAAAAATTCAGTCACATAAAAATATGAGGTCCTAATTTTGAGTGGTTATTGAAAAACAATATGTTTTATTCAGTTGTTTTCCCAGTTTACTATGTGGAAAAAGGAGAAAGCAAATGTTCAGGGATTTTTTTTATTGCACATGTAAGAAATAGATTGATTACAGAACAACAAAAGTCCCAAATGATTAGAAGTTGGTTACACCCTAACTGCTGCCCTTGCCTCCCACATCTGAAGATGAGGACTTCTGCTTAATCCTCTATAGAACAGGACTGGATGAAAGATGGGTGCCAACAACCAGAAGCGTGGTTCTTGTTCTTTCCAGGTGTTGCTATGTTTGGAACAAACATCTGATGAAAATGACTAAGATGAAGCTGGAATTTGTTCATGGAATGAAAAATGCAGTTAGTTACTATGTCTTGGGAACTTGTCATACCTGGAAGGTCCACCCTTGTGATTTATGGATGTGTTTCTTTCTTCCCTGAGCTGGTTCCTCAGAGCAAGGCTTCAGCTTCAGCCTGCTCTTCTCTGTAGTCACCTTAATTACAGCTCTCTGCCCTATCATATTTATTATTCATCATCTTGTTTAGATGATGCTTTGAAATATAGTTAGTGGAGAATGTCATGGTGTGTTAGAGGACAGAGTAAAGGTTGGGGAAGGGAAAGTATTAGATTTCAAATATTCCATTCTGAAAAGGCAACAATGACTCTGAAAATGCAAGAATGCATTCCTGTGGGAAGCAGTGGGGACATGCTCTTTTGGACAATTGTGTGTGTATAGAAAATTCTATGGGCAGAGAGAGGGAGTGAGACAAGCGGTGGGCAGCATTTGGTTTCATTGACAAAGACAAACTGTTCCCCTCCCTCTATTAGCTTTTATCTTCTACAACCACACTCATGGCCGGGAAATGCTGGACATCTTTGTGCACCAGCTGCTGGTCCTCGTCAGCTTTTTGACAGGCCTGATGGCCTTCATTGAGTTCCTCACACAGAAAAATATACTTCTGGAACTCCTGCGGTCAAGCTTCGTCCTGCTACAGGGGAGCTGGTTCTGGCAGGTGAGTAAGGGTCTCCAGCTAATCTACCAGACATCTCTGCCTATAACTTCTGTCCTCATTTAATGGGGCATTTTCTCCTAGACCTCCAGTCACTTCCCTCCACTGTGCTGTCTCTAGTGAAAATGTGGGTCTCTGAGAAGGCAAGTTATTTGGTTGGCACAGCAGCTCTGGTAGAGTTATTGTCAGAGCAGCTGGGCAGGAAGTAGGGTATGCACCTCTTCCTCACACACATAAATATCTTTTATGTAGGAACTCTGAGCAAATGCTGTTAGTCAAAAGCAGATCCCCATGCTACAGCAAATTACAGCCTAATGGTTACTGAGCTTAGGAACATATGGAAGGCAGGAAATAGGAAACTATTATTTATTGAGTAACAACTATCTATTGGCTACTGTACTGAATTTTTACACACTGTATTTTACTCTGTTTGCACAACAATCTGTAAGTTAGCTGATATCGTGTCAAATTTACCAATAGGAAGATTCAGAGAGACCTGGTTACTTTCTCAGGTTCACACAATATTGGAGCTAAGATATAAATCTGGATTTGTCTGACCCCAAATCCCAGGCTCTTTCTATTTTATGATGTTCACTCCTTAATCTCAGTGCATTGTTGAAATTTATCATTTCCAATCAGTGCATATATATTTTGTAGAGACTAATAAACCATAATCCAATATACATATGTATATGTAAAGAAAGTCTTGAATGGATGCAAAATGTGTTTTAATTAGGGAAGCCCTCTCAGAAGAGATGTTAAGTTGCCAGAGAGCAGGGACATGACATGATGAAGTTGTTTCAGGGATTTGCACTTCACAGTAAAGAAGCATTGGTAGGTGAGGGGAAGAAAAATAAGGTCAAAACAGGATCTGACAGCTGTGGTATTTAAATATGTGAGGGAGTAGAAGGGCTATTGGAGCAGAGGCTGGTAGGGAGGAGCCTAGATTCATGGGTTTTTTTGAAGAAAAATTTTATCAAAAAAATGACAAATGCCCTATAATGTGATAAAATTGATAACTGATAACTTTAACCAGCTAACATACAGAAATTGTCTTGTTAGATTACTTATCATTTACTGGGAAGGTAAACTGGGTAAATAGAATTGCACATAAAACACTGTTATGTACTCTACACCTCTTGATTGGAATGTTTTATTATGTGCATGCATAATAGTTTCAAAAATAAATTTAAAAGAAATGTTTTAGAAAGAGATAACTTGTACCTGAGAAGACACAGTGAGTTCATGACTCAGAGTATCTGATCTGCTGCACAGAAACAACAATGACAGATAAAATATTTTTTAAAAAACTTCTAGAAAATAAAAAAAAAAGAAAAATAATGAATGAAGAAGAAAATTAAAAAAAAACAAACCAAAAACATCTAACTATGGGTGAGTCAAATGAACAAAAACAGGGCAAGAATCCTTGTGGTCCAGACGCAGAATAGGAACGCACATGAGGAACAGCGATGAGCTCCAGGTCTGCCGGGTTCAGGTTCAGAGCAAACAGTTGTGAGTGTGTTCTGGGATGAAGTCAGGCTCTTGGAACTCTTTAAGTTGTGTTGTTTGTAGAGTCTATATTCTTAATTGTTTTCCTTCGGATTTATCTCTGAATCAGTCTCCTTATATCAGAGAAAACATTTGGCATTTGTTTTTTTGGGATTGGCTAACTTCACTTAGCATTATCTTCTCCAACGCCATGCATTTACCTGCAAATGCCATGATTTTATTCTCTCTTATTGCTGAGTAAAATTCCATTGTGTATATATGCCACATTTTTTTTATCCATTCATCTACTGAAGGGCATCTAGGTTGGCTCCATAGTTTAGTTATTGTGAATTATGCTGCTATAAACATTGATGTGGCTGTTAAAGTTTTATATTATAATTGTGAATTCGTCAATTTCTTATTTTCAGTTTTTGCTTTGTTGTAAGCTTTTACTTTTCTTTTCCTAGTTTTTTTTAGTATGTTTCTCATCTCATTTATTTTTAATCTTTTCTATTTAAAAAAAACACATTTACAGCTATGAATTTCCCTCTGTATAGTACTATAACTTCCTGTTTGGGCAATTTTTTTAAATATTTTTTTATTGGTTGTTCAAAACATTACAAAGCTCATGATATATCATCTTTCATACATTTGACTCAATTGGGTTATGAACTCCCATTTTTACCCCAAATACAAATTGCAGAATCACATCGGCTACACACTCACATTTTTACATAATGGCATATTAGTGACTGTTGTATTCTGCTACCTTTCCTTTCCCCTACTATCCCCCCTCCCCTCCCCTCCCATCATCCCTCTCTACCTCATCTGCTGTTGTTCAATTCTCTCCCTTGTTTCCCCCCCTTTCCCCTCACATCCTCTTCTATGTAATTTTGTGTAACATTGAGGGTCTCCTACCATTTCCATATGCTTTCCCTTCTCTCTCCCTTTCTCTCCCCCCACTCGTCTTTGTTTAATGTTAATCTTTTCCTCATGCTCTTCCTCCCTGTTCTGTTCTTAGTTGCTCTCTTTATATCAAAGAAGACATTTGGCATTTGTTTTTTAAGGATTGGCTAGCTTCGCTTAGCATAATCTGCTCTAATGCCATCCATTTCCCTGCAAATTCTATGATTTTGTCATTTTTTATTGCTGCGTAGTACTCCATTGTGTATAGATGCCACATTTTTTTTATCCATTCATCTATTGAAGGGCATCTAGGTTGGTTCCACAGTCTAGCTATTGTGAATTGTGCCGCTATGATCATTGATGTGGCAGTATCCCTATAGTACACTCTTTTAAGATCCTCACGGAATAGTCCGAGGAGGGCGATAGCTGGGTCAAATGGTCCAGCTTTCCTGTTTGCGCAATTTTGAATATTGACATTTCCACGTACTTTCCCTTACAACTTATGAGTTATTTAGGATTGCCGTGTGTGTGTGTGTGTGTGTGTGTGTGGTATCAAACTCAGGGCTTTGTGTTTGTTAGGTATGCACCCTACCACTAAGATATACTCCCAGCCCTAGGAGTGCACTTTTAAGTTTCCAAACCCATTCTTTTTATTCATTTCTAATTTAATTTCTCCGGGGTCAGAAATTATGTTTTGAGTCTCATTAAGACTTCCTTTGGGACATAGTCTGATGTCAGTGGTAGTGGATACTCTATGTATTTGAAAAGAAAATATACCTATTCTTTGTTGGGTTCAGAATTCTATATTGTATGAATCAATTTTACATTGCTATAACAAATGCCTGAGATGATCAACCTGTAAAGATAAAGGTTTATTTTGACCTGGGGTTTCTGAAGTTGAAGTCTACAACTTGTTTTGGCCCTGCTGCTTCTAGGGCTGTGGTGAGGCAGTACATCATGATGGAAGCATGTAATGGAGCAAGATCAGTTATCTCATGGTTGGGAAGTGGAAGAGAGACAAAGAAGGGATTGGGGTTCAACAACCCCCCTTGAGGATAAGCCCCTTGGTGACCTAAAGACCTCCTACTAGGTTCTACATCCTAAAGCTTCCACCATCTCCCAATAGCCCCACCCTGGAAGCAAGCCTTTACCACATGGACCTTTGGGGGGCATTTAAGATCCAAATTATAGGGTACATATATTTACTAGATCAATTTCTTTAAAGATATTTATATTCAAATAAGAAAAATAGTAAAAGCAAGAGAGAAAACTCAGAGACTTGAAGAATAGAATTATAAAGATAATAGTAAAATTAATCAAAGTAACTAATATTCAGTTAACAATTAATGATTAATTATGTTTAGAATCTGAAGGAATAAGCTGTGTTATATCTCAACTGAGAATAAGTCAGCTTAATCTTGGCTCTTTTGGTAGAGAAATAATATTTTCATGTTTTCCCCAATGCTTTTCCAAGGAAGAGCTACAATGTTAAAGTCTTTTGATTACTTGGAGGTTTTCCCACCTGCCAATAGGTCTAGACAAGTTTCCTGTTTGGTGACCAGCCAAATGATTTTGCAGCTTTAAAGAAGAGTGAATGTTTAATACAACACAAACACACACAATGATAGGAAGTAATGTAACTTTCCAATTCTTGGATTCCTCTGAAACAAAAATATCTAGAAATGTAGGTAAATTTATTATGTTTTCATGTCTTGTTGGTATGTGTGGTATATATTTATGGCCAAGACTTAAGCTAACAATATTATGTTGTGATTTGCTTTTCACCATATTTTTTCTCTAAGTATGGTCAATACTAAAACATAAACTATATATAGACAGATCAGAGGAAGTACCCACCTGGAATCTTGGAACCCTATGTAAGTAGATGTGAACTGCATGAGACCAGTGTTCAGGGTGGCTAGTTTTTTTAATAACTCATATTTAAACGATTGTATAATCTGCAGACAGGGGAATTTTCTTCCCAGCCTACAAAAAATGGTTTCCTTTCCATACCACACATTACATTTAAAATGCTTTCTCAATAACTTGGTCACATCATGCAATTTCAAAACTAAAAAGAAAATCTTTCATGACCCTTAATTCCATGAGTCACATTTTCCCAGTGTCTGTGTGGGAGGATATATCAATAGCTCATTTAGTACTTTGTCACTTCCAAGCTTCTCATCCTCCTGACAGCGTGGGGGACAATCTGGGGATGAGGAAGCTGCATCTCTTGTCCTCACTTCTCTCTTCTCTCTACTTGGGACAATGGTTTCCTTTGCTTCTCTTAGCTCTACTAACCCCACTTCCCCTCAGAGATTATTCCCATGACTGCTCAGATTCTGAGTCCAAACTAAAACTCAGACTTGCCTTGCCTTTAAGAAAGACAAAAGTTGAATGACTTTGACACCTTGTCAAAAACCAACTGAGGGGCTCAGGATGTGGCTCAAGTGATAGCGCGCTTGCCTGGCATGTGTGAGGCAAGCGCTGTGCCATTGAGCCATAACCCCAGCCCCTGGTTTTCTTTTTTCAAGGTTTTTGTTTTGATTGGTTTTTCTTTTTGTTTTCAGTTATCCTGGATTCCTCGAAATTCCCTGTGAATTTTCAGATCAACTTTTTTTATTTATGCAAAAAAGGCCATTGGAATTTTGATAGGGATTGCATTGAATCTGTAGATTGCTTTAGGTGGCATTTCAATCTCAATAGTATGAAGCTTTCCAGTTCATGAATATGAGATAACTTTCATTACTTTAGATCTTTGATTTCTTTCAATGTTGTTGTATAGTTTTTGATGTACAAGTCCTGAACCTCTTTGATTTTTTTTTTTTTTTGAGGTGATGGGATTGATCCCAAGGCCTCTTGCATGCTAGGCAAGTGCTCTACCACCAAATTACTTCCCCAGGCATGTGACTCCTTGATTAAAGTTATTCCTAAGCATCCTACTCTTTTTCAGTGCTATTGTAAGGGTAATAGTTTTCTTAATTTCATTTTGGGGTTGTTCATTGTGTGTAAAAATACAACTATTTTTGTATGTTGATTTTGTATTTGTAAAACTCATTTATTAGCTTTAATTGTTTTTTTGGGGGGGTAGGTTCTTTGGGATTTCCTATACATGATAGTATGTCATTTGTAAATATGGATAGTTTTACTTCTTCCTTTCCAAAAAATATCTTCTGTTTATTTTTCTTATCTAATTGCTCAGATTGGAATTTTTTAGTAAAATGATGACTAGAAGTGATGAAAGCAGACAACTTTGTATTATTCCTGATCTTAGGTGGAAAGTATTTGGTTTTTCACCATTGAGTATAATCTGTGGGCATTTATTTATTTTAAAGCCTTTTTGCACTCTAATCTTGAAATAGCATTATGAAACTGTACAATATAGAAGCCTAGGACATTCTGAAAGACCACCCATCCTCAAAGATGATCTCTGTTCATATTCTGAAAATTGATCATTAAATGTCCTTTTAATTTTTTTCAAAACTGTGACTTGGTAGATATTGTCAGTATTATTAAGACAGGCAGAAACATCTAATGTTTTCTCTGTGACATTGGAGATAATGGGAGTTATCTTAGTTGTCAGGCATTGTGAAGTGCACAATCTTTGGGAATATGGTTCATTATTTTAATGTGTGCTTTTTATTTTAAATTACAGATTGGTTTTGTCCTGTTTCCCCCTGGTGGACGTACTGCATGGGATCTGCTAGATCATGACAACATCATGCTTCTCTCTGTAGGCTTTTGTTGGCTTTATGCATTGGCTTTCATTGTCATTGGAGCGAATTATGCTTTTATCACCTGGTAAGTTAATGAATTTTGTTTATGAAAGTTCCATTCCTTGATATATGACCATCAAGACTTGATAGTGTTGAACTTAAAATTCAAAAGGTATTTTATTCCTTACAATCCCATAAGACAGGGTAGCATTGCAGAAAATTGTCTGTAAGTATAAATTGCCAATAGAAAGAATATGGTTGGTTTAACAGTTGGAATAGCTCAAGAGTATCTCTGCTGTGCCTTTGACCCATGCACCAGTGTCATGCCCACTGTTCTGAGTCTCCACGTCTTTGTGTATGCTGTTCCCTCTTTCCCACCTGCAGTGATTCCTCCATTTACTTATGCATGCACCCTTAAATTATAGCATTTCTTAAGCTTGGAGCCATTTTTTGACCAACTCATATGAGTCCCATTAAATTTGAATGCCTGGTTAACTTGGCATTGACTGTAATATTTCTAAACAGTGAATGATACACTTATTTTATAAGAATCCTGATACAACATTCCATGAACAGGTAAGGAGCAATATAACAGAATATGTATTCCTATTTCTCCTGCCTATTAGTTCATTAGTCAGGCCAATTATTTTTTCCATATTTTTTCATTGGTGCACTATAGTTGTACATAATGGTGGGATTTGTTATTACATATTTGTACATGCATACAATATAACCATGTAACTTTCAGATCAATTATTTAATCACAATATGTCTGTCATCTTGTTTGCAAAATTGGGATAATGACAATAACCTAAATGAGATCATGTATTTAAGCTGCTTAAGGCATAATAAGAACTCAATAAGTGTTATTGTTTTCTTGTTGTTTTTGCTCACCTCTTCCTGCTCTTTCTTCTCCTTCCTGTTTGGTATACAAAGAATGAGGTATAGATGATGCCTATGAGAAATTTTTAGTGCGCTAGTTAGGACTAAATTAGAGAGAGACAATTGAAATGCAATACAACAAATGGAAATAGTGGAAGAATAAAACACCGCTGGAGCTCAGGGAAGGCTCCTCACCATTGGAAGTTAAGTTGCAGCTTGAAAATAGGTAGGAATAAGGATGGGGTGTTTAGGGTTCCTCTTTATAAGGTAGTTAGTGCCAAGTCACAATTGGTTGATCCCAGTTACCAGCTATGAAGGCTGTATCTATCACCTCATCCTTCAGACTTTAGTGCTGATTGAAATGTTCTATCCCTTCAGAGCTCTATATATGCAGTGTTCAATATGGTAGCCACTAGTTACTGAGCATGTGAATTGGGGCTAGGTCCACATTTAATTTTAGTTAATCCAATTATCCATATGTGGATAGTGCTACCTTGTGGGATACTACACATCTAGCAGTTTCTCCAGATTTCTAGAATGCAGTCGCTGCCTATAAGCTTGGTGGGGTCTCAGCCTCTGCTGGAACCAGCTTTTCACTCTCTTTAGACATGGGTCCCAGGCCACCCCTCCTGCTCTGTGATTCTTTGTGCTTTATTGCTGAAGTGGCTCTGGCGCTAGGGTTCTGATTCATGAAACTTCCTTTGCCTAGCTCCAAGATGTCTTTGATGGGCTTCCAGGAGAAGACATCTACAGTGAGAGATCTGAGATGCTTTGGGTGCCCAGAGATTCTGCTCTCTCATTGTCTGCTTTCTACTGCTACTATTTTACTACCCCAGATATGATGAGCTCTTTGTTAAGGTGGGCTCTGCCACTGAGTGAAACTTGACTTCTTCCATTATTGTTATTCTAGGCTGACACCTGGACCTCATTTCCTTAGGGGCAGGGCAGTTTTCTGGAATAGTGCCAGAATTCAAGGAAATTCTCTACTTCATATCAGCTCCCCTTCAGAGCAAGACCACTGTCTCTCTCTGTTTCAGAAACCTTCAGATGTCTAATGAACTTCTTATCCACTTACTGTTCTCAGGAAACCAGAATCTCCATTCTTAGTTTTCCACCTCTCCCTTTCCCTGCTGCATGCTATTCCAATCCTTTTGACCAGGCAGTTCTCTCCACCTGGCATATCCACATTAAACAACCATCTCTTTTATGGATGCTTCTGTGATCCCTCTAGCCCTTGCTCATCTCTCTTTCCTGAGTTTTTATATCACTTTAATCTCCACCAGATATTTTAACAGTTGTGACCTATCTGGTGATGCTGACTACTAGCTAATGTGTTAGTCTTATTAGCTAGCTAGATTGTATCTCCTTGTGACAAAGACTATTTTCATATTCCCACACTTCTTGACACATTGTCAAACATAGAGTAGGTGCTCAATAAACACTTGTTACTGTTTTAATAGATCTGTTTCAGAACTTCTTAAATATAAGCTTCATTTTCTCAGAAATCATGTTTTATATGCGTTTCAGTTTTTGTTCTCATATTGCTCCTGGAAAAATAAGACCAGGAGTTCAGTTTTTCTGAACTATTGTGATATAAACTAAAGCAATTGCTTAAAATATCATGAATATTTAGTGCTTCCTTTCAGTGAGGTTGGATAATCCAGTCCTAAATTTCAGGCTAAGGAGTCTTGCAAGTCTACTGGTCTGGAATTGACTATGGAGTGATTTGGAACTTGTGCACAAGTGATGAAGTATCAGAACATTTTATCAAAATCTATTTGACACAACACCAAGATTGCCATGGAAGCATGACTATGTTATGGAACTGATCCTCAAAATTTCTGAAAGATGAACTTGTATTTCCCAGTTTTCCAGAGCAATAGTTCAAAGGTTGCCTGACCCAATCCCATGCCTGTAGTTTTATCATAGCTCAGAGATGACACGAAGTGTCAGAACATTTTATCAAAATCTGTTTGACACAGCACCAAGATTGCCATGGAAGCATGACTATGTTATGGAACTACTGATCCTCAAAATTTCTGAAAGATGAACTTGTACTTCCCAGTTTTCCAGAGCAATAGTTCAAAGGTTGCCTGACCCAATCCTATGCCTGTATTTTTATCATAGCTCAGAGGTGACACCTATCTGTTTGGGAATCCTATTATGTACTTAACTTTAACTGCATCTCACATTTAAACACCTCTCAATTAAGAGTCCCTCTCTATGGCTAAGGAAGTATTGGCATTTATAGACAGGTTTTAAAGCAGTGATTCACATGAGCCTTTTTGAAGAAGAAAATAGAGATGTTGGAATGCATTCATATGAGAGTTTCCTGGAAATGCACCCATTGTCTCAGCTCTAATCTTTCTCATATTAAATAAAGAGAGTATATGGGAGGAAAAATGTGGACATATACTGACCTGAGTTCCTGGGATTTGCATCATTCTAGTAGCCAGCAAGTTTTTTTACTTCTTCCTTATTCTACATCTCTCAATCTACTACAGGCACCTGATAAAGGTGTCTAACAGCCTCAGCTTGTTGGCTTTTAGCAACATCCTGTACAACTCAAAGAGGAGGAATAGGTAATAGGAGGAGCCATTAGTCTCTCTACCTTGACATAATTTGTAAAAATCAGCCATGAATTATTTTATTTTCTACGAGAGTCTTCAGAAACTAAACTATTGGATTAATCCATTTCATTTCACATGTATTGAAGTTGTACAATGTGGAAATAATGCCTTTGACTTGTTACAGCAATTAACCTTTCATGAGTGCCACGACTTAAAAGGGTTGAGGACAGTGGGAGCAACATCAGTAGTCCACCAAGGCAAGTGATTTTGAGCAGGTTTTCTTCTTAGCTCTCAATTCAACAAACAGACGCTATGATTCTGCTCAGTTATTGTTATTTGCTGGAGGAGTCACTGCTAAGTTGGAAGTGACTGAAAAATCAACCACTGTGAATATGTGGGAGATGTGAACTCCTGGCAGATTACCCCAAAGGGCATTACCTTGCCAGATGTGTATCAAGGCACTTTTATGTACCAGACAGTGGTCCAGACTCTGCCTGGGGTTAGGGAGCAAACACGATAACATTTCTTCTATTATAAAGCTTTAGTGGGATCCAGAGCACAGGTAAAACCATGTCATATTGACAGGAAAGACCAGAATTTCATCAGAAGAAGAAAGGCAGAAAATAAGGATAAATATGTGAGTAGGCTAGTGAAGTTTTTCATAAAAGGAAAATGATTTTGATGACTTGATTTGTTAAATTTGTTTGCATAACTCTGTGTGTTTTTGGAAGCTATCTTTTATTGATGCACCTGAAAAGCTCGGCATAGTTCTTATTAGTAGTCTTTTGCTTTAACATCAGAATACTGAAGAGCCTGTGGGGCTTTTGCCACTAAGAAGCTTCAGATCTTCGAGTGTCAAACATTGTCATCGCTACTTCCCCCAAACCCAGTTTATATTCTCTTAACCTATGAACATGGTCATGGGGTGAAGAGAACTTCTCTGAACTTAATTCATCATGGACAGGGCCATCACATGCAGTTGAGTGTCCTTTGCCCTACACAGAAATATGTCTCTGGAAAGGGACATGGGGGCTGAATTCTAGGCTAGACTTGGCATGGGGCTTGTCTTGGGTGCTAGCCCTAGGGAAGGAGGTGTCTTCCTGCTTTTCCTTTACAGGAGTGGACATCTCTTTTGCAATCACTGATAGCTTTTACAATCAATGAAGGAGAAGCACCACTGATAGCAGTTTCATCTGGGTTTGCTGTAAGCCAGGGATTCTCTTTTGTTTGTTTTAGAAATGATCAAAGTTATCTTCTGATGCCCAATTAAACAATCACATACCACATTTTAAAGTCACATTTTTATCTTTTTACTTATAACCTGATTTAATCTACAAACATGTTCATGTAACTCTAAAGCCAAATAAAAACAATCTTCCTTTTTGGGTTGCTTCCCCTATTTACACACAAAAAAATCTGGTGGTTGTTGCATTACAGATATATGCTACCCTCAGTTTTTATTTTAAACATTATCTAACAGAGATGGTTTTCTGTTTCCTCAGGTTGGTGAAATCTAGACTTAAAAAACAGTGCCCTTCAGAAGTTGGACTCCTAAAAAATGTTGAACAAGAACAAGAATCAGAAGAGGAGATGTGATTTTGATGAGCATCTAGTCTATCTAGATAAACCTATTCACTTTTGCATTGTCTTTGCTCATGGTTTTGTTTCTTGACCTTTTATTGGAGATCAACAGGCAGAGGATGACTGTGGTTTGTATTTCTAATTTAGTTAAAGTATGGGAGTTTTAGTACTTTAACTTTGAAAATTCTTTGGGTAGTAAGTTCATTTGTACATCATGCACATCATGGTATTCAGGGACTAGAGTGACTTTTCTCACATCATGTATCATTTGATGTCAATAATATGAAACATACTGGCTTTATTTGCCTGTGGATATGTTCAAGGTTCCTGGCCTTGCTACCATTTCTAACTTGTTGAACACAGAACTATAAATGTTTATCTTGTTTCTGCAATGAGAAATAAATAAATGCAGTTACCTCAAATCCTTGTTTTTGTTATTGAGCTACACCTCACCCTTAGGTGATGCACAAGAAGCTGAATGACACAGAAATTCCTTTTGGTGACACAGCTCTCTCTGGAGTACCTGAGTCCTCCCCTGGGAAATGTAGATCAGATGTCCTGTTGAGTTGTGTGATCTTCCCAAGATGAAAGCTATGGTCCCCAGTACACGTGGTTGCAAGACCACCAGAGACTGGGAAAGGAGAGTTGTGGTGTTGGCTGTAAGAGTAAAAAGTCATTACACCATAGAAGGGTCACCCTGCACCCCCTGGGTTAAAGTAGGTGAGGACTTAAAGCAAGGAAAAGGTTTCATAGAATACCTGGGCCAGAAGTCAGGGTCCTTTCCCAATTGTGGGCTTCATACCTCTCAATCATTAACCTGCCTCCAGGTATCTAGTAATCGCCATGTCCTCTCTAAAGTGAGGAAATGTAACTGACTGCATCACAGGCCTTTTTCTGGCTGTCACATTGCGTGAATCTCAAAGTGGAAGCATGTGGACAGCTAACTTAACACAATGCCAGTCAGAAAGCCCAGTCTCTGCCATGAGAGAAGAGAGGAGGACTGCAGGAGTCCCCAGGAGAGGACTGACCCAAATGTGGAGGAAAGGAGGCAGCCTTGTGGGCAGCTGGAACTAAACGTGGGCAAAGTGAATCCTGAGGCCTCCCCTGGCATTCCAGAGCATGGCAAGTGCAGAAGCTGCCCTGTCTGGTACATATCACAGTGGCGCTGAAGACAGAGGTGAGCAGATTCCTCAGGCCCAAGAGCTAGACACATTCATTTGTTACACAAGGTTCGAAAAGAACAGGTGCCTAAAGGTTTTCTTAGTTCACTCTGGCATTTGAAAATGCCCACATGCCATAGTTCTCTGGGGATCATCTGTTCTGACCTACGTGTGTCCTAGATCTCAGGGTGCTCTTCTAGTCCAGCAAGATTCTATGACTGGCAAAAGAATGAATGAGCAATCAGCCACAGTTACTTAAAATTGGCATCACTGGTATCTAGGCTTGAGCAGGGACTCTAGGAATAACTACAATGATTAAGATGAAGTTGGTATGGTAGTTCACACCTGTAATCCCAGTGGCTTGGGAGGCTGAGGCAGGAGGATCCCTAGTTCAAAACCAACCTCAACCACTTAGAGACGCCCTGAGCAACTTAGCGAGATCCTGTCTCAAAATAAAAAATAAGGTCTGGGATGTGGCTTAGTGGTTAAGTGCACCTGGGTTCAATCCCTGGGCGGGGGAGAGAGGGGTGGGGAGGAGAGAAGAGAGCGTGAGCACCTGGGATCTCATCATTGATACGTGTAAATATTCTAGAGCCTTTATGATAGAGCAGAATTGTCCATTTCTCAAGTCTCTGCACACAGAGAATATAAGAAAGATGTAACACAGTGAATTCTAGGATTTAATTCAAAGGCCACAGTCTGGCACTGTCTCTAGCCCTTGAAATGATCAATAAATTGGAAAATTTATCATATCTTTATCATTGTATTATCAACTTTGTATTTTACAACTACCATTTTTATGGAATGACACAAATTAGCAAATAGTAAGATTGAGCCCAAATAGGAAAGTCTGCATTTTCTTTACATCGTTCCATGAAGTCATGGGTCAATAAAGACAATCTATAAAGGTTCTAATCTATAAAGAATTATATTTCAGGGCTGGGGATGTGGCTCAAGTGGTAGCGCGCTCGCCTGGCATGCGTGCGGCCCGGGTTCGATCCTCAGCACCACATACAAACAAAGATGTTGTGTCCGCCGAAAACTAAAAAATAAATAAATAAATATTTTAAAAAAAAGAATTATATTTCAGCATATTTTCAGAAATCATGACAAATATTTTATAACAAAAATATAAGAGGTCTTCAACTTTAGATCATGGGATGAGGAAAATAATCTTCAGGCAATGCTTATCAACTCATATGTACGATGGGATCATTCAAAGCAATTTCTATGTGCCCAGCAGTGTGCAAGAAGCTAGGGACATAGTGATACTCAGGCCAAAGTCACTGTCCTCATCAGACTTACATTCCTAGTGGAGAAACACAAAATATAAAGTCAGAAAATCTATAATTTGAGGCAATAATTTTAGATCAATAAAGTTGAGAAGGAGGAACAAGAATGATTGAGTTGGGGTAATGACACTTTTCCTTGGCTGGTCCTTTCTCAGAGGCATTTCTCTGACTACCCTAGGGAAAGTAGCATCCTAGTCTATTCCTCTCCATCATTATATGAAATTCTATTTTCAGAGCCTTTGGCTCTGCCTGGGAAGCCCTCATCAGAGAGCAGGTGGGGGTTCCCTTCCATACTTTGCATTTTGTCTCAACTCTTCCAATCTCCTTGGGGCCTCATTCCTGAGGTTTTGCCACACTTCCTTCAGGGGACTCTCATGCTTCATTGCCATAACCAGAAGAATAAAGCCTTGCAAGTCAGGGCATGATTTCTAGTGCTGTTGTCAGTGCAGCAAAACTGGGAGACATTTTACAAGGCAGATGAAACCCTGCAGATGGAAAGTCACTGTGATGACATGACACATGGCAGTGAGGGGTGGGGGTGACTATACAGCAATATCAGCCTTGGCTGTTGTCATGATAACAATTCCCCAGGGTTTTCTGTAGTCTCTGATCTCCTCTGCTTGGCCTGCTTGGCAAGCTCTGATTGCAGCTCATTGTTGAAATGGGACACTGGGACGTGACCATAGTGGCATTCTCCTTATCATTTCATCACTATAGGATGATGTACTGATTGTATCTTGAATGTGGATTAATAAGGTGAAGAAAGAATTACCAGATGATATGGGAACAATGCAGAAAAGGACAAGAAGTTAAAAAATCATCCCAAATATAAGGAAATGTTTGATAAATAGAATGAAAGAAAAGTGAATACACACAGAGACTAGACCCAGAAGTTCTTTATCTGTCTAGTGTGAAATTTATATGGAGAGAAATTAGAGAATAAAAGACAGGCATGAAATAATATAATTTCCCTTAAATAAATGTCAGTGAAGGTAGAGCTTTGCTTTAAACCTGGATAGAGTGTTCTTTTTTTAATTAAAACAATTTTTAGTTGTTGATAGACTTTTTAAAAAAAAGTTTATTTGTATGTGGTGCTGAGAATTGAACCCAGTGCCTCACACATGCTAGACAAGTGTGCTACCACTGAGCTACAGTCCCAGCCCCCAATGGGGTATTCTTAAGAGGCATGTAGTGGATAGGAAAATTGGATTTCTGGACAAACAACTAAAAAGTTAAAAATATTTATTCTTTCCTATCATTTTAAATTAAAATTTCAAATATTATCATTTTATTTTATTTTTTGTGCTGCTGGGGATTGAGCCCAGGCCTTGCACATGCAAGGCAACACACTGAGCTATATCACCAGCTCTAGTCTAGTTGGAAGTCTAAAAATTTAACACTTAATTTTCTTTTTAAAAATTTTTCTTTTTAGATATACATCATAGTAGAGTGTATTTTGACATATTATGCACACATGGAGTATAACATATTCTAATTAGAATCCCATTTTTGTGGTTGTACATGATGTGGAGTTTTACTGGTAGTGTATTCATATATGAACCGATGAAAGTTATATCTGATTCATTCTACTGTTGTTCCTATTCCCATCCCCCTTCTCTTCATTCCCTTTTGTCTATTCCACTGAACTTCTATTCTCCCCTTCCCCTTGTTGTGTGTTAGCATCTGCATATCAGAGAGAATATTTGACCTTTGGTGCTAGGAACTGGCTTAGTTCATTTAGCATGATAGTCTCCAGATCATCCATTTACCTGCAAAAGTCATAAAGTCATTTCTTTTTTTATGGCTGTATATATGCCACATTTTCTTATCATTTATCTGTTGAAGGGCCTTTAGTTTGGTTCTATAGCTTAGCTATTGTGAATTGAGCAGCTATAAAGATTGATGTGGCTGTGTCACTGTAGTATGCTGATTTTAAGTCTTTGGGGTACATATGGAGAAGTGGGAAAAATGGGTCAAATGATTAATGCTTAGTTTTAAGGGGACTTTAATTCTGAGAACATAATTTTAAACTTAGATTTCCCTTTAAACATTTCCAATTGTGTATGAGTTTAATGTTTTTAAGATCTTTCTTAAATATTTTAACGAACTGGCCAAGTTTCCCTAAATTCTTAATTTAGTCTTATGAATCTAATTATTAAACTTAACATAAATTTGTGGAAATTAAAATTTTCTTAAATATTCCAATACTGCATCAACTTAGTGAGATTTCATAAAGTCACCCTAACTTGGTCAATTACACATTTATAAACAGACCTTTTTAAACTAATCTGAATAGATAGCATGTTAAAATTATACATTTCTAAAATGCTATTCATATACCATTCCTTAACATGAAATATGGGATGCTATGTTTTTGATTCTCTTAAACATTTCTTGTGTTTAATTCAAATTCTTTTCATGTTAAAATATGTTCACTATTTTGTGGCCGACAGTGCTTGTGAGATTTAGACCCAGAGACAAGAACAGGACAGGATTCTCAAAAGCCGACCTAAGGACACCCCTGGATCCTATTGATAGCTATGCATTAACTCCTCCACACAGGTTGCATCCCAGCCTTCCTTGCACAGGTGTGTACCTTCTGGAGATGGAGTCATACTTATAATTACCTGTAATTACCTATCTATTCTGCCTACACATGATAATCTGCAACTCACACCAGGCCATCGTGTTGCTTGATGGGTTTCTTCAGTGCCTAAGAAATTTAAGAATATCTCCTTTGAAGTGAAAAGCCTGAACCTGAAGTAATCATGCCTTTCTCCACATTTATTTCCTAACTTGCAGGATTATTTAATTTTTACAGCTATTAAGGTGATATCCTAATGAATTTCAGGGCACTCTCTTGTACAGGTAATTCACCCAGGAGCTCTGAGACTGCACATCAGTAGTTGTCAATTTGTACTGTCCTGAAGCAGGGACCACATAGGCTTGTTGAGTGTGTTTTAGTTGTGGGAGGAAGTAATTCTGTGACTAGGATATTGTTAACAATGGAAGCCTCTTGTCTGGGTCCTCATGAACTTGGGCTTTTTTGCCTGGTGTCAAATGTCCTAAAGGGAGTTAGGTGGGGTAGAGGTTTTAAGTAAGAAGCTGTAGGTAGAGCCCAAATAACCCCCCATTTGCAGATAAGTGACTGAAGCCAAAGTACATACACACAGGAATGAGCTCACCCAAGTAATTGAGGGTCTTAGCGATTTCGAATGGAATAACTTATCTTCTGCTCAGGAGCACAGCCAGGTTCCCTTTGCTTCTGAGATCAAGTCCAAGTTACTTAACATTATACCCAGAACTTTGACTGTTAAACAAAACAATTCCTATTGTTTGTAATTCAGAGAATGGTTATGCTTTCATATTATGCTTCTAACACAGTCCTTGACTTGTGCTCCTGAGCAGAAGATAAGTTATTCCATTCAAAATCGATAAGACCCTCAATTACTTGGGTGAGCTCATTCCTGTGTGTTCTTTTTCTCAGAACATTTTTTTGACATATCTATGTTGTATTAACCATTCTCCTTCTCACTGACCTGTCAGCTTAACTCTGAAGCTTTTAGAGATCAGTTGAAAATTTCTTTTCAACCATTTCATACAGCCCTCTTCTGTCAATACATTCCTATAATAGGGAGCCCAAGACAGCATGGATCATATGCTTTTCAGTCCTCTAATTATCTTTAGACAACAATTCTTCCTTCTAACTACAATATAATCCCCTAGGGGACTGCACTGCTTTCGTCTGTTGTGACACTTAAGAATCCCTTTCAGTCTACAGTCCTCCACTCTACCAGCTGAATCAAATGTATGAAATATGATGTCAAGAGCTTTGTAATATTTTGAACAACTGATAATAATAATAATAATAATAATAATAATAATAATAAAGAATCCCTTTCAACATGCAGTATTGAAGAGTGAGCTATAGGTACAGAAAGAAGACAGGGAAATCAAAGGAAGAGATCATTTAGATAAAATTAGTCCTAAGAGGTTGTCTGCAGAAAAGGAACCTGAGATCAGAGTTACTGGCTTGTCCCAAGATCCTGTAATGGGTCAAGCCCATGAAGCTGAGGATGCCAGATGTGAAGGCTCTTTCCACTTCAGAGATTATTACTGCATAGTGAGTGGCTCAGTTCTTTCTAAATAGACCTGCCGTATTTTAAGTATCATCTACTCAACCCCTGACACAAAATGTTTTGCTTGGAAAAAGAGACAACAGCTTTGTGCAAAGTTCTCTGGTGATTTGATTCTGGTCAGAAATCCAGGAGAGGAATAGCTGGGACACACGAGTGTGTCTTATATATGTCACCTTCTCCACTTCCCACCACTCAAGAAATGTGCCTTAAATTTATTCCATATTGGATATGCCTACATATGGATGAACTAACTAAAAATAATGTAAAATAAGCTTAATCAAAGGAAGATAATAGCAATGATATTATCCTCTAGTGGCAGAGGGTGAAAACCCAACTCAGAAACAAACAATCCCTCATATCCTAAAAAAAGCTTTTTCAACCCAAATGACAAATCAGATCCCCAAAATAAGAATAGAGTTTGGATTATTGAAAGAAAATAGTATATTTTATTAGAAATATAATCCATTTTTATGTGTCCAATTGTGTCCCCCACTCTCCAAATTCATTTCTGACTCCCAGCAACTCAGAATGTGAGTTTATTTGGAAATATGGTCATACCAGTGTAATCTGTTAAGGTTGAGGCCATACTGGAAGGGGGTAGACCCCAATCCAATATCATGTGTCCTTATTAATTTTTTTAAAAAATATTTTTTAGTCGTAGTTGGACACAATACCTTGATTTTATTTATTTTTATGTAGGTCTGAGGATCGAACCCAGGGCCTCTCACGTGCTAGGCGAGCACTCTACCACTGAGCCACAACCCCAGCCCCTCATGTGTCCTTATTAAAAGGGGAAATTTAAATTGAGACACACAAGCATATGTTTGTGTGCATACACATACAGAATACACTACATCAACATCAGGGCCAAAATCAGTGTGATCAGTCTACAAATCTAAAAACACCAAACCTTGGCAGAAAACTACCAGAAACTGGAAGACAGGCACAGATTTTTCTCTAGTACCTTCAGAGGGAATATAGCTCTACATATGGTCTTGAATTTCTAGCCTACAGAATTGTGAGAAGATAAATAATTCTGTTAAGCCACAAAATTTGTGGTACTTTGTTATAGCATCTGTATTAAACTAATACAGTCCCATTACTTTAATATTAATTTTGAGCTTAATCTTTTAGACTTCAAAATAAGGCATCTACTTGAGTTAGGAAATGGTTTGCTTAAGGCATTTTGGCAAGTCAGGGAGGAAATGATTATCTCCCACATTTTATTACCAACCATAAACTGTTTTATCTTTGTTGCAAAGCCTGTTGGAAACTTTGGCTTGGTCATACATTTATGCTGTTTAATCAGGTTGGCAAGTTTTCTCAATAAGTCTTTTTGTCATTCCTGCATTCCTGAGGTAGGCAGGGCTCACACTTCTAGCATAAACAATTTGTCAATGAGTGACTTCTGCCTTGTTATCTTTAGCATCATCTAAAGTTTTGCACACTTGTTCTCTAGCTAGAGAACATTTCCTTAAGTATTATTGAGTGTCATATACTAATTATTAAGATTTCTGGGGATTATGGGCTTTCCTGTCTTGGAAAATGCATGCCGTTTGTTGCGAAATGCCCCAACAGTAGTTTAGTAGTTTTCTAGAGAAACAGAGCTAAAAATAGAGATGTATATACACACAAATACGTATTTATTTTATTTATCTATGGAGAGCAAGTGAGAGATTTTAAGGAATTTGTTCACACAATTTTGGAGACTGGCGAGTACAAACCTGCAGGGTAGGTAGTTTGGCAGGCTGGGTAGAATTGATGATAAAAGTCTAATGCAGTCTGCTGGCCAAATTTCCGCATCTTTGACAGCAATCATTCTTTTTTCCTTTGAGACTTTTTAGTCTCAAAAGAGGTCCATTCATTTTCAGTCATTTGCTTTCTGAAAGGCTACAGATTTAAATATGTAATGGTATTCTCACCTGAAAAATAACTTCCTAGAGATATTTGAATAATATTTGACCAAATATCTGGGTACCATAACCTAACCAAACTGACACATAAGAGTAGCCATCACAGTCCCAAATGAATTCTGCCTCCCTGAATTTATGCCTTTTTGCATCCTCCTCCAATATTGAATCAGGGTGGCCTTGTAACTTTCTTTGAGCAGCAGAATTTGGTAGAAGTTACCTGAATAAATAAGACCTCTTAAGACCTTAGGCGGTCTTATTTTCTACTATTGCTATCTTGGACCCCAGCCTCCATCTGAAGAAGCAAGTTTTGTTGGGGGTCCTTCAAAGAGGAAGAGACTTCAGAGAAGAGAAAAACCTGAGGTAGAGAGAGATCCAGACAATTTGGCTTTCTCAGTCATCTTAGCTGAGACACAAACCAGCTTAGATCCTCCAGTTCCTGAGGACTCCAGATGACTCAGCTAAAAAAAGATTGGTGAGAGGCCCTCTCTGGAGTCCTGCTCAAATTAGTCACAAAACTGGTGTCTTTAAGTCACTAAGTTTTGGGGGTATGTGTCATGCAGTAATAGTTAAGTGATATTTATGCCAGAGATTTCATTAAAATATTTTACAAAAAAAGGTTTAGGATCCAGAATATCATCTCATCAAAGTACTAGTTTACACAGGACATTGAAAATATCAACTCATCTTTTCTTAGGTTAGGTTAGGTCTTGCTACTACTATTTTCAGAAGGACTAGTATTTAAATAGGACAACTTCACTACTGAAGACCTTGTTTCAGTATAAATTCTGGGTTTGCTTTTCATCTAGAAGGAAAAGAAGAAAAATCAACTATTTCCTATACTATTCCTCTCAACCTAACTATGGCTATTTCCTTGACTTTTATATCTTGATTGTACACCTGTGCCAATCAGCTCATATTTTGGAAACATAAAAGGGAAGAAACAAAAAAGTGAAAATGGAAAGATTAATGAATAAAGGCAGTAACTGAGGAGGTTAACTTGAAACTAAAAAAGAGGAGTCAGTGACCTGGTGGCTACTTTTTGGCCTAGAAAAGTTTTTTGAATCCTACTCCCCTGCCCTCCCTTGACCATCAGATAGGAACACAGGGTAATAGGGTTGTTTAGATATTCAAATAGGTGACTTTAAGGGTTAATAGTAGCTCAGTTTTATCAGTGAAAGAGTTGCAAATGTCACTGGGCAATTTCTAATGGAGAAATTCAGAGACTTTTGACTAAGGTGTAACAGGGGGAAAGTTGAGCTTGGTCTTCATCAATGCTGTAGGAAGCACAGTGAGTAGATTTGTGGGTTCTTAACTCCTCACTGGGTTACAGCACATGTGGTAGAGAAATAAAGGTGATTTCACAGATTCTTGACATTTCTAATGAGTATACAATAATTAAAAACCTTGATAAATGAATAAAATGAGTGATTTCACAAATGACAGAAAACAGGCTTCTGATAAATTTTAGCAGGTTTATCTGAATAATTGATTTTTTTAAAAAAATATTTTTTAGTTGTTGATAAACCTTTATTTACTTATTTATATGTGGTGCTGAGAATCGAATCCAGTGCCTCACACATGCTATCGCGAGGTACAGTAAATCCAGCCCCATATCTGGTAATTTTTAAGGAAATGAAAATGTCTATAATCAAATAGGAATGTCCTACTAATAAAAAGCCCAGTTAATCTCTTGCCATATGCTACAGATTGGATTACCTCTGGATTAATCACTCCAAAGCAGCAGTTTAATCACTTGGAAGAGTTGTTAGATCAGATTGTGGTCATCAGCCCTAGAATTGCAGATTCAGTAGTTTCCTGATTATGTAGTAAATTAAAATCTCTCATATCATTTGTAATACTTATTTTGCAGTTACTCAATAAAATTTTATTACAAATATTTTGATGCTCATATTTTTCATTTACTCCCAAGGAGTCTCTCTGACCTAGATTCTGTGTCCATTTATTATACACTCAACTTTTGCTTTCCGAGTTAAGACATTCCTGGTCAACCTTCGACATTCTCTGCTGCAGTCTGGAATTAGACATTTCCCCAAGGATCCACAGTCCTTTTAGTGGAAAACTGTTTATAAATTAATAGATGTGCTTAGTAGCTAGAACTAGAGAATATATGTGTGAACGTGTGGTATATATTATAAACATACACAAATTATATACACTTGAATCTTTAATTTACATATATATATATATATATATATATATGAATCTTATGAGCTTATGATGAATCCAATTCCAATCCAACACAATAGGCTTCTTTTTAAAAGGCAAAATATAAATTAATTAGTTCAAGTATTGTATATAGGAATTATCACATCACTTCCTTTTAAATACTTGACTTTGTTGTAGTAGTTGTAAGTTTTCCTCTTTTGGATAAGTTCCTGACTACACTTACAAATTTATCTGACAGACATCTGCCATAAAGGGTATTGCTTCCTTCAGTAAATTCAAAACAAGATTTCATGCAGGAGCTCACATGGTTCCACAAGATGAACAATGGTATATAAGTGTTTTGCTCCCTTTTATTTGGGATCAAAGATAATAAACATTTTAAAGTAGCACAGGTTACATGAAGAATTTGATCTTAAAAGTCTAATTTTTAACAGCAATCAGGGGGAAAAATTCTTTGTAAAACTTAAAAAACTACAGAACATAAAATTCAAAAATCATCAAGGTTAATTCACAGTGCTGAAAAACTGAAAAGGAGACTTAAATCTAAACACCAAAAGGGAATTTGCTAAACTCTATCAAATACCAATGGCATGGAATCCCCAGGATGAAGTGTGGTGGCTGAAACTACAACAAAATGTTAAAAACACAATTTTATTTTTAATGATTATAAATCTGAGAACTTTAATGTACATTTCTTTCATCTATTATTCAATGATTAAAATTATATTAATTAAGCATGGAATTTCATACTTATGAAAATAACATGTGACAGCTAATTCAGAGAATCCTCTTGATAACAACTCTCACTGGCAGCCCTCTGGATCATCAATTTTTAGTGCTGGATGAATCTGAGAGATCCAATATTTTAATCCTCCTATTCTACAGGGATGATAGTGGTAACATCAGGGAGATAAAATGACTTTCCCAAACTAACAGTGGTGAAGAGTTCAATATTAAGTGACATTTCTCTAGTTCTCACAGTCCATGGGTTCTTTTCCATATTGTAATGCATTTTCTTTGATTAAAAACAAGCCATAACTGGGAGCTGTGGCACAAGCCTATAATCCTGGAGGCTGAGGCAGAAGGATCGCAGAGTTCAAAGCCAAACTCAGAAACTTAGCTAGGGCCCAAACAATTCAGCGAGACCCAGTCTCTAAATAAAATATAAAAAAAGGCAGGGTATGTACGTGGCTCAGCGGCTAACCTGATAACCTCTGGCTATCACCGGTACCAAACAACAAAATACATGTTTTACTCTCCTACTGCTCTTTCATGGGTTAGTATCATACCTCACACATTGTAGGCAGTAATATATAGAAGTTAGACTAATATAACTACTTACTAAAAATGCATCTTCACCTTGAATAGAGTGCCAATGGCTCCCATGTGTATAAGGGTATGTATATTTCCAGTGAAACAAATATTTAAGATGCTTCCAGGCAAAGAGTTTAAGACATTATTCCCATCCAACATATCAAAAAAAAAAATTAAAAATGCCAACATTATTTTACTCTTTAAAACATATATAAAGTTATATTGTATATATATAGTTATTTAGCTTTTTCTCATTAAAATGTTCTTATCGATTAAGTTCTGGACTTTGGAAATTACAAAAGCAATTCATATCATAATGTACCAATCATTAATGAAATTTGGCTTCCTTAGATTCTTAGCTAAACGCAATCGTGACATTCGCGAATATTTCCCTTACGTATAACAGTAGGAATAAATGCCGAGTCATTGGGGAAAGCGAGACTTTTTTTTGGAAAGCCAAAGGAAAATGTCAAAGAAGGTCGGTAACCTGCACCCTGGTGTAACTCCATTCCATACAGAGGCAGCCAGAAATGAGTTTTTAAATTCAGGAGCAGCCCCTTGCTGTTTCTCCCTCACCCGGACAGCCCTTGAAGGTAAAGATGCATTCATTCGGTTCTACCTCTACGGCCCCGGGCAGCTTCTCACGATTTCCAAGTGGGCACCGGAACCTTCGGGAATTCTGCTGCCCCGGGGAGGACTGACCCTGCCCTCCGGGGTCTTCCGTTCGCCACTGAGCCTAGGCTGGCCTCGCGGCGCCACCGCTACCAGTTCACAGGTACAGGGCACCCGTGCCCAGAAGCAGGAACGCCTCTACTAGCCGCGCCAGAACCCTAGTGCCTGAGCCGAGTCCCACCGCCAAGGCCCACTCCACTCCCGGAGACTGGAGCAGCAGCTGCGACCATTGTTGCCTTTACCGGCTTGGAGGCGGCCATGTTGAGTGTTCTGTGCCACCGCCTCCGAGACACCAGGTATTGTGAAAAGGAAGTCCCCACCAAGTAAAGGAAAGCAATGAGCAATAGCACACGCTTGGAAGCCAGAACAGACGGCAGGAAAGGGGCAGGGTCGCCGGAAGCCCAGGGCATGCCGGGAAGACCTAGCCTTGGGTTTCCTCCGCTCTCAACGGTAGGGGAGATCACTTCCGGGTTGGAGGAAACGGTGTGCGGTGGGCGTTCCTAGACAAGCCCTTTCTCTTTCCTTTCGCCTCGCTGCTGTTTGGGAGTATCACTTCTGGGGCCTTGGGCCTTCCGTGGTAGCAGATATCCTCCAGTCCACCTTTAGGATGAAAGGACAGATGGTCCTCTTGCCTAGCGGGGCGGNACCGGGAACGCTCCGGGGGCGGGGGCACTCTGATTGGGCGGGACAGACGGAAAAAGTGTGGGAGTTATAGGCTGGCAGGGATGGTGGGCGGGGCGTAGGCCGAGCTGCTCAGCTGATTGGTAGGTTTTGGATCCCGTTTTCCCCTTTCCGCCCCTTGGCTTTTTTTGAACGTGGGCAGCCCTTTAACTCAGCTGCGCACATGTAGAGGAAACCAACTGATTGGAAGGACTTTAAAAGTGAGCGAGGGAAGAGGTGAAAATAGCTTAGTGTATCGCCCATCTTTTAATCTCTCCCATAGCCAGATTTTAGTTTAGACTAATTTGAGGTTATGGGGGCAATAGCAGGGGGCAAAAAAACTAGGTTGAAACCGACAAAGGCAGGGTGATTCCAATCCAAAAGGGTTGATCGGGGTTCCTGCGACTCTTAGTCTGAAGCAGTTAGGAAAGCAATTATGTGTACACCGTTAAGAGGCTCTCGAAGTGACTAGGTAGAAATGCGAGGCCCCAGGCTTCCCACCTGCTTCCAGTCTTCCTTGTGTAGTGGTATCTTGAGCTGGATCCCATCTGACAACCCAACCCACTCCAGGCTCCCTGAAGTCATGTGCCTGCCCCAGTGCTCTGATCTGCCCACCCTCGTGCTTGTTTTGCAATGTCTTCAGCTATCCCGTCATGCCCAAAATGTGATTTCAATTCATAGCTTTTGTATCTCCAAAAGCTTTGTCAAGTGTTTTTCCTTTGCTGTGTGCGTGACCACTTAAATATGAAACTGTTGCAAGGTATTTAGAGTTAACACTATTTTCAAGGAAAAAAAAAAAAAAGACAAGTAGAACAGAGAATGAGAATGCGTAACTGGCTCCTCATTTCAGGTATAGTGGTTTGCCCACCCTTACATTGAAACTTTATAAATGATCATTTGACTTTTGAGTACAGGAGGATTTTCAACATCACAGAGGTGCTAAAGGAAAGAGAAAGAAAATTATTAAGTAGCACTCATATTGATTTAAAATCGAATGGCCTAAACTGAAAGAGTTTCAGGATCATTGCTTTTCTCTTGCTTCATGTAGATTCCTATCAGGACATTGCTTTTAAGCAATAGGTTTTCTTAGCCACAAACTAAGAAAATAGGCTAAACATGGGAGTGGAATCAATTTGATCAGATAGTGATTGTTAGAGGTGAACTGCTTTCTCCCCCCCTGATTCATCACCCAAAAGGTAGATCTCTTGTCTCTTGATGTGATCTTGACCTTGCCTTTTAAGAAAATATTCCTGAAATTTCAGTTTTTCTGTGGCATCTTGGAGCATTGTGTAATGCAAGCATTTATAAACTGTTGGTTGGAACTAAAACATTGAAATTCAAATATTTCAAAAAGGATTGCTTATTTATTGGAATAGTCAATAATATATTGTTATGCTTAAGATCCAGAATTTATAAAGGTTTAGTGTTAAAAGTCTACCTGGGACTAAAGGGATATAGCCACATCAATGTTTATAGCAACATGATTCACAGTAGCTAAACTGTGGAACCAACCTAGATGCCCATCAGTTAATGAAGTGATAAAGAAAATGTGGTATATATACACAATGAAGTACTATTTATCATTAAAAAATAATAAAATCATGGCATTTGCAGGTAAGTGGATGGAGTTGGAGAATATAATGCTAAATTTGCCAATCCTCAAAAACCAAATGCTGAATGTTTTCTCTGACATAAGAATGCTAATTCATAATGGGGTTGGGTGGGGAACATGGGTGAATTAGATGAACTCCAGATAGTAGGAGGGGAAGAGAGGGGTCATGGGGGTAGGAAAGACAAAACGGTGGAATGAGATGGACATCATTACCCTAACTATGTGTATGAAGACACTAATGGTATGACTCTACTTTGTGTACAACCAGAGATGTGAAAAAGTGTGCTCTATATGTGTGATATGAATTGTAATACATTCTGCTATCCTATATAACAAATTAGAATAAAAAATGTCTCCCTTGGGGTTGGGGTTATGGAGTGGTAGAGCGCTTGCCTCTCATGTGAGGCACTGGGTTCAATTCTCAGCACCATATATAAATAAATGAAGAAAATAAAGATCCATCAACAACTAAGAAAGAGTATTAAAAGAAAAAAGTCTGCCTCATTCCCTTCCCCCAGCCACACAATTCCCCTCTTAAAAGGGAATGAATGTTAAGAGTTTCTTGAATCATTTTTTTATCAACTAATATCCCTCTAAAGGATTGATTCAATTTTTAGAATAGGCATTTTTGCAAATGAATTCATACTTGTTGCTTTTATACTTTTAGAAAAGATTTTAATTCCACTCCTTGCTTATTCCTCTCTTTTTTTTCCATTTCCTAATTTCATGTAGTGTAGAGCTGAATTCACAATTACAGGCTTTTTTACCTTACTGACTGAATGCATAATTTTCTAAGCTGCGAAATGGTGAAAACACACTCCTTTCAGCTTATGGTAAGGATTTAATTAGATAATATTTAGTCCTTTTGATTTGTTCCAAACCAGTATTCAATGCTTAGCTCTCTGTTTTTCTAAATATTAAAGAATAAAAGTCAAAAACAAACCCATGATTCTAAAAGAAATGGAAATTTTGTATATGTGAACATTTTCTTGATAGATGAACAGAACTCAAAAGAAACTGTTTTCTCTCTCTTTGATCTGTATCTTTGGAGGCAATTGAATGAGGTAGAAAACTATAATGGATTGGCATTTGGAAGCCTTGAGTTCTTATTTTAGATGTCAATATCACTGAACTGTGTCACTGTTAAGAAACTTTGCTTTCTTTGTAATGTGAATGGTGACTTAGATGATCGATTTATAAGTCTCCTTATTGTTTTTAAAATGTATGATTCTAGGTTGGTGCATTGGCACACATCTGTAATCCCAGTGGCTCCAGAGGCCGAGGCAGAAGGATTGTGAGTTCAAAGCCATTCTCAGCAAAGACGAGGTGCTTAACAACTCAGTGAGATCCTGTCTCTCAGTAAAATACAAAATAGGTCTGGGCATGTGGCTCAGTGGTCAAGCGCCCCTGAGTTCAATCCCTGGTACTCCCCCAGACCACCACCAAAAAAAATGTATGATTCTTCCTGGTTGACTGAAGGTATTGTAGGGGACATATGAGGCAGGGCACCAAAGATAGCAGGAAACAGTTTTATTTGGTTGCAGCCAGGTTCAGAGGGAACAGATTTTGCTGTAATCAATTATTCCCCTGCACCCCAACACCCCAGGATCAGGTAGTTTCAGAACTTTATACCCAGCATGTAAGGGGAGGGGCTTAGAAGTTCACAGTCTGCAGAAGTTCACCTAAAAGCAGCTTTTTCTTTCACTGTTTTGGACTAGTTAACCCTTCAAGGACAACACCTGAGAAGGGGAGAGCTTCTTCGCCCCTTTCTTTCCTCTCCCTGCAAGCTGTTACCATGGAGCCCAACTGGTAATTTATCTTAGAAATGCAGACATCTCTGTGAAGCTCCAGCTCAAAGCTAAGAGGCCTTGTTAAAGGATTTGTCTTTTAATTATCACATTTTGCATTTGCAAACACACTTTTACAAACTACTACATTGGATAAATGTCTGTGAAAAACTAGTAAAGGGGCGTTAAGCACCTAAAGTGCTGACTTTTCACAGGCCAATGGCCAAATAAAATAGATTAACAGGAAAATAGGAAGTTTACCTACATTTAACTCTTTTGTAGAGACTCTTATGCTGATAGACCTAAAATCAATTATGGTGAAGATTTCTGGAGAAGCTAAGTTACGATGTTCTGTGGAGAAGGGGGTGCCACTACAAAGAGTGTCCAGACCTTCTGGTGAGTTCATAAATGTGCTTATTTTAAGCACATACCTATACAGCTCTCTTCTCTTTCATTTCGGCCTTAGGTTTTCATTCTCTCCATTCCTCTTTACTGAAAAATTACCAGAAAGAATTATCGCCACCTGTTAGTTCTATTTATTTATCATCCATTTCCAATCTGTTGTAACCCAGTTTAACTTTATAATTTTTGTGAATCTGCTTTGGAAATTTAAAAAAATTATTTTTGTTTGGAACATCATGCAGTATTATGTGATACCATTGTCCTTAAAATGTTTTCTCTCTGTGTTTCAGAGAAGATATTCAGACTAGATTTTCCTGATTCTATTCTCTAACCATTCTCTAGAATTAATGTAAATAGTTCCATGTGACTAATGGCTACTGTACTGGACAAAACAGCTCTAGTGCTTCCTGAAATACAGGAATTCATAAGAACTTATCTTCTTTTGTTTTGTAATCTCTTCAATGTGTAAGAAAAGCACATCTCATTGCTTCAGATGCCATTTCTATACAAATTATCTAAATGTTTCTTGCCCTGATTTCTGGCTTTATATTTTCTACTACTTACAGAGAAGCTTTGCTTGGATGCTTCATTTTGTCAACAACAAGAAGCATCAATAAATAAATCATTTGCCCTCCCCATTCTTTCATTTTGTGTAATCCTTTTGTTCTTATATTACCTTTATTACATTGCTAGTGACCCCACTTGAAGCCTTAAACCTTTTTAGGAATTTAATAACCCTACCCACCCAAACAAAAGTGATTATACACATATATTCACATGGAAACAGAAAATCAACTGTGAAGCCTTCAACAAGACCAACTTTATTGTAACATTTTTATGTTTTTCTGCTTTTCATTCCTGGTTGAAATATGAAATAATTGTCTGGGACATAACATATGCTTAGAAACATGACACATTTCTTATTGTCTTAATTCAGGCGGCTATAACAAAATAGATTTGTTGGGTTATAAGCAGTAGAAGTTTGGTTTTCACATTTCTGGAGTGTGGATTTACAATCAAAATGCCAGTATGATCACATTCTGGTGAGGGTCCTTTTCCAGGTACAGACTCTTGAGTTTTTATAGTACAGTCACATGGTAGATACAAGCAAGAGACCTATATGCAGTATCTTTTAGAAGATCTAGCCACCTCCTAAGGTCCCTACATCTTAATACCATCACATTGGGATAATTATTTCAACATATTAATTGGGGTTATGGCACAAACATTTAATCAATAACACCTCCTTTTTTCTCTTTTATCTATTTCCCTTGTCTTTTCTGAACCCCATATTTGCTTCTCAGATGCCTTCCCTGTCCCTAGTATCTCTCTTCTATGTGTCACCCATGCGTTTAGATACCAGATTACTTTTTGTACAGCATAATTACAATTTCATTCTGAAGCTCAAAGACTTTTATAACCTTTGCATTTCCACTATAATGTTAAATGTCTCTGTTCTCCTGTATCTCCCCTCACCCATGTCCTTTATCTTTTTGATCCATATTATTAATAGTAAGATGTGCTTGAAATTACTTATGGTACTCCTTATGTTAAAATATAAGCTCCGTGAGGTCAGAAACTTTGTTCATCTTGTCCTCCCAGAGTCTAGCAAATATTTGGTATGATGGCTAATTTTATGTGTCATTTTACTGGGTCATGGGGTGCCCAGATATTTGGTAAAACATAATTTTGGTTGTATTTGTCAGGGTATTTTGGATGAGATTAATATTTCAGTTGATGGTTTGAGTAAAGGAGATCACCATCCCAAATGCGGTTGGCTCTCATCCAATCAGTTGAAGACCTGAATAAGACTTTCCCTGAGTCTGGCTGTCTTGAGATAGAACATTGATCTTTTCTGCTTTGGACTTGAACTGAAACATTGGCTTTTCTTGGTTCTCAAGCCTGCTAGCTTTTAGGTTGGAACTACACTTTCAGACTATGACACCAGACATCAGCTTATATTTCTTCCCGACAACTAACACATTGCCATAATTACATTTTGTTTATGTACTACCATGCTTAGTTCTGAGTGTTTGAAGGGTGGAGTCCATGTTCTAGTCATCTTTGTACTCCTGCATCTATTACAGGATTGGACATATAGTTGGTGCTTTTTAACTTGTTTTCCCACCCAACACAATACCTGAAATATGGTTGATGCAGCATGAAGAACTCATTGAATGAGTTCCTAACTGCTGCTGCATTTCCATTACTCTTGCCACCAATGTGACCAAAACCACTAGTGTCAGCTAGGGAACAAACTCATTTGCTACTCCTGCACCAGAAATAGTCTGCTTCCAATACACCCACCATCATAGCTGCTAGTTCTAGTCGCTAGCATGCTGTGACACTGCTCCTATCTCCACCATTGCAGCTGCTTCCGAAGGGACCTGATTGGTTTGTACTTTGTACACTAATGCTATATAGAATCCTCTGTTATCCTGGGCGTTTTTGCCTCATACTGTTAGTTTTTTTCCCTGATTCTGATTATTTCTGCCTTATGACAGAAGTTGTTCTGTCATAGCATCAGCTGAGTGGGAGGTATTGCTTTTCTGCTCAGGGAAAATGTCATGTTATGTTTCAATCAAGTGGATGTTCTTTTTGCTGTCAGAATTTGTTGACATTTGTCTTTAGGGAATCTATGGTAACTCTAGTTTCCTCTTTTTCTCTGTGAGATTGATCAATCTATCATCTATCATACTCATATGCCATCTTTTTGCCCACTCACACAGATTTATAAAATCTTTCCATCCTTATCAGTTTAATTCATTGCCATCCACAAGAATTTGTGTCATTTCCAATGTAGAAATGTTTTCTTGCACTTTAATTTATAAAGATATTACATATTGTAAGAGTAAAAGAAATTGAAGTTAAAGTGTAAAAGACCGGGTAACGTAAAGTTTCTAAGCTGCAAAGCCTGAGTTAAAATGTAAAGGACCAGGTATTGTTAAGTTCCTATGCTACACCCAAAACCTGAAATTCCTGTAGCTGTTAGGACAATTCCCAGGACTTCCCAGTAAATATTCCCCCTGGCCATCTAGTTGTTTAATAACCTAGGACCCTGTGCAGCTTGGCACGTAGGCATCTCAGGGCCTAAACCAATCAGTTTGAATGTGTACCCCGCTTTAGAACTGACCTATCACCCCTGCCCGACCTGTTTCCGCCAGTAAATGTGCTAATCAAGTTTGAGAGTTGTTGTTCGATTTTCCCGCGCCTCATGATGATTTGTTCTGATGTATGCAAAGCCCCCACCCTCCCCAAAAAGTGTACTTAAGCACTGCTTAACCTCTGCTCAGGGCTCCTGGCCGCTCTCCCTTCTTCAGTGAGCCTGGAGCCCCAGCGCGCTGGATTGGATCCTCAATAAATCCCCTTTTGCTGTTGCATGAGCCGGTCTCTTGGTGGTCTCTTCCTCCGACATTCGCCGGACCCTTACAATATGGATTATGCCATTGTGCTCTGCATCATGATGCTGGGACATGAGGTCTGACCTAAACTTTGCTTACCCAAGTCTAACTGAGTCTTCCTGGAGAACGGTGCTCTGTTTTATGATTTGCATTGCTGAGAGCCATAGCCAAGTAGGAATGACGAATGGCAATTTCTTTGTCAGCCTACCCAATGTTGCTTAGAGGGAGGACTCTCCATTGTGGAAATGGGCTTGCCTTGGACCCAGGTCATTTGCAGTGTCATTGCATGAATGTTTGAGAAAGGTGACCCTGCTCAAGGACCAGGGTGGATCCGGGTTTAGGGAGGATCCTGCTGGATTAGGGCAGTTCCAGGTTTAAGGTGGACCCTGCTGGGAATAGGGCGTATCCTGCTGCCTCAGGCGCCCGCCCGCTCCTTGAGTTCCCCGTTGAGTTCTCACGGGATTCAGAGAGTATTTTGGGATGCAGAGCAGAGTGCCGGTGAATTTGCCCCATATCGTGCGTGTAGAGTGCTGGTGACAGTTCGAGAATAAAGAGTTGCTGTTTGAATCTACAAAGCTGTGAGTGGCTCGTGATTTTGTGCCCAGCTAGACTGCGGCATTGCATGAAGACACTGGTCCGTTGCTAAGTGAAAGGCCTAGAGTGATGCATCCATACAAAATGACACTTTTAAAATTCACTCCTGTTAGACTGTTACCCCTGATTATGTAGTCCTGACCTTTGCATTGGTCTAGGCTGGAACCTGAAAGCCTCTGGGCTAGGGCTGTGCTTTCCTAGATTTACCTTTTGTTATTTTTTCATAGCCAGTAGAAAATAACCTCATCTCCAACAATGAGATGCTCAATTTTATTAAATTATGAATATAAACTTAAAGCCACAAAAATAGTTTCTGTACATATGTTCCAGATATATATTGCTGCTTCATAAACTTCACCAAAACTTGATGGATTAAACAATTATTTTATTAGCTTTCATTATTTTGTTGCGTTTGAATTTTGGCACAGCTTGATAGACTGCTGCTATCAACAGAGATTACTCAATGATATTCAGTTGGTGGGCAAGTTTGTGTGGAAGGTTCAAAATGGTTTAATCAAGGTTAATCAAAAAGGAGAACAACCCCAGTGTATCTGACCTATTCAAGTGAGCCCTTGAGGGAGGTTAAAGCTATTGGGAGTGAAAAAAGCACTCCCAATGAAAAACCAGCCTCTACCTCAGAGCAAAGCCTTTCCAAGGAAGGGACATGACCTTAGTCCTTGGAAAAACCCACAGAGCACTCCTAAGCACATTCCCACCCTGCTAAGTTGTTTATCTACAAATAACAGGAGAGATCTGCTGCGCCAGGTGTCCCTGACTCAGTCAGGCTAGGTGGGGATCCATAGCAGCCCCCTAGCAGCCACCAATCAGCATGAGACAGGGAAATACCTGGGATGCCAGATGACCCTCCCAATGGTTTATGGTGGTTAATAACAAGTTGGGAAACCATGTAGTTCAGCACGTACACCCCTCTTGGCTCAAACCAATCAGTTCAAACGAATACCCCTTTGTACTGACCAATCACCCCTACCCAACTTGTTCCCGCCAGTGAATGTGCTAATCATGTTTTAGAGTTGTTATTTGATTTTCCCGCGGTGTGTGATGATTTGCTAAAAGAGGCCATGATGTATGTGAAGTCCCTGCCCTCTCCAAAAAATGTATAAAAATGCTGCAAACCCTGGGCTCGGGGCCTCTCAGCCTCACCAGTTGCTGTGTGTGTGCGCGCGGAGGACCGAGCTAGCTCGCAATAAACACCTCTTTGCTGCTTGCATCGATCTTGGGTCTCTGGTGGTCTTTGGGGGTCCCGAATTCGAGCATAACACCAATCTTTTGGGAGTGAAAAAGCAATAAGCTATGGAAGGGCCAGCCACATGGAAAGGAACTCTAAGACCTGAGAGTGGTCCCTAGCCAGCAACCAGCAAGAAAAATGTCCTACCCTACAAGAAACTGAATTCTTTTAGTAAACTTGGAAGAAGACTATGAGCATCAAATACTTTGATTTACATCTGATTAGACCTTTAACAGAGGACCCAGCTAACATGTATTTAGACTTCTAAGTTATGAGAACTGTAAGATAATAAATTTGTGTTGTTTAGCTGCTAACATTTGTGATCATTTAGTGGATAATCCTACCTTATATCATAAATCTGTGATAATTTGATACATAGTAATAGAAAGCCAGTAAAGTTACCAAATAACAAAAATTAAAGGAGAATTCTACCTGATACCACAAATAAAATTACACATAGTTTGAAAACCTATATGTAGAAAACAAAAGCTTTCAGAAGAAAATGTAAGTGAATATCTTGATGACTTTGTGATAGGATAAAGCATAAGCTTATAAAGAATGTGTTTGTCTATATTAAAAGATTTCAACTTATATAAAACATGTGATACTATAATTTGAGAGAAGACCTATACTGGGAAAAGATATTTGTGATGAATATGTCTTGAGCAACTAATAAAAAAAAGGTTACTCTAAAAAAAAACTTACAGAAGGTTAATATACAGTATATGGAAAATAATAAAGATCAATTTTAAAAAGCTCTGAAGAAAAATGAGTAAAGGAATAGAAGAAATGAAATGAAAATGGCCAATAAACATATAAAATATCCTTACCTTCATTAATAATTAGGGAAATACAAATGAAAAAAACAAGAGATTTTATTTTGCACCTATAATGCGATAAATTTTAAATGTGGCAAAACTCGTGTTTTGCCAGATGTCAGGAAATGGAATTATAAATTGGTTGAGCTACTTTAAAGAGTAAATAGTATGATTTGAGTGTGTGTGTGTGGTGGTTTCTGCCCTCTTGGGACCAACTCTCAGTGTTTAATAAAAGACAAAAATTAGTTATCACCAGTCCAGAAATTTCACCTGTAAATGTAAGCTCTAGAAAAACACTGCCCAAAGAAACAAGGTTTAGAGCACAGTTGCCTTTTATTGGCAGAAATTGGAAATTAGAAGTCCACCAATAGAAGAATGGATTAATTATTATAAGAATTGATTATAACACCCTAAATCCATCATCCACAGCAAGATATAAAAGTTTGCTGCTAGCTGGGCGTGGTGGTACGTGCCTGTAATCCCTATGGTTTAGGAGGCTTAAGCCGAAGGATTGCAAGTTCAAAGCCAGCCTCAGCAAAAGCAAGGCAGTAGCAACTCAGTGAGACCCTGTCTCTAAATAAAATTCATATAGGGCTGGGGAAGTGGCTCAGTGGTTGCGTGCCCCTGAGTTCAATCCCTGGTATCCACCCTGCAAAAAAAAAAAAAAAGTTTGCTGCTGTCCCAGAAGCTTCTTCCATGTTTCCAATCCAACTCATAATGTACCTTCAACCTCTCATAAGTAACCATTATCTTCACTTACACAGTAATGGTTTATTTACATTAAAAAAATGTGAAACCCTATATTGTGATTTAGTCTTACCCATTAAAAAATGATATACATTTTTAAATTAAAAAGAACAACAACAAAAAACCCCCCAAAAGAATGAGTTAGTGTCTATATAAAAGTGTTTACAGAGAACTAGCTTGTTCCTTCTACCATGTGAGGTCACAGTAAGAAAGCACCATCTATGAATCAGGAAGAGGATCCTTACCAGACACCAAATCTACATTGCATTGATTTTGTACTTCTCACCTATAGAACTATAAGAAATAAATTTATGTTATTTATTTAAAAATGGTGTTTTCTAAGCCTCTCTTAATCTGCATTGGTGGCTGGATCTACAGTCAACTAGATTCAGGTTTGATTCCTTTGCAAGATTATAGAATATAGATGACATGTGGTTGTCTCTTTGTGACAACCAGCCCAATATTTCAGTGGAATTGACTCTGTAATGGAGGCACAAAATGCTGAAACTCTATTTTTAACATCTCATTTTCATTTATTAGTTGGAATACTTTTATAATGGAAAATTGAAATTATAACTGGCCTATCTTTAGTAGTCTAGTTTTCTTGCTCTATTGAGTCAAGAGTTTCCAAGATTGTTCTTGATCCACAAGAGATTAATCCCTTTCTTCAATAAGTCATTTTGTTTTTTTACTACGACTTTTTTTGTTCTTTTGTTGTTAAATGATAAATAGCACTTCAAGACTACAATTTGGGGCCTAGAGATGCTCATTGACTTTTGGCTCATCATTGTTTCTAGTCTTTTTCTATCAATAAGAGTAAGGTTATAAATAATATCTCATGAGATATTATTTATAAGACATGTCCAAATTCATGTCTGTCACTGTCTATTTTTCTGGGTGTGAAGTTCTTGGACTTTTTTTTTTAATTAGGGCATTTTAATTATGCATAACAGAAATCTTTCATCACAGAGGTCTTTTATTGGTTAAATTTACTACTGCCTCAATCACAATATGGAGGTGATTCATAACATAAAATTTCTTAAAGCTAAATTTTTAATTGCCAGAGTCCTTCTTCCCTAATCCCTAACCTAGGGGAATCACAAATGTGGTCTAAATCTCTATAATTATGTTACTTAAGGGATGCTTTATAAAATTTTCATTTATATAGTTATAAAATTATATTTTTATTTATACAATTATTAAATTTCTTTTGAGATGTGAACTTTCATTAGCATAATCCTCTCTCTCTCTCTCTCTCTCTCTCTCTCTCTCTCTCTTTATTATTTGGTACTGGGGATTGAACCCAGGGACTAGCCACATCCCTATCCCCTTATATTTTTTATTTTGAGAAAGGCATTCGCTAAGTTGCTTAGGGCCTTACTAAATTGCCAAGGCTGGCTTGTGATCCTCCTGTTTCAGCCTCCCAAACTGCTGGGATTACAGGCATGTGTCACTGTGACCAGCAAGCCTCTACATTTATGAGCAGGTTTTTATTAATGAATGTATGTTTTCATTTCTCTAGTATAAATGCCCAAGTGCAATTTCTGGGTCATATGGTAGATGTATTTTTAATTTTAGAAGAAATTGGAAAACTATTTTCCAAAGTGGTTATAACATTTTTCATTTCCACTAACAATATATGAGTGCCCTAGATTCTTATTTCCTGTTCAGCACTTGGTGTTAACACTTTTTAAAAAACATATCATTTTGATCGTTTTGGAAGTGTTATCATACTGTGGTTTTAACTTTCCTTTACCTTATGACTAATGACTTTGAAAATCTGTTCATGTACTTATCTTCCATTTGTATATCTTTCTCAGAGAAATGTCTTTCAGGTCTTTTGCTCATTTTCTAAATGAATTGTTTGTTTTTTGTTCTTTTAATATTGAACTTTGAGAGTTTTTTATATATTTCTAAACTCTACTCAATTGTTGTATACGTGGTTTGTAGATATTTTCCAAGTCTTTATCTTGTCTTTTTATCCCCTTATCAGGATATTTCACAGAGAAAGTTTTAAATTCAATGAGACACAATTTGTTGACTTTTCCTTTTATGGATTATACTTTGGTTTCAAGCTTTAGACCTCTTGGCTTAATTTTTGATCTCAAAGATTTTCTGTATGTTTTTTCCTAATTTTTTTTATAGTTTTACAGTTTCCTTTAAGTCTGTGGTTTATTTTGAGTTAATTTTTTAAAATGAAATATGGAACATAGGTCAAGTTTCAGTTTTTAAATTATGAATGTCCAATTGCTCAAGCACCATTTTTCAAAATGCCATCTTTCCTCTCTTGAATGTTTTGCATCTTTTCTAAGTTCAGTTGTGTGTGTGTGTGTGTGTGTGTGTGTGTGTGTCTGTTTGTAGATTGTTCATTCCATTTCATTAGCCTTTGTGTGTTTCTCTCCATCAGTACCAGAGTCAAAAGGGAAGCTCTCTTTGGTCCTGTGCCGCTGGCCACATCTCCTCCAAGGGTGTCCAGGGATCCGTTACGGAAAGCAGATGGTTGGGCTTCAAGTGTGGAGTAGGGTCTCTTTCATTCCAGGGCTTCCAGTATAGGCCAGAAAAGCTATTCTAACAATGTTGAGACTTGACACATGCTGTTGCGGCCCCTTCGATGTTTTATGATTATTATAAAAACCTTAGCCCAGGAAAGGGGTGGGAGAATCATCTTTCTTTCATGGTGTTAATAAAATGGGCTTAACTCAGAAACAAATGAAATTGACAGTCTAATTTTCTATTCTGTTATCAAAATCCTTTTTCTTTCTGGGGTCAATTTTTATCTTGTTGCTTTGATAAAATTATTGGTCAAAGATTTAATGACTTCCCCTTCCTTCTTGTTTTAGGGGGTTTCTAATACTAACTTTAGATTTGGTGACTCAATGAAAGGATTCATAGGGCCCAGCTTATAATTGTACTCATGGCTAAGATTTATTACAGTGAAAGGATACAAAGCAAAATTAGTAAATAGGAAAGATGCATGGGCAGAGTCTGGAGGAACCCTGGCTAAAACTTCCAAGAGTCCCTTTCCAGTAGAGTCACATAGGACATGCTTAATTCTTGCAATAATGAGTTCTGACAACATGCACAAGGAAAGTTTTTGCCAGGAAGTCTTAGTAGATACTCAATAACTAAAATTTTTATTGGCTGCTGGTCATGGAAGTACACTCTGCCTGGCTAGTACTGAAACTCTGAACTCTTGGAAGAAAACCAGTTTTTCAACATGTTATGACTTGAATCTTAAAAGTCCCCGAAAGGTCATGTGTTAAAGACTTGGTTGCAAGCCTGTGGAGTTATTTGAAAGTGGTATAAATTTTAGGAGGTAGAGTCTAATGGAATGAAGTTAGATCATTGGAGGTGGACCCTTGAAGGGGGTATTGGGATCCGGCCCCTCCTCTTCTCCCTCTCTTTGCTTTGCAGATGACATGGGGTGAGAAAATTTGAACTCCTTTAACCTCTCTAACTGTGGGATTTAACGTTTCAAACTATGGGCTCAAGTAGATCTTTTCTCCATTTGTCTCAGATATTTTGTCACAGCAATGGAAAATTGACTAACACATAGCATAAATCATTTTGGTCTTACAAACAGTTTAGATCACTCTTAATTCAGGGAAAGTTTAATATCATTGCTGAAACTACCCTCTGAGTTCCTAGATGCCACAAAAGGCCAACTTTACAAGTAATCCCTTCTAAAGACAGGCAGTTTTGGGCTTATTATTGAAACCCCCCCCCAACTTTTTTTTTTATATAGTCTATTCTCTTGGCCAGGACATTTTATAGCAAAATTATTATCAGTAGGACCCCAAGTTACAGGGTGAAAACTATCTGCAGTATTATCTTCATTTGAAATCTATGAGTCCTGGATTTAGCCAATTAGAATAAGTCCCATTAACTGTAAAGGTCAATCTTAGAATGTCATCTGAGTTTCTCCTGAAGTTTTTGTATTAACCTTTTTTTAACCTGACAAGGTAGCAATTCAAGCCCATCATAACCCTGTTTAGTGAGTTAAAGCTGACCTGCATGCCTTTTAGGGCCCAGGCAGTCCATGATAATCTAAGTGCACACTGAAGGGTACAATCCCAGACAGTTTACTTAGAAACAGTTTGCAGTTAAGTCACCTGTGAGGACCCATGTTAGTCTAACAATGCAAGTTAATAGGGTCCCAATGTGGCTTCCCACTGTGGGGCGTTTTGTCTGAGGGCTTTCTGTATGGTTCATGCAGTCCAGTTGAGTCCTTGGTTTTAGAAGGACTATCCAAAGGCAGTCAGTTATTATAAATTTTGCTTGTCTATGACATCATTTTATTTGCCTCATGACTGTGAACAAAATCTGGGAGTATTCTGAGCAAGTGTAGGGGACACCCCTGCTGTCTCATAGTCAGCTCTGTTAGGTATGATCATAGACACAACCATCAGTTTAGAGACCAGACCTCACAGCATCTTGGTGTTCAAGAGTAGTCATAAAAAGCACATCATGATGGTCTGAGGTTGTGGCTCAGTGGTAGAGCACTTGCCTAGTATGTGTGAGGCACTGGGTTCGATTCTCAGAACCACATATGAATAAAATAAAGGTCCATACATCTAAAAAATATTAAAAAAAGAAAAGTACATCATGAATGCTTTCCTTCCACTGCATGTCCCCAGGCACTGTTTTTTTTTTTTTGTTTTGTTTTTGTTTAGTTTTTCCTATTATTATAAAATCAGTGTGTTTCATTTTGAAATCAATCTTTTACATTTTTTTCTTAATCTTTTTTTATTCTCATCTTGATCTTTTATTAGGATGGGTTGGGTACAAAGGGAACAAAGCAATTTACACACACACATATATCATGTATATATCATATATATACACACACACACAGACATACATACATACACATCATGTTCAGGAGTTAGGACAAAATTCTGAATTTTCAAAAATGTTCAGAATGTGCTTAGAAAATCTCCACCCCCTTTTTTTCTGGTCATTTATCCAGAAAACTGCCTGGAAAAGATTAATCTCTGTCTGGGGACAGCTGCATTTAATAATCAACTGCCTAACTAAACAGAGTGAGCAAATTGGTCAGGCTCTCAATCTAATGTTGAAAATTTCAAATAATCTGGAAAACTGAACACAAATTAAAACTCATGAGACAACCCTGAGAAGGAGTCAAGAGACCCATCTATCAGAGGTGATTGGAGTGACCTCACATCCTTGGGATGTGCTCTCCCCCAACTTGAGAGAAACACAAATTGAGATAGAATTCTCAAGAATGGATTAGTAGCTGTGATGTTAATGTTATGTGTTAGTGTGGCCATGGGATGTCCAGATTAAATTAAACATCATTTCTGGGTGTGTCTGGGAAGATGATGATGAGGTCATCAGTTGAATTGGTGAACTCAGAAACATGGGTTGCTGTCCCCAGTGTGAGTAAGCATCATCCTACTCTGAGAGCTTGAATTGAAGAAATTGTTTGCTTCATTGCTTGAGTTGGGACATTTAATCTCATTTTCTCCTGGTATTTGATTTGGATTTACACAGTTGGCTTCCCTGGTTGACATAGCTTTGGATTCAGATTGAACTATATCAACACCTGTTTTGGTCCCTCAGGTTGCAAGTGGCAGATCTTGGGATATCTCAAATTCCATAATTGCATGAATCAATTCCTCTTATTCATTCCTTGTCCCTCATATGTGTATGTGTATGTGTGTTGGAACTCTCTGACCTGAGAATTTCCTTTTCAGTTCAAATAATTCACTTGAATCCTTGTTTTTAGAAGGAATGCCCAAAGGGAGTCAATATATTGATTCAGTTTCTCTGGAGAACCCTGACTCCTATTGATTCTGTTTTTCTGAAAGACTCTGACTAATACAGTATGCCTTTGAAAGTCAGTAGAGGAGAGGTAGGGGAGAAAAGGGGAAGGAGGGCAGGAGAGAGAGGGGAAGAACTGGGGAATAAAATCCAAGGGGAGTTATCTTATGTCTTTTTTTAATAACAAAGACAGCCAATAGCGATGACATACAGTTATAATTTTTCCTGAGTCATTGAGAAGCAGCATTCCTCCAATTATTATAAAAATATTACAAAACAGCAAGCATGAATCAGAAGTAAAAATTTTGCAAGCCATTTTAGGCTTTGATTATTTTATTTTTTATGTAAGTATAAATTATGGTACCATGCTCTAGGACTAGTGCATAGTTATCAAGCTTATCTTTTCTTTTTTAGCTCCAGAAAGGATTTTTATTTGAAAAATCACCAAGAATCTCCTTATGAAAATGCAAGATTTCTCCAAGGTCTGTGGAATACTGGCAGAATGGTAGAGAGACTTGCTTCAAACCTGACTGTGCTGCTTAGCAACAATTTCACCTTGGGCAAGTGATAAACTACTTAAATCTCAAATTCTTCATCTATAAAATGTGACACAAATCTCCCAGTGACAGGTTTTTTATTTTATTTTGGTGCAAAATACTAGTACAGAATAGTGGGTTTCATTGTGGCATATTTGTACATGCATAGAACATAATTTGATCAGTTTACTCCTCAATATCTCCCAGTGCTGTTATAAAGAACACAGCATTTGTAAGATACTCTGCTCCATATGCAACACAGTAGAGGCTCCATAAATTTAATATCCTCCTTACCTTGAAAAAAATGACTGAAAACAGGGAAGATAAGTTCACAGAAGCTTTTTAAAAATAATAGCCCTTACTGGAAATGACCCATGTTACAGCCCTAAATGACCATACATTATTGAGTAAAAAAAATTGTGGGATATTCATGCAATTCATTACTATGCCACATGAAGTACTGTAACTGAAAAAATGTGGACAAATCTCACAGATATAATGTTGGATGACACACAAAAAATAATAATGTACAGTGCCACTGAAAGAAAGTTCAAGTATAGCCAGATTAATCTTAGGGAGTGGAAGTCAGGAGTAGTAACCTTTTAAAGGGAATGTGGATTGGAAATGGGACAAAGGGAGCCTGATGAGGAACTGGGAATGTTCTGTCTTAACCTGTGTCATGGTTGGTAATACAGGGTATACATAGTAAAAATTCACCCAAGTGGTGTACTTCAGATTTGTACATTTTACATGTATATTATTTATATTGGTACACACACATATATAATACTTCAGTACAAACTGCTTGTCTTGACACAAGAGCTAGATTTCCTGTTAATATGTATTTGATTTATTAGGAGAGTATCCAGATCTAGAAACGGGTTGCCAACAGCTGGCTATCTTGCAAGCTGCTGTCAGTCTGTCCTTTAAATGTGGCCTTATTTCAGTGCTGGCCTGACATATTATGAGAGTCATGCTTCATCATCATTGACAGCTGGAGATGCCATCACATGCCATTGGCAGCAAAGCACAGGGAAAACCAGGCAGTGGACTGTGCTTTCTACCCTTAGGCTGTGAGGCACAAGCCCCAGCAATGGGAGGATTAAAAGCCTCTCAATTAAAAAAGGGGGGAGGGTAGTGTGGGCTGCACAATTTATAAATAGACATTGCCCAAGGCTGCCTGATGATGAAGTGGTTGTTAGTAAACCTTTCTCCTTTAAGGATGCCATTATCAGAGACCATTTAAAAATATCAGCTTCGTTTTGTCTTTTCGGGGAGAATCCTGGGTTTCAAGTCAGCCCTGTTAGGTGATATTTCTCTCTGTTAGACTTAGGAACAGGACTTCAATGTTTTGAATCACCTTTAAATGGAGCACAAAGATGATGATGATGATGATGTATCTTTTGCCAAATGGATGAGCAGCTTCTGGGGTCACAGCTGGAGAGAGGAGGATGAGAGAGGACCCCGGGAACACCACCGACCACAAGACGCCAGTTACAGGAAAACCTCCCTGCCCTGCCCAGTGAGTTGTTATCATAGAACCAAGGGAGAGGTGGAATGGGGAGGGGATTTCTCTTAGAGAATTTTTTGAATCTTTATTCATACCCACAAAAATCCTTTTTATCATTTCATCTTGTTCTTTAAGTGACCTGATTTTATCTATTGGTAATGATTTCCTTAATCTTAGTAATCTAAAATATCTTTCACTGCTCTTCAGAGCTCCTATAAGCCTGGCATAATCCCACAGCATGGCAGAATTCAAGGCAAAAGAAAAGAAACTTGATGTTATAATTAGTCTGTGTAACACTGTCAATCAATGTGTAATTTCTACTAGTCACTTTGAAATACTGAAAATAATTCCCCTATTGGTGCCAAGACCTCTGAGGAGTTAGGGATTCCATGTAACAAATCACTACTATTGATATATGTGATATACTTTTTCTGGTGTTTCCATTTGGTTCTCTGACAAGAGCAGGAACCCAAACTCCCCAGTCCTCAGCCCTGTTTTCCCAGGGCTAGGCAGAGCACCAGGTGTCTGGTGAATGAAGGGTTAGCAGAAAGCTGTGGTGAGGAAAGTGGGTGGCCTTGCCAGGTGTGGGCTCAAAACAGGTATCAGAGTGTTTCTGTCTGCCTACTGTGGTGCTGGAAGACTCCGCAGTAGACATACATGTCCTCTGCTTCACTGTTACACAGCAGTAAAATGGCTTCTCTCTTTCCAAGTCACTTAGAATTTCAGCTCCAGACACTGCTCTCTAACCCCCGTTTCTGCCAACTCCCAAACCAGAAAGCTTAGGGGTAAATTTACTTGATTTAATTTTTAGTTTTAGGGTTCCAAGATGCATAATGACTGTGAATTATATTAATATGTGCATGGGAACCTCTTTTAGTGCCATTGGTCAGCAACTTGGAAAATGAGACCTTTTTAAGACCAAATATTTCACAGTACTTCTTGGTGCTTCTGTTTCCTTAAGTGAAGAATATTTAACAGGGTGCGCTTGGAGAAACCTTCCAGCTTTAACTTTCCCTCATTCTGTTTTAAACAATAGACCTTCATCTACAACTAAACAAATATTAAAAAAAAAGCAATAGACCTGCTTATCATGCTCTCATTTAATCTAAATATAATTAATGTTCCACACCTAACAAGGTGTCCATAATGTATGATAACAGGAGTATGGAGACACTCCAGTTTCTAGATGTGAGAACAGGCATAAGTAAAGGGAAATATTTTGATTTACTCTTTATCACAACAGTGCCTATAGCCACAGGAAAAATGAAAACAAAGGAAAAAATATGGTTTACAAAATATAGTTTTTTGAATAAACTTTAGCACCTCTCAAATTTTAACTTAGATAAAACACCCTATTTAGAGAATTCACTTTTAGTTTGCAATATTATTTGCCTTTATGCTCTTGGGAAATAGCAGATTTTATTTGTATAATGTTTCTGAAGCATCCATTAAATATTATTTATCTGAATCAATAGGTTAAGAGTACCTGAATTAATAGGTTTAGAGCATCTGAGTCAACAATGAATTTTATAATGATCAGTCTAACACACATGCATTTACTTATGGAGACAAAATATGGGATAAAAATTATAATCTGACTAAATAGAAAAGAGAACATAGAAGCATAAACATAAATAAAAGGATGCCGAGGAGTTATACACAAAGTCCTGGAAAACAGGGAATCTGATTCTTCTTTCCCTATCTACGTAATGCTATACATTTGTAAATTGAATCTGTATTGGATACTAACTTTTCATACCTCTAAATGTACTAAAATTTTTCTTATTTTGGAGATCTGAAAAAATTCAGTTTTTCAATTTTTTGTGTTTTACTTTGAGCTCAATGAAAATAACTTTAAAAGAGTTACTGTTACCCTTATTTTTCTTCTCTCTTAATTGCTCCAATCTAAGGCCATTTCCTTTCTAAATATTAATCTATTGATATTTACCTATTAATATCACATTTATAGGAAACAAAGAGCTTCTCCTTTCTTTCCTGTTTTGCATGTGCTTTCTAATGCGTCTTATCAGTCTTATGATCAGCATTAATTCATATAACATATTTATTGAGCCCTCACTATGTGCCAGACACAATCGGATGACAGGGTAAAAGAAGACATACATGATCCCCATGCCTGTGTAAATTTTTGGTCTAGTATAATATACAGATTGGCAGGATGAAGTATAACAAGGAATTAAAGTTTAGTTCTTCTCATAGAACATTGCTTTTTGTCCAAACCCATTATAACCTGTGATTGTTCGTTTAAAGCAAATAAAGAAATCTTGCTTTTTCTGTCCTGTTGTCTTTGGTGGGAAAAAAGGTGAAATCTCTCTTGGCTATTGAATATATCTGCCTTCCCTGTCCATTATCACGGAAATATAAAACTGAAGTAAAAATTTCCATATCATTTATTTAAATTTAAAGCTGTGAAAGATAATTTTAATGTTTATCCCTGATTGACCTAAGCCAGCTACACACTATCATTTCTACAGCAGTATGTCACTATAGGGGTGGTTCTCTTGCAGTTGTTTGCTATAGGGATGAGTTGGGGCTTGGCTCCTTTAAAGGTTTTGTCACAAACCTGGAGAGAAAAGGTATACTATAGCATTTTATAATTGATAGTAAATGGCTTCTTGTATTCCAAATTAGACTTGTATTTAACTTTTTGCTTTTAAAAGACAGAGTCTTCCTATGTTGCCTAGGCTAACCTTGAACTCCTTGGCTCACGTATTCTCACCTCAGCCTCCTGAGTATCTGGGACTACAGGCATGCACCACTGCACCTGGATATTTGTGTTTAATTTTGACAAAGCACTACCAGAATCCTTAATTAACAATAGGATTTCAGTGATATTTCTCTGGGGGAACTTTTAGCTTAATGTTCTGTGTACTTTTTTTTTTTTTAACAAGGTGCTAATGTGGAGGAGCTATCATAGAACAATGAAGGAGTTAAGAGCAGGACTGTGGAGCTTCCTCCTGCATTTTTCATGTATTAGTACCCTGACTCTGAGCAAATTGCTTAACTTCTCTCTGCCTCAAATATACTATATTTAAGTGGGATTGATGATAATAGCAAGCACCTCCTTAGATTGTTGTGAAGATCCAATGAGTAATGTATGTTCAGTGCTTAGGTCAGTGCCTGCTACCTAGTAAGTACCTATTATTATTATTAGTCAGTGATGTTTAAACTTGGAAAGTTTTTTTTCTAGATGCTTTTAGTTAATTACTGCCAAAAGTTCTAGAGTTTTTAATTTCACCTTTCCCTTATTATTGTTTTTAAAATAATTTTTTTATTTTAATTGACCTAATAATTGTACCATTTGGGAGTATAGTTCAGTGGTAGAGTATATCAACATGTATGAGGTCCTGGATTCAATTTGTAGCACCATGAAGAAAAATTTGTATGAATTTATGGAGTAGAGTGTGATATTTTAATACATGTATACAATGTATGATGATCATACAAGATTAATTGGCATACACAGTCCCTCAAACATTTATAATTTCATTGTGTTAGGAACATTAAAGATCCTCTCTACCAGCTATTTTGAAATATACAATTGATTGTTGTCAAAAATAGTTACCCTACTGTGCTACTGAAACACTATAAGTTACTCCTCCTATCCAACCTCATGGCCTTAACTGTCTTTAATGTTTCTCATATTACAATGGGAAGATAATTGGTGATTTTCTATTGAAGGTTGCCATTTGGTACATGATTCCCAGATTAACATGTTGAAGCTTAATCCTCAATGGATGGTATTAGAGATGGGGCCTTTGGGAGATAATTAAGGTTAGATGAAATTATGAGGGTTGGGTCCTGATCTGATGGGATTGGTGGTCTTGTAAGAAGAAGCACCAGAGAGCTAGGACCAGAGAGCTGGCTGGATGGCTTGTTTACTTCCTCCTTATTTTTGTCTCAATGTACCCATGGCTTGCCTTCCTCCCAGACTCATACCTGGTCACTTTTTCATTTTGTACCTCATTTTGCACCACCTCACCCTTTCAATGGCATGGCCTCCCTGGTCTTTAGTCAGTGCGTCCACTCTACTGCCCAGCACAGGCACTAACATGGGCAGTCCTCCCTGCTGCAGCTTCATGTGCTATCACCCCCTCACCTTTCTAATCTCTATGAAAATTATTGATCCAAGACGAAGTTCCTCTGTCACACCTGGACAACATTCAGAGCTGGGAAAGCTGGGAGCTCATGCTCGCTCAGCCTGTCTGAGATAAGAACTATTTCAAGGACTTCTTCAGGAAAAAAAGCAAAAAAACAAAACACCAGAAAACCTCCATACACAACATGCTTGACATAGCTCACACACAGACACACATTTCTGTAACAGAGTTTAATCTTTAACATTCTCTTAGACTACAATTCAGACAAGATGCTTTCCCCGCAATGGTATCTCTACCAATAAGACTTCAGCTCCTGCCACTGGTCTAGAAAGAAGACCAATAGACTTTGTATCTGAGCAGCTTACATGATTTTTTCCCTTTTTGCCAGTAAAATATTTTCTTATCTTTTCCTCTTTGGTTACACCTTTGGCTTGCCATGCTGTGCATTCCAGATTAAAAGCCTTTTACTCATTCCTGAATGTATAAATTTTTTATACTTGGAGAAGGAAGAAGTAAACAAAAATGTTTAAATCACTGTAGCAAAAAGATCAAAGGGAAAACCAGAGGGTGCAGTGATAGAAAGCAAGGAAAGAGTGTTTCCAGCGACCCCTGCAGGCAACTAAGCTGAACACCAGTCAATAATTAAGACCAAAAAGTGTACAGCATATGACAGTTTGAAGACCAATATCTTGGTGCAAAAGTTACATAGGAACTTTCAATGCTCTGCTGCTTTTCCAATTGTGATTTTAACATTGTTGTTATTGTGTTATTTTATCTCTATGTCTGTATGTAAACGAGATGTACTTATGTGCAAGATATTTATTAAACAATAATATGTAGCTATTGTTTTTTAGTTTTTGTCTAAAGCTTAATTTTATATTGCTTTTGGTGCACATTAGCTTTTTAATATAAATTATATTTTTCTTATGACTCTCCCATTATACTTTTACTTAGAAATTACATAAATATTAATCTTTATGCTATTTCTCAAATGTTTATGGTTTAACTAGAAATGTTTAAAAATCATTGGTAGAGTAGCAAGCAATTAAACTGGTCCTTGGATGTTCTATTTAATATTTTAACCAATGGATTCTGCTCCTTCATTGTAGAGAAAAATCTTTTTTTTTTCTGAAACTCTTTTTTTTTATTATTAGTTGTTCAAAACATTACAAAGCTCTTGACATATCATATTTCATACAGTTGATTCAAGTGGGTTATGAACTCCCATTTATACCCCGTATACAGATTGCAGAATCACATCGGTTACACATCTACGTTTTTACATACTGCCATACTAGTGTCTGTTGTATTCTGCTGCCTTTCCTATCCTCTACTATCCCCCCTCTCCTCCCCTCCCTTCCCCTCCCATCTTCTCTCTCTACCCCATCTACTGTAATTTTTCTCTCTCTTGTTTTTTCCCTTTCCCCTCACTTCCTCTTATATGTAATTTTGTATAACAATGAGGGTCTCCTTCTATTTCCATGCAATTTCCTTTCTCTCTCCCTTTCCCTCCCACCTCTCATCCCTGTTTAATGGTGATCTTCTTCTCATGCTCTTCCTCCCTGCTCTGTTCTTAGTTGCCCTCCTTATATCAAAGAAGACATTTGGCATTTGTTTTTTAGGGATTGGCTAGCTTCACTTAGCATAATCTGCTCTAATGCCATCTAATGCGATCAAGAAGATAAAATTTCAGTTAAATATTAGAAATGTTTATTAGTAGTTTATGGGCATCTTGTGTCTGTGCTAATATTGTACATTCTCTTTATGTTACAAAAATTTTAATTTTATATCCCCAGTTTCCTATGCTTCCCAGAATGACATCATGTGACCACCAACCTCGAAGGCATTCTCATGAGGATCAGGAATTCCGAAACTGTGCTCACATGCGATATTACAGGAAATGCTCAGTGGATGGGTCACTCAAGGAGTCACTGGAATCAAAAGGAAGCTCTCATTCCAAAATTCAGGAGTTTTCAGAGTCCTTTGAACAGCAACTGTGCTTTAAAACCAAACACTCTGTCTCTCTGGTATGTAACTGAGCTAGTACACATTTAAGCCCCTTGGGAAAGAAAACCCAGAGGTTTTGTCATCCTCAAGTTTGAGGAGCACAAATTTAACTTCTCCATTTACAGCTTGGTAATAAGATCAATGAAAACAACACTGAGTTTATTACAACTAATCTAAAATTAAATATTTTATTTTATGTCAATTTTAAGGAGCATATTATAAAATTTTTGTAATGTAAAATTAAAAATTCAAAACGTAGATTTTTAAAAAAATTTTCCACTGTAACAATCCACACACTTTTCTAAAGCTAGCTACAATAAACAGTGGGTTTTTTCAGCAAATTTTAAAATGTATATAAAGTATTCCCTAAGGTATTATCTCTAGCATCCCACACAAAGGGTACCAAAATTTATGAATGTTAAAGTCCCTTATGCAACATGGAGTATTATTTGCATATAACCTCCATACACTTTACATTCATATATTTTACATTTTCCCATTTACTTTTAAATTATCTCTAATTTTCTTATAATACTTTATACAATGTAAACAATAGATAAATAGTTATTATAGTATATTGATTAGGGAATAATGACAAGAAAAAGAAGGTGTATATTATATATTCAGTACAAACACCATTTTGTTTCCTGGTTATTTTTCATCCTTAGTTGGTTGAATCCACAGATATTAGCCCCACAGGTAGGGAAGATTGGCTGTATCATTTTTTGTTTGGGGACCAAATGAATACTAATGTGTTGGTTTAAATTTCACATATTTGAACATTGAAAGAGCCAGAAACTGCTTTTGTGGCCTAATCATGACAAACAATATTAATTCTTTCACCTCAGTATTTAGAAATTCAATTGACTTATTTTTCTTATAACTTTCTGATTTTCTAAGTGATGAAATGAGGAAGTAAATTTCAAATCATTATTAATAAGTATATCTTGCATAGTGTTTATTCTTAATAAGGTAAAGACCAAATTTGAAACAATATTCACTATACTGTTTTTTGTACTGTTCTGACCAGCATTAGAAACATTTATAACTGCTAAACATGAATTTTGATCAGATAAATACAAGTGATGGGTCTATGAAAATCATCTGGCAGCACATGTACAGAACTAGTACAGTTTTTAAAGTTTCTTTTAACTTCTATCTAAGCGTCTTTGTTTTGCTTTCTGACTTCAATCAATGAATGGTTATGGATAGAATGAGACAATCTAGGTATAAGAAACAGTTTACACCATGGAGTAGCAGACACTATTGTGGTAATAAGACACCTCCACAATGTTCAGCCTGTAGGGCTGAGTTCTGCCACATGACCACCACTCATCACTGGATCCCTAATGTTTACAGTTCAAATAAGGGGGAGGAGAAGGGATTTTATCTGTTTATTTTTTAAAAAATAGAAGCATACATAGATACCATTACCATGTTTATGCATGTTATTTTTGCACAGTAATTCTTTTCAAAGAAATTCCCTGACCATCAACACTGAAGAATCTCCCCTTCTTTGGGCTAGGGTTGTAGCTCAGTGGTAAAGCACTTGTCTAGCACATGTTGGGCACTGGGTTCAATCCTCAGCACCACATAAAAATAATGAAGAAAATAATAGAGGTATTGTGTCTATCTACAACTAAAACTTTTTTAAAAAAGAATCTCCCCTTCTTCATAGTTCCCTACTATATATCACCGTCACCTGTTGTAGTTACAATTTTATTTATCATCATTGTTTACTTCCTTTTAGCCTTATTTACTGATGGTCTATCTCCCCCCCCCCCAGGTGGAATATCTAGAAGGTAAAGTCTCTTCATTTAGTACTTTATCTCCTAATCTTACAACAACACTGTGTGTTCAATAAATCAGTGAATAAATGTGGACCACCCGCCCCTGGCCTCCACCTATCCCACTTGGGCAACTTACTGGGGAATGCTAACATGGTTGGAAGTTATTTCTCAATACTTCGTTTTTTCACACAGTTCTCACATTAAAATTTAGTGCAAACTCTAATATTAATATAAGGTAATGAACACAGGGAAGTTAGAATCATTCCATATGTGATCTTGTTTTCCTTATCCAAAAACGCCAGGAGACTTAATTTAACTGTACTGTACGTTCTTTAGCTTTGGTATGTTAGAGCACAAGAGTCATGGTCATGTGCAGGTTGGCATCCTTCTCAGACCAGCAGTGATGCCCAGGACCCTGTATTCCTTCTCTTTATGACTAAAACCTTTGGCAATATGATGATTTGGGGTTATGCTGATTTATTACTAGAAACTAAGAACTGGACATTGGCTACAGGGCAGGGCTTTCCTCATGTCTGGTGGTTGGGAGCAATGGGAGGCACAGAGCTTCTGGTGCATCTCTCCCCTTTCCTGACCCTTCTCTTTCAGGGACCTGAGAGCAGAAAGGAAAGAAATGAGAGAGAATGTCTGAGGATGGAGATAAGATCCCGCAAGAAGGTGGAAGAAGGAAGGAGCTCAGCCAAGGAAGAACCCCGAGAGGTATCCATGGCCTCTCTGGTTGAAAAAGGGCCGGAATAGTTCTTTATTTTTATGTTGTGATGACGGGCGCCACTGGTTGTTTTGGGCCCAGTTCACCATTCCAGGAGGGCAGGATGGCAGCTGCAAAAGGGCATCCCAGATGCTGAGTGACAGAGGTGGGCGGTTGGAATGGGGCTCCTCAAGACGACTTGCGTCACCCTCCAACTGCTTCTGGCATCTTGCTGGAGTGTAATCTGCTTTCTTGCCTTTTCATGGGAATAAAAGAATAAAAGGTATTTTAATAGAATAAAGTAATTTCGGAAAATGCAAACGAAGATTTTTAAATAGCTACCCACACATCTTTACCAACTCTTCTTCCATGACAACCTCGCAATTCATCTTAAATAAAAGTCATTGGTGTGACTCTTTAGATTTACTTCCTTTTAGAAGTAATTATGTAAGAATGTCTAATAGCCATCATTTAACCAGAACTGGTAATTACCATGCCAAGTATTATCCTGAATGCTTTAATATATTACCTAAAATAATCTTTTCTACCCTGAAGTAGAACCTTGTGTTATTCAGGGTTCTGCAGAGAGGCAGGACCCAAAGGATATACAGAGTGAACTATATGAGATAGATACATTTGGGGAATTGGCTCACATGACTATAGAGGCTGAGAAGTGTCATGATGGACTGTCTGTAAGCCAGAGAACTAAGGAAGTCAGTAGTGTGGCTCAGGCCAAGTCCAAAGGCCTCAGAACCAGAAAAGTTGCTGGTCTAACTTCTTACTCTAAGACCAAAGGCATGAGAACCTATGGCTGTTGAAGATAGTGCAGGTGTAGGTCTTTGAGTTCAAAGACTGGTGAACATGGAGTTTTGATGTCCAAGGGCTTGAGAAGAGAACTGTCCCAGTGAGACAGGGGGAGGGAGGGAGAAGAGGATATTTGCCTTTTTGTTCATCTGAGCCTCAAACAATTGGATGGTGTCCACTCAGATTGAGTGAGGGTAGATCCTCCCTACTTCCAGTGGCTCAAATGCCAATGTCTTTCAGAAACACCTGCATGGATACCCTCAGAAGTAATGCTTTGCTCGGATTTGAGTATTCTTCAATTCAGTCAATTTGACACTAAATGATATTTAGTTAGTTAATACTATCATAGATAAATTTTCTCTTTACTTTCTGCTTGAGGAAATTGCAGTATAGAAAAGTTCTGTAGCTTCCAGTTATGTTGGCAAGGTGAGGGCCTGAGTCATTCATTTACTTTGATGGCAGAACTCATGCTCCTCACACAGGACCTCCATTTCTCTTTAGAAGTGGGTCTGACTTAGTGTGTAATGTGCCTGTGAATGATGAGATCTTAGTGGGTAGGTTACAATTTTGAATACATGGGTGAAGACTGAGTACTTGAGGTCAGCTTTATACTCTAGATTTTAACTTTTTAAGACTATATTCTATCACCATTCTACTCACCCCTCACAAAAAATGGACTGGAACTCTAATACTTAACCTGTTTATTCTTTGTCTCTATCTTGGATCTTCAAATGCCCATGTGCAACTAGGTTTTCCATTTTGTGAAGAAGAAAATCTCCCACATATATTACTTAAACTAGTATTGTAATTGACTGCTACTGTAAGATATCTTTATATAGACAATAGAAGGAAGAGAGAAAAGGGAAAGTCTTAAGGGGAAAATAGTGCAATAAAACTAAAATAGCAACTACCTTGATTGGAATAATTTTGATTTCTATATAGCCTACACCTGCATCCTTTCTGGACTGATATGTCCATGTGACCTTCTTAATACAGTATTATGCTTTTTTCATACATATAATGAAAGGTGAGTGAAGGCTATGATATAGTGACTTTGCCTATCCATTGCCACTACTGACTGGGAGGATAGGAGGGGTCCTCTCTGTGCATAAGTCATGCATAGGAGAGTAGTTTCCCTGGCTTTGAGTACTTTGAAGTCTTGTCAAACAAGTTTCGATTCTGGGGGGGCAGTTTGCTCATCTCCTTTTGTTTCTGAAGAGATGTGGGGAGAGATGACCCACACATTGGGAAAGTTAGAAGCCTAGATGAATCATTTTGGCCCAGTGGATGGCTGACTGAGTCAGTAGCTGCCTCCTACTCCAGCCAGGATATCTGGATGCCTGGATTCTTCCCATTTGTAGACTCATGGAAAAATCATGATTAGGAATTTTACAAATGTTTCATCAAACTGGAATGAAGTCATTTTCAACACATGTTTAAGACCATAGTATGTGGAAGTGGTGGACTCCCCGAAAATGAAATTTCTAGTTTTTTTTTCATTTTTGTATCATAAAACACAGCCTCTTGCAATAAAAAATACTGAGTAATAAAAATAATAAGAAACAAAAAGAATTTCTGTTAGTCTACCTACTCAGAGATAAATGTGGTTAATATCTTAGTGTATGTTCTTCCGGAATGTTATCTATGTGTTCACATGTACATACTTCTACATAAAACACTTTTTTCAATCATGTCTCTTTTTTTAAAATCATGTCTCTTTTTAGTTAATACACGATTAACATCTTTTCAGATCAATGAAATTGTTTATTGAAGAATTTCTATGGCTCCTTTTCAATAGCTTCTGACATCATAAAAACCTTTCCTCATACCAGTAGATATTATCCTTTTCATGCTAGACGTGACCACCTTAGCTGTCTTCCCTCAAAAAAAACAAAAAACAACCCCCCCCCCAAAAAACAACAACACAACAAAGCAAAACAAAAACAAAAACAAAACAAAAAACAACTTGAGGATTTATCTACATTAACCCATCTTTTCTTTTTTCTTTGTTTTTTTTTTTTTTTCATTTTGGTGCTGGGAATTGAAAAATTCTATCTAGGCAGACATTCTATCACTGAAGTACAACCTAGCCCACCCAGTCAATTTTAAGTCTGCTGCAATATGATTTCTGTCCTTACCCTCTGTAGAGATTGTTCTTTTCAAAGCCAGTCATGACCTCCTTACTGTCAAGTTTTATGAAAACATCACTGTATTTTTTTTTTGCTTGATTTTCTGGAAGCATTAGACTTAGTTGACCTCTTCTTGAAGTTCTTTCTTTGGTTGTTGACAATTATATTCTTCTGTGTTTCCTTGTGCCTCTCTGATCCCTCTTGGTCTTTGGTTAGGATCCTTATACCTTAAGTAGTAATTTTCTTTTGGTCTCTGCCTCAGCACTTGTCTTACTCTCTTCATTCTCTCTCATCAATCTCAAAATTTCCCGTGGGGTAAGCTACATATGTATTCATGACTCCCATCTACCCCTCTGATGTAGAATCTCTCATGAGCATGAGGCTCATAAATTAACTGTCCCTTGAACATATTATCAGTTGCAGGTTTCATGGAATCTCAAACTCATATTTTAAAAGCAAGCTTTTATTCCTTGCTGTATTGGTCAGATTTCTATCACTGTGACAAAATGTCTGCAACAGAGGGAGGAAACTATTATTTTAAACTCACCATTTCAGAGGTTTCAGGCCATGGTTGCTTGGCCCTGTCACTTTGGGCCTGTGGGAGGTAGGACATTAAAGTGGGAAGCATATGGCAGAATAAACTTCTCACTCTATGGCGGCTGCGAAGTAGAGAGAGAAAGGAGCAGGGTGGGTGGGTGGGGTGTCCTAATATACCCTCATGCACATGTTTCCAGTGACCTACTAACTCCAACTGACCCCACTTCTTAAAGTTTCTACCACCTCCAATAGTGTCTCCAGCTATGAATCAAGCCTTCAATTCATGAGTCCAGATTCAAAGTCTCACACTTGCCCCGGGTCTGTTCTCTATCTATGTTCCCTATTTTCATGGATGCATCACTTAATGATATCTCAAATATGCACCTATTTGGGTTTAAAATCACTTTCACTCCTCTGATTTTACATCCAACTAATCATCACTCCTGCCTATTTTGCATCTAAATGTCACTCAGATTTACCCAGTTCCATCCATTCTCATAGCTACTAGGTGATTTTAGGTCCTTGACATCTCACTTTGGTTTTGATAAAATAAACAATATTTTTATATAACTCAAATATATTACTAAAATTAATTTCATCTTTTTTCTTTGATGAAGGAGACCATTATAAAATTATTAATTGCATATGTATCTCATTTCAACCAGGCAGCAGTAATCTATACGCTAGGTAACTCTTAAGCCTCTTTTTTTAGGTCTCTTGAATTTTACTTTTCAAGTTTTATTTACCTTAAAATGTATTGTAATTTAATTAATTCAAGGTGTTATTTGGGGTTAATTGGCCTACTTCTAGTTACAAATTTTAAGTAAAGTTTATTATAACTGAATCTGTCCTTCTCTTGCCCTTCTTCTCACCCTTCCTTTCTTCTCCAAATAAAAATGTTCTTGGTTGGTAGAGTGCTTGCCTAGCATGCACAAGGCTTGCACAATCCCCAGCACCACACACACACACACACACACACACACACACAAATGTTCACATGTTCATGTTCTCTCCTGTGATGCAGTTTACCTCATGCAGGTTTCATCATATAGTGCAACAGTTTCCTAACATGTCTGTCTTCCCATCTAGGCTGTGAATTCTTAAGTGGCAGAGACTAAATATTAATTATGTTTGCGTTCCCTCAACTCAAAAGGTGTTTATTGCATAGTACTAGCTCAATAGTTTGAGGGTGTGACTGTAAAGAACCAGAGCCCTAAAATTTGAATTCATTTTATTTTAGGCAAGACACTGTCATATATTACTTAGGATCTAGTTAATATTTTATCTTAAAATGCAAACCGTTTTTATTTATAAAAGGAGTATTCAATCCATATTCAAATAATGCAGAAGTATGCAAAAATAAAAAATGACAGACCCCCAGAAAAGTCAAGCGTGGGAATTATGAACTTCATTCAGTTCAGCATTACTGTCACAGCAGTCTGGTTACCCTAGATGGCAGTCTTGAGCTGTTGTTTGGACAGGTAATGCAGGACTAGCCTCAGTGCTTGCCAAAGACAAAATCATTATCATTGTTTTCAAATTGAAAGTAGCAATTCATATTAAAATCCTTAGAGGTAGATTAAGCAAATGAAAGTTTGATAATTTTTATGACTTATCAATGCATTTAAAGGTATGCATGAAGAAAGATGTCAAGCTGGTTGTCTCTATTGGGCACAAAAAGACAAGATATTAAAATACTGCGCAGATAGTTGACATTTTATAACAATGGGTAATTTTAGACTGGCAAAGGGAAGGACTGTAAGTTCCAAGTTTGTGTTTTGGGTTTTTTTTTTTTTCCTTTTTACTCAGACAGGTTATGTGCTGACATCATAACAGTTTAGAGGGAGGCACATATCACACAATGGTGTGAACACCCAATAATCATGCTAATGACCAAAAAGGATCTGTCTTTGGACTTTTCTAGATCCTATTCTAACTTTGGATTGTATAACTCTGTTTTGGCTGAATTCCTGGTGTAGCTTTGGAGCCAGTGACCATATAATTGCCTGAACACAATTTTACCCCACCTTCAGGTATAAATACTAGAAGAGAAACCCAAGAGTGAACTGCAAAACCCCCTCTATTTTCCAAAGATTGTGCATACGCGTGTGTCCAGCAGCTCTTGGGTGACTTAGATCCCAGTGCCAGTCACACCTAGCTGGAATAGAATCTGCCTTGTCTCATGATTTTTGAGTTTCTCCCCTAACCACTTATTGCCAGGATTTATTTATTCATTCTCAACAAAAATGGATGTGTTTTGATTGCCTGCAATGTGATAGGGATACAGCAATGAGCAAATAGTCAAAAGCCCCTGTCTTCAAGAGGTATAGTACATACAAATTACAGAAACATACTGCATAATGCCATGAAGAATAAAAATCATTTAGGAAGATAGAGATGATGAGAATAGTCTTATATATGGGGTTTCAAAAAAAAAACTATTTAATGAGAAGACATTTGAGCTGGGGTATGAATGAAATGGTGGGAGAGAGTCTCAGGCAGGGGGCAGGGCAAAGGCTCTGTGGTGAGAGCTAGATGGCCTCCATTTACAAGTAACAAGATTATGCTGGAGTGATCAACAGTGGTATGGTGGGAAATGAGGTTGGAAAGTACCAAGGCCAGATCATCTGTGGTGTAGTTGGCTGTTGGTCTAAAGTGCCATGGGAGGTATAAGGAGGCTTTGAGCAGGTAAGTCACATTGTCTGACTTAATTTCATGGAAAGATGCACTTAATTTCAAGGAAAGAAATATTGCCATGCCACTTCAGACACATTATCGTGCCACCATTATGTTAGCGCTGTGGCTGGTGGTAAGAAGAGTTTCTTGAAGTTGGAAGAAAATGCAAGTGCACTGTTTCCAGGTTGAGAATATCGTTTTGTCAACAGCATGGTGCATGAATAAGGTTATAGAATGAATGTGAAAATGGATACATGAATCAAGAGTTGGGAAATAGAAAATCAGATGCTTTGTCTCTACCTGAAGCCCATGTGCCCTCACCCCTGGGGACTGATGATGAATAAAGCCATTTCCTAGGTATTATTGGTGGGAATGTAGATTGGTGTACTCACTATGGAAAACATGAAGGTTTCCAAAGAAATTAAAAATGAAGCTTCCATTTATGACCCATAAATCCCTACTCTGGGTATATATCCAAAGAAAATGAAATCAGCACCTTGTAAAGACATGTACATTCATTCCCATGTTCACTGAAACATTGATTCACAATTGCCAAGGTGTAGAAATAATCTGTTGCCAGATAAATGGATCAGAAAACTGTGGGGAATACATACAATAGAATATTATTTGGCCTTAAAAAAGATTTTACTGCTTACCACAATATGAATGAAACTGGAAGACACTATGCTAAGTGAAATAAAGGAGACTGTTAATGGGTTAGATATGAGGTATCCCCCAAAAGCTCATGTGTGAGACAGTGCAAGAACATTGAGAGGTGAAATGATTGGGATATGAGACAACCCAATTAGTGAATTGGTCCCCCGATGAGATTAACTGAGTGGTAACTGAAGGCAAATAGGGTATGGCTGGAAGAGGTAGGCATTGAGGGCATGCCTTTGGGGTACATTTTTTGTATCTGGCCAGTGGACTGTCTCTCTCTACTTTATGATCATCATGTGAGCCACTTCCCTCTGCCATACTCTTCCACCATGGTGTTCAGCCTCACCTTGAGTCCTGAGGAATGACTATGAGACCTCTGAAAGTGTGATCCCACAAATAAACTTCTTCCTCTAAAATTGTTCTCATTAAGTCTTTCAGCCATAGTGGCAAAAAGAACTGACTAAAACAGAGACATAGTAAGGAAAAACTTTTGGAGGATCTCATGCATATGTGGAATCTAAAAAAGGAAAAGTATAACATACAGAGTATGTTAGATTTTCATCTCTGTGACAACACCTGAGCTAAACAACTTAAAAGGAGAAGAAATTTATTATGGCTTATAGTTCCAGAGCTTTATTTCAGTCCGTGGTCATTTGGCTCTGTGGCTTTGGGCCTGTGGTGAGGCAAACAGCATGGCTGGGAGTGCTGTGGGGGAGAAGGCTTTTCACCTCCTGGTGGCCAGGAAACAAAACAAAGAGGATGGGGCCACCCAAGAGCTGCTTCAAGTTCACACTCCCAATGACATCACTTTCTTTTATCAGGCCTACCTCTTAATGTTTCTAGCCCTCCCATAATGCCACAAGCTGTTGACTGAAGACTTGAATGCATGGACCCTGGGGGACATTTAAGATCCAAACTGTAACATACAGAATAAAACGTTTGCCGCCAGGGGTTGGGAGTGGTGGAGAAAATGGAGAGGGGTAGGTCCAAGGATACAAGGTAGATTTGTAGGATGACCAAGTTTGGACAGGTAATGTACAACTTGAATGCTACAGGTAGTAAAATCATGCTGTGCTTGGGATTCTTGCTAAATGCTAAATTTTAGCTGCTTTTGCCACAAAACAAACAAAAAATCATGAGTAACTGTGAGATAATGGATATGCTGATTTGCTTCACTGTAACAATCACTTTGCTATCTATTTGTGTTTTATAACACCGTAATGTGTACCTTGAATACACACAATACATTTATTTTAACAAATTAGGAGTTTCAGTATGGAAGACAGGAAGGCAGTTTTCTATGAAGGAAACTTACCATGACACATAAAACTAGGGAGGGAGGAAAAGGAAAGAAACAGAGCAAAAAAAAAATTTGATAAAATGTTTATTTTTTCATTAAGAAACAAAACCCAAGATTTCCTTAAAAGATGAGGATTTAATGAATTAAATTAAATTGATAATAAAGGGATATGTGGAGGGGGAAGAAAGATCCTAGGAAGACCTACTACATGGTTGCTATGTTTTGGAAGTGATATGTGCGAGTTCCACAAAGATTCATGGGTTGGAAGCTTGATCCCAAGTGTAGTGACCTAAGGGTGCATGTCTTTAAGTCATTAGAAAAACTGCCCTCCGACAGGATTCATTTAGTTCTCATGTGATCCTTAAGCTCTCTCTCCTGTTATGAGTGAGCCCACCCACTGAATTCCTCTTTGTCTTCCCGATTGACTATGTGATGTCTCTTCCCACATGTGCTCCTATCATCTGCCGTGCAGCTTTTGTTAGAGTCAGTGCCCTCCTTTTCTGACTTTCAGCTCCCCAAACTGTGAGCTTTACAAAGGGTATTTCATTACAGCAATGAGAAATGGACTAAAACAATGGTCATATGTAAGTGTCAAATAAAAGATGCAGACCACCATTATTATGGACATGAAATCCCCAGGAAAGCTGTCACCACATCCTCTACCAACAATGCCATCTTTGCATCTGTGCATGGAGCATCTTGCTCTCCTCATTGCTAACCTAGCTGCAGAATTCGACAGCTCTTCTATTTCACTTCTGTACCAAAGCATTGATCATCAATGAGTTTTACTTAAGAATTTTTGGAGAAGACATAAAAGATAGTTTAGATCACATACCTTTAAGGAAATTATATTTTTTTAAAAAAATCCCATTTGGAGTATCTTCCTTTCCAAGTTCATTTTCCCCATCTAGGTTACTAGGTTCCCACATTTCTGCCACAATATTCCTTCTATTAAAGCCTTGTCTATACTCAACCTACCACCTCGATTTTCTTTCCCAATATTGTTTAAAGCAATTTCTCTGTATTCTTATGCTTGTCCTCTCCATTTATCTTGGTGGTCAGCAAAATAAAAAATCCTAAAATTAATTGTAAGGTATATTCCATCTCAACAGGAACTTTGTATTTCTTCTAAAATTAATTATTGTTTCAGTTGATAAACAAAAATTTTATGAATTTATTATGCTTACATGATGCTTGGAAATATGTGTCAATTTTAGAATGGCTAAATTAAACTAATTAACATATGTATGACTTCACATATCTCTGTTTTTGTGGTGAGGACGCTTAAAACCTACTCTTAGAAATTTTCAAGAATATGATACATTGCCATTAACTATAGTCACCAAAGAATAGATCTCTTGAGCTTACTCTTTCAATCTAACTGCAATTTTGTATCCTTGGATCAACATCTCCCCATCCCATACCTAGTCCACGGTAACCACCCTTCTAATCTCAACTTCTATTAATTCACCTTTTTAAGCTTCCATATGTAAGTGAGATAATGCAGAACTTGTCTTTTTTGTACTTGGCTTATTACACTTAGTATGAAAATTTGTAATTCTATCCATGTTGTCCAAATAACAAGACTTCATTCTTTATTATAACCGAATACTACACCATTCTGCACATTTTCTTTACTCAGTCTTCCATTAATGGACACGGAGATTATTTCCTTTTCTTGGTTATTGTGAATAGTGCTGCAATGAACGTAGGGATTCAGGTATCTCTTTGACATACTGATTTAATTTCCTTTGAATATATACCTCGTAGTGGGATTGTTGGATCATATGGTAGTCCTATTTTAATTTTGTAGGAAGCTCCATACTGTTTTCCATAAGGCTTTATTAATTTATGTCAATATAAATTAAGAATGTGAATTGGGAATTTTATATTTCTTATTCATCTTTGTACCCCCAATATCTGACACCCAGCAATCAGTCACCATTTTATGGAATGAATGAACAGAAGAACTTTGGTAAATTTCTACTCTTAGAATCTTTGGGATATTACTCTCTGTATCAAGTGGTTTATTAAAATATTTCCTTCAGATTCATATATTTTATCTCCCAAGGGAATTTCTGGTAGATGCAATTTATTTTACATAACTTTAAATGAGAAGAGCATGGACCAAGGTGGGAAAGGTATTAAGGGGAGATTCGGGACTCCAGGGTAGTACATAAACTATTATGAAGTGATCCAAGCTTGCAGTTTCAAAGCATTCTGGCGATTGTCACAAGTGCCACTAGTTAATATTATTGTCTGTCTCAACTATTTCAAAACCTGTCAGCTCTGTTTTTTGTCATTAGTTGTTTCCTACCTCATTGCACTCCACACATTACATCCTCAGAGATAACTCACCACAAAAAAAGATTGTGCATCTGTCAAGTGTGAAGACCTTGGTGGGCTCCTTATTGGTTACAGAATTAAATAAACTCCTTCTAGCATGGCATAGAATACCCTAACTGATTTTCAGCCCTTCATGGGGAGGATATTGCTTTAGATTCCTTACTTTCTTTCCACCCTTCTTCTTCTTGAGAAGTCTACCTTCATTCACAGCATGTTTATCACTTTTGTGTAAATTGCCTTCAAGTGTTTTGGTGGAGAGATAGGTACAACGAATGAAAACTTCAAAATTACTATTGTGTCTGTTTGTTTAGGCTCTCCAGTTGGGATGGGCACTGGCTAGCCACTCATTACAGGGTAATAATAATGCTGTGTACGTGGATGAGCCCCTTTTACATGATGAAGGAGCCAACCAGGACTCTTCAGGAATCTCTTTCATCTCTGAAGCACTTCTGTTATCTGTGATTAGTTAATGTGTGTTTACTGCTCATGGTGTTCTCATAAACAAATGGCTTTTCTTTTTATCCCTTGCCTCAGAAACACAGTAATATGGTAAGCCATGATTCCCAGAGAAGTACAGGAGCAAATAGAAAAATCCATGAGAAGGAAGGGGAATGAGAGAAAAAAAAAATCAGAGAACTTTTAAAGATCATTTGATTTAAGACTGCTCAGTGTGAATGCTCTTTCAGGAACACCTCTGCAGTGTGTCTGCCTGGTGTGTCCCAGCTTTTTCTCCATCGTCTGAGGTCAGGTTCTAGTGGTTGACATTGTTGCTATCCTGCTATACTCCTCTTTGCTCATAAAAAAAAGATTCTTTCTCAGCCTGAGTTGAAATGTGCATCTCCAGTGTTTCATGCACTCATTTTCTTTGCCTCAGGTGCCCTGGAGCAGATGTCTAGCTCCTCTCCTAATGATGGCACTATAGTTTCTGGAGGAGTCTGTTCATGCCTTTATCTTGCTGGTCCCATGGATCTCCTCAGGTTAATATCCCCATATCATCCACCATTCCTCACAAAGCCTGAGTTCCTCAACCTCATCTGAATCTTTTATGGGTTTTCTCTTTAATGTATGGCATCCTTAGCAAATAAATAAATAAAGCAAATAAAAACAAGAGAGAATTTTAAATAATTATATTGGCAAATGTTTTGAAAAAATTAAATCTTGGAACTTGGGAGAGTAAGGTAAAATATTAAAAGTACATATCTTCTCAATAATTTTTGAAAGTAACATTTGTCTCATGAGCATTAAAAATATTATTATCATTAGGATGTAAATTTTCTTAAAGAAATTGATCTAAGAAGTAATAACCATGAGATCAAAGATTTTCACATAACAATGTTTTTACAGAATTATTTAATTTAAAACCCCTATTGTAAATAGCTTATTAAGGTATAAATGGCATATAATATACTGCACATATTTTTTTAATTAAAAAAAAGTTTTTTAGTTGTAGTTGGACACAATACCTTTATTTTATTTATTTATTTTTGTGGGTGCTGAGGATCAAACCCAGGGCTTCACACATGCCAGGCGAGCGCTCTACTGCTGAGCCACAACCCCAGCCCATACTGCACATATTTTAAATGTCCAATTTGATCCTTCTTTCTATTCTGGTTATTTCGTGGATGTGTTTTTGGTATATTTAATAAATCTTTCCCTAACCTAAGGTCACAAAAGATTTTCTCTTTGTATTCTATGACTTTTGTAGTTTTAGGTTTTATATTTAGGTTTATGATCAATTTTGAGTTTGTTTTTTGTATATATTTCATATTATGGATAGAGGTGTGGTTAAATTATTTTTTCTCTTGCACATGGATACCTGATTGTACCAACAATTTATTTAAAACTATCCTTTCTTTGTTGCATTTTTTTTTGTACCTTTCTTAAAGATCATGGAACTTGCATGTGAATATTTCTTGACCTGCTATTGTGTTCTATTGATCTATTCCATTATTTTATTTGAAAATATAATGTTTTCCAAAAAAATATAGTAATTGAAAAATTTGAAAGGCATCCAAAAACCACCCAAAACACAACTACTTATACATAAATGTGGTAAATATTTTTCAATTATTTCTTTTTCTAAGTTTTTTTTTATCTTTGTTTTCAGAAGTAGTCTTAAATCCTTTGAGAAATTAACTGTACTAATCTACCATCTTTTCTTCTTTGCTCCCTTCTTCACTTCCTTCCTTCCTCCTGTCTATCATGGCATTATGGTTTAGATATGAGGTGTCTCCCCACACCTCCTGTTAATGCAGAAATGTTCAGAGATTAGATTATGAGAACTGTGACCTAATCAGCCCATCCTAGTTTGAACAGACTGACTGGGTGGTAACTGGGCAGGAGAGGTGTGGCTAGAGGAGGTAGATCACTGGGGTTGTGCCCTGGAAGGATTCCTTATTCCTGCTTCCCCTTCCCCTTTCTGGCCAGTGCTTCTTGGGCCACCATGAGTGGAGAAGCCCTTCTTCCATGTGATGCTGTGCCTTGAGCCCAGAGCAGCCAAGTCAGGAGACCATGAACTGAACTGCTGAAACTGTAAGCCAAAGTGAACTTTTCCACCTGTATGTTGTACTTGTCAGGTGTTGTGGTCACAGTGACCAAAAACTGACTATCATAGTGGGTTTATATTTTAGTAAAAAATCCATTATGTAACCAATTTTTCCTCCTCTCTCCTTCTATCTTCTTACTCTCCCTTTTGGACACTTCTTCATGTTAGATGGTTAGATGGTTTGTGTCCATGAAAGTGTGAGAGTGTGTGTGTGTGTGTGTGTGTGTGTGTGTGTGTGTGAATGTGTGTGAATGTGTGAGATAGATACAGAGAATGTGTGTGTACTGGTCTGCATGTCTTAGGGATTAATGCAACTGGAAGATCGGTTAAATTTGGAAATATTGATAAACACATATCAAATTATATAAAGTATATTAGATATATTATATATATTTTATGGAAATCTGTGAATTTAATGGATTATGCATGTATGTTTGTGTATGTGTATATATGGTATATTGTATTTGTATATATATAGTATATATGTATATATACACATATATAATGTATTATATGCATAATATATCTAATATAAAAAATATGTAAATATATGTATAAGATATACATATATATGCATATATATATATAAAATACCAATACAAAAATATCTCCAAGTTAATTTGAGCCAGATTTCTTACTGTTAGAGAAAGGAGCTATATAAATGGAAAGCGGCCAGTTGTGAGTGTGTGTGAAAGGATTTTGAATTTGCCCCTTAGTGTTGGATTGAAATAGGATGTTTTTAAAAAAATTTACTTGTTCTTTTTAGATATGCATGACAGTAGAGTGTATTTTGACATATCTTCACAGAAGAAGTATAACTTCCTATTCTTGTGGTTGAACGTGATGTGGTTGTGTATCCATATATGAACATAGGAAAGTTATGTCTAATTCATTCTACTGCCTTCCTAATTCCATCCCTCCTCACTTCCCTTCACTATCTTTTGTTTAGTCCAATGAACATCTATTCTCTGAGCCCCTCCTTATTGTGTGTTAGCAACCATGTATTAGGCCTTTGATCTTTTAGGATTAGCTTCTTTGATAGTCTCCAATTCCATTCATTTACCAGCAGAAGTCAGAAAGCCATTCTTCTTTATGGTTGAGTAATCTTCCATTTTGTATATTTGCCACATTTTCTTTACTCATTCATCTATTGAAGGGCATAGGTTGGTTCCATAGCTTAGCTCTTGTGAATTGAGCTTAAACATCGATATGGCTGCATCACTATAGTACGCTGATTTTAAGTCTTTTGGGTACATACTGAAGTGTAGGATAACTGGGTCAAATGATGGTTTCATTCCAAGTGAAACAAGACATTTTAAATATATACAAATAAATACATATGCAAATTAATAATGAATACAAATGTACTTACATATATATCTCTATGAGACTAATTATGTGCATATATCTTTAAAATTTTCTTTTAACCTATATATAATTAATATATTGCTATTTTTTTAGTAGTTTAAGAGTAAGTTGCTGACAAGATGCCTGATTATACCTTGATACTTTGTTATATGGTGAAAAAAATTATGATACTTTTGTGCATAGACATTATATAACTATCAACATCAATAAATTTACATTGTTGAAATACACATATGCACACTCTATCCATGGAGAGGGACTAGAAGCAATGAAATCTCAATATTACTGAGCTCATGGTGCTCCCAGATCTCAGTTTCTTAATACTATTTTCCACCAAAAGGAACCAGGGATATTTGTAGAAATTTCTGACTCCAGGGCTGGGAAAGGGAAATGCCAGTTGAGCCTGGAATACCTTCTTGTGCCAGCAAGTAAGACAGTGTACAAAGAATGATAGGTACATATTGAAAGGACACATGAGGCATGTTGAAAGGACTCTCACCAAGTCTAGGACAATTTGAGAATCAACATATACAATTTTACAGTGGTACCCATAATAAAGTAGGAGGAATCCATACAGATTAAATAATAAATAAGCAAATAATTGTGGGAGAAGGTAAAGCTAATCTTTCAGTAGAATGCCTATTAACAAATGTAGACATAGATTCAAAATATTTTTTTACAAAGTTTTTATTAATTACTTGAGTAGAAATATATATAAGTATAATTAAAGAAATCTGTATCATTTACTTCACCATAGAAAACCTGGCAGACATCATCTTACTGAGGGATAAATGATGACGTTCCCAATAATGGAACAGTTAATGTCGTGCATGTTCTGATCTGATGCACTGAGCAAAGGACAACATCCCTTATCTGGTACTGCTGCCCAAAAAGCATAAATCATGAGGAAACATCAGGAAAACCTCAATTGAGAGACATTCTACAGAGTAGTTGGCCTGGGCCCTTGAAAAAAATCTAGTTCATGAAAGGCAGGGAAGAAAATAGTGGAAAACAAGGTCAGAGCAGGCATCACAGTACCCTGACTGGACAGGATGTGTGGGGATGGCCAACAGATCAAGGTGAAGCTCCTGAGATTTTATCATTCATATATATATATATATATATATATATATATATATATATATATATATATATATA
>NW_025999968.1:18593837-18607412 GCF_001458135.2 Marmota marmota marmota | reverse complement strand
ATATATATATATATATATATATATATATATATATATATATATATATATATGAATTAATGTTAGTCTGTATATATATATCATATATATGATATATATATATATAAATTAATGTTAGTCTGCCACATTGTCATGGATAATAACAAAGAACATGAGTCTCTTAAGGAATAGGTGAAGCACAATTTATTACCCACAGTAATAGCAGCAGCTAGAGTATCAGAATTTGCCCAAATCCTAGAGGTTGACACAGTAGGGCCAGGTGATGCCTGAACATGTTGTGTGTTCCTGAGCTTAGAAAACCCCAATATTTTATAATGGTTGCAAGAAAATGCTTCAATCTCTTCTCAGGAAGGAGGACTAATTTTTATTATTAACAGAAAGATCCTCTCCTCTGGAAGGAGATATTATCTCTATTTTGCAAAGTTGTTTGCTGTACAAAAATGCCTGAGAAGATAGTATGGAGTGAAGGCTGTTGGTGTCTCTACTTACAATACATGCATAACGGTGACACCTGAAGAGAATTGTTTCCTAACCAAATCCATGCCTTGCCTCCATACCATCTTTGCTTGGGGCAAAATTTCCCACCAATATGCCATTCCATCAGCCAATCTAATTAACCTGACCAAAGGGGCTGGAACCACATCTGCTTAATTAGTCTCATGTAGCACTGAATTAAGGCTACTACCAACAGGACTCCAAGCGACAGGAATCTTGCACTACTGACCTCAAAACCATCTCCCTCCTTGTCCAGGTTCCTGGCTCACAGTAGTTGCACAAATGCCACAAACCATCAGGATTTACCTCAAAAGGTCAACTGATGTTCTTTTTAGGTTTCTGTGTTCACCTTTCCACTTGGCACATGACGTTAATCTAGATTTGGTATTAGTGATTGCATAGACTCTACTTTGGTCTGAAAAGAGAAAGTTTGTCATCCATAACAATTCTGGCCAGTGAGCTGAATCTGAGTTGAATGCCTTTGAAAACCCAGGTGTGTCATTAATGACTTCATTTTAAGTAGGGGTAAATCTTGTAACATCTTTTCTTATAGAGTGAGTGCAGGGAAAACTGCCAACAGGGAGAATTGCCAGCAGGGTGTGCCTAAGTACTGAAACACTAATGCCTCTGGGAAGCTTCTCCAAGTAACCAAGGATAGTCTCCTTTTTAAAACAGATATCACACATGATCTGTGGTTGTGTTTATTTAAACAGTTGCAGGTCTCTCTTGACCACTCCTAGGAGACAACTCACCATGTTTCTGGGAGAGAAGGACGTTAATGCCCTGTTTCTATTCAACAGGTGCGGCCTTGGGGATGCACCAGGCACCCCAAGAAAGACCAGGGTTGTTGATAAGTGTTGGGGCCCTCAGAAGAACCTACATCAGTGGGGGATATGGAAGTAAATGACAGTATTTTCAATGTGGCCTTCTGGCTAGTTTGCTGATTCCTAGTTAAGTTTGAATAATCGAAGTTTATCCTTGGTTTTGGAAAGACTGCCTGTGTTGTGTCCAGTCCTGTTGTGGGCCAGCCATGGGCTGTGTGTGTGAACTATGAGCATTTGAGCACATGGGAGGACTGGTCTGATGTTGTGGGCTCTTTGGGCTGTGCAACACACGTGTGCACTTTCCTCTTGCTCTGCCTGCATTCCCACACAGCACCTGGGATGGGTGTGGCTTTCTAAGATACCAATCAATCTACTGACCACAAGACATCACGAAGCTAGACTCAACCCTCTGAAACCTGACCCTTTGCCTTATTTGAAAAGAACATTCCATTGAACCTTCCTCTGTGTCCCGCTCTATAAAAATAAAGAATCCAGGTGCAAGCGCTCTCTTTCCAATGGACCTCTAAGGTTGAGAGCCATCACTGGGCCCTCAGAAGAAGGTACTTCCTGTGTCTGTGTGTAATTATTTCGTGACAATCCAAATTCACCTGGAGTGATCCTGAATGATTTAGTTGTGTGTTGCAGCACAGTTCAACACATTCTGTTTGTCCATGCTGCTAGCTAAATAGTATTTGTGAAGTGGTGACTGAGAAAGTGAAGAAGACATCTAAAGGTGACAGCAGGAGTTTTCTGTTGGAAGGACAGGAGCAGGGCCATCCTTTCTGTTTCCAGTAGACTTCTTGGTAAGGTTAAGGGGGGATGTCTATAGTCAGTTACAGGTAAGATGATTGAAACAATTTGGGAAAGTGGCATGGAGGCATTTTCCTTTTAGAGGAAGTTTCCAGGTGACTATGAAGAACAACGTATCATTTACGTTCCTCCCTTTTCTGTTATCTCAGTGTCTAAGATTTTCCCTCTTCAGGTGCCAGGTTGCTGCTGTCCTTCCATGTCTAGAAAAACACTGTGTCCATAACTTCACCTCTTTCCAGTCATCCCCACTTCACACTAATTCCTTTTGTCCAGAAGGTCAGGTGCAAGAGGAACAGCACATCTTAATAAAGCCCACAGAGATCCCTTGTGTCCGTCACTTGAGCTGGCACAGGTTACTGTGGGTGAACTCAGTGAGCAGAGTACTCAGCCAAGTGTTCATTAATTATCCTTGTGATCTAGAACCATGTCAGTCTATCAGGTTAAGCTGCCACCCAGAGGGTGTGCCACCCTAGCTGGCCAGTGATGTCATTAAGGAAATGAGTGAGATCTCATGTCTAAGAATGCTCAGGACAGAATCACGGATTTTGAAAATACTTCTGGATAATACTTCACCTCCTTCATCCAGAAAACCCCAGGTAGCAGCGGAGAGATGATCTCTCCCTAGGGAGGGCTCTTCTCAGTAATGAAAGTTTATTAAGTTGTGTGGACTGGGAGATGGTGAGGGAGACAGAGTCAGAACAATTTTTTAATTAATTATTTTGAGGTCATGTTAGATGCATATGTAGTTGTAGAAATAAAACAAAGACATCTCATGAGTCAATTACCCAGTTTTCCCTAATGTTAACATTATAGTATAGTACCCCAACAACATCCCATGGATATAGCCAAACCATAGAACATTTCTATCACCACAAAATTTCCTGATGTTTCCCTTTGGTGGACCCACATAATTCCTTCCCACCCAACTCCTCCTAGCCCCTGGCAGACACTTATAATCTGTTCTCCGTCTCATAATGTTGTCATTCTATGATATTACATAAAGAAAATTGTGAAGTATGTATGGAAAGCATCCTTACTTTTAAGTTAAATATAATATTAGCTGTAGATATTTTGTAGGTGCTGTTTATCAACGTTTGGAAGTTCTCTATTCTCATTTTTCTGAGCATTTTTTATGGTGATTTATTTTGTCAGCTGCTTGTTTTACATTAATTGAAGCATTCCAGTGATATTTCTCTTTAGGCTGTTACTATCATGGATTGCATTAATTATGTTCTGAATAGGAATAATCCTTGCATCTCTGGAAACAATGCCATTTAGTTATCATGGATAATTTTATATATTGCTGAATTCTCTTTGTTATTGTTTTGTTTGCATCTCTTCTTAATATTTATTTTTTAGTTGTAGTTGGATACAATATCGTTAATTAATTAATTAATTAATTAATGTTTTTATGTGGTGCGGAGGATCGAACCCAGAGCCTTAGCCGTGCAAGGCGAGCACTCCATTGCTGAGCCACAACCTCAGACCCAGGACTTTGCATCTTTACCTTGTTATAGACTGGTAAGAGTTAAAGATACAATTCCAGTTGGCTTTTTTGGGTGTGGGAGTGAGTGAAGCCATGGTTTTGACTATGGAGTTTGGTTGGAGTGGTTATTGTATAAAAAAAAATATTTATTTATTTATTTGGTCTTACTAGGCTGCCCTTTATGTGGTACCTGGCTATAGAAAGAGCAGGTTATATTAGAGCTGTGTGTGTGTGTGTGTGTGTGTGTGTGTCCTTGGCATTTCTGACTTACTTACTGGTTGTGGTAGTCAGCTTTTTGTCACTATGATAAAATACTGAAGATATTAAACAACTCATAAAGAGACATTTCTGTCTCCAATGACCCTCTTCTTTGCAAAATGTGCAGTGGTTGGCTTCCTGTTCTCTAGGGTCCTCTGGATCCCCCTGATCAGGAGGTCATGAGACTCACCAGAGTTGTAGGGTTCTTAGAGAGGTCCCATTGTTCCCTGGGTCCTACCTGAGTCAAAAATATTGGCTGCTTTTTCTTTGGCCTTTTTTTAATTCCTTGACTTTGGTTTTTAAGTTTTGATTTTAAACATTCAGCATCAGTTTCATCAGTCTTAAAGTGGGAGAAATGGGTTATAACATCAATGTCTATAATTTTACAGTTACCCATTCCATTTAATTGGGGTCAATAATAGTACTGGAAGTCTGCATTATAGCCTGTTTGTCCCGTAGGTGATGATTTATTTTCTTAAATCAGTTCAGGTTGTTTTGTTAGAAATAGTACTTCTGCAAAACACTAACAGGCAATAGTTATAAAAGTTTTACAAGGAATAAAAAATGAACACTAAAGTATCTTTTGTATCTATTTAGCCTCTACAAAGACCTGTGTATTTATCAGCTCAATTACATACAAGTTTTACTTAAAAAAAGACTCTTACAAACATAAGTACTATTCACAATTTACCCAAACCTTTACTTAAAGTTTTGTATTTGTCCCATTTTGAGATCATAGTAATCTTTACAACAACAACAAAAAATCTGTCTTTTTGAATGCTACTTTATATAAGCTTAGTTCTAGTCTATTTTGGAGCCATCCTAACATGGAAAAGGATGAGAGGCAGAGCCTTAAGGTGAGGCTGGCCTCATGACAAATCTTAAAGTGTTTTATATCTGAATCTGATCTTTGCCTCTTTTTAAAAAATGTATAATTTCACAAAATGTCATCTGTTGTTTCCTGAGTGTATCTGAATATCAGTTAACATAATACAATATTACTCTAAAACTTGAATCAAATATAAATACTAAGAGAGTTTTTAACTTCCTTTTTGTGGAAAAAGTGGCAAATTGTTTTCATGTTCCATACTGTCAACCTTTGAACAAATCAGGCTCTCCTTATTACCTTCTAAAAATTCATTTAAATTCCCATCACAGTAAAAAGAGTAACACAAAATTTATATATAACTTATTGACAGCAGGTTACCTTTATTCAGTTACAGAGCATTAAATGACATAAATAAACACCAAGTCAAATTTGTTATTTCTAAATAAATTTGAAGAAGACTATTGCTACAATTTTTGTTTGGAGAACACCAACTTGGTAAAGTGCTCTCTTAAGCTTTACATTTTAAAAAGTCTGTATGTTTAAAGAACATTAGTATACCAATACATCTAAGACATCTGTGTCACAATTATACATATGTCCTTATGTTAATGAAATTTAACTTTAAAGTAAAATATAGAATCCATAGTGTATGGTAACAATAATCACAGGTCTACATGGATTAGCAGTACTAATAAAAATCAAAGGGTAGCCTTGAATCTCTTATACATTTAGGAAACAGTGTTAATGACCAAAAATAGATTTGATTAGAGTGAACGGGTATAAGAAGAGTTCTTCAAATAACAGGTCACCCTTCTATGTCAGATACAATGTATAAAAGAGAACACTTACTGGTTACTTTGCTGGTAAGCCTACATAAACTCTCATTTTACAAACTTTACATAACAGATAAGACTCAGACAAACATAGTTCTCAGATGTATACATCTCTTTAGTCACATGTATTTAGGGTGTCAATTATATTGTAATAACTTAAAATAACAGTTATTTATTTAACCAGTTATGAAGTAATTATTTAATAGACTTTAAAACAGTTACAAACCTTAATTCCTTTAAGACTTCGTTGCCCTCAGTAATAAAACCTCACAGAAAAAAGAAAATTATCTTGATAGATAAGAGCAGATCAATGTTTTAGACTTTGCTTCATAATCGGTACATTAACATTTGAATAACTTTGTGCTAATTATAACCAATTTAATCATATACACAAACTTTTTGAGACTTACCTTCCACAAATCTTCTGCAACTTACTTAGACATTCTGCAACTTGTTTAAATCCTTAGTTTTGTCCTTTCTTTCATTTTGGATTTTAGCACAGGAATATTACTTTATTATACAAAATACTTTCTCATACAGAAACATTTCTTTTACATGCTAATTTTCTGTACTAAAACATAACTTCCTTATTTCTCTTTTCTGGCTTCAGACTCTTTTTTTTTTTTTTTTTTTTTTGGTGTGTGTGTGTGTGTGCGGGGAGGGGGACCAGGGATTGAACTCAGGGGCACTCAACCACGGAGCCACATCCCCAGTCCTATTTTGCATTTTATTTAGAGACAGGGTCTCACTGAGTTACTAAGTACCTCACTGTTGCTGAGGCTGGCTTTGAACTTGTGATCCTGCTGCCTTAGCCTCCAGAGCCACTGGGATTATAGACATGTACCACGGCACCTGGCTAAACTCTTTTTTAGATTCATATTCTGAAACAATCCTTGAATGTTATCTGTGCATTTAATTTACACAACAAATTTTATCCCAGGCAATCAGGCATATACAAAAACTGTGCTTTAATCTTTTTTCTCCCAGGTTCCATTCAAGGATTTGGAGCACAGGATATTTTTGAGCCTAATCTACCTTCTTCTTCTTCTTCTTCTTCTTCTTCTTCTTCGAGAGAGAGAGAGAGAGAGAGAGAATATTTTTAATATTTATTTATTTTTTTTAGTTTTCGGCAGACAAAACATCTTTGTTTGTGTGTGGTGCTGAGGATCGAACCCAGGCCGCATGCATGCCAGTTGAGCGCGCTACTGCTTGAGCCACATCCCCAGCCCATAATCTATCTTCTTTATCATTATCATAATACTATCAACTTTAAGTGAGTTCCCCAATGTCAATTTTATCCAGAGTCTCCTTTGGGGTATTTCCTTACACTAGGCATTGATATTCAATGGGGTGGGGGGCTATCCATCCTTTGCTTTAGGTATTCTTGAAGATCCTTTTGTAGAGTTTGCCAACAAACACAGATTGGCTTTAGTTTCTGGTTTCTCCATTTTGGGGTGCAGTTGTTTATCCTGTCAGTATCTCCATGTATTTGGTTTGATGGAATACTGTTATAGAAAGAATTTATGTATCCCAGTAATGGATATCTCCTAGTCAAATAGGATATTCTGTCAGATCTTAAAAGGTGAGACCATTCTTGTCACCAGGTGATGAACTAACAGTTCTGGAATCTACTTCCACACTTTTGTGGCCAGAAGCCTCCACCTCCATGAGTAAAAGGGGCTGAAGGGTAGAAGAGAGGCCAGGTCCTCTTTGTCCATTTTTCTATAGCCCAGACAATTTTCCTGGGATTTTCTTTCCCCAGGCCAGGGCTAGTGTTCCTGACCCACAGTGAGATGATCTGTAGCTGCTTGAGGCCAGGATGAGAAACAGTGTTGGGACTGCCAACACTAGGTTGAAAGTATTTAAACTTTTTAAAAACCCTTTCTTCTATTCTGCTATCCTTGCATACCAAAGACAGTGCCTTTTTGAATCCTCAATTTAGTTTCTGACTGTTCAGACTCTTATCATGCATTTGCATAAATGCCTGTACATACAGAATCTCTTCCATATACTTTACTTCTGACAGACCAACTCTAACTGCAAAGACCAGATTGTGTTACAGTAAAACATCTTTTTCTTAGGCTTATACCTATAGGTGGCCTATTCTGCCAAGATCTTTCCCAAGGGACTACCTACAGGATCAATGCAGCATGCCTTACATCTTAAATGGTCAGTAAGAAATACAAACAAGAGATAGATAACCAGAGAAGATCCACAAAACTGTGGCTGACAGATTGAAACCTTTCAATAGGCAGACCTGCACATACAGAATTTCTTCCACTTTACCTCTGACAGACCAACTCCAACTGCAAGATTGTATAATAATTCAGAAGGCCATACAAAGGCCAGATCATAATAGTAAAACATCATCTTTCCTTAGACAGGGTTATATCTATATAACCCTGTCTATAGGAAGCCCTTTAAGCCAAGATCTTTCCTAAGAGCCTAACACAGCATTGCCCATGTCTTATAGGGCCAATTACAGAAACAAAAAAGAAGCAGAGACAGACAACCAGAGGAAATTCCTGAACTGAAAGCCAACAAATAGGAACCTAGAACAGACTATAAGGGTGTAAAAATCCCTAGGTTGTCAAATCCTGCTTAACCATACCTCTGTGTAGCAGCACAGATGTCCCCACAAAAAAGGACCAGATGTTCCCACAAAGAAGAACCAGATATGTGGAATAAAGGGTTTTGGTGTGCACAACAGAGAACTTACTAGACGGCAAGGGTGTTGCAACTTTACAGCAGTCAGTTTCCTTCTTCTCAAAGTGAACCAGGATGAAGGAGCTGGTACCTTTTCGGGAGAGAAGGTGGGAATTCCCCAGAGCAAAAAGAGCTTCAACATCTGCTGGGAAAGTTCCTTAGCCCCTCCCTTTACTCACAGGAATAGCTCTTCCAGTTTGACACAAGGCAAACTCACCCATCTCCTAATTCTCCAGCAGTTGGCTCTCACAAGTTTGCCAGCCATTTGCATCCTCAGCATTGAAGTGGGATGGTCTGGCATGTCAGACTTGCCCAAGAAAACCAGAGCTGGGACTGCTCTCAGATCTCATCTTGGTTACAAATTTGATATTAAAAACTTGGTCCTTGTCCCTGATGCCAATCCAATAACAAGGACACAATTTTGAGAAAAAGGATAAAAATATTTTGCTTTGCTAATAAAGGAGAAATACAGGAGACTTCTGCCTCAGAGGCTGTGATTCTCCCAATATCTCTTTTAAGCCCATACTCCTAATTACCTAACTTCCTTCCACGAGGCACCACCTCTTAAAGGTTCCACCACATCTTATTAGTGCAAGAGGCTGGGGACCAAACCATCAACATCAATGGGACTTTGGGGTCCATTTCAAAACAAAACTACAGTGCTGGCATCTTTACATTCAAGTTTGGGATGATGAAATATAAATAAACCCAAGAACTTGCCATTATGCTGTTTCTTGGATTCAAAATTTTCCAACTGGTCTACCTTCTTCCACAACTTCTCAGAGTCTTCTTACATTGGTGTGTGTGTGTGTGTGTGTGTGTGTGTGTGTGGGTGTGGGTGTATCTCCAAGATTTTTAGTTGTGCATAACAGGAGAAATGGAGTAACTATATTTACTCATCTTCCTGCAAGCTGAATGAATCTGTATCTAGCAGATATTTGAGGGGGATATTCTAATACTCAATAATATCAGATGCCTATTGATGATAATAAGTATGGAAGCTTGATCAATAACTGGACTATCAGGCTATTATTGAGTAGCTTCTATGATAAAAAGGTGCACCATTGTCAGATAATAAATGATTCACAAAGCTGAGCACAGGATAGAAATTACTTCTAAGGAAGGACTTTGATCAAAGGCTGGTCCTTTGTGGGTTTGCCTGATTGTCACAGGACAATGCTTGGAATCCACTTCCATAGTGTGAGCCCACCCACCCTCCGATTTTGAGGAGGTGGGGGAGTGGTAGCTTGTAGAGTTATGATAACATTTTAATCAGTTTCATTGAAGCTGAAGTGTCTGAGTACTTAATCATGGAAGACTTAAGGTGGCCTTCCCATGATCTCTACCTCCTGGTTTTTAGGAGGAGCCTGAGAGCAGACTCTTGGAACCAGGGCAGCTGACATCCAGAAAGAAGGTAGGTATTTAGCCCTATATCTGCAAAGAAATAAATCCTGTCCACAATCAGATTGAACTTAGAAGCAGATTCTTCCCCAGAAAATCCTGCAGATGAGATTTCCTTTCAGCTGACACTTTGATTACAGCTTTGTGAGACCCTGAACAGAGGATCCAGTTAAGCCATGCCTGGACTTCTGACCTTTAGAAATTGTGCAATTATATATATATATATATATATATATATATATATATATATGTGTGTGTGTGTGTGTGTGTGTGTGTGTGTGTGTTTCAAAGTACTGTTTGTGGTGATCTCTTATATAGCAATAGATGATTAATATACCCAACAAGACATTATCTTTGTAGTGAAAGTTTTTGACATCAGAAGGTGGAGATGTTGTCAACAAATTCTGAACCCCACCCTGATGACAAGTGGCAGATGAGTTTATTATGTTCCCAGAGCAAAGTAATGTAAACATCCTGGAGACATCTGAGGCATGCTGGTATAGGCTCTGGGTTTTGATTTCTTCATCCGAAAATGAGAAGATAATATTTACTTAATAAGAGGGATGTAAGAATTAAATAGGGCATGCAAGTAAAAGCTATTTAACACACGGCCCAGCACCTACAAAAGTGTGTAGCCCAGCGAGGTGGCTCTTGCCTTACTACATCAATGAGGTCACTTTCTGTTAACTTCCACAAACTATTAAGGAAAGGGATTTGCCATTATTTCTCTCCCCTTACCCCCAGTATTCCTTCAACCATTTCCCTAAAATTGAAGCATTCATTCTCTGGTGTAGTCCTTTCAAAACTGTCACTGAACAAAGCAAGATTTCTCATTTTCCCCCATCTACTATAACTCAACAAAAGAAAGAGAGAAAGAGAGAGAGAGAAATCGAGAAAGAAAGAAAGAAAGAAAAGAAAAGAAACCCAACCAAATCTCTTAAACCACTCCTGCACCCACCCCTGGGCTTCACTAAAGAAACAACCAAATTTCTATTTAATAAGCATTTCAATGAAGGATTCCTTGATCCTCATCAAAAGAATACTACCCTCCAAGAGTAACTTCTCAAACCCTCCCATTCGCTGTTTAGAGAAAGCAGGGAGAGTGAAGCCCCGAGGCGTGGCCTCAGCGCCTCGTAGGCTTTTGGGCAGTCCGGATCTGCGTCCAGTAACCGGGGCCTTGGCCAGCGCAGGGCGGGCCTTTTTCATCTTCCAAACCCAGAGTTTAAACAAACCAGCCTAACTGCCTGAAAGGATGAGTATGAGAGGGGTTAGGGCAGGGGCAAGCTCTGGGTGTCTAGCTACCTTGTCTCGGCCCCTCCCGAGTCGCCAATGCTGCCGCCGCTGCTGCCGCCGCTGCTGCCGCCGAATGCCACATCAGCGACCGCGAGGCATTTCCAGGTTCCTCTGAAGGATGCAGCGAGCTGGGGCGGCGGGCTGGGGCGGCCCCAGGCCAGCGGGAGTGGCGGGCCTCTCCGCCAATCGGCGGCAAGTGAGGAGCCGCGGCCACCAATGAGCGGAGGCTTTGCCAGCCGCGGCAGCCCAGGCTGGTGCCCCTTCGGGGAACCAGATGAAGCACATCTGTACAGCTGTGCTGAGAGGCTGTGCGGCCCCAGTGCGAGCCGGACGTCAGCTAGGCACGTTCCCCACGTCCTCTCCTACTAGCCACTTATTATTTATTCATTTCCCTTAAGAAGCAGCCGGGGCCCTGAGCTTAAAACTTTTTCTCCCCCCTAATGCGAGACCAGGCCAGATCCCATCCAACACATAGTTTAATTTTCATGGGTCTCTGGGATCAAAAGAACAGAAACAGCAACATCAAAAGCCCAGCCGCTATCTGATTTTAAACTGGCAAAGTGGAAAAAATAAGTGTTGAGTAAACAGACCAAGCTGGGTAAGTTTTGAATATGTGCTGGTTATCATATTTCTCCTTCTGTGATCTCTGTCCTGTCTTTATGCTGTTTTCACCAGCCCTCTCTTCATTAAGGAGAGAAAAATATCGCTTGCTGGCACAAACTGCACAGTCGTTCACCTTACTTCCCTTCTTCTTCTTTTTTTATTTTTGCAAACATTAAAGTTTTTTTGCTTTGCTCTTTGTGATTTTTGGGGTATGCTATTATAAAATTTCCTGGGAGCAAATATTAGGCATTTTGTTGTAAGCCTTTCCAAAGTTTTTGAATGTACTGATATATTAATTTTTCTATTTTATTTCTGTGTACATTGGTAAAGGCGAAATTTTTAAATCTATCCTACACTCCCTGTTTTAATGGAAGATTAAGAAAATTATCTGGCTCATTTGGAATTAATGTAGCTTTTGTTTCCATTAATGTATGTAATATTGTTTAGAACCTGAATCATATAGGCAATTGCTGAATCTTTCATTGAAATTTAAATGTACTTGTAATTCAAATGTGTCTTTTCTATGATCGTCTACCCATGTTGCAACACCCAGATTCCTTTATGATTGTTAAAAACAAACAAAACCCAAATATGTGACAAGTGACTTTGTGTGGTGTCTATAACCTTATAATTGTATGATCAACCTCTAATTCTATCTTAAAATATTCAGAATGATTATTATAGGTGCATACTTACAGATAGTTCTGGCTTAATTTTAGGATTTAGATATTGTGTGATGGAAAATGTTGAGCTAGGTGAGCCACCCAAGGCCCATTCCATCTGAAACCTCTGAAATTTTCTCTGTTTGTGGAAATGTTTTGAATTTGAGACTTTTGTCACATGCTGTTTACTCTCATGGGTGTTCCAGCCAGAACTGACTTTGATTTCCAGCTCAGATAGAAGTAGATGAGAATTTGGTGTAATTTTTTTTTAAGTTACAGAGTGTTTTTATTCAGAAAAGTAACATTTACCAGAGGGTTTAACAGTGAAGTGGTGTTCAGACACTGGGGTTAGAAGAAGACACATTGTTGCAGAGGAAACTGGTCTGGTTAATTCACAATTCCATAATGTGATCTTGGACAAATTATTCAGCCCATCTATGCCTCAGTTTCTTTCTGTAATATGCTAATAATAACACCTATGGCAGGGTGTTGTCTAGAGCATTGAGTGAGTTAATTTATGTTGACACGTAGATTAGACTGGCACTTTGGCAAGGATTTGCTAGTGTGCTAGTTCTTCATGGCCTTCCTTCCCAGTTTCCCCAGCCGTCATTTCTGACCTCTGCATTAGAAATTAGTATTTACCTAGTGCCCACCACTTGCAAGCCAGGTACTGGGTGAGGCTGTAAAGGGAGGTCTTGATTGAGGAGTGGGGTAGAATTGATTAAGCGTTTTAGATCTAGAAGGATCTGGGAGTGTGGGGAATAAAAAACTATCTTATGGAAGGATGGCTTCATGGAAGGATTGGCAGTTATAGGTATTTCTGAACAACTTCTCTCTGAGGTCCAGTCTCTACTGTTTGCCCAGCATTCCCTCCTTATCTACTGCGTGGCTTCTGTGACCTCTATTTAGGACCTGAAGTATGGGCAGCAGGGCTGGGAAGTGAGTCAGGGCCCCATGTTTTGGACTTATTCTCTGGTGGCTGCCTTAAGCCCTGCTTAAGGGGGTATGGTGCTCTGGGCCATTACTCAGGCTGCTTTTTAACAGGCCACTCCCTAAATTCTTGCTCTTGCCCATCTTGCTGATGGAATCATTATAAGTATTCACATTCATACCTATAACTTTATAATTTATAGTTACTGAAATAGATAAGACTTATAATGTACACCTAAATGGTAGGTTTGGAGTGCTCTTGTCTTTTCTTCCTTGAAGGCATGGGCGGTGTCAGGAAGATATGTCCTGGTGCTGCTGCTGACCACCTGCCTGACCTCAGGCAAGACATTAAGCCATATGACCCTTTGTGCCACCATCCATGAAATGTTCACTAAGGTTCCTTTTCTCTTGGATGACCATCTCTTCTTCTACCCCCCCCCCCCCCCCC
>NW_025999968.1:18543714-18593829 GCF_001458135.2 Marmota marmota marmota | reverse complement strand
CCCCCCCCCGCCGGAATAGTCTGTTGCTTATGAGTGGCTATTTGATCTGTCTATGACTAATATTTTCTGACTCCTTAATACACAGTAGACATTGTTCTGAGCTCATGGCATCCTCACAACAACCCTGTGAGGGTTAGTGCCTATTTGAGGAGACATAATCACAGGCAGATTAAGATACTTGCCCAAGATTATACAGTGAACAATGGCAAGTATAGATTCAGTGTAGCATCAGAGTCCAAGCCTTAACCATTAGACTATACTGCCTTAGGTGTATGAGCAGCTATGACTGCTCTTGTTTTTGGTGGTGATTGTCAAGAAGTTCATGGAAGGAAGATCACTGGAGGCAGGGACACATTTGGAGGGATCTAGCTGACAGCTACCTGAAGAAGCTAGAATATCGAAAGGAGTCTCATCTTTGAGGTATGTTCCACATGAGACAACAGACATTTCACTTAAGAGACATTTAATTTTTTTATTAGATGGATCTCACTGCAAACGTGTGCATTGTCTTTTCATCTTGTTTGAAGAGAACCCACAAAAGTACCTGGAATTATGGTAGACACTTAATAAAATAAGTATCAGTTAAATGGTTATCCTCATTTGAAAAAGGAAGTGTGGCCACAGTAATTTATTTAAAAAAAACAACAGAGAAACTATGAAGTATCCTAAGACTTGTAGAAAATGGGGCAGATATGATATTGTGCTTCTATCTTGGGCACCCTCGTTTCTCATCTTATTTCTGGAGATGCTGTGGTTTGGGGATAAGAATTTCTCATGATGAAGGTCAATGTAGGGCTATTTTAAGTGTGGAGTTATTAGTCATAATCTAGATTTGACATCACTTTGGGAATTCACTCCTTAAATTACTTATATATTGATTCAAATTTATTATTTTAAAAATATTTTGACTTGCTGGTTATCTCATTTTCTTAATGTAGTTACCCTTTTCATCATAGCATGGGGTCCAGCCAAGCACATAGTCTTACCAGAGTGACCTTGAGCAAGTCCTTTCTCTAGAAGGCTTCATTATCTGTAAAATGTAAATACCAAAAGACATTACGTAAGAAAGTCCATGTAAAGCATTTGACATTGTGTCTGGCTCATAGTAAAGTCTATACATGTAAGCAATTCATTTTTTATTATGCTAAAATATACATAGATAACATGAAATTTACTATTTTATCCATTTTTAAGAGGACAGGTGAATGGCATTTTGCACATTCCTGAACTTTTTTTTTTCTTCTCAAACTGAAAAGACCACACCCATTAACAGTAATTCCCTATACCTCCTACTCTGTCAGCTTCTGGTAACCTCCATTCTACTTTTTTGTCCATCCATTTGACTACTCTAGTACCTCATATTTGTGGAATCATACAATAGATTTGTCCTTTTGTGTCTGACTTAATACATTTATCATAATGTCTTCAGGGTTTATTCATTAAGTAGCATGTGCCAGATCTTTTCTTTCTTTTTTTTTTATAACCATACGATTTATTTTTATTTTTTTTTAGTCATACATGACAGCAGAATGTATTTTGACATATAATACATACATGGAATGTACATACATCAATCATATTGTCTATTCTATTCTGCTGCCCTTCCTATCCTCCCTACTCCTTCCCTCCTCTCCCATCCTTTCTCTCTATCCAATCTAATGTGACACACTTTTTTTTTCAAATTTTTTTCTTTTAGGGCTGATTAATATTCCTTTGCATATACTTATCACCTTTTGTTTTTCTATTTATCCATTGCTGAATGGATTTGGGTGGTTTGCACCTGTGATGGTTAATTTTCTGTGTCAACTTGCGTAGGGCACAGCATGCACATACTTGGCCAAACATTATGCTAAGTGCTTCTGTGAAGGTATATTTTTAGATGACATTAAGATTTAAATCAGTGGACTCCAAATGTATGGAGTATGCTCTCCATAATGTGAGTGAGACTTATTCAATCAATTGAAGGTATCAAAAGAAAAAGAATGACTCCATTGAAGAAGAGATACTTCTTCCTCCAGACTGCCTTTGGGCTTAGGAATACAACATCAACTCTCTCCTGGACCTCTGGGCTGCTGGCCTACCCCAGAATTTCACAAGTGAATTCCTAAAATCAGTCTCTCTCTAATACTCTATATGTATGTATGTATGTGTATATATTGTGTATATATATATATGTTATATATATGCAATAGAATAATATACATATGTGTGTGTGTGTGTGTGTGTGTATTATCCCATTGGTTCTGTTGCTCTGAAGAACACTGATCCTTGATGATCCCTGACTAATAAGCCATCTTTGGGCTACTGTGAATAATGCTGCTATGAACACTGGTTTTCAATATTTATTCAAGCCCAGTTTTCAATTATTTTTGATACATACTCAGAGTGAAATTGTCAGATCATATGAAAATTCTACTTTTAATTTTTTAACAAACTTCTTCACTGTTTTCCACAGTGGCTAAACCATTTATTTTATATTCCACCATCAATACACAGGGATCCATTTTATACACACCCTTTCAACCCTTGTTATTTTCTGATTTATTTTTACTTTTTTTATAATAGCTGTCCTAATGAGTCTAAAGTAGGATCCCATGGGTTTTGTTTACATTTGTCTAATGATAAGTTATGTTGACTATCTTATACAGTGCTTATTGGCTATTCATATGTATTCTTTGGGCATATGCCTATGTGTTCAAATATTTGCCCATTTAGAATCAGGTTGCTCTTCTGTTGTTGCATTGTAGAAGTTCTTTATATATCTTGCTATTACCTTGTCAGGTATATGATGACAACTAATTTTTTCTCATTATTTGGATTGTCTTTTTACTCTTTTCATAGAATCTTTTGATGTATGAAAGTTTTACATTTTGATGTGGTCCAATTGATCTATTTTTTTCCTTTGTTGCCTGTGAGTTTGGCCCCATATATGACGTATTATCGCCAAACCCAATGTCATGAAGCTTTTCACATGTGTTTTCTTTCTTAAATTTTTTTTTTAGTTGTAGTTGGACACAATACCTTTATTTTATTTAAGATTTGTGGAATATGCTCTCCATATTATGTTGTGCTGAGAATTGAACTCAGCACCTTGCACGGTACTAGGCGAGTGCTCTACCGCTGAGCCACAACCCCGGCTCATGTGTTTTCTTTTAGGGATTTTATAGTTTTAGCTAATTGGCTTCAGTCTTTGATAGATTTTAAGTTAGTTTTCGCATGTAGCTATTTCAGCAATTCATTAATAATTTTTATGAATTATTATAATGTTTATCTCCATATAGAAATCAGTACCATAGATATAATGATAGTATAAAACATTGATTTGTTCTTGATTAATGTTTTCTGATTATGTCTAAAATATTGATTTTCTTCCCCCATAAAATTACTTGTAATTTCTACTCTCTGTAGCTATTTCCAAGGAAGAAAAAATATTCCTATAGTGAAAGGGCATTGGTTCCCGGTAGCTGTCTTTTCTTTTTTAAAATATCCTTGCCTTTTGGTGACATCTAGAGTTGAAAAAAAAAAAATATATATATATATATAATGAAAACAGTGTACAGAGTCAAAGTAATAATTTCTCTTTTATACATCTGTCTCCTTCCTGTTTTTCTGCCTTTCCTGGAGGTAGCCTGCTATACTTTGGATCTGGAATTTTCCATAAGTCCCATGTGTTAAAGGCTTTGTCCTCAGCTTGGTACTATTGGGAGGTGGTAGGGACTTTATCAGGTGAGCTTAAGATCTTAGGTCATTGGGGGCGTGCCCTTGAAGGGGATATTAAGACCCTGGCCACTCTTCTGTTTCTCTCACTCAACCATGAGGTGAATGTGTCTCTCCTCCACATGCTCCTGCCATGTTGTATTGTGCCACAACAGGCCTCATAAAACAGGGTCAAGCCATCATGGACTGAAACTTTTAAGTCTGTGAGCCAAAGTAAATCTTCCTCTTCTTGAGTCAATTTATCTCAGGTATTTGTGACAGTAATAGAAAGCTGATCAACACATAGCCTTTGTGTTGTGTGTCCTTCCAGACTCTCTCCAAAAGCTCACTCTCAGGGAAACATCTAAACGTCAATATAATTTAAAAATGAAAACGACACCACATTACATACACTGTTCTGACTTTGCCTTTCTTTAATTTGTTGTTGTTGTTGTTGTTCTGGGATCCAACCCAGGGCCTTGGACATGCTAGACAGGTGCTCTACCACCAAGTCACAAACCCTAGCACCGCTCTTCTCTATGAGCCATTGGCTCTTCCCAGTCCCCTGTGGCTCTCAATGCTCCTATAAAGGAGTCTGACACTGTCTCATAAAACATTGGAAGACAGAGGTCCTTTCTTTCATCTACCCACCACCACTTCTGAGCAAACTATGTCCCTCTGGTGCCATCAATAATCCTGAAGTGAAAAAGGCCTGGAGGCAAATACTTCTTTTCTTCCTTGCTTAAATGAGCGGAGGTTGCTGTCCTCTATGCCTTCTTTTACTTCTCTCTCAAGAGAAAAAAATGAAAATAACATCAAGAACCAGGTGGCTCTTTCCATGGTGAGGAAGTGAGGATCCCCATTGTACCTGAAATTTCATAAGGTTCTAAAACAGATACACATAATTTTATTTAATTCCTTTTAATAAAGAGAAAATGGATATTTAGAAATATTGCCCAAGAAAGCTGATGCTCAGGAGGTAAATTATGCTACTTATTTATTTAATTAGAAGGAATATGAAAATGTCTCTGATTTTAGCTCTTTTTTGGGGGGTGGGGTACTGGGGATTGAACTCAGGGGCACTCAACCACTGAGCCACATCCCCAGCCATATTTTGCATTTTATTTAGAGGCAGGGTTTCACCCACACTTGCCCTGCCGCTAGAGATTCTCTCACAGAAGGTGTGATGTAAAGCCAAGACATCTGTGGAAAGCTCCCTGGTAATTTGATGGGAGGCCTGGGCTGAGAGTCACTGGCCTAGTGGGAGGAATTTCCCAGCCAGGGGTGATTACCCTTGTGAGTATGCTGGTGGCCTTCATTCCCAGCGCTTAGAACTGACCTCAAGTAGTCCTTGTTGAAGGAAAGCTCTACCAAGGTTCTAATTAAGAAACAAATAAATTGGATGGGAACCTCTTCTCTTGGAATGTTCACAGAGATGATTTTTTCATCCTGCAGCCTCATCCCCATGAATACTCACTTGTTTAAGCCCTAATTTATATGGTGCTCCTATTAACTTCACTGTTTTCAGAACCAAGCTTCTCTCAGTGCTATAGTTATTTCTAGATAGAAAACTTAGGCATTTAGGACGCATCTGAATTGCCTTTTAATGACTTAAAACTATCGTGAGTCCATTTTCTGATTTGAGTCAACAATGAGTTGCCAAATTGACCTTATTCCGTGTGTACAGAGATTGTGTCTATCTCTGGACCATAGTCTACCACCAATTAAATTTCAGTAAAAAGTATTACGCTTAATTTATATTCAATTTAGTAGGAAAAAGCAGGAGCTAAAGTGACATATAAGGATTTTTTTTCAACTTCAGATGAACATCTCTTTAAAACAGGATATATTAGTTCCACAAGATTCTTTTAAAATTAAAACAATATATTAAAATATCAAAATATTGATATTATAGGTTGAGCATCCCTAATTTGAAAATCCAAAATCTGAAACTTTTTGAGTGCTTAAACAATACTCAAAATGTTTCAGATTTCAGGGCATTTGGGATTTTTGGCTTTCAGATTAGGGATGCTCAACCTGCAAAGTCTATGAAGATATTCCCAAACCTGAAAAAACTCAGAAAACTGAAATATTTCTAATCCCAAGCATTTCAGATAAGGGATCCTTAACCTATATTAACTACTCTTATGTAATATAGAAGATGTTCCTCATATCCTAATAGACCTACATTTTAAGTTACTACCCTTACACTGTACATAAAATAAGAATAAAGTTCCAGATATCACTTTGATATGTCTAAGTATGGATCTAGTGTTTTGTTTTTAATTATCTTGTTTTTTCCTGATGTGTTCTTTTAATATGAAGACCTAAGCCTTTTTTTCAGTTCAAGGAGTCTTTCGCCAATTACTGCTTTCCGCCTCCCCCTTTTCTTATATGTCAGGTGTATGTTTAGACTAACAATTATGAAAAACTGTTAAAGGCAGATAACAAAAGCCAAAATAGAGAGCTACTTGGTAGTGCAAAGTACATTTAAGGCATGTTTGAAGATCCTGTGTGTTTTAATCAATAATGAAAACTTAAACATTAAAAGTGGTAAAAAAAAAAAAAAACCTTAGAAAATGCTAAAATCATATTATAGCTAACCCTTGGCAACAAAGGCCAGAGTTCAGACAGGGTGATGAGGGTAAATGATATGGAGGAAGAATGAGGGGAGTTGGGGTTAGAGGTTATGGAGTTATCTTACTTGGAAGCAGCTCTCAGGGAGAAGGGACCCCTGTGTGTCCATCCCCAGTGTTATTGTCCTGCTACTCTGTGTCTACTTGGCATGAGGATGAACCACTAAAGAGCAGGATGACTTTGTTTTCTCCTTCCTGCCTCCATGACTTTTGGGAAGGGCTGTCTCCAATAGGGGAGCAGAGGAATGCATCAATACCTCATCCACCTGGGGCGAGTTTAGGAAACTCCCTGGAAACATTAAGCCTCATTTTTCCTTCTCAGGATGTTGGGCCTGTCTCTCCTTACTTCTGAGTATCACTTTGGGAGGATTAATGAGGTGATGTATGCAATGGGGCTTTGCCAACTGCAGTGTAGTCCCCAGAAGTCAGCCAAGATGTGAGCATGTTTGCTGCAAAGCCCTTTCTTCACAGAAAGATGTGTGAACAAAAAATGGCTGAGTGACTTTATTAGGTGTTGGCCTCTTCTCTGAGTTCTCATTTTGCCCTTACATATTCATTATATGGTAATGGCTACTAGTCCTCCCATTTTGTGGATGAGATATACCAAAGACCAGGAGGTTAACAACTCATCCGAGGTCATGCAGGGCTGAAATCAGAATTTAAACACAGGGTAGCATCACTACAGTGTCTGACCTCAACATTTATGACATCTGTAGTGTTATCCTTAGGAATGAAACAGTGTTGATAGTTGCTACTTTGGAGTGTTGGTAAGTACTCAAGTCTAGGATAGACAAACAGAGGCAGAGGTATCATGGTGTACCAGCCTCCTTATCCTGAAGTTCTAGATTCTTCTTACTGCCCTTTGTGATCCCAGTCATTTATGTGCCTGATTCACTCTCATTTAGCATCCATCACCCTCTTCGCCTGAATGACTGCAGTTGTATCTCAAACTATCTGTAGTAAAGGGTGAAGGAACAATTTGGGTTTTCCCTTCCAGTCTATTTTAGCCTTAAAAAAAAAATCCTGCTTAGATTTTTCCTCGATGCCAAATTACTTTAAAATGTTCAAATTTTTCTGAACATTTCCTCTCAATTTCGGCACTCATCGTAGATGGTAGTAAACAGTTTGCAGAATAGCCCTGGCCCACACACTGTGGTGTAAATGGTACTGTCTTGTGCATCTTCCTTCTTTCACTCTTGCCTCCTCTAAACCAAAGACCACAAAGCAGTGACAGGTATTCTTTTAAAAATACAAATAAAAATCACACCATTCCTGGACTCAGCCTGTCCAGTGGCTTCCCCTGGAAGTTAAAATAAAACCAGACATTTACCATGGCCCCAAAGGTCCTCAGCCAGCTGGACCTGTCCATATACCCACCAATTTCCTTTTCTCACTAGCCTTCCTTGGTGCTAATAAAGTGGAATTAGGCTTTTGATAAAATTAGGTTCACACAGAAAACACAATATGTCCTTTCTTCTACGAGGCCAAGCATGGACAGGTGCTTCCATCATTGTCTTTCCAACAGTGAGAACTTTCTCACTAGTTTCAGAAGGAGCAAGATGCCTAAAACCAAGTCTCAGAAAAGATTTGATCAACTCTGTAGTGTAACCTATTGCTTCTCTGACATACTCTGCCTAAAGGGGCCTGTAGAGCCGTCCCTTGAGGATTCAGCATTGTACTGATCAGCACATGCATATGAGGAAACTACTGGAAGCTGAGAGACTGGCATCAGGGTGTGGTGGGATGGTGTGTGTGTGTGTGCTGTAGTGATTTGAGTTTGTCTCCCCAAAGTTCATGTGTTAGAAAGTTAATCCCAATTTTATATGTTAATGACATTTGGAGGTGAAACATTTGGGAATTAACTAGGATTAGATGAGGTCCTGAGGGTAGGGCCTAAATAAAAGCATTAGAGTAAGAGAGATCTGAGCTAGCCTGCCAGCACTGTCTTTCCATGTGATGCCCTCTGCTATGTTAATGATGCAGCAAGAAGGCCCTTGGCTTCTTGAGCAGATGCTGGAGCTATGCCCTTGGACTTCTCAGCCTCTAAACTGTAAGAAATATATTTCTTTTCTTTATAAATTACCTAGTCTCAAATATTCAGTTATAGCAACATAAAATGGATAGAGATATTGGGAGAAGAGTACAAAGCCCAGTGTTCACAGGACTGGGAATATTGCTTTTTCCTTCTAGCCAGACTGGAAAACCCATAATTCATGGGATATTGGGTAGAACAGTCAGAAAGTTCTTGCCTTAGTAATGGGAAACAGCACTAGACTGAGCACTGCTCCAAATGTGCCTAACAAATCATAAAAAAGAAGCTCACCAGAGGATCAAACTGTTTCCAAGTCATTAACCTCATTTCAGAACAGAGCTCTATAATATTTATAGAAATAAAAAAGATTCAGTACCCAACAAGGTAAATTCCACAATGTCTGGCACCTCAAAATAGTCAAGTGTTTGTGTTTAAATTGGAAATACACTGTCCCTGCCTGTCCTGATGGTGTTCTTCGATGCACATTTTTGTACCATTAACAAGTCAAAAAGTTTGTGCCTTCAGTTTTAACATCTTGTACATAACAAGTCCGAGAAGGCCAAACCATGGTCTGTGTTGATATTTACCTTGGCTTCTGAGACACCAGTTCCCCTTTTATATCTATTATTATCATAAAAAATATGTTTTCCCATGTTTGATACATTCCCATTGGATTAGAGCAAGGTGAACCCAAGCTAAGATATTGCCTAAGTCCATCATGGATCTCAATGAAGTTCAGGGTAAGGGGTAGTGAAAGTGGTGGGTGAAGTGTGATTGATTTACTGAGGCCAATCATGACTCAAAATTAAGAGTCTTAGAGGGCAGTAAGGGCCAAGCCTGGGAGGCAAGGTCTCTGATAGTATTAATAGGACTGGTGAGGCCAAGATCCAGAACCAGAAGACTTTGAGAACGAATAGAGAACATACAGAAAGTGAAGTAAGCAAAGTCTCAGGAAGACTGTGTCCAGGGTGAATAATCAGGGCTTGTTCATTATCAGAGGCTGGTGACTGGGTCAGAAGAATGTGCCAGGATCACCTACGAACTGACTGCTTTGGAGGTTCATAGCTGATGTCCACATTTTGGACCTTGCTATCTATTATCCCTCTGAGATTTGGGCAATTTTTAATTTGATTGACAAGACTATTTCTTTGATTCACTCCTCCACAATTCTGAGATCCAGTCTGACACTATGTCTTCTGAATACTTTTAGTTAGACTCTTTATACCCAGAACAAACAAGTTTTCTTCAGATTGGCTGGGGCTAAGTACAACATTCTTTCCCACTCGACTTGTACAGACAATGTGGCTTTTCTTCATACAATTTATCAATCTTTTGGCAAAGCAAAAATAATTAGTTTTCAAAAATGTTTAACCCAAGGAGTTTCTTCCTGAAGATGATGACAAGATATCACTATCATTATGTAATTAAAATTTTATTTTCTTTGGGAGATGGGGTTGGGACTAAAAGGAATAGTCTCTGAGAAAATTGGAATTCCATTTGTCTTTTAAAGGAAGGATATCTTAAAAGTCACTTTTTCATCTAGAAGAGGGTGCTTTCCATTGGTAGTCTTGGAACACATTACTTCCATTGCAAATGATAACTACTATGGAATGGATAACTCAAACTGGGATGTAGGGATGTATGCTGGATGGTAGTCAGTATTCTCCTTGTCACCATGATGGTCTTCATGGTCAGAATGATTCCATTACAGTATTTAATAATGACAACACCAACACTAGACAGTAGACAGAGTAAGTTTATTACTTTATTTTTTTTCAAGTCAGCAAAGATCAAAAAAGATTCTATTCTCTGTGTTTCCCAATGGGAAAGACATAGATATAGGAGAGACTAGAAGGTACAGGCTCTCTGTGTCTATCTGATAAACTTAGGTCTGCTGTCTGTACTACTAGACATATCTGCAGACATTAACTCTGTAAGGAAGATTCAAGAGAGGACAGCTCATGCTTTGTGGAAAGGAATGTACTAACTTGATATAATCTACTTTATGTTAATTGTGGTGAGTATTTAACTTTGTCTTTATATTTATTTATGTTTTGTGGTGGTAATGAGTAAGAGGGTGGGGTGAGTAAATTAAATTGCTTCTCTGTTCTGAAAAATTGCTACATTCTAACTGGTTCTCAGGTGGGAGGATGGGAGTTGTTTTTTTTTTTTTTTTAGGAGAGAGACTGACAATGTGAAATCAGTGAGTGAAGGCAAAATCAAGAGCATTTTTCTTTACCTCAGTCCTAGTTTCGTTTTCCCCTTGCCCACTTTTGTTTCTTTTCTATACCATTTCCCCTCCAAACCTGTGATCACTCTTCTGTCAACAGGTCCTTAATAACATAGAAATTGCACAAGATTCTGAAGAGATATTGATGGATTATTTCCTTTCCTCATTACTGTAGATCTTATATTTGCCTTGGAAATAGAATTTGTATACCACCCTAGGAAATTCTTCTTTAGTTTTCCTGAAATTAAGAGAATCCCCATTTTTTTCCCATAAAGTTTAGAAAGAGGCAGTTTATGAAAGTTACTAATAGAAAGAGGTCAACTGAAGGGATATTTTGATTTTGAGGTATCCTGACCTGGGCATGATATTAATCCTTTGGAAAACAAAAGGTTGAGGTACCTACTCTTGCCCTCAGAGAGCAAGCATTGACTCACACTGAGCCTAGTTAAGTCTCTGATTATTTTTTTAGTGCTTTATCAATCACAGATGGTGCTGAATCATGAGGTATACTGCCAGATTTTGGGATGGAATATCACTCACTAATGAAGAACTTGGTTAGGCCTAAAAGAGTACATTTTCAGGAAAAGTCACGGACTTGAAGTGTGTTATCTTTCCTTGCTATTTGGAACATCATCACTTACTTTTATGTATCTAGGTTAACAAATGACACCTGCAAATATTCTCCCCTTTATTGTCCCCAAACTGAAGTTCAGCCTTTTGTATTTTTCCTCCAAGGTTCAGGGTATATTTGAATGTATAAACTAATATTTTTTTATTTTGGGGAGTGAGACTTGAGAAGCAATTCACAAAGGACAATTCTAAACTAGGGTGACTAAAAACCTGAATAAGGATGAATGGATATTTTTTTCTGGTGATCTATGTCCAAGTGGAGAATTGATGAGCAGGTTAACTTACATTAATTGAGTATCTTACTGTTATAAAACAGACCATGAATGACCCTGGTGTTTGGAGAAAGCAATTCTTATTTGGCGTCCTTATAGGAAAGTCTCTGGTTTAAATGAGTTTCTCCACTGGCTTCCCACTTGGGTTTACATTTTCTAAATATATTCAGGGGTTTTTGTTTGTTTGTTTGTTATTTGGTAACATGACAGCATAACCTCACAACTTCACATTTATTAGTTGCAGTCCACACTCACCTTAATTTCTTATGGTCTCATTTCTTATTTGCTGGTATGTCAAAATGCTGAAAGGAACAGCAATTCTATGACTATTTATTCCTGAGATTTCTCAGTCTTCACATGTGCAGCTCAGGTCAGGGGTACCATCTGGGGTATTATCTACTCCCCATGTGTTGGAATGAATGTAAGCTGGTTGGCTTGGTAGGCTTGTCCAGATAAGAGAAGCAAAGTCATGGGGGAGGGAGGAGCTATTCCTTGTGGGAGCCTTATACTTACATCCTGACCATTGAAGTTGGATGGCTGAATGGCTTTATGGAATTGATTAATCAGGAAGTAGACATAGTGAGAGTGGAAGTAAATGAGCATGGTTACAGTTATGGGAGAAACCCTGCTGATGGTGATTCCTTAGTGTCTTCTGGTGAGCTGGGAGCCTGACTGGTGGGTTGACAGTCATACTTGTGTGTCTGACGACATTAATTGCAAGGTGCTATGGGCCAAGTTTCTGTAGGTTGGGTGGAGATGGAGGTCACTGGCAGTGAGTACAACACCCAAGGAGAAACATATGAGTAGGAGGAAGAAAAGCGATTTCTTTTTTGTGTTGTTGCAAGACTGGTGCTGGTGAAATAGTCTTTTCTTGAACACTGAGCTGCACCTGGTAGGATTGGGAGCCTTTGAGCAACACATCCACTCAGGAACCATGGAGGACTTAGGCAAAGGTCAAAGTAAGGTAAGTTTTAGTACGACACTGTGTTTTCTTACTAGTTGCTTTTGGCACCTTCACAGATGTGTGTGCATGTGTGGGCGTGTGTGTTTTTGTAAAACTGAACGTATGGTGTCAATTTTCAAACTATAGTTTCTATACTACAGAATATTTTCAGCATTAACTAAGAAACAAAGGCTGGGAGCTCTGTTTTGGACAGTCTGTTTTGGACAGTTTGAGAGGTGTAGTAGACATCTGGGTGGAGAAGTTGAATATACAGTTGATTGCAGGACTCTATAGTTTGAGGAGAAGCTGGTACTAAAGATAAATATTTGGGAAACACAGGCATGTGGCACAGCATTCCAAGCTGTGAACAGGATGAGATCCCCCAGAGTTGAGGGTAGATAGAAAAGAGTTTTAAAAACAGGTCCCCAGGACTTCCAATCATAAGAGCTTGGAATTTAGGAGACACTGGAAACAAAGGAGGGTGCAATGAATGGGAAAAAAAACAAGGGAAGAATATTTTTCAGAGAGGAGGCTGTGGGGAGCACTGTGGAATTCTGCCAGTGGCTCAAGTAAGATGAGGGCAGAATTGGCCACTGAATCTAGCAATGGGGTGGGGGTGGTCTTTGGTGGCTTTTTTCAAGAGAGAGAGAGAGGATCATGTATGACCAGTAAAGAAGGGACAGAATGAGGTGGGGCAAGGTGAAATTGCTGCCAATTTTCCTCTGTCCTCATTCTGGGAGACCCAGGATCCTTAGTTTCTCATTCATCTTTATTTTATGTTGCCGCCTCAATTTAACTTTGCAAGCACTTTTAAATTCCTTTTGAGTATGACAGATGGGGTGCTCTCACGGATGAATTCTTCTCCAGTGTCTGTTGGGTTCAGGGACTGTGACTGTTTGGCATTCTGTCTGGTGACAGAGATGTAGCCAAACCCTGGTCCTGAGAGAGGTGCTACGAGCAAATCTCTGAATATAACCTTAGAACTGGAGTAACAACAGACCTTGCAAGGAAGAGGCCCTCAGGTGTGAGCATGGTAACAGGTGGGGCTTGTTCTCATCTCCTGATGAGGCCCCAAGAATAATTGTGTTTTAGCATTTGTCTTGGTACAGGCAGGCCCAGAGTATGACAAATAGAAGTCTTTAAATTAAGAAAAAATAGAAGGCTTTGAGAGGAAAACAAGAGAGTGAATGCAATGATGGAGAAAAAGAAGAAAGAAATCAAGACAAGTGAGGAAGTTTCCTCAGCTTGGCCCTGTCCTTCTGGGCTATGTTTATCCTGGTAGGAATGCAAGGGCTGACCTACATTTTTAAAGTGATTGTGGAATTTGGCATGTATTTTAGGAAGGCTGTTCCCAGGGCTGAGGCCCATGGGTGACTCAGCTGGCTTAGACACAGCTGGCTTTTGTTGGGGCAACAGGAGAGCTCCCCTGCAGTGGTCTGGAAATATTTGCAGACGGTGCCATCTTGTTATTGCCATCCAGCAGGCCTGTTGCTTCCTTCTCGTCCCTCTTGTTTAATCAGGCCTCACCATTTTTGGCCAGTGAAAACAATTATTGTTTAGAAGCTCCAAATACAGACTGTAGGTATTCCTTTAGGGCTGTGTTAAGGTGGTAGGAGATGCCAGAGGAAGGATAAGTTGGTAGGGTCCCTTCTTTGCTGCCCATACCAGGTTATGAAAAGCAAACCTTCTACTTTGTTATCTATGTAGCATTATGCACTGGGTGTCTATCTACCTGCAGTGCCAACTTTCACATAACTGCCTCACCCACCCCACACGTCCCACAGAGTGTTATCACCCAAATGTGTCTCACTTTCCCTGTTTCAATACAGGTGGTGGGAAGATAGGGGACACAAGGAAGTCAGACATCATGGTGTCCCTGCCTGGCTAGGAGAAAGCAACCTCTGCAGTACTAGGGGGGCTACATCAAGGTGACACCCTAGTTTTCCTTGGTCTCATGTAGAATGTGAGTGGGTAAACGTTTCATTAGCTTCATGAAGGGAGAGACCTGGTTTCTAGTCATTTTTAATACCTTAAAGAACCACTTTAGTAACTGAGGGCAAAGTTTGGCTCTGCCACAGCTGCTTTCTAATTTGGGATTTAGTGGAGTTTAAATTCTTTCTGCCATGTGTGCGCTCCCCCCGGCAATGTGATTGCAAGGAGTCCAGGTGAAGTCTGCATCTCTGATTGAGGCAGGATGTGCTGCCCATGAGCTTTAGTTACTCAATTTCTGTGTCTTCCCCTGCCTGGGCAGGTCTTATCTGGATCTCAGAGGCAGCCTCTCGGGCTGGGACAGTGGAAGTGCCAAGTCAGCTTCAGCACGTATACAGTTCCCGCAGCTGCCCACCCCATATTTCTCTGTGCCAGCTGGGTCTAGCCTCCTCCTGTCCATTCGGGCAATGGAAGAGAACGATGCCATCCAGAGCTGTGTGACATGTGGGGCTGGCCTGTTTGAGGTGGCCAGAGCCTACTTGCTGTATTCCATTCTCGTACTTTTCTTGTACCTGGTACAGTTGTGAACCCATATACTGTGATTGCAAATTATATTTCAGATCCACTCAGTAATGTGATGAGAGGTGTTTGTGTGTAAATGTTTGTTTGTTGTTTTGGGTTCAGGAGGATATCTGTGGAAGTCACTCTTTCCTAAGCCATTCTCAGGCAGTATATGGTTCTGTAGCGATGCATCTACCCAGCTTTGTCCAACACCAAGTTCAGATCTATGCTTGAGAAGACAAAATCAAACAGTAGCAGGAACTTAATGTTGGGGGTGGTGGTACCCCCCAACCCTTGTCTAGCTATTGCCAGGGCTTTTGGATACATGAATCCACAAACAAAAACCTGTCTGAAGGCTTGCACAGGCCACAGTCTTAGTGAACTAATAGGTCTATGCATAAACATCTCTCAATATGATCCTAGTGGGTGAATATTTATGTCCATCATGCTGTGAGCAAGGGTAAACTAAGTTCTTGTGATCGTGCCTACTTCTTGGTACTGTTACCAACTATCCTGGGGACAAGGAGCAAAATGATACTAGCACTTCATATCTTCTGTCCTCTTTACTCCAGCATAACCAGCCCTCTTGATTCTAGGGCCACATTGTAATATTTGTCATTACTTTTTTCTACCCTACAAACTTCTGATGTGTTTCGCATTATTTCCACATATTCCAAACCTCCCAAATTTGCTACATTCATTTCATAGCTTAGAACATGTACTTTTTTAAAAATAAAATAGTTAGAGGTATCATGGGGTATTCTGATGATGCTTTCTGAGGTTGTGACCCCCATCTGGACAAGTGGCCCGAGGGGGATGCCTATATTACAAAAGTACACTTTGACTTTCTTTCAGTGCTTTTAGTGGACGGCATGGTACCTGGTTTTTCTGAATTTATTTAGAGATGTGAGATGCTCATCAGTCTGTTCATTCATTCATTTCCTTGTTTGTGAACTCCATTTAAGAAATGCTGGTACTGGGAATGTAAAGATAAAAGGCTTAGTCCCTTCTTTCCAGGAACTCAAAGTGCAGTGAGACAGACCCTAAATGTAAACAATGACAGAATTCATGAGCAATTCCATAACAGTTCCTTGGGATCACAGAAAAAGGGAAACTCTCATACTTGAAGTGTAGGTTTGAGGAGGTTCTCTGTCTGAGATGGAATGACCCCTTGACTGAGATTTTTTTTCTTCTAACCCCTCTTTTTCCTCCTTCTCTTCTTCCTCTTCCTCTTCCTCTTCTTCTTCTTCCTCCTCCTCCTCGTTTGTAACTGAGTTATGTTGGATGTGTGTTAATTGGGTGAAGGAGGGAAGGGCTGCAGGCCATGTGGAACAGAACAGAGCCAGGGAGGCATGCTAGAGAGCTTGGCGTGTTTGGGTAATGTTCAGTGCCACTATTTAATTTGGTTCTATCAATGGGGCAACAGAAAATGAGAGTAGGGTCCCTCCAGGAGGTCAGGGATACTGCCCCTCCCCCCATTATCCTGCTGTGATCAGACCATCCTTTTTGAAGAAGTACATCTGTGGGATGCATAACAGTATCTTATAGGAGCCCTGGAATGTGTCATCTGGAGGAAAGAGAGACCTAGATTTGCAGTTGTTTTGACTAGACTTGCAGCGGAGGCTGCTGTGAGCGCAGGAAGTAGGAGGAGATTGTGTTCTGAATCCTGCTTCTTCCCTCAGACTACAGTGAGATTTGGGGCAAATTATATAACAAATCAGTGTCTATTGACAAAAATTTTCTAATAATACCTACCTCATCAGAGGTGATGTGAAGATTAAATGATATAACTTATTGATATATGAAATAATCTAACACAGTATTTAGTCAACAGATGTTATCTTCTTTTGCTTTCTGTTGTCTTTCTTTTCTCATTCTTTGTCACCTTCTTTTCCTATTCTCCATTTTTCATCCAACTCTTTATTAGCTAAGTAATATATGTCAGGCATCCCACAAGATCTACATTGTCCAGTATGGTGGACACCAGCCATATGTGGCCATGGAACACTTGAAGTGTGGCAGGTCCCAACTGAGATGTGCTATCAGTGTGAAACACACACAGAAGTCATGTAGTTAACACTTTGTCTTGTCCCCAAACCACCATTGTTTCCAGGGCTTGCCTTCCAAGGGCAGGAGGCCAGAGACTTCTTGAGTCTGTGGAGGTTTTTCCAATAGAAATACAACCTTTGATTGTTTTCTGAGGTGGTCTTCAGGTGAGCTCTTCTTCCTGCAGTGATATTCTTATGAATGACAAAGCTTTGATTTTAAATTTCTAGTCTGTGTTCTTATTTTCCTCAGCAGTTTGGAAATACTGAGTTAATACTGGGTTGTGAGCAGGAATGAAATTTTTCTTAGTAATTTTTTTTCTATTCATTGCATGCTCAATTGACAAAATTTGATGAAATAGAATACATTATAAAGCTAGATTTCACCAGTTTCTTCTCACTTTTATAGAAGTGGCTACTGAAAATTTAAGATTACTTGTATAATTTGAATTTTATTTCTATTGAACAGCATAGTGCTGGCTGCTAGGAATTCACAGACTTTTGGAGCTTATGGCCTAGTAGGGGTAGGTAGAAAAACAAAATCAGAAGAAAATTTAAAAATAAATAAAAAGTACAAATTGTAATTAGAAAAATAAACATTATAATACATACTGTGAAGATAAGTTTCTATGGAGAAAAAAATAGGAGTATGTAATTTAGACCACGTGGCTGAGGAAGTCCTCTCTGAGGAAGGGACTGGTGCTGGACCTTGACGGAGCTCTTCCTATGTGGACTTTCTAGATGACAGTGGGTACAGAACATTTCAGGCAGAGGAAAGAGCCTGCTGGGAATACTCATTGAGTCCATCTAACACCAGGCCTGTGGTCAGCAGTGTGAAAACCCGTGGAGTGCTAGAGCCAAGGAGCGCCCCTGACTGCTCAGGGCTTGTGCTCTGGTGAGAAGACAGGCACCTGAGGGTGCAGGGATGTGGCTGGTACTTGGCCCTGGAGTGCCCTTTGCCCTGTCTTGTTTCCATCTCAGAGTCATCATCAACCATAGTCTTGACCAAGCGGGTCCCTAGGGCGTGTCTGTTCTTCCTTCCAGTAAGATGCACTGTTGCCCCTCTATTCCCTGTTCTCACCGCCTGCTCTGACTCAGACTCATCATCTAGGTAATGAGCGTCTGTGATTGTCTTCTAACTGGTTTCCTTGCCTGCAGCCCCTTTCTCCCTGTCATATATCTGTGCCTGGCTGCCAAGTTAATCTTACTTGAACACCATTTAGATCATGTGACTTCCTTTCTCCTGAGACTTAACAGTGCCTTGCTGGCAGAAGAGCAGTTTTCTGGGAACATGGAATTCCACTTTTTCTTGTCTGAACTTGAACTTTAAGGTGATTGAAGTTTAGGTGTTTTTCTCTTTCTCCCTTTCCAGTTTCTCTCTACCTCTGTAGGTTAGTTTCATATGCAAAGCTGGCATTTAACTAATTTTTTTTTTATTTATTGAATTTATAAATAGGATATGCTAGGATTTGGGGTTTTTAAAAAAAATTATTTATTTATTCTAATTTGTTATACATGACAGCAGAATGCGTTTCAATTCATAGTACACATATAGAGTACAATTTTTCATTTCTCTGGTAGTACACAGAGTAGAGTCACACCATTTGTTTCTTCATACATGTACTTAGGTAATGATGTCCATCTCATTCCACCATCTTTCCTACCACCATGCCCCCTCCCTCCACCTCCCTCCCCTTTGCCCTATCCAAAGTTCCTCCATTCCTCCCATGCTCCCCGCATTATGGACCAGCATCCACATATCAGAGAAAACATTCAGCCTTTGTTTTTTTGGGATTGGCTTACTTCACTTAGCATGATATTCTCTAGCTCTGTCCATTTATCTGCAAATGCCATGATTTTATTCTCTTTTATTGCTGAGTAATATTCCATTATGCATATATACCACAGTTTCTTTATCCATTCATCTATTGAAGGGCATCTAGATTAGTTCCATAGTTTATCTACTGTGAATTGAATTGCTATAAACATTGATGTGGCTGTGTCACCATAGTATGCTATTTTTAAGTCCTTTGGGTATAAACTGAGGAGTAGGATAGCTGGGCCAAATGGTATTCTGATTTAAAATAAATAAGTTTTCCCCTGCAAATCAGGCAGAGTACTACAAGAAATTCAAAGAAATGTCCTATTTGTATGAATATTCACTTTGAGAGATACCTAAATACCAATCACCTTAAAGTTCAAACAAACAAACAAACAAAAAGTAGAGAATATTATAACCTGCCATGCTCCATGGAAAATTCTCTGACTACAGTAGTAGAAAACAAGGGATCTGGTAAATTAAAGTTTTCTTGCTTCCTACTTTCTCCCCTAATTAGACCCTGAGACTCTCTACTTTAATCCAAAGAAAGCTCCAATTTGACTATTCCACCTCATTCATTTGAATGAATGTTCACATTAAAGTTCTATGTTACCCATGTTAAAAGAATGACTGTCATAACAGATCCTAATGGTCAGAGATTTTCTTCATAGGAGATTGAAATGAAAGCACTGAAAATTAAGCTCCTATTTTTATATGGCATTTTCTCTTCCACCCAGAGTAGGGATTTTGAAGATTCATTTTATAAAACTCTGTGGTAGTGATTGCCAGTGTTGCCACATTTCTCACTTTATGACCTCAGGTGTTTGAATATGATGGAGAATATTTGGACTCAGAGGATAAGGAAGGGGAAATTAAAAACGGAGCAATTAGTTTCAGGCTTTAACGAGTAAGAGAAGAAAATAAGGGCTAGAAAGCATTTTCTTATAAGTTTCAGAGATACTGGTTAATCCCATTCTTGCTTCTGCATACAAGGCTTTAGCTAGTACAACTCAGCTTTGTTCAGTTCATTCATCAAACATTTTGGACTGCAGGCTTGGTGCTGGATGAGTAAGGAGCTCCTGGCTAGTGATAAGAGACTGGGAGTTAAAGAGGTCATCTCAACATGGAATGTGAGGAAATACTTCAGCAAAGGGATATGCAGGTGCTGTGGAGGCAGAGGGAGTACCATCTAAAGCAGACTGAGAGTTCAAGGCCAAGGGATGAGTCACCTCCAAGACCAAGCCTTTCAGCTGTAGCCACTCCCGTGTGAGTGTTGGGGTCATAGCCTTTGATTTCTCAGGCCAGCCTTAGTCTGAAATGATTTTCTGTCATCAGACCCCATGCAGAAAGACCAAATCTCTGCTACTTGGCTCTTCCATCTCTTTTTATCCTTCCCAGCTTTTCCAAGGACAATTTTAAGTAGAGATAAAAATAGAGAAATAATGATGTATCTGTTATCCAATTTCAACAACAATTACCAGCTCACCACCAATATTGTTTTGTCTTTCTTCCTATCCACTTCTCTTTTCCCCAGGTAGTTTTGGAAACAGTCAAGTCTTTCCTGAGAAAAGCAGGGGAGTGGGACCTGTATACACACTCCTCAACATGGGACAATATGACTTGTGATTTTTTTTTTTACTTTATTGTGTTGCTAACGTGATATGCAATCAGTAGAAACTGCACTTCAGACTTTGAATCTTTATGTTTTTCACAGTTAGCAATATGCAGCATGACATTCTCTCACCATGCTGGGCAGCAACAGTGAGCCACAGTGCCCAGTTTGCCAGGAGATCAAGAGGTGAACAGCTGATCCTCTGTAGAGTATTATGTTACTAACCTGTGATGTGCTGTAGGTTAGGTGTTGCTATGATTTGGATGTAGTTTGTCCCTAGGCATTTATGTGTTAGAAGCTTGGTCTTCTGAGTGGAAATATTGGAAGATAGTGGAGCTTTGAGAATTGAAGCCTGGTACAAGGTCCTTAGATCATTAGGGATGCTGCCCTTGAAGTATATTAACATAGTTTTCATTGGATCCCAATTAGTTTCTCAGAGGGCTATTATAAGACTGCGCCTCCCCACTCTCCAGCTTCCTTTCTCCTTATGTTATTTCTCCCTATTGCACACACTCCCACCATGATGCTATTTCTTATGCAGTCTTTAGCTGAGGATGAACAAATAGGGATACCAGATCTTGAACTTTCAGCCTCCAAAATTGTGTGCTAAAAACCATCTTTTTAAAAAAATATATATTAACCCGTCTCAGGTATTTTTCCATAGCAATGGAAAACTGACTTATACAGAGAAACGGTACTGAGGAGTGGGATTGTTGCTATACCTATATCTAAAAATGTGAAATCAGCTTTGGAACTAGGTAATGGGTAGAAGTTGGAAGACTTTGAAGGAGCAGCCTAGAAATAAGCCTATGCTGTAAGTGGAATATTAAAGGCAATTCTGGTGAGGACTCATAAGATGGTTTCTGTTAGAAATTAGAATATAGGCCACACTTGTTGCACCATATCAAAAAACTTGGCTGTACTGTGATGCCCTAGAGCTTTATGGAAGGCTGAATTTAAGTATGATGAATTGGCTTATCCAGTGTAAGAAATCTGTGAACAGCCAAGCATTCTGACTGTGATGTGTATTACTGGCTGCTTTTAGTGAAAATTACCAGATGACTTAGAAATAGAGTGGAAAGTTTTGGGAAATTTGTAGACTGACAAGGAAAAAAAACAAAGAAAAATCATGTAAAGGTGTGACCAAGAAATTTCTTTTTTTCCCACATTGTTTTATATTTGTGGTTTGCCAATTGGCATTTCATCCACAGTGTCTGAATTCACAGATATATAGATTGTATCAGAACTGAGACTGATTTTGTGTAAATTAAAATGATTGCTATGATCTTTGCTTTGAGAAAGTTTTCTGCACTGTTTGTATTAGAAATGTTTATTTATTATTGATAAATTCTATCATATTTAAGTTCCATTGCTATTCCTCTTACTATTGATTAAATGCCTATGCATGCAATTTTAACTTGTTTTCAGTACTTTATAAAATTAAATTTGTAGTTTTCTATGTGTTCTTTTTAGTTATACAAGACAGTAGAGTATATTTTGACATATTTATACAAATATGGAGTATATCTTATTCTAATTAGGATCCAGTCTTGTGGTTGTACTAGATGTGGAGTTTCACTGTGGTGTATTTATATATGTACATCGGAAAGTTAAGTCAGATTCATTCCACTGTCTTTCCTATTGCTGTCCCCTCTCCATTCCCTTCATTCCCCTTTGTCTAATCCAATGAACTTCTATTCTCTGTCCCCATCCCACTTGTTTTGTGTCAGCATCCGCATATCTGAGAAAACAGTTAACCTTTGGTTTTTTGGAACTGGCTTATTTCGCTTAGTACAGTAGTCTCCAAATCCATCGATTTTCCAGCAAATGTCATAAAGTCATTCTTTATGGTTGAGTAATATTCCATTGTGCATACACACCACCTATTCTTTATCTATTCATCTGTTAAAGTGCACCAAGGTTGATTCCATAGCTTAGTTATTGTGAATTGAACTGCTATAAACACCGATGTAGCTGTGTCACTGTAGTATGTTGATTTTAAGTCCTTTGGGAATATGCCAAGGGTTACATGGTGGTTTCATTCCAAGTTTTCTGAGCAATCTCATACTGCTTTACACAGCAGTTGTGCCAATTTGCAGTTGCATCAGCAAGGTATGAGTGAACCTTTTCCCCCACATACTTGTTAACATTTATCATTACCTGTATTCTTCCTGGAGTGAGATGGAATCTCACTGTAGTTTTAGTTTGCATTTCTTTAGTTGCTAGAGATGTTGAACATTTTTTCATATATTTGTTGGCCATTCTTTTTTCTTCTTCTATGAAGTGCCTGTTCAGTTGTTTCACCCATTTATTGGTTGAGTTATATGTTTTAGTAATTTCTTACTAAAGATATGAACACAGATGTTCATTGTCAGGACAATAAGAAAGAGGCCTTGAGGGCATCTCAGAAATATTCAAGTCCACCCCTTCCCTCACAGGCCTTGAGGGCCGGAGTCACATATTTGTTTCATGGACCCAGGAGTTGGAGCCCTGGGTACTCTGAATTTGTTTGCTGCACCATATCAAAAAACTTGGCTGTACTGTCATGCCCTAGAGCTTTATGGAAGGCTAAATTTAATTATGATGGACTGGCTTATCCAAGATTCTGTTCCCTGCTTTCCAGTGGTGAGACACTCTATGGCTGCATTCATAGTTCAAGCTGGGGCAGACCTTGGTGGCATCCATGTGGTGTTTATTTTGCAAAGGTATAGAATGCAAGAGCTATGAGATCACGGCAGCTTCCACTGAAATTTTAAAGGAGAGCTTGAGTGCCAGGCAGAAATTTGGTAAAGGGACAGAGCCCTAAGTGTGCAAAGCCTAGTGGAGCCACAGGAATGAAGCCGCAGCTGAGACCTCTGAAAGTAGAGCCACCAGCAGTGTGCAGTGCCAGCCTTGGAAAGAGGAAGACATTAGCATGTAGCCTGAGACAGCCACCAAATGGGCTGTGGTCAGCAGAGCTGTGGAAGGGGCTTCCTGAGGCCTTGCAGGCTCACCTTGTGTGCAGTATGTACAGGGTGGTGGACTTGGAGCTTTGAGATTTAATGTCTGCACTGCCAGATTTAAGTCTTTTGGGGCTGGTTATTCCCTTCTACTTTGGTATTTTTTTCCTTTTGGAATAGGAATATTTATCCCATCACTGTATCTTGCAAGTAGATAACTTGTGTTTTGATTTTATGGGTTCACAGTTGGGTGGAGTTTCTGGATTTTTAGTGATGCTGGAATGAATTGAGATTTTGGAAGTACTGGGAATAGAATAATTGTATTTTGCATTTGAGAATGACACTGACCTTGAGGGGTAGGAGAAGAATTTTATGACTTGGATGTGGTTTCTGTACCACTATTCATATATTGGAAGGTTGGTGGAACTTTTAAGAGGAAAAACCTGGTACAAGGTCCTTAGGTCACTGAGGATGCTGCCCTTGAAATAGATTAACATCGTTTTCATGGGACCTAGATGAGTTCCCGAGAAAGGGTTATTATAAAGAGTGAAACTGGCCCTTCTCCTCTCTCTGGCTTCCTTTCTCTTCATGTGGTCTCTTTCTATTGTATGTATGCACTCCCATCATGATGCCATCTTTTATGCAGCCTTTAGCAGAGGGTGAACAAATAGGTCTACCAGATCTTGAATTTTCAGCTGCCAGATCTATGTGATAAATAACTATTTTTCCTTATACATTATCCAGGCTTAAGTTATTTTGCTATAGCAATGGGAAACAGATTAATATACGTGAGTAACTTGCGTTTTGACTTAACAGTATTTTCAAATTCTGATGGTTTTTGGGTGGGAATATAACCCTACTGTGATTCAAGCAATGTAGGTGTGCATGCATGCGTGTGTGCATACATGTGTATGTGTGTGTGTGTGTGTGTGTACAGAGGTGTACAGATATGTATAGATGTTTCTGCCTATCTATTGACATATACATGTATATTGTTTTCTGCCTACTTGTTGATCTATCTCTCTGTCTATCTATCTACATAAATATTTAAATATTTATTTTAAAGAATTCTCTCATGCAGCTGTGGAGGCTAAAATATCCTACCGATTGGAATGCAGGAAAGTGTTAGTGTTGTCGTCTCAAGTCTAAAGACTGTCTAGAGGGAAAGTTCATTCTCTCTAGGGATCTCAGGTTTTTCTTTTAAGACCACCAACTGACTTCATGATTCTTTCTGCTAATAACTCTTTCCCCACCAATATGGAGGGTGATCTGCTTTATGGTAATCACATCTAAAAAGTATTTCATAGACTCGTTTTTGACTAAAAACTGAGTCATGATTTAACCAAATTGATACTTTAAAATTAACTGTGAAGAGTTCTGAAATTACTCTAAGTCATCACATATTTTCCACTATGTAATTTCAGTAATACATATTTCTCTTCAAAATACAGATTCTTTAAACAATCTTAAACATGATTTATACTATTATCATGTGTAAGAAATTTTAAAGTCCTGAATTATTTTTGTTTCAATTTAGATCCAAATAAAGCCCACACTTTGCAGTCATAGATATAACTAAAAGACGTCTTTTGGTTTATAGTTTCTTCCTTTTTTCTTCGTGTATTTCTTAAAATTTATCTGTTGCAGAAATCATTTTCTCTTGTAGAGCTTTTCATCATCATCTGGAGTTTACTGGTTGCATTCCCATGAGGTCATTTAATATGTTTCTCTGCCCTTATATTTCCTGAAAATTGGTAATTATATAAATAGGTTAAGTCACACACCAATTTAATTTTCTCTGTAATAACACTTGAGTTACTTCTTTTGGATTGTCTCTCTTTTGTATGTTTTTTAAAATTAACATTGACTGAACTTATTATTTGATTAGGTTTATAAAAATCTCATATTCTATCATTTCTTCTTGTATTTATTAGTTGAAATAGTCCTAGAAAGAGAAATTTCTCACCAGTCATTTGGGTACAGTTCAAAGTAGTTCTTAATTATTTACCCCAGAGTTTCCCAAACCCCTGGGAGTCTGCTGATATGTTCTGTTGTGAGGAGAGATGTCTGCAAACTTCCTATTGTAATAACCTCCCACTACATTTTCATCTCAATGATGATTAAGCAACATTATAAGCATATCATCTAGATGACCTTTTGTATTCTTAGAGTTCAACTAATTATCTCAATCCTGGAATTTGCATTCATGTTGGGGTCATGATGGTGGCAAGAGGCAGTGCTCTAATTTTCAAGTTATTGAATAAAGAAGATGAACTTCAGATGCCAGATAATCTTTCAGTGTGTTTTAATTTTAACAGAGAAAATTTTAATTAATTTGGGGCACACAATAATATACATATTCTGGACTAAAAAGAACAGACTGTAGTAGTCAGTGCCTTATATGGTTTAAATATCTGCTCCAAAACACTGAAATTTAATTGCCTTTGTAACAGCACAGAGAGGTCAAACCTTTAAGAGGCAATTGGGCTTTTCCCTCATGAATGATTAATGCTGTTATTGTGAGGGGGTTAGGACTGTGAGGGTGGGTTTGTTATAAGTCTCCCTGACTTTTTGTGAACGTCTGTTTGCCCTTCTGCCACATATGACAGAGCATTATGTCCTCACAAGATGTCACCCCTGTTCTAGGACTATGTGGCCCAGAACCATGAGTCCAGCAAACTTCTGATGCTTATAATCCACCCAATCTTACATATTTGCTTATAATAGCACAAAATGGATAAGTTAGTATCATGCTGTGAAAGGGAATTTATTTTAGCAAAATCTGTCTTCTGTTACAGTTGATTTGCGTTAGTTTGATTTGTGTTGGTTTTGCAGTTTTGTTTATATTTACTCTGTAAATTTGTATACTTTTTCATGTTGTCCAAATAAGTATTTATACTACTTAAAGAAGTTTATATAACAAAGGCAACTTAAGTGAATATACTGGTGTGAATTTATTTCTCCTTTTAAAAAGTTCTGCCCATGACTCAAGTTTAAGAAATGCTGCTTCATCCCATTCCTGCTGTCGTAGGCTCTCAGCCCCATTCAGAATCATTTGTCTTGTTAAGGAGTGGCTTCCTGCTCATGGTGTTTGGAGTCTAATGGTGTGTGCCTAGAAACACCATGCAGAACACTCAAAGAAAAAGCACTGTATTCAGGGGCCTCCTGCCAGCCCTGACATCATATCAGACCACAGGATGTGAGAAGCCACCTTCTTATGTATTTTTCCTAGTGCCTTGTGAGGAATAGTAAATGGAGAATCTTAGATCATACCTACACATTAAGAGAACAAATCTTCAGAAAGATAAGAAGCAAATTAAAAAAAAAAAAGAAAGAAAGAAATCAGGGCTGGGGATGTGGCTCAAGCGGTAGCGTGCTGGCCTGGCATGCGTGCAGCCCGGGTTCGATCCTCAGTACCACATACAAACAAAGATGTTGTGTTCGCTAAAAACTGAAAAATAAATAAATAAATATTAAAAAATTCTCTCTCTCTCTCGCTCTAAAAAAAAAAAAAGAAAGAAAACAATACAAAATACACACAAAAAGCAAACAAGGAAACATAAATTTCCTGAAACTGAGAGTCTAGAGATATCTGTTGATTTTTTTTTCTCTGTTCTCCAATCAAAATTACCCAAGTAGCTGGGCATGGTAGCCATGCCTGTAATCCCAATGGCTCCAGAGGCCCGAGGCAGGAGGATTGTGAGTTCAAAGCTAGCCTCAGCAGCAGCAAGGCGCTAAACAACTCAGTGAGACCCTGTCTCTAAATAAATATAAAATAGGGCTAGAGATGTGGCTTAGTGGTCAGGTGCCCCTGAGTTCAATTCTCAGTACCAAAAAAAAAAAAAATGGCCCAAGCTTCCAATTCTGCCTATCTTATTAATTTTTAAAAAGCTATACTTGATGGTAAACACACTTCTACTATTTGAGGGTAGACACAGAGCTTGATGCCCTATCTTCCAGCTGGTTTAAAAACAGGAGGTGACCTTTACATGATGGTACCCCAGGGCAAATATCATTGGCAGTGATGAAATCCAGTCCGAAATCCTTGGCCTCTTGGATGCTATAGTAAATTCTAGGTCTCTTTTATCCATAGTAGTAACATTAAACCAAAACTTGAGTGATTTTTGAGAAAAGAAAAAAAAATCTTTTGATGTTAAGATTTGACCAAAGAGCTCTCAAAGAAACATTCTGACCTGTGATTTCTTCACTGGGGAAGGAAGTGTGATTTTTGTCCCCTTCCAGAGTTTTATTAATAGCTGTCGATGTTTTTGGTTGTCATAACTGGTGGGGGACAGTGGGGGTTGTTGCTGACAGCATCTAGTAGGCAGAGGCCAGGGATACTGCTAAACATCCTATAATGCACAGAACAGTGCCCCAGGAATTATCTGGTTTGAAATGTCAATAGTGCTGCTGTTGAGAAATTCTGTCCTAGATCAGTGTTTTTCAAAGTTTAATGTGCATATGAATCATCTGGGAATCTGTCATTAGGAGGATACTGATTTGGTAGGTCTGGGATGGGGCTTGAGATTCTGCATTTTCAACAAGTTCCAACTGCTAGAAGTAGGAGTGCACTTTGAGTATCAATGTTCTAGAATTCTTGTTTGTTGTCTATCTTCTTATTCGAAAAGAAAAGTTCTGTGAGAGCAGGGATATCTATCTCAAGTCTTATGGCTAGAATGGTAACTGTAGTTGTTTAATTAGTATTTGTTGAAAGCATAGATGGACAGATAAGAGGAATGGGGAAATAAATGGAAAAGTGGCCAGACAAGAGCACATTTCCCACACTTACCTCTGAAGAACCTTAAGGGCACTTCTAAGAGAAATGGAATTTCCTTTCAACAAAGGCAAGAAATTTACCAAAAGCCTTTTTTCAGATCATGGGACCTTGTGATCCAGAAATCACAAATGAGATTAAAATGAAAGCAACAGGAAGCAGGAGGAGGGGAGAACCGGATGCTTGGGTGGCTTTTATGCCTATAAGTTCAGGAACTCAGAGGTTGATCTGATCCAGCCAACAGTATCATTTACAGTCTCACTTTTGGCTTTCTAGGCTCCTTTGATTGCTCTCTGTCATTCACCATTCTCCACACAACAGAAATCCAAACCAAGCCAAGTTTTGAAATCTGATCTAGGAGTGCTATTTCTTCCCTAGGTGGTCCCTTGCTCTTGAAGGAAATTTGCTTAGAACCCTTAACCTCTCTGCTGCCCTTCTGGAAATTCATTGTGTCAGGTAGAAGAGAAAGGGGAGAGAAAAGGAGGATGGCAGGGAGGTGGGTAAAGAAGAGTCAAGGCAGGCGAGGCCATGAGAATAGGGCTACAGGACATTCTCTGCAGATAGGGCAAGGATAGTCAGAGGTTTATCCCTGTCTAATTGTTAACAGAGCTGTTAGAGCAGCAATTTCCTGTGAGGAGTGATGCAAGTGAATGTGCCAACACTGTTGATTCAGGTGTGATGACTCCATTTTGGATACGTGTAAGTAAGCTACATTGGGCCACTGGGTGCTTATGACTCTGCCCTGAATCACAGTGAACTCTTTCTTTTCTGGGTTGAGAATGAGTGGCATAATACTGCATTTGGGAGTCAAGTCTTCATATAAGAAATTCATCAAGACTGATGAATGTTCTGTGTCTCTAATTATATATAAAAAAATGTAATTATGTATATAATATATGTATATATACTTGCCATTTACATTAGATCTAAAGTGGATATAATATATATATATATATTTAAAATATATATATTTAAAAAATATATATTTAATATATATATATTATAAAATGGTTTAAGGGTTTTGTTACATCCCTTTTTTGCTCAGAAACCTTCATTTGCTTCTTATTGTTCATAAAATAAAGCTAAAGCTTATTAACCTGGCATTTAAAGTCCCTTGTTATATGGCTCTAAACTACCTTTTCAGGTTTGTTTGTTTGTTTCAGAGAAATTTAAAACAAAACAAATGAAATGTGAACTAGGTATAGAAGGGAACTTCCACAACTAGATGCAGGACAGCTGCACAAAACCTACAGATAATATCATACTTAGTGGTCAGAAACTAGACACTCCCCATTTAAGATTGGGAACAAGGCAAAGATGTCCCTGATCATCATTCCAATTGAACATCTTACTGAGAGTACTAATTTATGCAACAAAACAAGAAAAGGGAATAGAAAGATTACTAACGAGAAAGGAAGAAATAAAACTCACTTTGATTATATATGACATATTGTCTATTTAGAAAATCCCAAAGTATCAATAACAACAAAAAACCCCTGGAATTAATAAGTGATTATCACAAGGTTTTTGGACACAATATTAACATATAAAAGTCAAATTTTTTCCTGTAACAGCAATGAACAAATGTAGCTTGAAATTAAAAACTTGCCATTTACATTAGATCTAAAGTGGAGAAATATTGCATATTTATGGATAGCAAGAGTAAATATTGTTAAGATGTCAGCTCTTCCCAACTTGATCTGTGAATTCAATGTAATCCCAAAGTCCCAGCAAATTACCCTGTGAATGTTGAGAAATTGATCCTAAAGTTTATATTGAAAGGCAAAAGCCACAGAATAGCCAGCTCAATTTTGAAGGAGAATAACTGAATTAGGGTATTGACACTACCCAACTTTAAAACTTAGTTTAAAGTTGCCATGGTCCATAATGTATTGGTGAAGAATATTAATGGAGCAGAATAGAGAGCCTAGAAATAGTTCCATGCAAATATAGACAGTTTAAATTTGTAAAAAAGTGAGTCAGTAGCCAAAGAACACTTGTTTCAACAGATGAGCTAGAATGGATGCACACCATTGTGTGCATTGTGTTAGGGTTCTCCATAGAAATGGATCCATAGGATATTTGTAGGTATACAGAAGAAGATTTAATATAGGAATTAGTATGTAATTATGGAGGTCAAGGAGTACCCTGATATGCTGTCTGCAAGTTAGAGAATCAGGAAAGTTGGTGATATAATTCAGTCTGAGCTAAAAAGCCTAAGAACTAGGGACCAGCTGGTGTGAGCCTCAGAGTCCAAAAGCCTGATAAGCAGTCCAAAAGCACATGGAAGTTGGATGTCTCAGATCAAATAGAGAATAAATTCACTTTCCTCCATCTTTTTGTTCTATTTGGGCCCTGAAGGGATTGAATGATATCCACAATCCCATCTTCTTAGTTATTAATTCAAATACTAATCTTTTATGGAAATATTCTTATAGATAGCCACCAAAATATGTTTTACCAGCTATCTGGGCATCCTTTAGCCCAGTCATGTTGACACATAAAATTAACCATCAGCCCCCTGTGAAGGGCAAAAATCTAGACATAAATCTTACATATTTCATAAAAATGAACAAAAAATCAACCATAGACCTAAATGTAAAATGCAAAACTATAAAATTTCTAGAAGATAACAAAAGAAAATTAGGTGACCTTGGGTGTGACAGTAAGTTTTAAAATATAAAGAGAACATTCATGAAAGAAACAATATTTATTAAATCTTCATTTAGAAAGAAAAAAAAGAATAAGGAGGAGTATTGGTAAAACATAAATCTAATAGAGGACTTATATATAAAATATATTAAGAACTCTTGAAATGCAACAGTACGAAGACACTCCAATTAAAAATTGAGAAAAAGATCTGAAAATACACTTCACCAAATTGGATATACAGATGATATATCAACATATAAAAAGATGCTTGACCATTATAAGTCATCAGGGAATTATAAATTAAAACAACAATGAGATACTAGTTAACAATGAGATACCTATTAAAAGTGCTACAATCCAAAAAATACCGACAATATGAAATGATAGTGAGGATGTGAAGCAACAAGAACTCTCATTCATTGCTAGTGGAATGCAAAATGGTATGGCTAGTTTGGAAGACAGTTTGGCAACTTCTTAACAAAGCTAAGCAGAGTCCTGCTATATGATCCAAGTTTGTGCTCCTAGATACCTAATCAAATGATTCAAGAACTTACATTTGTACAAAAACCTTCACATCAATGTTAACAGCAGCTTTATGACAATTGACAAAATTTGGAAAAGACTCACTTTGGTAGGTGAGTGGTTAAAGAAACTATGGTACATCCATGCAATGAAATATTATTCAGTAATAAAAGGAAATAAGATCTCAGGTCACTAGAAAACATGGAGGAGATAAAGGCATATTTCTAAGTTAAAGGAGCTTGTCTGAAAATACTACACTGTATGATTCTGAATATGCCATATGGAAAAGACAAAACTGTAGGAATATTAAAAAAAAAATCAGTGGTTAGTAGGAGTCCAAAGGGAGGGAGGGGTAAATAGATGGAACACTGACTTTAATGCATGATATACTATAATTATGTTTACAAGGCATTACATATTTGCCAAACTCACAGAATTATAAAACGCAAAGAATGAACCCTAATGTAAATTATGGATGTCCTGAAATAAATGTTATTAATAATGATGTATCAGTTTTGGTTTATCAATCATAACAAATATACCATACTAATACAAGGTTTTAATAATTAGGAAACTGCTTTCCAATGAGGCTGAATTGTTTCTGTCCTCAACTGTAGTGTACAAGAGTTCCTGTTGGTCCACATCCTTGTCAATACTTGGTATAGTCATCTTTTTAAATCTAGTCATTCTAGTGAGTGTGTATTGGTATATATTATTTTAATTAGAGTCTCCCAAATGACCAGTGATGTTAAGTATCTTTTCATGTGCTTATTTGCCTTTTGTATATAAAAATTTTGAATTTTGATGTGGTCAAATTTCTCACTCTTTTATTTTCCTTTGCTTTTTGTGTCTTGTTTTATAATCTTATCCCAAAGTCATAATAATATTTAAAAATTTTTGATTTTTACCATTAGGACTTTTATATGCCTGGAATTTAATTTTTAGAGTGGTGTGAGTATGGATCTAGTTTAATTTTTATCCATGAGTGGAAACCCAATTATCACTGAGTATTGATTTGTATTGTATGTAACTTACCAACTTCTATGTATATGGGTTCTAATTGTATTTTATATTGTCCCTTGCTTTTGTCAATGCAGTGTCACATGAGTTTATTCATGCCGCTATTTACAACTGGAATGTTCCCTTTTTAGCTCCGCCTTTCAAAATCCTATTTGCTACTCAAGGCCTTTAAAGTCTTTCAGCATCCTGTCATATGGCCTGTCTTCTTCCCTTGAATTAAACGAAGGGGCTTAGCACACCTATAACATTTTATTCCCTTCCTAAAAACATTAGCTTATCTCTTTGGTATCCTAGTCCCTACTGTGAATTTCTTCTTTGTTTTACCAGATTATAAACCTCAGATATTTCTATGGTATGTAAAGTAATGATTCTACACCTTTCCCCGTGTCTCCATTTCAGGAATTCATGAATATATTACCTTAACTGGCAAAAAGAATTTCCCAGTGTGATTAAGTTAAAGGGTTTGAGATGGATGGATTATTCTGGATTATCTGAGCAGGCTCAGTATGATCACAGGGGTCCTTAAGAAGTGGAAATAACATTCAGCAATTGAGTTCAGAGTCAGGGGAATATGTGACTAAGGAGGAATAGTCAGAGACATGGAACTTTATTGACTGGATATGGAGGAAGGGGGGCTATGAGTCAAGGAATGGAGAAGGCCTCTAGAAGCTGGCAAAGGGAAGGCAATGGATTCTCCTCTAAGGCCTCTTGAAAGTAATGTAGTTGCAGCTTTGATGGGCCAACACCTTGATTTTAGTGACAGGAATGTCAAGCAGCTTTTGTGATCATATTGATAGCCTAGTGAGAGGTGCCAAATTTCTGACCTGCTGGAACTGTCAGATAATAAATCTGTATTGTTTTAATCTGCTAAATGTGTAGTAATTCGTTATAATAACAATAGAAAACTAGTGTATTTGGTTATCAGAGAGTCCCCTGTTACTTGAAGCAGATCTTCAGATACATATGAAGTACTCAGTGATTTTTCATGGACTTGAATTGAGTTATAAAGTAGCATGAAGTTGGGAAATACAGAATGAATTCTTTAGGTTCTTTTCACATTACTAATGTTTAGCCTGGTGCTCATTGTTAGATTGCTAGTATGCAGACCTTTGTCAACTACAGCAAATGAAGTCATTGTAGACTACTTAGCCCAGCAGTCCTTGTTGTTAGCACTGTGCTCTCTGCCTTTTCCTACAGTGGTGGTAAATAAATACTGGCTATATGCAAAGTATTATCTCCTTTACAAATGCTGACAGCTTAATGTGCAAAGCTTCACCTACTTTACATGTACAGACAGCTCAATGGTAAAAGGCCCAGGAGGTATCTTTTTCCTATGGTATGAAACCTATTCAAAGGTAATTGATTGAGATTGTTTGATGGGGTTATGGGAAAACTCTTTCCAGTCTTCTGGTAGAGGGAGAGAGAAGAGTGTGGGATTTGAAATCAGATATCTGAGGACTTTGTAATCCTGATCCTGATCTCTACTGTCTTTGTACCAAGAGCAAGTTATTGTCTTAGTTAATTTCTCTGATACTATAAAAGAATACCAAGAACTTGATAATTTATATGAAAAAAAGAAATTTATTTCTCACAGTTCTGGAGGTTGGGAAGTCCAACATCAATGTGCCAGCATCTGGCGAGGGCCTTCTTGAAAGCCAACATGAGGAAAACATCCTGTGGCCAAAGAGTAGGAGAAATAGGAAGCCAAGCAAGCCGAAATTTCTTTTATAACAACCTCCTCTCTCTATAAGTGACCCAATCCTGTGATGGTAGCCTAAATCCACCATGGGGGTGGAGTCCTCGTGACCTGCCTCTTAACCATTACAGTGATAATTAAATTTCAACATGAGTTTTGGAGGAGGCATTAAACCATAGCAATCACAAAATCCCTTGGATCCTTTTGGGTTTCCTCACAAGGGCACTCTGCACTTGTCTGTGGGACCAATAACGCTTCCTTGAGTTATCTCAAAGATAAAGCAAACAGATGAACGAGAAGTTATTAGTAGGTAGTGGGCGTTCGTTGAATGCAAACTTCCTTCATGTTGCAGGTACATTGCTACTAACAGAAATAGTTCAGGCTTCTATTTACTTCGAAGAGTTGGTTACAGGCAGGTGATGCAACTTGACATTTGTTCTCACTTTTTATTTGTTGGTTTTATTTCTTAAGACACAAGTCTTTAGATTGTCTCACCCTGTTTTATATGTTCAAGTTTGAGTTCTGTTTGTCATTTTATAAGTTTGGTTAAAAGTAGACTGTGCCATGAATGGTTTTGGTTATTGAAAGACAGACAGGCTGGTGATGGGAACAAGAAGCAGAGCTACAAAAGAGATACAAATAGATACAATAAAATAAAGTTGCAGCACTTCCAATGGCTATTCTTCTAACAGAGCCAGTTTATCATTCTGGTACACATGAAATTTACAGGAGACAAATGGTGTTTGGGGTATGGTGATGGGAAATCATATTTAAATCTATGTCTTGGTGCTACTCTGCTTGTCTCCACATACCATAAGCCTAAAAACTCAAGAAAATAAAAGTCAATTGTTGGGGCTAGGATTGTGGCTCAGTGGTAGAGCACTCGCCTAGCACATACAGAGCTCTGGGTTTGCTCCTCAGCACCACATAAAAATTAATGAATGGAATAAAGATATTGTATCCAACTACAACTAAAAAATAAGTATTAAAAAAAGTTAACCTGCAAGTGCTTAGTAAAAATACAGACTCCTAGGTTTTTCCCTACTGATACTAAATTGCCGAGGTTGGGGTGGGGCCCAAGAATGTGCATTTTATTAACCTCTCCAACTATTTTTGATGTTGGTTGTGCCCTAGGCCAGTGTTCTGGGGACATGGAGACCCAGGCAGCAGCTTGTCATTTGTTAGCCATTTACTGAGTGGTAAGTAGGTGCAAAGCATTTTGGGTAATATAGCCCTTGCTTGCTATGCAGACAGAATAGCAGTTTCTGGCTCTCCAGATTAGGGTCAGGTTCTTGCTTTTTCCTTATTCTCATTTCTCTCTGCACAAGTTTCACATTAGTCTAGAATAAGTTATATACATACCTCTCTATATTGTATATTCTTTGAAGTCTGTTATTTTTTTTTCTACATGTATGTACCTGCAAGACAGTTGGTATTCATTACATGTTGAATCAGTGTATGTACAAGAGTGAATGGTTCAAGGTCATGTAAGAGTTCTGAGACGGAAAAAGTAGGGTGGATCAGGGAAGTAGATTTTGCTGAGAATATCAGGAACTGAGCATTCGAGACCCTGTCTAGCACTATGAAATTTCCCAACCTTTCAGTTACTAAATATTTTAAAGTAAGATAAATTTTAAAGTAAGTTATTTAGTATGTGTATACTTCAGAGAAGTATATATTATCTTTGTTTCCCCTCAAAGAGTCATAGCAAGATTAAGCAGACTAAACATAATTGCTCAATAACATTTGGAAAGCTCAGGGTTTGATTCCAGGATGGAATAAGGTTGCTGTTAGAACTTATTATTTTATTCTTCCTATTCTCTTTTAAAAATTTATTCCATAATATTTGTTTATTTTAAAATGTTTTTAATTGACAAATAATTGGACACATTTATGTGCGATGTTCTGATATAGGTATACATTGTGTAATAATTAAATTCTGGTGTAACATATATTCATCACCTCATACATTTGTCATTCTTTATGATGAGAACATCCAAAATCCTCTCTTCTAGCTATTTTGAAATATACAATATTGTGAAATTTAATCTCCCTACTATGTAGAACACCAGAATTTATTCTTCCTAACTGCAACTTTGTACTCATTATCAATTTGTGTCTATCCCTCTTCTTCCTTCCCTTCCTCACTACTGGTAACCACTATTCTACTCTCTACTTATACTATAAGATCAACTTCTTTGGATTCCGCATATGTGTGAAATCATATGGTATTTTTCTTTCTATGTCTAGCTTATTTTACTTATCATAATGTTCTCCAGGTTTATCCATGCTGCTAATGTCAGGATCTTCCAATTTACAGTGGAATAGTATTTCACTGTGGATATATATATATATATATATATATATACACAAAAATATATAAATATATATATATTTTTTCTCTATCCGGTCATCTGTTGATGGGTACTTCGGTTGATTCCATGTCTTGACTATTGTGAAAAATGCTGCCATTAAAATGAAAGCGCATATATCTTTTTGATATGCTGATTTCACTTCCTTTGGACATATGCTTGGAAGTGGGATTACTGGCATTCTGCTGTCATGTGTAACTAATTAGAACAAATTAAAATTTTTTTAAAAAGCAGCGGGATTACTGGGTCATATGGTATTTCTATTTTTAATTTTTTGAGGACCCTCCATGTGGTTTTTCTTACTTACTACATTCATTTACATCCCCACCGACAGTGTATGGGAGATCCCCTTTCTCTACATCCATGCTTGAATTTATTATTGTTAAACATCTTTTTGATAATAAACATTCTAATTAGGGCAAAGCAATATTTTGTATAAGAACACAATAGTAGAGGGAGTTAAAAGACAAAAAGTAGACAAATAGGATTATAACAGGTAAAAAAAAAAACAACTTCTACACAGCAAAGGAAACAACAGAGTGAAGAGAAAACTTATAGAATGGGAGAAAATATTTGCAAGTGATGTATCTGAAAAGGGGTTAACATCCATATTATGTAAGGAACCCAAACAGATCAATAGAAGAAAACGCTAAGTAATCTGATTAAATATTAGACAATAGACATTTCTCAATAGAAGACATAGAAATAGCCAACATTTATATGAAAAAAAAAAAAGCTCAGTTTCACTACTTATCAGGGAAATGCAAATCAAAAAATCTGTTATTATTATTCAGGGAAATGCAAATCAAAACCTTTTTATTATTCAAATAAGATTTCTGCATCTTGGCAGCATCACACTGAAGAGACACCATCCTTTTACCTTTGGGGTACTGGGTGGGGCTGAGCTGAGAGTAATTGAGAAACTCTCTCTCGCAGAGCAAAGCTCTCACTCCTGCTTTCTTACTTCACTCAGGCCGTTCTCCACTGTTGTGGCACTGCCTGTCTACTTTCCCCTGGTCACTGTGGGTTCCTCATTCTCTGTACTGTATTAGAACTACCTCATCTATCAAATGCCCTTCTCAGATGAAGACTTTTCCCCATGTTAGGTGTGCCAGTCACCTTCACAACTCTCATAAAACTTGTAACTAACTTGTTAGTAAGAGACATATTTCCCTTTTTAAAAATTTTATTTATTATCTATTTATTTATTTCTGGTTTCCTCAGTATATTACAAGCTTTGTGTGTAAGTAGGGGTCATGTTTATTCCCTAATGCTGACTTGATCCCTGAGTTGCTAACTGTGCAATGCAGGCACTGATTGGATGGTTTCCAAGTGCTTTGATCTATATTGTTGAGTTACAGCAGTTTTGTTCCCTTGAGTTTTCTTATTTCTATAACTTCAGCTTTGATTTTGACTCGACCTTGACACCTGTGGCAATTTCTTTCCTGAGGCGCTGCATGTTGGGAACTGGTTTATCTTCTTAGGACTCATGGAACACAATCAATTGTTACTGCTCCTATAAACATTCCATCAGCGTTCTGTCTATCTTGATGGCCTGAAAGAGGGGCAGTGTGTTTCACTGGCTTTGGTTCTCAGAGCTGACTGAGGCTTGTGGCCTGGGAGGCAGGATAGCAAGGTGAGTCTTATCTAGAACTAGTCTATGGCACAATGATTGGACAGGGAAGCGGCATGTTCAAAAGGGCGTGTTCCCTGCATTTAAATGCATTGTGACATAGTTTGAAGATTCAGCCTCAAAGTAGGAGGAGGTGACAGTTTCAGATTTAGGGCCAGTCAGCATCTGTTTTTCCTTTTGGAGTCTGGAACCATTGTAAATTCTTGAAAGAAGAGAATTGAGTTGGACTTGATATTGAGGAGAGTGTGAAGGTAAGAAAAATTTAATTAAGAAAATTCTTTCAAGACAATTCAAATTAGGGAAACTGCTGGTGTGGAAAAATGGAGAATCAAGAAATTTTAAAGCTGCATGTGCCTATATACACTTTACTGTGACTGAAGCAAAGTGTAAAATGAAGTTCAAGTTTGTTTATCATGACAATGGGTATTAAAATATGAGTCACCTATTTACCTCTTTTATTGTTTCTCTTGCTGAGAGAAAACTTTTCAGTTTAAGTAAGTCCCATTTGTTGATTTTTGTTATCAACTTTTGTGCTATGGGTGTCCTATTAAGGAATTTGGAGCCCGACCCTACAATATGTAGATCGGAGCCAACTTTTTCTTCTATCAGACGCAGAGTCTCTGATTTGATATCTAGCTCCTTGATCCACTTTGAGTTAACTTTTGTGCATGGCGAGAGGAGGGGATTCAGTTTCATTTTGTTGCATATGGATTTCCAGTTTTCCCAGCACCATTTGTTGAAGATGCTATCCTCCCTCCATTGCATGCTTTTAGCTCCTTTATCAAATATAAGATAGTTGTAGCTTTGTGGATTAGTCTCTGTGTCCTCTATTCTGTACCATTGGTCCACCCTCCTGTTTTGGTACCAGTACCATGCTGTTTTTGGGAAATGGATGGCACTAGAGCAGATTATGCTTAGTGAAGCTAGCCAGTCCCTAAAAAACAAATACCAAATGTCTTCTTTGATATAATGAGAGCAACTAAGAACAGAGCAGGGAGAAAGAGCAGGAAGAAAAGATTAACATTAAACAGATACATGAGGTGGGATGGAAAGGGAGGGAAAAGGGAAATTGCATGGTAATGGAGGGAGACCCTCATTGTTATACAAAATTACATATAAGAGGTTGTGAGGGGAATGGGAAAATGGGAGGCTTTACCTTTTACAGAGGAGAGACTGCAGTGGAACTCTAGAAACACAGAATGCTTCACAGAATCATCAAAGGCAATGGGAGGTCCTTAAGNGAGAGAGAGAGAGAGAGAGAGAGAGAGAGAGAGAGAAGGGAGAGAGAGAGAGGGAGGAATGAAGAGGGACATGGGTGGTCAGCAAAGGGGCCAATGAGGATATTAGGAATTTTTTTCTTGTCTTCATTCCAGAGGATGATGTTTGGTATTATAGGAGGGACAGGTTTCTTTTGATGGGGGAGGAGTATGATTCTTAGGATGAGCCACATCTAGAGGCTCATCATATTAAGCCACTATCCCCAAAAAAGTACATCTAAGTCTTAATCAGTGACTCATATTTTAAGACACATTGTCATGATAAACAAACTTGAACTTCATTTTACACTTTGCTTCAGTCACAGTAGTGACTGAATGAATCTTTCAGGTGGAATCAGACAGGAAGGGTCCTGAAGGAACTCCTTTCTGTTTCCTACCCTTACTGTTTTCCCCAGGGTTTCTGCTGGCTGCTTGGCAGGTTTGGGTAAATAAAGAAATTGTGTGTTTTTTTTTCCCCCCCAAAGAGAATGTGCCTACAGTGGATTTAGATCTTGTCAAACTCGCCTACTGTACTTAATTTTTACAAGGACTAAGATGGACTTGTAGTTGATAGTAAACAAGGAACAAGATTGATGGGCAGTGGTTTCTAAAAGATAAGAGTGAAGTGATGTTTGAGGATGTGGGCAATTTTTTCTTTCTACAATGAATGTGAAGTAAAATGAATGCCATTTTCATTGCCAGAAATAACTGGATCTGTGTTGGATCCCTTAGTCAGGTGAATATAGCAAACCTGTTGGGACTTTGACTTTGAGCCTTTTAAACATAGAAAGAATGGGACCACCATATTGTTTCAGTTTAAAAGGCCTAAGATACAAAAGTCCTATAACTGAAGTAGGAAGGACTCATTTTTTTGCCCCATCTGAATCACTTCACAGCTTTCTTTAAAAACTATCAGCCGCTTCCCATGGCCTCCTTGTCACATTCCAGTGGGCGTGCTGACAGATGTTGGTCCTTTCAGTCTGTGGGGCATGGTCATGGAGTTGGGTATGGAGGTCTATTTGGCATAGAGCTGCACATTCATCAAGAGTCCTGGTGGTTTCCTGCTTTCCATGACATAGGTGGCATGTTTTACTTCTATGTTCAAAATATTTACAAAGTAATTCTAAACATTTAAAGGCAACAATTTTTATAACCCTGTTTGGCATTTTCTTTCAGTTTTTAATATACTGGGGAGCCTCGGGGAAAAAAATGTGATTCAGTCATCTAACTTTACAGGGTCCCCAATTATTGGTTATACAGACTCTCATAATACGGTCAAAGAGGCTAATGAGGGGGGACTGATCTTCTATAACTAATCACACAAAGAATCCATTAAAGTCAGAGCTGGTTTCCTGAGAAGGTGTAACAGGGCCCACCCTGTTTGGGCCATTGGAGAGGATTTCCTTGAGCATATGAGAAGTCAGCTGAGTTTGGGGCAAGGAAGAATTAAAGTTAGGCCAAGGTAATACGTCTCATGATTAATTAGTTTTTAGGGAAATAGACTGACTCTGGGAAGACTTTCATATTTTGGTTTTGGGTAACTGCATGGAAGCAGTGTTGTTGTTGTTGTTTTTTTTTAGTTGTATTTGGACATTTATTTATTTATATGTGGTGCTGAGGATCAAACCCAGGGCCTCGCACATGGTAGACGAGCGCTCTTCCACTGAGCCACAACCTCAGCTCCGGAGGCAGTGTTGTTAACCAAAAGAAGTAACTGGCCAAAAGTTCCTTTCTTGTAGTGGGTGGGTAGATAAGACGATTAGTTCATTCTGGAGTATGCTGAGTATGAGATGGCCTTTGGGACCTCAGAGTAGAGATGTCATGTAAGTAATTGATCTTGTATTATAAGAACAGAGTTACTCTTGTTCATTTAGAACTTTATAGTATACAACACTACCCAGGTCCAATGGGAACTAGAAAGAATAGATTTATAGTCCCTGCTTTCAATGAGTTTATTCTCTAATTATAGTAAAGAAGATCACCATAGAATAGCCAAGTAACTCTCTAAGGCAATAGCAGATGAAATGTTATAGGCAGCACATGAATCATTTTCAGAGAAATGTTGGGAAGCCTCTTGCTTTTCTGTATTAGTACCCAAGTAGATTTGTTCATTTTGTATTTCCTTTGTTTTACTCTAGTAGTTTGAGGTGATCTGAGGATAGCACAAGCTTATTTGTTAGTTTTGTATGTAATTTGCTTTGGAGTAGCTCATTTTAATTTTATGAGGTGGGTTCAGCTATTTGTCCCATTTAACAGAAAAAGAAACTGAGGCACTAAAAAGGTTAAGTAATTTGACAAAAAACCATGTATCTCATAAATGATAGTTCATATTTCAATTTACTCAGTCTGAATCTAAAACCTCTGCCCCTCATTTTTTATACTATTCTTTTATTCTATCCTTTTAATCACCCATCATTTAAGTTATTTGAAAATGGTATTTTAAGAACTGAATAGTTATTTAATTTTTATGCTGATTTTTGACATTTATGTTGTTCTAATTTGGTTGTTGTAGTTCCAAGTGTATCTGCAGGCTAAATTCCTACAAGTGTTTCCTGTACTAAGGAAAATGTTTAAAGCTCTTCAATCATTTAAAATTCTATTCTAGAAAAGTTAAAGGACATTTTTCAATTTGCAGGGAAATAATTTTCAGCCTCATATGGTTGCTTAGACTAAAACAAACAGGTGCATTCTGTAATACTATGATAAAATGGTGATTAGGATAATGAATCAGATACTGTTAGAGCAGGAACTCCCAATATCGTTGTGGTCTACCTCCTTCGTTTATTAAGAACTAAGGCTCAGTGAAGTTAAGTAACATGCCTCAAACCACAACAAAAGTGTCAGAACAAAAATCTGTTCTTACCACTGTGTGGTGTATAGAGTCTGACACTTAGATGACTTAGATGATTCAAGAGTGCACTGCAATGACCAACTGGGGTCTTGGTTGAGATTTGAGATTTGTAGTATAAGGATCAGATTCATGGTTTCCCTCAAAGCTTCCTGTTATGTTAGAGGATTGTGGAAATGACCCAAGGGGTTGTCTCTTCATGATTCTGTTGATAGTATAATATGTTTTTTAAACAAAGGACTGCTTTCATAATTAAAAATGCACAAAATTCAAGACTGGTTTTCTGTAGTACTATTCAAATACAGAGACTACTTCTGTTTATCAGTCAGAGGTGATTACGATGTGACAATACTATAAATAAAATTCAGTATGCATCTGGCCAGGCAGAGCTAAGCTGTTTTAAAAATAAACCTCAAAATTTCAATAGCTTATGCACGTAGAACATTGCTTTTTGCAAAATCTGGAGGAGGTTGGTTGCCAGTCCTCTCTGTTGTACAAATGCCATGCCCAGGTGCAAAGGCAAGAGTAGAGAAAGAGAAATCACATGCACTTTACTGACACAGCCTGTAAGTGATGTGCACCAATTCAACCCTCAGAAGCCAGAACTAAAACCAAGGTTCCAATCCAACTGGAGGAGAGGCTGAGAAAGTGTGGGGAGGAGCATTAGCAATCTCTAATAGACATTGGTGGTCTCCTTCACACACTGGATTCTTGATATTTTGAAACCTTGAATCTTCAAAAAAAAATTGTTGGTAGTTTCATATCATTTCAAATTTTAAACAAAAAGATCATAGTTTCATATTACTTTCCTTTAAATAAGCTTAAAGGGCAACTGTATGATGAAGTTCATACTAACTTTTTAAGAAATCCTTTTGAACTCTATGATAAAAATAACAAAACATTTGCATAATAGTTGTGAGATCTGGGCAAGTCATTTAACTTCTCTAAACCTGTATCTCAACTGAAAATGGTATAATTCTTCATTTGTGAGTATGTCTCAAAAAGTAAGTTTGAGATGGCATGTAAAATACTTAACATGGTGTCTAAGATGCATGATAACTGTTCCGTGAATGCAGACATTGGTTTTCTTTTATTGGTATTGTTGTCATTGTAGTGGCTCTACTATGCACCCATGATCATCAGAAGTCAGTATAATCTGTGGGGACAAAAGATGTTTTGGCCAGGTTCCAGAAATGAAATGTCTGTCTTCTGGATGTTCTTATCTTTGTAGGTCATGGGGAGTTTCAGAGGTCATGCCCTCCCTGGAACCTTCTTCTTTGTCATGGGCCTTTGGTGGAGTACAAAGACTCTTTTGAAGTATGTCTGCAAAAAGCACAAGCGGACCTGCTACCTTAGTTCCAAAGCATTATTCCATCGAGTAGAAATTTTGGAGGGAGTTGTAATAGTTGCCATGGCTTTTACTGGTGAGTGGACCATTTCTGTTTTATTTTCTCCTTCTGAGTATTTTCATATGCAAAGAGAAGCAAAATTACAAAATCACTAAAATGAATTTGTATTAAAAAATCTCAATACATATTCTGATTATAGTGTCTATCTTATATAATTTGTTAGATAGGTGATACTTCATGTTCACACAAAGCCTTAATGAATTAGCCTTAGTAGTTAATTTACTTATCCGGTCAAGGTAAATTGCCCTGTAGAATGGATTGGAGCCTCTGAAATAATTGTTATGAATTGTTCAGATTCTTGAGGAAAAAAAAAACCCTAACAGGAATGATACCAAATAATACCAAACCCTAACAAATGATACCAAAATAATCAAGTGATCATGGGAAATTTTCAGTAATAAATTGTTGCCAATAGGCTGTAGAAAGGGGTCAGGGCTGAGGAAGACCTTGCTTCACACATTCATCCTTTTTTCTGTTTTTCTGAATTGGAGAAGGTTAAGGCAGGTAGCTTCTTAAGGACCTCCCATTGCCTTTGAGGATTCTGTGAAGCATTCTGTGTTTCTAGAGTTCCACTGCAGTCTCTCCTCTGTAAAAGGTAAAGCCTCCCATTTTCCCATTAGATTTTTTTCATGACACCAGGTATTTGCTATGGCCATCAAATTGAAGTGCAACTGTTCCCAAAGAGATTAACAAATAAAGCAGCATCACTGAGAAAATTAAACTTACGCATAACTGACTTAGATCATACTCTCTGTCTGGGCCTTCTCAGTTATCCTTAATTAGGAGAAAAGCTGAATTCTTTAGCATTTTTACTGGGAATCAAGGACAACTCCCTATTTTGTGGCAACTACTCAAAGATTCAGTATCCAGGAAGGAAGTAATTAGCCTTTATAATATTGACCTTGAAAATATAAACTCCCAAATCATTCAGGATTTACGTTAGTCATTAGATTGGAATAGGTAGTTGAACTAAAATCATCAGCATTGAATATATGAAATAGCTGTTTGATTCATATGGCTTTCTTTTATGAAAAGTGGTCCAAATCAGCATTTGAACCTGTAAAATAAGGGTAAAGCATCAGTGCTAGGCTGTTAGGAAATAGCTCCAAGAGAAGAATTAATGATGTAAGGAAGTCAGTAGATTGGAATAGTCATTGCACACGTCCTCTTGCCTCTTCATGCATGCTGGGGAAAATTGTGGAGAGGGTTGCTAAAACTGCCATGTTTCTCTACAGGCATGGCTGGGGAACAGTTTATTCCTGGAGGGCCCTACCTGACCTTATATAAAGAAGGCCAGTGGAACCAACTCCTCGGCTGGCATCACTTCACCATGTATTTCTTTTTTGGGATGCTGGGTGTGGCTAACATCTTATGTTTCACCATCGGTTCACTTCCAGTCTCCTTAACCAAGTTAATGTTGTCAAATGCCTTATTTGTGGAGGGTAAGTATGGGTGGTATTTTCCTGTCCTTTTCTCTGTTAGTGGGTGTTTGTGTGACCCTTTATAACAATGTATCTTTGCTGTCTTGTTGCAGCTGTGATTGGGGGAGCTGTAATGGGATATTTGATGTCCTAGGTAGGGTGCCAAAGACCTTCCCTCCTGACCTGTTTAGTAGAATTGGGCAAGGACAGTCGTTCAAGAGTGTTTTATTCACATTTCACATCTGTCTTAAAAGAATCACCTGTAATGATTCCTTACAGGTTGTCCTGTAGATTTTTATTTCCACTGAATTCTGAAAACTGAATTCAGAGTCATGGTATATGAATATCCCAAAATAGGTCAATCACTCAAAGCAGAAAGGCTTCCACTGTCTACTAATCAGCTTTTAAAATACTGATAAAGTAAACCTCTGCTCTAATATGATTAGTAGAATTGAAAAAATTCAGTAACATAAAAATTTGAGGTCCTAATTTTGAGAGGTTCATGAAAAATAATAGGCTTTGTTCAATTGTTTTCCTGTTTGTGTGAGAGGGGGTAGGGAGTAAAATCGAGTGTTTACTGATTTATTTTCATTTATTACATATAAAAGAAATAGACTGATTATGGAACTACAAAAGCCCCAAATGCCTCCCTTTCCTCCCACATATGAAGATAAGAACTTCTGCCTAATCCTCTGAGAATAGAGCTGAATGAAAGATGGGTGCCAACAACCAGAAGTGTGGTTCTTGTTCTCTCCAGGTGTTACTATGTTTTGAACGAACATCTTTTCCATTTTATCTAAAGTAAAATGATTAGGATGGAGCTGGAATCTGTCTGTGGAATAAAAAAAAAATGCAGTTAGGTAAACTTGTCATACTTGGAAGGTCCACCCTTGTGACTTATGGATGTGTTTCTTTCTTCCCTGAGCTGGTTCCTCAGAGCAAGGCTTCAGCTTCAGCCTGCTCTTCTCTGTAGTCACCTTAATTACAGCTCTCTGCCCTATCATATTTATTATTCATCATCTTGTATAGTTGGTGATTTAAAATTTAGTTAGTGGAGAATGTCATGGTGTGTTAGAAGACAGAGTAAAGGTTGGAGAAGGGAAAATATTAGATTCTGAGGAGGCAGCGATGACTCCAAAAATGCAAGAATGCATTCTGGTGAGCAGCAGTGGGGACATGATTTTTGGACAATTGTGTGTGTATAGAAACTTCTGTGGGCAGAGAGAGGGAGTGAGACAAGCAGTGGGCAGCATTTGGTTTCATTGACAAAAACAAACTGTTTCCCTCCCTCAATTAGCTTTCATCTTCTACAACCACACTCATGGCCGGGAAATGCTGGACATCTTTGTGCACCAGCTGCTGTTCTTGGCCATCTTTTTGACAGCCCTGGTGGCCTTCATGGAGTTCCTCATACGGAACAATGTACTTCTGGAACTCCTGCGGTCAAGCCTCATCCTGCTACAGGGGAGCTGGTTCTGGCAGGTGAGTAGGGGTCTCCAGCTAATCTACCCATCATCTCTACCTATAGTTTCTGTTCTTATTTGATAGGGCAATTTGCTCTAGGCTCCAGAAATTTCCTTCCAGTGTGTTGTCTGTAGGGAGAATGTGGGCCTCTGAGAAGTGATGTTCTTCAAATACTCAGTGTCTCTGTTGGGATCATTGTCAGAGCAACTGGGCAGGAATCTAGGTGTGTAATTCTTCCTCACACATCTGAATATGTGAGAACTCTGCGCTGATGCTGTTAGTCAGAAGCAGATCATGATGCTAAAACTACTTAAAGCCTAATGGGTAGGGTAGTAAGCTTGAAAAATACATGGGAGGCAGGAAAGAGGAAACTAATATTTATTTATTGAGAAACAACTATATGTTGGCCATGGTGCTGGATTTTTTATGCACACATGATTTTATTCTGTCTTTACAACAATCTGGAAGTTAGGTACTATCATTTCTAATTTACCGATAGGAAGATTCAGAGAGACTAAGTTACTTTCTCAAGCTCACACTATAAGAGGAGTGAGGATTTGAATCTGGATTTGTCTGACAACAACAAATTCCAGGCTTTTTCCACTTTATGATGTCAACTCCATAATCATGGTGTGTTGTCGAAAGTATGAACTCAGGTCAGTGGATATATATTTTATAAAGTCTCATAAATCATTATCTAATACACAAATGTAGATGTAAAGAAAGTCTGGGATGGAAAAAGAATGTGGTTTAATTAGGGAAACCTTCTTAGAAGAGATGTTTAGTTACCAGAGAGCAGAAGACTTGGCATGATGAAGTTATTTCAGAGATTTGTATGTCATATGACAAATAATAAGACAGCATTGGGAGGTGAGGAAAGGAGAATTATAATGGTCAAAACAGGGTAGGAAAGATGCGGCATTTCAATATGTCAAGGAGGGGCTAGGGCTGTAGCTCAGTGGTAAAGTGCCTACCTAACATGTGTGAGGCACTAGGTTCAAGCCTCAGCACCACATTACAATAAATAAATAAATAAATAAATGTATTGAGTGCATTTACAACTAAAAAAATTAAAAATAAATAAATATGTCAGGGAGTAGAAAGGCTGTTGTTGGAGCAAGGAGGGGATACATTAAAGGGTCATTTTGAAAAAGTATTACAGAAAAAAAAGACAAATACCCTATAATGTGATGAAGGTGATAACTGGTAATTTAACCAGCTCTTATACAGAAGTTATATGTTAGATTATTTAAGAACTAAGGCTGTTAAATATAAGCTGCATGTTAGTTTTCTAGTGGGAACACTCATTGAATAAATAGAATGTTATGTAAAACATTTTTTAATAAGATAACTTCTGCTTAAGAAGACACAATGAGTTTATGACAGAGTTTATCTTATCTGCTCCAGACATATAACAATGACAGATAAAACATTTTGAAATCCTAGAAAATAAAAAGGAAAAGAAAAATTTTAAAAGAAATAAAAATAAATAATAAAGTAAAAAAAAAAAAACATTAGACTACACTTAAGCAAAACAAACACAGGAAAAGAATCTTGGGGGCCAGATGCAGAACAGAAATGCACAGCAGGAATAGAGCTGAGCTATCTGCATGTTGGTTCTAGGTCCAGAGCAGACAGTTATGAATTGTTGTTGTGGGATGGAACCAGACTCTTGGAACTCCTAAATTTTGTCATTTGTGTATTTTATTTTCCTATTTTTTTCATCTGATTGATCTCTCACTGTCTTAGAAGTCCGTTTAAAGATATATATGATAATTACGATCTTTTCAATTTCTCATTTTCAGGTTTGCTTCCTTGTCATGCTATCTTTTGCTTCTCTCTTTTTTTCAGTTGAATGATGATCCTCATTCATTCTCAATCTTTCTTGTTTTAAGATAAATACATTTAAGGCTATAAATTTCCCTCTCAATACTACTATAGCTGCCCTTTTGGGTTATTTTGAATGTTGCCATTTCCACTTACATTCCTATTAACTTATGTTCCTTATGTGTGTACATTTGTGTGTGTGGTGCTGGGGATTGAATCCAGGACATTCATGCATAGTAAGCACATGCTGACCACTGAATTATACCTTTAGTCTGAGGAAAATACTTTTAAGTTTTCAAATGTATTCTTTTTCTTAATATTATTCATTTCTAATATAATTGCTCTGTGGTCAGATAACATGTTTTCTTTGAGACCTGTTGAGACTTTCTTTGGGATATAGCCTGATGTCAGTGGTTGTAAAACAAACAAACAAACAAAAAAAACTCAATGTATTTGAAAAGAAAGTATATCATTTATTTGTTGAGTTCAGATTCTACATTGTATTAATCAGCTTTCCTTTACTGTAACAAACTGAACTGATCAACCTAAAAAGAGAAAAAAAGGTTTATTTTGACCCATAGTTTCAGAAGTTGAAGTCCATGATCAGTTTGGTCCATGTGGGAAGGTAGCATATCATGGTGGGAACATGTTGGGGAGCAAAGCTACTCACTTCATGATATGGAAATGAAAGAGAAAAAGAAGAAGAGACCAAAGTCCCATAATCTCCCTTGAATATATGCCTCCAGTGGTATAAGGGCCTCACACCACAGTTCACATCCTAAAGGCTTCACCACCTCTCAGTAGCTCTACCCTGGGAGCAAGTCTTTACCACTTAAACCTTTGGGGGACATTTAGGATCCAAATGTACACATATATTTACTAGATCAATTTTGTTAAAGAGCTTAATGTTCACATAAATATAGTAAGAACAAAAGGGAACTCCAAAGAGAGTTGAAGGAATGAATTATAAAAATAAGAGTAGAACTAATAAGTGATTCATGAGGAGCATAGAACTTAGTTTTGCTCTTATCTTTATAAGTTAACCACATCATGCAATTTCAGTTAATAATTAATGATTAATTAAGTCTGATGGAGGAAGATGTATATATCTCAACTGAGAATAAGTTGGCTTAATTTCCCCCTTTTGACAGAGAAATGTTTTCATATTTCTTCAAAAGCTTTTCTAAGGAAGAGCTTTGAGATTAAAAAGACTAGACAAAACTCTATGATAATTTGGAAGTGTTTTCACCTACCAATATGTCTACACCAGTTTCCTGTTAGGCCTGGTGGCCAATCTGAATAATTCTGGAGCCTTAGAAAAAGTGAAAACACACTGTGAAAAGGGAAAAATGAGATTCCAGTGTAAAAACACACACACCAATAAAAATGTCAGTTTAGCAATAGTAACTCTCCCACTCTTAGATTCCTTTGAAACAAAACATTTCCAGGATGTTTATGGCCAAGACTCTGTCTTAAGCTAACAATTTTATGTTGTGATTTTCTTTTCATCATATATTTCTTCTTACCACTTCTCCATGTGTGGCTAATACTAAGAATAAACTAGTATGCAATCAAGTTATTGTGTAATATTCAAATGAGTGGGAATTTCCCTCCCAATCGGTGAAAACTGGTTTTCTTCCTGAACCAGTTTACATTTAAAATGTTTTCTCAATAACTTAACCACATTATGCAATTTCTTTTTTTTTAAATTTTTTATTGTTGGTTGTTCAAAACATTACAAATTTCTTGACATATCATATTCCACACTTTGATTCAAGTGGGTTATGAACTCCCACCTTCACCCCATACACAGATTGCAGAATCACATCAGTTACACATCCATTGATTTACATATTGCCATACTAGTGTCTGTTGTG
>NW_025999968.1:18520071-18539411 GCF_001458135.2 Marmota marmota marmota | reverse complement strand
CCCGTGCTCGGTGTTCGCTCCGATAAGATCAGGTTCTAAGAAGCCCCCAGGCACTGAACCCTAGCAATCTGTCTGCAAGCCACAGGCGAATGGCAGCCTGAAATTACCTGTTCTATGGCTGAATGAGCTGCGGTCAGTCCCACATTATGCAATTTCAAAAATAAAATTCTTCAGGTCCCTGCATTCCATGAGTCATGTTTTCCTCGTGGCTCTGTATGGGAGAATATGTCCATAGCTCACCTTGTGCTTTGCCCCTCCCAATCTCCTTCTCATCCTCCTTAAGCCGAGGTACATGCAGAGGATGTGGAAATTGTCCCTGTTGTTGTCACTTCTTGTTAGTTTGGACAGTTGTTTCCTCTGTGTCTTCCAGCTCCAATACCACCCTCTCCCCTAACTAAAACCAGCCTTGTTTTGTCTTTAAGACAAAAACTCATTCTATAATGTCAAAAAGACCCAACTAAGCAGTAGCTGTCTGAGGTCTGATACTTCAGATCAAACACTTGTATAGGCTTATAGTGTTGAAATAAATGATTGGTTAAAAATTTCTTAAAAAAATAGGAAATTTACACTCAACTATAGAATGTTGGTCCCTGACTTATTGCTTATTAGAGAAGATAGTTATTTATGATTTAAATGTGATACTAATGAGCTTAAACTAATCAAAAACAGATGATCAGGAGTGGCATACAAGATATAGCAAAAAAAAGTTGCAGGCATTTTTTTTTCTTAGAATTTCAGATTAGAAAGCAAATTAGGGCAGCAGATAAAAGTGCAGTGAGTTGAGGCTGGGGCTGTACCTCAGTGGCAGAGCGCTCGCCCAGCATGTGTGAGGCTCTGGGGTCTATCCTCAGCACCAGATACAAAAATAAATAATAAAAATAAAGGCATGAGATGAAATCTTAGAGTGGTTTTGCTTTGCATTTCTCTAATTGCTAGTGATGATGAATATTTTTTCATAAATTTTTTGATTGATTATATATCATCTTCTGAGAAGTGTCTGTTCAGGTTCTTGGCCCATTTATTGATTGGGTTATTTATTTTTTATTTTTTTTGGTGTCCTTAGCTTTTTGAGTTCTTTTTTAAAAATATTTATTTCTTTTTTAGTTTTAGGTGGACACAATATCTTTATTTTACATTTATGTGGTGCTGAGGATTGAACGCAGTGCCCTGCACATGCTAGGCGAGAGCTCTACCACTGAGCCACAAACCCAGCCCTTGAGTTCTTTATATACCCTAGAGATTAGTGGTCTATCTTATGTGTGAGGGGTAAAGATTTGCTCCCTTTCTGTAGGCTCTCTATTCACCTCACAGACTGTTTCTTTTGCTGAGAAGAAACTTTTTAGTTTGAGTTCATCCCATTTATTGATTCTTGATTTTAATTCTTGCGCCAAAGGAGTCTTATTAAGGAAGTTGGGGTGTAATCCCACATGATGGAGATTAGGGTCTACTTTTTCTTCTATTAGATGCAGAGTCTCTGGTTTTATTCCTAAATCCTTGATCCATTTTGAGTCACTCCAATCAGAAGAGCAGCTATTATGAAGACAAACAACAATAAGTGTTGGTGAGGATGTGGGGAAAAAGGTTCACTCATACACTGCTGGTGGGACTGCAAATTGGTGCAGCCAATATGGAAAGCAGTTTGGAGATTTCTTGGAAAACTAGGAATGGAACCACCATTTGACCAAGCTATCCTTTCCTCAGTCTATACCCAAAGGACTTAAAAACAGCATACTATAGGGACACAGCCACATCAATGTTTATAGCAGCACAATTCACAATTGCTAAATTGTAGAACCAACCTAGATGCCCTTGAGTAGATGAATGGATTAAAAAAATGGGGCATAATGGAATATTACTCAGCAATAAAAGAGAATAAAATCATGGTATTTGCAGGTAAATGGATGGCGTTAGAGAAGATAATGCTAAGTGAAGTTAGCCAATCCCCAAGACCAAATGCCAAATGTTTTCTTTGATATAAGGAGGCTGACTCATAGTGGAGTAGGGAGGGGGAGCATGGGAGGAATAGAGGAACCCTAAGTAGGGCAGAGGGGTGGGAGGGGAAGAGAGTGGGGACATGGGGTTAGAAATGATGGTGGAATGTGATGGACATTATTATCCAAAGTACATGTATAAAGACATGAATTGGTGTTAATGTACTTTGTATACAACCAGAGATATGAAAAATTGTCCTCTATATGTGTAATAAGAATTGTAATGTATTCCACTGTCATATAAATAAAAAATTAGTTAGAAAAATAAAGACATGATGTCTATCTACAACTACAAAAAAAATCTAAAAGAAAGGTGCAGTGAGTGATTTTTATATTTAAAAGAGTATCTTGGGGCTGGGGATGTGGCTCAAGCGGTAGCGTGCTCGCCTGGCATGCGTGGGGCCCGGGTTTGATCCTCAGCACCACATAAAACAAAGATGTTGTGTCCGCCGAAAACTAAAAAATAAATATTAAAATTCTCATTCTCATTCTCTCTCTCTCTTTCTCTCTCTCTCTCTCTTAAAAAAAGAGTATCTAATGATTTTGTATTGGCAAATATTTTAAACTCACTTATTTTGGAGCAGATTCTTAAGGATGTTTCTATATACAAGGTCATATCATTTGTAATATATATAGTTTTACTTCTTCCTTTCTAATGAGTATTTTTAATTTTCTTTGCATATTGTTCTGGCTAGAATTTCTAGTACAATGTTGAATAGAAGTGATGAAAGCTGACATCTATGTGTTGTTCCTGGTCTTAAAGGGAAAACTTTCTTTCACCCTTAAGTATAATGTTATCCATGGGAATTTATTTCTTTTAAAAACTTTTTGGACTCTAATTCTGAAATAACAGAGTGAACTGCACAATGTAGAAACCTAAGACATTTGGAAAGACCACCCATCCCCCGAGAGAATTATTATTCTTATTTTGAAAATTAATTAGTAAATGTCCTTTTAATTTTTATTTCCAAAAATATGACTTGGTGGATACTGTCTATATGTTACTAAACAAGCAACTGAGCTTGATGTTTTTTTTTTTTCTGTGACAACTTAGTGAGTTATCTTAGTTAAGCAATTGGAAATGCACATTTTTAAGAATATGGTTGGTTATTTTAATATGTGCAATTTTGTTTTAAATTGCAGATTGGTTTTGTCCTGTATCCCCCCAGTGGAGGTCCTGCATGGGATCTGGTGGATCATGACAACAGTATGTTTCTCACCATATGCTTTTGTTGGCATTATGCATTGGCCTATATCATCATTGGAGTGAATTATGCTTTTGTCACCTGGTAAGTTAGTGAATTTTGTTCATGGACGTTTCCTTTCTTGGTGTATTATCTGATGGTCAACACTTCACAGTGTTCAACTTAAAATTCAAAAGAAGATTTTATTCCGTACCATCCTATAAGACAGGGTAGCATAGCAAAAAATTATCAAACACAGAAACTGCCACTTAAAGAATACATATGTGCTGTTTTAAAGTTGGAATAGCTCAGTGGTGTCTCTGCTGTGCCACTGACAGCACTCTTCTGTGCCTACATATCTTTGCATATGCCGTTCCCTCTTGTGAATGGTGTAACCTCATCTGCAGTGAATCTTCCATTTAACCATGCTCACACACTTTAACTATAGCACCTTTTGTTAGTTTTTCATCTCTGTGACCAAAATAGCTGATACCAACAACTTAAAGGAGGAAAGATTTTTTATAGCTCATGGATTTCAGAGAATCCAGTCCACGATTGGCCAGCTCCATTGCTCTGGGCCTGAGGTGAGGCAGAACACTGGTGCAAAGGCACATCAGAAGAAAGCTTCTCAGCTCATGGTAGCTGGGAAGCAGAATGAGGGCCAGAGGAAGGGGCCAGAGAGAAGGCAAAATCTTCCAGGATATGCCCCCAGTGACCTACTTCCTCCAACTAGTCCTTTCAGCCATCAGTGGATTGATCTACTGATGAAGTTAGAGTTTGCATGATTCAGTCACTTCCCAAAAGGCCCCACCTCTGAACACATGAGACATTCCAGATCCAATCCATAACACACTCCTTAAGCTTGGAGACTTTTGTTTGTTTGTTTTTAACCAATTTGTATGAGTCCCATTAAATTTGAGTGCTTGGTTAATTTGTCATTGATTCTAATATTTCTAAAAGTTGAGTGACACAAGCTTTTTTTTTTTTTTAATAAGAATTCTGATACAACATTCCATGAACAGGTGAGGAGAAATAGACTGAAAAGAAAGCATATTCCTCACTCTTGTATCACTTGGTGGTATTACTTCAGGTCAATTGATCCCTAAATCTCAATTTTTTTTTGTTTACAAAGCAGGGTTAATAAGAGTACCTAAATGAGATTGTGTATTTTAATGGCTCAAGACATAATATGAATTCAATAATCGCTGTTGTCTTCTTGCTGTTCTTGATCTTCTCCTCCTTTTCCTTCTCCTCCTCCTTTGGTATTAAAAAAAATGAATGAGGTGTAGACTCTAGACCTGGTCTTTGAGGAATTTTAGTCCTGTAGATGGCACTAAATTAGAGAGATGATGAAAATGCAGTACAATGAACGGAAATAGAAGAATAAAGTGCTGTTAGAGCTCGGAGCAGGCTACTCACCATCAAAACTTAAGCTGAAGCTGGAAGATGAGCAGGAATTAAAAGTAGTTGTCATGGCTCTTCTCTCCAAGGCAGCTGGTGCCAAGCCACAACTGACTTGGCTGATGCCAATTACCAGGCATGAAAGCTTCAGCACCTAATCCTTTGGACTTGAGCACTGATTAAAATGTTCTCTGCCTGCAGTGTTCTAAATCTAGTGTTCAGTATGGTAGCCACTAGCTACTGGTCACATGAAAATGGGATTAGTGCCACATTAATTTTAGTTAATTCTGCCTGGGGTTGTGGCTCAGTGGCAGAGTGTTACTTTGCATGTGTGAAGCACTGGGTTTGATCCTCAGCACCACATATAAATAAATAAACATAAAGATATTGTGTCCATGTGTAACTAAAAAATCTTAACTTTTTAAAATTAATTCAATTATCTATGTGGATGGTGGCTAACACATCTATCAGTTTCTCTAGATTCCTACTATCCGATTTAGCCTAGTGGCTGCTTGTAGGCTCAGTGGTGTCTCAGCCTGTGCTGGAACCAGTTTTCCACTCTCTAGACATGAATCCTAGGTAACCCCTCCTGCTCTGTGCTTCTTTGTGATTTACTGCTGAAGCCACTCTGGCACTGTGGCTCTGAAGAAACTATCCCCTTGCCCAGCTCCCAGATGTCCCTTAGGGTTTGGGTCAGACCACTTTGATCTGTACTTTCCTGGGTACTGTGTAATTCTGCTTTCTCATTCACCTAAATATGCGATGAGCTCTTTGTTAAGGCTGGCTCTGCCACTGAGTGAAACTTGACTTCTTCCTCTGTTGTTCTAGGCTGACATCTGGGCCTCATCTCCTTAGGGGCTGGGCAGCCTCCTGGAACAGTACCAGAGTTCAAGGAAATTCTCTACCTCATGTCAGCTCCTCTCCAGAGCCAAAAGAAGACTACTGTCTCTTCCTGTTTCAAAAATCTTCAGACGCCTAATGAACTTCTTATTCCCTTGCTATTTTCTATAAACCAGAAACTACATTCTTATTTTTCAACCTCTCCCTTTCCCCACCACATGCTATTCTAATCTTTTTGACCAGACAGTTCCCTCTACCTGGTATATTCACATTAAATGCATATCTCTTCTATGGATGCTTCTGTGATTCCTCTAGCCCTTGCTTGTCTCCCTTTCCTAAGTTTTTTTTTTTTTTAATCAATTTATTCTCCACCAGACATTTTAAAAGTTGTGATCTATCTGGTGAAGTTGACTACCATGATGCTGATCAGTCAGCTCTCCATCACTGTGACAGAATACCAGAAACAAACAACTTAACAGAAGAAAGATTTATTTCTGCTCAAGGTTTCAGAGATTTCAGTTCATGGGCAGCTAGCTTCATTGCTTTTAGGCCTGAGGTGAGACAGAACATTGTGATGGGGAGCATGATGAGGGAGCAAAGCTGCTAATCTCAGGGCAGCTAGGAAGCAAAGAGAGAGGAAAGGTCAATAGTCCCAATATACCCTTAAAGGGCACATCCCCAATAACCTACTTCCTCCGACTAGACCTGCCTCCTAAATGTTCTACCAACTCCCAATAGTACCATCAGCTGGGGAAAAGCTTTTAACATGAGCTTTTGGGAGACATTTAAGATCTAAATCATAACATTTTTCTCCTGGGCCCCTAAGGCTCATGTCCATCTCACATGCAATATACAGTCACAATATTGCAATATCCATCCATTGCAATACCATCTGCAAGAATCTTCAAAGTCTTAACAGTTCCAGTATTGCTCAAAGGTCTAAATCCAAAGTCTCCTCTGAGAAGCCAAGCAAACTCTTAGCTGAGAGTCCCTGTAAATGTCAAAATAAAGTTAGATATATCCAATATATCATGGTACAAAGTAAACATTTCCATTCCAAATAGGAGAAATGGAGACTAGAACAAAGGGATGAGACAAAATCAAGACTGAAACCCAAGACGGCAAATATTAAATTCTGTAGTTCCATGTCCAGTATCTGGAGCACATGGTACCATGATGTGAGCTTCAAAAGACTTGGACAGTCGCACCCCTATGGCTTTAGTGGCTGCAGCCAACATGACACTATTGTGGGGTAGCTTTGCTTATTGCCTGCAGCCACCCTTGGCAGGTGCTTCACATTCCTGGCATCTCTAACTTCCTGGGGTCTCCAATGCAGCTTCAGCTTCATGCTTATAGCTATATGCATCACCTTCTCAAGGGATACCTGTATGGATTCTGACTCACACTACCGATACTCTCAGGTCTTCTTTGAAATTTTGGTGGAATCCCACAGCTCTTTCTGCATGACTACAAAACCACCATCACATGGATGATGCCAAAGTCTTCTGCTAACTCAAGCAGTAGCTAGGTCCACTTGGACCATAGCTGCAGTGTCCTCGAAATGCCCAGATGGCTGAGCACAGTAAAACAAATCCTGAGGAAACAACTTGCTGTTTGGCCCTGTGTACTCATGGGACCCCGATGCTCTCATGCAATGAAAGGCTTACATTTTTAAACCTTTGAACCTGCAACTGGTAGAGTCTCATTGATTCCTGAGGCGCCCTCAAGGCACCTTTCCTATTGTCTCAATGCAAAGTTTTTGGCTTCTTTTTGATGGTGCAAATCTCTTTAACAACTACACCCTCCTTGACCATAACTTTACATACACTACTTTTCTGGCAAACTGCAAGTTTTTCAAAACTTTCTGTTCAGCTTTATATGCTCTCAATTGTCTCTAGAAATCTGGCTCAGAGCCTCCATCAGTACCTACGCCACAGTCTGAAGTCTGTGATGCCTTGAAATTTCCTCTGCTATACACACTTGTTCATCACTTTGAAACTCAGAGAAATGTAGACAAGTCCTTTGCCAAAATGTAAGATGAATGGCTAGGGACCAGGTCTTTACCATATGACTTCTTGGGGGATTTTAAAGATCCAAACCACAATAATTCATGTGTGTTTGTTTTATCTGCCAGCTATATTGTATTGTATTGTGGTAAAGATCCTTTTCATATTCCCATACCTCTTTTACATTGACAAATTATATATATATATATATATATATATATATATATAGATATATATAGATATAGATATAGATATATATAGATATAGATAGATAGTAAGTGTTCAATAAACACTTGTTTGCTGTGATCTCAGAACTTCTTAAGTGGAGTCTATATTTGTAAATCATGCTTCATATGCTATTTAGTTTGCTCTCATATTGCTATTGGTAAGATAAAAACAAGAGTTCATTTTTTTTCTGAACTATTTGGATTTAAACTTTAGCAACAACTAAAAATATATTATTAAGATTCATGAGTGTCTTTCAGTGAGGTCACATGAATGGTTAATTTACTCCTGAATTTCAAGGTAAAGATCCTTGAAAATCCACTGGTCAGGGCCTGAGTGATTCAGAAGTTATCCACAAATGATGAAGTGTTAGAACACACATCAGAATTTGTTTGATATAGCACAGAGATCATTACGAAAGCACAACTAGGTTATGAATCCCCAAATCTCTGGAAGATGAACCTATACTTCCCAGCTCTTTAGAACAACAGTTTAAATATTGCCTCATTCAATCCTGTGCCTTCACTCTTTATTATGATAGTTTATAGGTGGGAACTATCTGGAATTCTTATTCCATGTTTTACTGTGTCTCACATTTAAACACTACTGTTGCACAGAACTGTTTCAGGAGACCCTTTCTATAAGTAGGAGACTATTTCCTATTTACAGATTGGTATTCCAAGCAATGATTCATGTGATCCATTTTGAAGAACAAAATAGAGATACCTGAATTGTGCTTATGATAGCTTCATGGAAATGCACCTATTGTCTCAGCTCGGCAGTTTCATATATAAATTGAAGAAAATATATGAAAGGAAAATGGCATATGTATCCTGACCTTAGTTCCTGGGCTTTGCACCATTTGAGTAACTAGCAATTTTTTATACTTCCTTTTTACTACTCTCTCAATGTGTCCCTGATGCATTTTTGCATGTGCAAAATCTAGAACTACAGCTGGCAGAAAGAGCCTGATAAAGGTGTCTCACTATGTCTCAGCTTGGTGATGGGGTAACAGCAGATAGAACCAGAGAAGAGTCAAATTATGATGCAATTAATGTGTAAGAAGCAGCCATGAATTGTTTTACTTTCCACCAGAGTCTTCAGGAATGAAACTACTCAATTAAATAATCCATTTCATTTCCCATGTGTTGAAAATGTGCCTGGAGTGTACATCTGGAAATAAGATGTAGTTTTCAAAAAATAAAAAAATAAATGACAGAAATCCTCTTCAGCCTTTGACTTGTCAAAGGGAATTGGTCTTTCATGAGAAGGCCAATTGAAAGAGAAGGATTGAGGACAGTGGGGGCAATATCAATAGTCAGTAATCAAGGGTAATGATTTGCAGCAGTTCTTTTAGTTCTTGAGTCAACAGATGTTACTAATACTGCCTAGTTATTGTTGTCTGCTGAGTTGGAAATGACAGAATAATTAGCCTCTATGAACAGATGAGGGTCATTGATTTATCAAATGTGTGTGGAGCCACTATTACATAACAGACATTGGTTCAGACTCTGGCTAGCATTAGGGGAGCAAACAAGTAAACTGAAGCTTTACTGGGATCCAGAGCACGGGGAAAGGCATGACATATTGATAAGATAGGCCAGAACTTCATCAGAAGAAGGCAGAAAATGTTTCAAGATAAAAATAGGCTGTTGGAGTTTTTCATAATAGAATAATTTTGGTGATTTGGTTTATCAAATTTGTTTGCACATTCTATGTATTTTTGGAAGTTATGTTTTATTGATGTGGTCACAGTGCAATGTTCTTATGATAATCATGCACAGGAAAAGCTTTGCACAGTTCTTATTAATAGTCTTTTGATTACATTAGAGAAGTGAAGAGCCTGTGGGGGCTTTTGCCGCTAAGAAGCTTTAGATCTTCAAGTGTCAAGCATTGAAACTGCTACTCTCCACAAACCCACATTTTAGATTCTCTTAACCTATGGATAGGGTCACAAGGTAAAGAGAACTTCTCTGAACTTAATTCATCATGGACAGGGCCATCTCGTGCAGTTAAGTGTGGCCTGTGCCCTACATACAAGCACGTCTCTGAAGGGACAAGTAAGGGCTGAATTCTAGCCAGACTTGGCATGGGGCTTGCCTTGGGTGCCAGCCCTAGGGAAGGAGGTGACTTCCTGCTTTTCCTTTACAGGGGAGGACATCTTTTTTTGCATTCACTGATAGGTATGGCTTTGATAGAGAAGCTCCACTGATCTGTTTCAGATTCTCTTTTGTTTGTTTTAGAAATGATCAAAGTTATCTTCTGATGCCCAATTAAATAATAGCATACTACATTTGAAAGTCACATTTTATCATTTTACTTATAACCTGATTTAATCTACAATCATGCTCATGTAACTCCAAGCCAAATGAAAACAATTTTCCTTTTTGGGATGCTTCCCCTATTCACACAAACAATCTGGAGGTTTATAGGTAAATGATGCTCTCAGTTTTCATTTTAAACATCATCTAACAGAGAGGATTTTCTGTTTCCTCAGGTTGGTGAAATCTAGACTTAGGAGGCTCTGCCCCTCAGAAGTTGGACTCCTGAAAAATGTTGAACGAGAACAAGAATCAGAAGAGGAGATGTGATTTTGATGGGCATCTAGTCTATCTAGATAAACCTATTCTCTTTTGCATTGTCTTTGCTCATGGTTTTGTTTTTTGACCTTTTGTTGGAGATCAACAGGCAGAGGATGACTGTTGTTTGTATTTCTAATTTAGTTAAAGTATTTGAGTTTAAATGTTTTATTTTAGCTTTGAGAATACTTTGGGTGATAAGTTCATTTTGCACAGAATTATATTCAGGGGCTAGAATGAATTTTCTCACATCACATATCGTTTGATGCCTATATTATGAAACATATTTGTTTTATGTGCCTTATAGACAGGCTCAAGGTTCCTGGCCTTGCTACCATTTCTAACTTGTTGAACACAGAATTATAAATGTTTATCTTGCTGCTGCAATGAGAGATAAATAAATGCATGTACCTCAAATCCTTGTTTTTGTTATTGAGCTACACCTCACCCTTAGGTGATGCACAAGAAGCTGAATGACACAGAAATTCCTTTTGGTGACACAGCTCTCTCTGGAGTACCTGAGTCCTCCCCTGGGAAATGTAGATCAGATGTCCTGTTGAGTTGTGTGATCTTCCCAGGATGAAAGCTATGGTCCCCAGTACACGTGGTTGCAAGACCACCAGAGACTGGGAAAGGAGAGTTGTGGTGTTGGCTGTAAGAGTAAAAAGTCATTACACCATAGAAGGGTCACCCTCACCCCCTGGGTTAAAGTAGGTGAGGACTTAAAGCAAGGAAAAGGTTTCATAGAATACCTGGGTCAGAAGTCAGGGTCCTTTCCCAGTTGTGGGCTTCATACCTCTCAGTGGAGAGTCAAGAAATCCCGTTCCTAACTCAATCATTAACCTGCCTCCAGGTATCTAGTAATTGCCATGTCCTCTCTGAAGTGAGGAAATGGAATTGACTGCATCATGGGCCTTTTTCTGGCTGTCACATTGCGTGAATCTCAAAGTGGAAGCATGTGGACAGCTAACTTAACACAATGTCAGTCAGAAAGCCCAGTCTCTGCCATGAGAGAAGAAAGGAGGACTGCAGGAGTCCCCAGGAGAGGACTGACCCAAATGTGGAGGAAAGGAGGCAGCCTTGTGGGCAGCTGGAACTAAACGTGGGCAAAGTGAATCCTGAGGCCTCCCCTGGCATTCCAGAGCATGGCAAGTGCAGAAGCTGCCCTGTCTGGGATATATCACAGTGGCGCTGAAGACAGAGGTGAGCAGATTCCTCAGGCCCAAGAGCTAGACACATTCATTTTGTTACACAAGGTTTGAAAAGAACAGATGTGGTGCCTAAAGATTTATCTTGAGTAATGCAAGAAAACTTAGTGCATGCTGGCATTTGAAAATACCCACATGCCATAGTCCTTTGGGGATCATGTGTCCTGACCCATATGTGTCCTAGATTTCAGGGTGCTCTTCCAGTCCAGCAAGATTCTATGACTGGCAAATTGAGCTTCAAAGGAATGAGTGAGCAGCCAGCCACAGTTACTTAAAGTTGGCATCACTGGTATCTAGGCCTGAGCAGGAACTCTAGGAATAACTGGAATGATTGAGATTAAGTCTCAGCCAGGCACAATGGTGTATACCTATAATACCAGTGGCTTGGGAGGCTGAGGCAGGAGAATCCCTAGTTGAAAGCCAGCCTCAACAACTTAGCAAGGCTCTAAGTAAATAAGTGAGATCCTGTCTCAAAATAAGAAATTAAAAAATGGGCTGAGCCTGTGGTTTACTGATTAAGCACCCCTGAGTTCAATTCCTGGCACACACAAAAAAGTAATTAAGTATGGAATCTTGATCACTGATAAGTGTCAATATTCTAGAGCCTTTATGAAAGAGCAGAAATGTTCAGTTTTCAAGTCTCTGCTCTGCACACAGAGAATACAAGAAAGATACAATCCAGTGAGTTCTCAGCTGAGAAACTTTTGATTCAACATTGAAACCATGGTTTGGGACTGTCTATAGCCCTTGCAATAATCAACAAATTTTAAGACTTATTGTATCTTTATGGTTATATTATTGAATTTGTATTTTACAACTACCATTTTTATGGAACGACAAGAAAAATTAGCAAGTAGAGATTACACCCAAATAGAAAAGTCTAGAATTTTCTTTACATTGTTTTTGGAGGTCTTGGATCAATAAGTAGACTCTAAAGGTTTAGATTTAGAATTATATAGGTTTTTAAAACCATGACACTTTTTTTATACCAGGGATTAAACCCAGGGGCAATTAACCACTGAGTCACATCCCAAGTCCTTTTTAAAATATATTTTATTATAGGGTCTTACTAAGTTGCTTAGGTCCTCACTAAGTTGCCGAGGTTGGCTTTGAGTCAAGACCCTTCTGCCTCAGGCTCCCAAGCTGCTGGGATTGCAGTCTGTACCACCATGTCCAGCCCATAACACATTTTATAGCAAAAATATAAAACATTTTCACATCTAGAATGGGATAAGGAAAATCATCTTCAGGCAATGCTTATCAACTTGTGGGCACTGATGGGATCATTCAAAGTGGTTTCCCATGTGCCAGCAGTGTTCAAGAAGCTAGGGACATAGTGATTCTCAGGCCAAAGTCGCTGTCCTCACCAAATATATTCCTATGGGGGGAAAACAATAGAAAAGTCAGAAAAATCTATAATTTGAGGCAATAAATGACATTTAGATCAATAAAGTTGAGAAGGAGGATCAAGAATGGTTGAGTGGGATAATGACACTTTTCCTTGGCTGGTCCTTTCTCATAGGTGTTTCTCTGACTACTCTAGGGAAAGTAGCATCCCAGCCTATTCCTCTCCATCATTATATGAAATTCTAGTCTTCATATGTTTTCAGAGCCTATGACTCTGCTGGGGAAGCCCTCCTCAGAGAGCAGGTGTGAATGGGGGTTCCCTTCCATACTTTGTATTTTGTCTCAACTCTTCCAATCTCCTGGGGGCCTCATTCCTGAGGTTTTGCCACACTTCCTTCAGGGGACTCTCATGCTTCATTGCCACAACCAGAAGAATAAAGCCTGGCAATAAGTCAGGGCATGATTTCTAGTGCTGTTGTCAGTGCAGCAAAACTGGGGGACATTTTACAAGGCAGATGAAACCCTGCAGATGGAAAGTCACTGTGATGACATGACACATGACAGTGAGGGGTGGGGGTGACTATACAGCAATATCAGCCTTGGCTGTTGTCATGATAACAACTCCCCAGGGCTTTCTGTAGTCTCTGATATCCTCTGCTTGGCCTGCTTGGCAAGCTCTGATTGCAGCTCATTGTTGAAATGGGACACTGGGACGTGACCATAGTGGCATTCTCCTTATCATTTTATCACCATAGACACTCTTTGATGAAGGGTGTGCGGATTGTATTTTGAATGCATATTACCAAGGTGTGGTAGGAATCATAGGGTGTTACAGGAACAATGAAAATAAAAGCTGGGAAGTGAGGAATTCCCCTCCCCAATATAGGGAAATAATTAATAAAAAGTATGAAAGAGAAGCTAATACATGTGGAGAATACGTCCCTGTAATCTATATTCTGTCTAATGTGAAATCCAGATGGAAAAAAGTGACAGAACAGAGGACAGACATGAAATACTATGAAAAATTTCCCCTAAATAAATGTCAAAGAAGGACAGTTTTGCATTAAGCTTGGAGACATGCTTCTGAGATATGTGTATTGAATAGAGTGATTGGGTTTCTGGAAAAGCCACTAAAAATTTTAAAATTAATGCTTTTGTATACTTTTAAGTTCAATTTTTAAATATTATTATTCTTTATTTTATTTTTGTGCTGTTTGGGATCAAACTCTCTGAGTTACATCCTTAGCTCTATTGTTCTGTTTTTATGTTTAAAAATGCTTAACATTAATAACTAGAATCAACAAATGGGACTTACTCAAACTAAAAAGTTTTTTCTCAGCAAAAGAAACAATAAGAGAGGTAAATAGGGAGCCTACATCCTGGGAACAAATCTTTACTCCTCACACTTCAGATAGAGCCCTAATATCCAGAGTATACAAAGAACTCAAAAAATTAGACAATAAGAGAACAAACAACCCAATCAACAAATGGGCCAAGGACCTGAACAGACACTTCTCAGAGGAGGACATACAGTCAATCAACAAGTACATGAAAAAATGCTCACCATCTCTAGCTGTCAGAGAAATGCAAATCAAAACCACCCTAAGATACCATCTCACTCCAGTAAGATTGGCAGCCATTAGGAAGTCAAACAACAACAAGTGCTGGCGAGGATGTGGGGAAAAGGGTACACTTGTACATTGCTGGTGGGACTGCAGATTGGTGCAGCCAATTTGGAAAGCAGTATGGAGATTTCTTGGAAAGCTGGGAATGGAGCCACCATTTGACCCAGCTATTCCCCTTCTTGGTCTATTCCCTAAAGACCTAAAAAGAGCATGCTACAGGGACACTGCTACATCGATGTTCATAGCAGCACAATTCACAATAGCAAGACTGTGGAACCAACCTAGATGCCCTTCAATAGACGAATGGATAAAAAAAATGTGGCATTTATACACAATGGAGTATTACTCTGCATTAAAAAATGACAAAATCATAGAATTTACAGGGAAATGGATGGCATTAGAGCAGATTATGCTAAGTGAAGCTAGCCAATCCCTAAAAAACAAATGCCAAATGTCTTCTTTGATATAAGGAGAGTAACTAAGAACAGAGTAGGGACGAAGAGCATGAGAAGAAGATTAACATTAAACAGGGATGAGAGGTGGGAGGGAAAGGGAGAGAGAAGGGAAATTGCATGGAAATGGAAGGAGACCCTCAGGGTTATACAAAAGTACATACAAGAGGAAGTGAGGGGAAAGGGAAAAATAATACAAGGGGGAGAAATGAATGACAGTAGAGGGGGTAGAGAGAGAAGAGGGGAGGGGAGGGGAGGGGAGGGGGGATAGTAGAGGATAGGAAAGGCAGCAGAATACAACAGACAATAGTATGGCAATATGTAAATCAATGGATGTGTAACTGATGTGATTTTGCAATCTGTATACGGGATAAAAATGGGAGTTCATAACCCACTTGAATCAAAGTGTGAAATATGATATATCAAGAACTATGTAACGTTTTGAACAACCAACAATAAAAATTAAAAAAAATAAAATAAAAATGCTTAACATCCAATTTAAGGAAAATTTTATTTGGGGGACACAATTTTAAGCTCAGATAATTAGATTTCCCTTTAAACTTTTCAAATTAGGGTCGGGGCTGTAGCTCAGTGATGAAGCGCTTCCCTTGCATGTGTAAGGCACTGGGTTCGATCCTCAGCACCGCATAAAAATAAATAAAGATGGTATGTGTCCATCTACAATTAAAAAAAAATTTAAAAAAAACTTCTCATTTGTATTATGAATTATGAATTTAAAACTTATAAACAAATGAGGGAAAATTAGACTTTTCTGAAATATTTCAACACCAAATCAATTTAGTGAGATTTCATAAACCTACACGTCAAAACTTATCATTACCCATTTATAAAATGAGCTTATAAAACTAATCTGAGTAGACAACATAATATTAAAAATTATTAATTCTAAAATACACATACACCATTCCTAACACAAAATATCAGTATTACAGCTTTGATTCTCTTATACTCTTAATTCAAAGTATTTTCATGTTAAAATTCGCTCACTATTTCATGGCCAACTGAGCTGGTGAGGCTGGACTCAGAGACAGTGAATGGGACAGATTCTCAAAAGCCTCCCTAATGACACACCTGAATCCTATTCATAGTTGTGCATTAATTTTTCCACCCAGCTTGTGTCCCAGCCTTCCTTGCACAAGTCTGTACCTTCCTGAGATGGAGCCATAATTACCTGTTTTTTTCTGCATGAAAATCTGCAACTCACACCAAGTCATCATGCCGCTTGATAGGTTTCATTATTCTTGATCTCTTAAGAAACAAGTATATCTCCTTTGAAGTGTCAAGTCTTCTGAACTTGATGTAATTCTGCCTTTCTTCACATTTATTTCCTAACTTATAGGACTATTTAATTTTTACAGGTATTAAGGTGATAGTGATATATCCTAATGAATTTTAGGTCACTCTCTCGTACAGGTAATTCACCCAAGATCTCTGAGACTGCACATCAGTAGTTGTCAACCTGTTCAGACTTGAAGCAGGGATGGCATAGGCTCATTGAATATGTTTCGGTTGTGGGAGGAAGTAGTTCTATGACTAGGGTATTGTTAACAATGGAAGTGACAAAATGCCTCTTGTCTGGGTCCTCATGAACTTGGGCTTTTTTGCCTGGTGTCAAATGTCCTAAAGGGGGTGGGGGTTGAATGTTTTAAGTAAGAAGCTGGAGGTGGAGCCCAAATAATCCCCCATTTGCTGATGGAGCCAAAATATATACACACAGGAATGAGCTCACCCAAGTAATCAAGGGCCTTAGCAAATTTGAATGGAACAAACCCTCTTCTGCTCAGAAGCAGAGCCAGGTTCCCTTCGCTTCTGAGATCAAGTTTAATTTAGTTAACATTATACTCAGAACTCTGTCAAATAAAAAAAATTTTGTTGAATGTAATTTAGGTATAGTTATGCTTTCACATTATATTCCTAACCGAACCCTTAACATGTTATGTTTCCCAGAACATTTTATTTCCATATGTATTTTGTATCAACCACTGTCTCTTCCATCTATTCCTCAGCTTAATTCTGAAGATTCTTTAAGATCCAAGGGAAAATATTTCTCTTCTTCTACTTCACATCATTTCTCCTGTCAACAACTCTTAACAGCAGGCAGCCTAAGACAGCATGGATCACAAGCTCTTCAGTCTTCTATCTGTAGACATACCTTCTTCCTTCTCACTACATTATAATCCCCTAAAGAGAGCCAGGCTGCTTTGGTCTGTATTATAGCAACTAAGGAATCTCTCTCAACCTGCAGCACTGGAGAGGCACAGAAAGAAAGGAGAAAAATCAAAGGAAGAGAGATTATTTAGGAAAAAAAGGGGTGGGGGGGAGGTCCTAAGAAGTTGTGTGCAGGAATGGATCCTGAGATGAGTCAGTGGTTTGAACAAGATCCTGTGATGAATTAGTGGTGAAGCCCAAGAAGGGATATAAGTCTGAGGTCACCAGATGTGATGGCTCTTTCCACTTCTGCCTTTTTCTAAAACTCATCCACCCTACCCTTCTGACACACCGTGTCCCATTCATTGGAAGAGACAACAGCTTCTGTGTAAATTTCTCTTGGATTTGATTCTGATCAGAAATCCAGAGGAGAGATAGTCACGTTGGGGATAGTTTGGACACATGAGTCTTCCCAGCCTGTGATACCTCCTCACTTGCCTACCCCTCAAGAAATGTCTTTTTTGTTTTGTTTTGTTCACAATAAAGGGATTGAACCCAGGGCCTCATGTATATTATGCAAGTGTCTACCACTTATCTACATTCCCCAGTCCAAAAAATGTGTCTTAAATTCATTCCATATCCGATATATTTACATTGTGGATGACTGGCCAAGTACTGAATATACTAATAGGAGTAACACAGAAAACAACAGGAAGGATGCTACCCTCTTGTGGCAGAGCAAGGAAACACACTCACAAGCAAACAGTTTACATGCTAAGCTTCCTTTACTCAAATGATGAAACAATCACAAAAATAGTTAAAGGTAGAGTATGGGTTTTGTTTTAATCTTAGATTTTAATTTATTAGTACTTTAATCCATTATTATGAGCCCAATTGTGTCCCCCATTCTCCAGGTTTGTATTTTGAAGTCCTAACCCCCAGTACCTTGTTTGAAAATAGGCCATTTCAATGTCATTAGTTAAGATGAGGCCATGCTGGAGTAGGATAGCCTCCAATCCAATATCACAAGTGTCCTTATGAAAAAGGGAAATTTACACACACACACAAACAGAAAATACCATGAGACTATAAAAGCCATGATCAGCATGATATATCTACAAGTTAAGGGACACCAAGTATTGTCAGCAAACCAACAGAGCTGGGAAAGAGGAACAGAGCAGATCTTTCCTTAGGACCTTCAAAGAGAATGTGGCTCTGCTCATACCATGATCTTGAATTTCAAACTTCTGGAGCTGAGAGGCAATAAATCTCTGCTGTTTAATTCACTCAGTTTGTGGTATTTTGTAATAGGAGCCTTAGAAAACCAATAGTTCTATTTACTTTAACAATAACTTTGAGCTTAAGGTTTTAGGCTTCAAAATAAGGCATGTATTTGAGCTGAAAATGGTGTGGTGAATTCAATATGGCAAATGCCATATCTCCCAACCATAAATTGTGTTTGTTGGAAAACTTGCTGGCAACTTGATTTTACATTTATACTATCTTCTGGATCTATCAGTTTAGCAAGTTTCCTCAACCAGTCTTTTTGTCCTTACAACATTCATCGGGTAGGTAAATGTTTATATTTTTGGAGTAAATTATTTCTCAACTAGTGATCTCTGTATTATCTTTGGTGTCTGTTATGGTTTAGAGATTAGGTGTCTCCCTAAAGCTCATGTGTGAGACAATTCAAGAACATTGAGAGGTGAAATGAGGGTCTTAACCCAATCAGTATGTTACTTCCCTGAAAGGGATTAACTGATTGGTAACTGTAGGGTGCTAGGTTGTGACTGGAGGAGGTGGGTCCCTGGGGGCATGCTGAGCTTAATTTCTCTCTGCTTTCTGATCATCATGTGAGCTGCTTCACTTTGCCATGATGTTCTGCCTTACCTTGAGCCCCAAGGAATGGAGCCAGCCTTTTATAGATTGAGAACTCTGAAACCATGAGCCCCAAATAAACTTCTCCTCCTCTAAAATTGTTCTTGTCAGGTCTTTTGGTCTCAACAGCAAAACTGCTGACTAAAACAGTATCAATGTTTTATATGCCTGCTCTCTATTTAGATCACAGCTTCTTGAATATCCATATCATATACTATTATTAAGCTTTCTGGGGATTATGGGCCTTCTAATTTTGGAAAATTTGCATGATGTTCTTTAAAAAATGATCCTGGTATTACATCTATAGAGATACAATTAATAGGATATATCTACATATCTATCTATATGATAAATATATATTCATGCATATAGTACATATTAGTATATTATATATATATATATATATATATATATATATATATATATATATGTATA
>NW_025999968.1:18358616-18520053 GCF_001458135.2 Marmota marmota marmota | reverse complement strand
ATGGAGAGAGAGAGAGAGAGAGAGAGAGAGAAATGGATGAATAGAGGGAGAGACAGAAAGAGAGATTTTAAGGAATTGGCTCATACAATTTTGGAGGCTGGCAAGTCCAAAATCTACAAGGTAGGCCAGCAGGCTGGGTAGAGTTGAATATAAAAGTCCAATGTACTCTGGTGGCAGAATTCTCTTTCTTGGAAGAGGTGGTTCTTTTTCAATTGAGGCCTTCCACCTGTTGATGAGGTCCATCCAATTTTAGAAATTGGCTTTACTGAATGCCTACAGATTTAAATATTTAATGTTAATTCTCATCTTAAAAATATCTTCACAGAAACATCTAGAAGAGTGTTTGATGAAATATCTGGGTACCATGACCTAGCCAAGTTGATACATAAAATTAGCCATCAAATCCCAAATGAACCTGCTTCCTGGAATTTATGCCTTTTTGCAGCCTCCTCCAACATTGAATCAAGGTGACTTTGTAACTTTCTTTAAGCAATAGAATCTGATAGAAGTGACCTGAACAAGTTCTGGTCCTAGACTTTAAGAGGTCTTATTTTCTATTACAGTCTTGGACCCCAGCCGCCATCTGAAGAAGCAATTCTGTTGGGAGTCCTTCAAGGAGGAAGAGACCCCAGTGGGGAGAAAACCCTAAGGTAGAGAGAGGTCCAGCCAATCTGGCTTTCTAAGTCATCTTAGCTGAGAACCCAGGTCAGCTTGATCCTCCTGTCTCAGTCAAGTGTTCAGATGACTCAGTATAAAGATGTGGCGTAATTGCATCTCTAGAGTCCCGCCCAAATCACATACTCATGAAGTAATAAATGGTGGCTATTTTAAGTCACTAAGTTGTGGGGTGAAGTATTATGTACCAATAGATAAGTGATATTTATGCTAATTATTTCATTAAAACAATTATACTAAATGGAAAGGTTTAGGATCCAGAACATTACCTCATCAACGTGTAAATTATAGTGCTGTTTTACACATTGAAAAAATCAGCTCATTTTTCCTTAGATTGTCATACAACTTGCTACTTCTATTTTCAGACCAGTGTTTTACATGGCTCTATTTCTCTACTGAAGCTCTTGCTTACTTACTGTTAATTCCAGGTTAGCTTTTTGCCCAAATTGGATTGAATTGGACTGAATTGGACTAGGAGGAAAAAAAGAAAATCAAATTATTTTCTATACTACCCATTTCAACCTAACCATGGCTGACCATTTCTTTGGCCTTTCAATCTCAACTATACACCTGTGCCAACCAAGTCAGATTTGGGAGAGAAAAAAATGGAAGAAATAAAAGAAGAGAAAATGGGGAGAAAGAAAGTTCAAAGAAACAAGTCAAAAGAGATTAAAGCAGGATTGGGGTTCTCTGAAGCAAGATGCAGAAATTAAATATAAATGTAAAAAGAATTTTAAAGTTTCTTTTCTTTCATTTTCTGGAGCACAGACATGTTGATTAACTCATAGGGACATATTTAGTTTCACAGAGAACACACTTCCACTAGTGTTAAGTGAGAAGTGAGTTACTTTGCATAAAGTGATGCTGATTTTCCCTGTGAAGCAATGAGCCCTTGAGGTCTGGTCTGGAACAGAAGACACCTGAAGAACCAGGGTCTACAGGGAAAACTGAGAAGGTTCAAAGAGAGGTCAGTGACCTGGTGACTTGCTTTTGGCCTAGAAGAGCTTTTATGATCCCTTCCTCCCTCCCCTGCCTGACCATCATGTAGAGATAGAGGGTAGTAGGATTATATAGGTAACACCAAAGGGTGAATTTAAGAGTTTCTCTGTTAACAGTAGCACAGTTTTATTAGCAGAAGGGTAGCAAATGTCACTGGGCCATTTCTAATGGAGAAATACAGAAGCTTTTGGCTAATTATTACAGGCAGTGGGGTTGAGCTTGGTCTTCATCAATGCTGTGGGAAGCACAATAAGTAGGTTTGTGTGTTCTTAACTCTCCACTGGGATCACAGCACAGGTGGGAAGGAAATAAAGGGGATTTTAGGGACTCCTGATCCTTCTGGGTATAAGCTCATTAAAAATTAAATAAATGAGCAAAATAAGACAAGAAAGAGTGGTTTAACAGATGACCATAAACAGGATCTTGAGGAATTTTAGCAGGTTTATCTGAATAACTGGTGTCAGGTATTGTGGTACCTTCAGTATTATTTTTTTGGCTGAGAATTTCTTTGGCTATTCTGGGTCTTTTATTCTTCCAAATGAATTTTAGAACTGTTTTCTTTCCCTAGTTGTGTGAAGAATGTCATTGTTTTGTTCTATCTCCATGTGTTTATATAGTTTCTGTAGGATTTTTTGGTGTTTATTTATAATTTCATTCCATTATGATCAGATAAGATAAATATCAATTATATATTGATCTTTTTGATTTGTTAAGAGTTGTAACTTAACCTAAAATATGGTCTATTTTGGAGAAGGTTCCATGATCAGCTAAGAATAGTGAATTTGTCTGTTTTTATATAAAATATCCTATGTCTGTTAAGTCCATTTAATTTATAATAATTTTAGGTATGAGGAGTCTTTACTGAGTTTATGTTTAGATGATCTATCTATTGGTGAGAGAGATGTGTTGAAATCACCCAGAATTTTGTACTTGGATCTATTTGAGCATTTAATTCTAGTCGTGTTTGTTTTATATAAGTAAGTGCACCAGCATTTGGGGCATAAATATTTACTATCATTGTATCTTCTTATTGAACTGTTCCCTTTACCAGTATGAAGTGATCTTTATCACTATAACTATATTGATCTGCAAGATGGGCATCTTGCAAACAACATTAGTTGGATCTTATTTTATAATCCATTCTGCAAGCCTATGTCTTTTAATTTTATATTCAATAGAGAGATTTTTTATTAATTACTGCCATTCTGGATTATTTCTAAGCCTTAATTTGGTTCCGTTTCTCATTTTCTTAGCTACTTTTCAAATGAGATTTGTCCATTTGTGAAGTCTTGGGTTTGTTTCTAATGTATTCTATGTGGAGTATTTCTTTTTGTGCCAGCTTAGTAGGCATAAATTCTTTTAATTTCTGCTTATTTTGGAAGGTTTTTATGTCCTCTTTAATTTTGAAGGATAAATTTAATGGATATAATAATCTTGGTTGACAGTTATTTTCCTACAGGGCTTGGAACACACCATTCCAAACTCTTCTGGCTTTTAGAGTGCTGAGAAATCAGAAGTAATTCCAATTGGCTTGCCTCTAGATGTGACCTGACATTTTTTCTTGAGGTATAAAAAATTCTATTCTTGTTCTGTATGTGGAGGATTTTAATTGCAATGTGTCTTGAAGAGGTTTTCTGTTTGTTTGTTTTTGTTTTTGATCTTGTTTATCTGGAGTTCTGAATGCCTCCTGTATCTAGATGTCCAGCTCATTCTCAACATTTGGGAATTTTCTGTTACTATTTCCCTGAAGAGAGTATCCATGTCATTAGCCTGCATCTCACAATGCTCTTCAATTTCAATGTTTCTTAAATTGATTCTCTTAATGTTGTTCCAGAGTTCTGTACATTGTGGTCATGGTTACATATTTTTTTTTGCTTTAATACTGTCTGAATGTCGAAGGCTGGACACCTTGCCTTTGAGCTCTGAGATTGTCTTCAGTGTGGTCTACTTTATTAGAGAGACTTTCAACTGAACACTTTATTTAATTTATTTTGTATTTCATTTCCAAGATTTCTGTTTGGTTCTTTTTCAATATCTCTATCTCCTTATTGATTTTCTTATTTATATCTTGCACTGACTTACTTATATCTTGCAACTGACTTCATTCAGTTGTTTTTCTGTGTTCTTTTGGAATTCACTGATCATTTCATAATCACTCTTTTGAATTGTTTGGCATTTCATTCACTTCAATATCTTTGGGGTCAGTTGCTGTTGAATCATAAACTTTAAGAGGTGTCATGTTACCTTGTTTTTTTGTATTTCTTTTATTCCTATGTTGGTTTTTATGAATCTGTTGGGATGGACTTCTCTTCCACTCTTATACATGGGCCTTTTTAGGGCACAATCTTCTCTTGCCAAAGTGTTCTGAGATATCAGGTTATTATAAAATTTTCAACATATTTCCAAATGGGTTTCATAGTATAGTTTCCCTGTTAGTTCTTTGGTAATGCTTGGTGTATTTTGATACATTGTACATTGTGCCAGAGCTTGAGAATTCCACTTTTCCTGTGGGTCTCAAAACAGTAAGGTCCTCTTTGTAGATCTGGCAATTGTATTGTATTACAGCAGGGTATATGGGGTACCCACTCTATACCTCTATAATTGCTCTTCTTTATTAACCACTCTGTAACAACCAATCAGCACAATAAGAGCACGCACGTGTGCACACACAGACACACAAAAGAAAGAAACAAAAGAGAAAAAACTTAATGCCCAACTGTCCATCTTTTAATTTCTTCTTGGGCTCTGTACTGAAAGAGAGAAAGAGCACACACTGGAGGTTATTAATTCCTTCAATCCAGTTGAGCTGCCAGTTGGATTGGCCTCAAACTGAAGCTGGTTGAAATAGCTCTCACCTTTCCTTCTCACCTGTGTAAGGTAGGATGGAATGGGAAGTCTGTAGTACTGTCAATTGGAATTTCATCTGGACCTATCAGATGGGTGCAATCCCAGGGTGGGGCTGTTGCACTTCTAAGTGAGGAGTTTCAATGATTGGGGCTTAGCTCTAATCAGGCTTTAGGGACTTTGTTGTCTGGTATCTGCTTTGGAGAGATTAGATCAACACACCCTTAGGGCCAGGCAGATGCCATTCTCTGCTGGGTGTCTGGATCTTAGGAAACTCCCAAGAATTCTACTTGCATAATCCACTCCCCAGGAATGTGGCCTTCCTGGGCTTAGTCCCCTGAGTGAATTCATTTCTGTCTGTTCAGTTTCCTGACCCTCTTCCAGTGGTCACAAGAGCCACCAGAATCAAAAGGAAAGTGGTTGCTCTCTGACTTGGATCCCCTTGGGTAAAATTATCTGTTTTAATTTAATTCTCCTAGGTACATCCTAGGCCACACAGCAAATGCTTGCCAGGACAGCGTGGCAATGTTGCTACAACCTCCTGAGCTCCAGCAGCTGGCAAACTCCAGTCCTTTGTGCAGCCTCTGAATCAGCTAAGATATATATATCTGCTTTTTAAAACTTTCCCTTGTACATCTTGAATCTTGAATACTCATCTCCTGTTATGAGTACTATTTTTTACACTTATTTATTATGTGCTAAATTAATTTATTGTTTTAAAATGTTATTTGTTAAAAATTTTATTATTTTCATGCTCAAATTATCCCTCATTTTGTCATGTGGAATTACTTCATGCTGGATTCTGTGTCCATGTGTTATGATTCATTCATATCTTGCTTTCAGCATAAGCTATTCCAGGCTTACCTTGTACTTTCTCTGGCATAGTCCTGGAATTAGCCATTTTCCCAAGGATCCATGGTCCTTTTAGTAAAAAAAAAAATGTATATATAAATCAAGCCTGGACTCTAGGTGTGCTCATTTTTCATCAGGTGTCACTGCTTTATATGGAAATATATGTATTATAAATAAATATATGTTATATATAAACACATAATATACATAATCTTGAGTTCATGTAATACATCCAATTCCAATCCAATACCATAAGTTTTCTAAAAAAAAATACATAGTGGAAGCCAAGTGTGGTGGCGCATGCCTGTAATCCCAGTGTTTCAGGAGGCTGAGGCAGGAGGATTGGAGTTCAAAGCCAGCCTCAGCAATGGTGAGGCACTAAGTAACTCAGTGAGACCCTGTCTTTAAATAAAATACAAAATAAGGCTGGAATTGTGGGTTGGTGTTCGAGTGCCCCTGAGTTCAGTCCCTGGTACTATCCCTAACCACCCCCACCCCAATCCACAGTGAAAATTATTTATTTCCAGCATTTGAAATAAGGAGTAATACAACATTCCTTTCTTTAAAATATTCGACTTTGTTTTCCTCTTTTGGATAAGAAGTTCCTGAGTTCATTCATGCATGTATCTAACAGTCTTTTGGCCTGGAGGGTATTGCTTCCTTCAGAACAGCATATAGCTTTCCTTTTTCCAAGTTTCTCTTGTTCTGTATTGAAATTCTCATGGCATTCAATGTTTTTTTTTTTCCCTGTCTATATTTGTAACTCCTTTTTAGAGTGAGAAACTTGGCTCCCATTATTGTTACACGCTTACCCGTTTGATGTATCATCCTGTACGTAACCTATCTCTGCTTTTCACTCCCACCCCACCTCCACTTCCACCTATGTGTGGACACCCTGATTTCCCTGCTTGGGCTCTGATTCCCTCTTCAAGGCTGCCACTCTGGTGGACACCCTTCTCACTAAGCTTCCCACGCAGAGCAGTTCACCTGTGCATCTACTGTTGGTCTCTGAAGGATTCCTTCCTCTCCTTGCTCAGGCTCTGAAGATCTCCTGCCCTTCCTTGGACTTTGACACTCCATCCCTCCCCATCACAGAGATGCCCTCGTCATTCTGCTTGGGGTCTGACATCTCTTATTGCTCTTCCCTTTGTGTGTGCCTTCCTTATCCTACCTGGTCTCTGACTCCCACTATGGGCCCTGACCTTTTCTGCCCTCACCATAGACACCTGCCTTGCTCTTCCTTAACTAATGACTTCAGGACTGAAATACTCAGAAGGGGAAGACCTCAGCTAGATTGTTTAAAATATGAAATAATAGATCAATAGATACCTAGATTTTTAGGTGTTTTGTCTAGAATCACAGAGAAAATAAATGACAACATAGGTATAGGCAGCTGTGTGTCCTCACAGGGACCTCATCTCCCTGGCTCACTATTTTACCCCCATGAATAAAAATTTGTGACCATTTACACATTTGTTTATAACCAATGGTAATTCATGCTTTTACATCAGGGTCAATATCTAAGTTTTGTGCTTAAGAATTTTTTCCATTCCATGAATATCTAGTCTTAGCCAGATGGGTGGCAATTTTTTAAAAAAAATTTATTCATGTGGCTGAGGACATGGAAGCCCTAAGAAGCCACAGCCTTTGTGGCATCCCAGGAATCCAGCACTTCCACTGAGTGTCGTGGTACCATCAGAGCTGATTTCCTTTCAAAACATTTGGAACCCTGCAAGAGAAAAATACCATCATCATAACACAAACATGAGTCCCTCAAATAGTTTCTTTAATCACTGTTCAAAGAAGAAGAACATTGTTCAGATAATCATGTGGGGAAGTGTTTCCAAAGCACAATCTGAAGAATGTCATCTCTGAGAGATTCTTATTGAGATGATTCAGCAGTCAAATAGCATTAGAAACTTTGCAATTCATAATGCACATGAGTGTACTGAAGACTCTAAGAAATCCTAAAGTGAAGAAACTTTGTATAACCTGGTGCTGTCCAAATTTCCTTAACCACAGAGCTTCTGTTTAGAATTATACCTACTTTGGCCTTATTTACTTATTTATGCAATGGGCAAAAAGATTGCATATTACATGTAGCTACTACATGGAACAAATTAGGCAAAAATATGTAAAGTATTATTTTATTTGGCTTTTTCATTGCAACTAAAAGGTCTAACAAGAGCAATTAGAGGAGGGAAAGTTTATTTTGGGGGCTCACGTTTCAGAAGTCTCAGTCTATAAACAGCCAACCCCATTCTTTGGGACATGAGATGAGATAAAACACCATGGTAGAAATGTGTGGCAGAGGAAAGCACCTGGGAACATGGCACTGGTGGGGAGGGGCAGGGAGGGAGAGAGAGAGAGAGAGGACTCAACTCTCTAGATATAAAATATAAACCCCAAAGGCATAACCCCCAATGACCCACCTCCTCCAGTCACACCCTACCTGTCTACAGTCACCCAATTAATCCCTATCAGGGGATAATGCATTTATTAGGTGAAGTCTCTCATAATCCAATCATTTCACCTCTAAACTTCTTTGCATTGTCTTACAAATGAGCTTCTGGGAAACACCCCATATCTAAACCATAACAAGCATATTGTGTGTGTGTGTATATGTGTGTGTGTGTGTGTGTGTGTGTGTGTGTGTATATATATATATATATATATATATACACACCATACTTGGTATATTGTAGGTGTCTACTAGGTGCTAATTCCTTTTCTCAGATTTATTATTTATTGAACATTTTAATTTTTATTATTGAATGAGTAATCTAATTTAAAATATGGTAGAGTGCCCCTGAGTTCAATCCCTGGTAATAAAAAATATATATTTATATATTTTATTATATATATTTATAATAAAATATATATATATATTTTATTACCAGGGATTGAACTCACACACACACACACACACACACAAACACAAGGGAAAACGTGAAGTTTTAAAAAGAATATAACATTTTTTTAATATTTTATTTTTTAGTTGTACACAATACCTTTATTTTGTTTATTTATTTTATTTGGTGTTGAGGATTGAACACAGGGCTTCGTGCATGCTAGGCAAGCGCTCTACCGCTGAGCCACAACCCAAGCCCAGGATATAACATTTTTAAAAGTTTGTTCCACTCCAGATTTCTTTTTTTTTTTTTCAAGCAGGACCACTCCAGATTTCCATGAAAAATTTTTTATGTACCCTTCCAGACATTTTGTGTGTACAACATGCAGACATATATGAAAAAGATACTTTTAACATATTCACAATAACTGAAATAATGGACTTGCATTCATTTGTACTTCATCAGTACCTCTAAGTCCTTTCATTTTGTACTACATTAGTGTGTTTTTCTTAAACTCCAGAGTTGGATAATGTTAGGGCTTTACAGTCATGTCCCCTAAAGCCCTAACATTAGGGGACATGAACCCTAACATTAAAAAAGAGATTGGGGGGGTATGTATATATGTATACATATTAAGTATAGTTACTACAGAATACTAAACCATTAATTCCTTTAAGGAGTATTTAGCAAGGTTTTACAAGATATATTTTACATTTAAGGTGATTTTTTTGTTATTATATACAACATACACACACACACACACACACACACACACACATATATAGTTGTTTGGGAGTCAACCAAAAAAATCACCTTAAATGTAAAATATATTTTGTAAAACCTTGCTAAATACTCCCTAAAGGAATTAATGGTTTAGTATTCTGTAGGAACTATGCTTTATTATCTTTCACCTTAATAGTTACTACTTACCAGGTATTATATCTCCGTATCTCATCCCTAAGGGAATATGAGTTCTTTGAGGACTTGTCCATGTCTCGTAATGATCTTGACATATTGAAGGCATTTAATAAATGTGGTTTTGATTAGTGGAGGGAGCATCCAGAGCATCTGTTCTGTCCACTATAAACAGAACTCAGAGGAGGTGGGTGCTCATTCACTCATTCATTCATTCTGGGATAGGTAAGGAGTGAGAAGAAGAACTTGGGATCCTGGCAATAGAGTTAGATCTGAAGCGCCAGAGAGAAACCAGTTTGTAGGAACTCAGATGGAATATGAATTTGGGGATGGGTTAGGGGGCACATTTAAGTAATTCTTAAATGTAATTAAGTAATTCTAGGCTTTAGTGTTTTGCAAAGCACTAAATCAGTATGTCTACTCACCAACTGCAGCTGTCAATGTGTAGGCCCCTTAAAAACTTCAAGCGCTAGAATCACATGCAGCTCTTGCTGTCTGTTCTCTCCTTGATAATATACTTCATTTCCCAACAGAGAGGTGCATGGCCTGAAGCCCCTGCTCCTCTACCTGTGCTGGACCCTCCTAAAACAAAAGCACAGGAAGCTGAGCTGTAGCTGACCACCAGGTTCCACTGCCTTCCTGATTTCCTCTCTGGATCCTTCTTTTTTGTTCCCTTCCTTCAGTCTCTTCCTTGTCTGGATATTTACCCTTTGACCCTCTTAGCTAATCCCTCCCCTTCTTTATTGCCCTGCATTATCTTCTTTTACCAGTAATTACAATCAATCAGTTTTTTCATGTTCTCCTTCAGTGAAGGTTGGGGACAATGCAAGTGGAATATGCACTTTTTATTAGGTGATTTGAACTGCATTCTGGATTAACCTCAAAACTCCCCAAAATTGGAAAAACACCTTCCTGATCCATCACTGAAAGGACGAATCATTTTTATATTTTAGGACAATTTCTTATTAAAGTTCTTGGCTCAAGGAGAAGACACGTTAGTTGCTTTTCAGCAAGGAGTAGATCTGTGCCTTTACCATGGCTCGCTGCCGCCCCTGTGACCTCAGGGTGCTGGTAGCCGTTGCATGTGGGCTGCTGACGGCCATCATTTTGGGACTGGGCATCTGGAGGACAGTGATAAGGATCCAGAGAGGTAATGTCACCCTGTTTCGTTTTACTTTGAGAGAGAGAAGGCATGAGTCTCTGTCCCTGACATATGCCACCTGACGTAACAATGCTGGAAAGTAGCTTGTCCAGGCTAAGGCTGCCCACCACATTGCCATTATGAAATACAAGAGTCAATGATGGCCAGCAGGCAGCTGTATATGTATAAATACACACGGTGTGTGAATAGGCAGCATGAAGGATGACATAGTTGAGTTTTTATGCTCTTTTAACTCTTGACTGACTTAAAGAGTAATAATTAAAGTCATTAGTAATACATTTGGATTTGTTTAATTCTACGCAATTAAGGTAAATAGTTATGGGTACTCACAGCCAATCAAACATGGGCAGAATAAAATTTCATTTCAACAAGGATGTTTAGAAATAAACAATAGAGTTGTCAGTAAAATGACCTCAGAGTTTGCATACAGGCTTTCCTCTTTCCTCTTTTTATAGTTAGAAAACAACTAAAAATTAAGATATTAAAATAATTTTCCTGGTTATTCAACATGTAGTTATTAGTCTCCTGGTGTGTACATTGCTAACGTGTGAAATGGCATTAGGAGGGGCAGGAGTGTATGAGACGATGGCGTTAAGGAGAGCCCTCAGAGCTCACAACAATCTCTATGCTGTGCCCCAAAATAGAGAACATTTCTGATGAAACTGAGTAAATAGGGGCAACTAATGCCAGTCAGGAGAGGCAGGAAGAGAGGCCATCTGCCCTCTAAGTAGACTGCTGTAGGACCACAGTGCATGACTGCAAAGGTCCCCAGTGAGAACAAAAGGGGTCAAATACATGGGCTGCAGTTCTCTGGCCCCAAGGAATAATATTTAGAGAATACTGTATTAATATCATTTAGAGAACTAGGAAAAGAATTGATCAGAAAAACATAAGATTTAAACTTGGGGAAAATGTACTTTTGTTTGCTTAAGTTTTGTAAAATAATTTATTTTAGGTTTTAAAAAATTGTGAACTAGAGATATTTCTCCCTGGTAAGCTTGCTAAATTGAGGAGCTTCATTTAAAGGGTAAATATTTAAGAAGTCTTCTTTTCCTTTATTTATAACATCTAGTTTTAAAGGGAAAAATTGTGGTGATTTTAAAAGGACACAGAATAGAAATAATAAAACAAAGACCAAAGTGCAAAAACAACATGAAGAATAAGGTAGGGAGGGGGATAGATTATATGAAATCCAAAGACTCAGGGGGAGCTGCTTAAAATAAATACAAAATAAGACTAAGACCCCAAAGGAAGAACAGAGTAACAAATGTCCCATTTCTAAAAGCAGAAGCATACTAGCTCCTCATAAAAGACTAAATTTTCCATTGTTCTGAATTTTCCAATTGAATCTTTATATGAAGACATCCCTCAATTTTTTATTAAACCCAGTAGAAAAGGGGAGGGTCATCACTTTTGTTTAAAGAAAAGGATGGAGACTGGTACTATCTACTGTTGCTGTTTGCTTTGTCCATTTTATTTATTCATAGTGTGTTCGTTCCATTCCACTTCATTTTTTTCCCACTCACTTCCTTCAGTCTATTGCTCCTCTTTCCATCCTATCCCATCCTATTCATCCCATCCCATTCCATCCCATCCCATCCCATCCTATCCCATCCCATCCCACCATCTCATCTCCTATAATTGTTGGATGTTCTTTTGGTTCCTCTACATAGGTATAGAAATATATTGTTTTTAAAATTTTTTAGGGGAATAAAGGTCATGAATATCTCTGAGAAATTCATTTAAACTATGATTGTCTTATTCAGAAAAAATGTACACAAGCATACATGTTAAATTTTGGATAATGTAATTTTACTGCAGTCAAAATTAATTTTGTTAACGTAAGCAGATGTATAAATTATGTCTCATTTTTATTTTTCATTAGAAAGTGATAGCTTCTTAGTGAAAAATAGAAAAAAAAATCCTGTCTAATTAAATTTCAATGAGAAGTTACTGTTATTTGGCCATAGGGGACCAACACTAATATGATGATATGCATGCTATTTATGCATTTGATCATTAAAAGACCTATAATATCAAAAATTTTTTCTATATTCTAAGCATTGTGCTGAAAATTTCACATATTTTATATCATTTAATCTCACAACCGCCTTTGGAGTTGATATTATGTTCTATGTTGCAAGTGGGGGAAATTCAGGCTCTTGAGAATATTTCATGCTTACATAGCTGGAAAATGCTAGGTGTGGATTTGAACTTGATCATTTTAACTTTAGTATCTGTGATCTTAACTTTCCTACAGAGAAGACAAGGGTAGACCCGAATCAATTAACTTATTTTTTCTTCTTGAGATAGCAGTGGCTGAAAAACCTAATTCACAAAGACGTGCAGTAAGCAGCAGAATCAGGGCAGTCTGTTGTTTTGCTAGGCAAAGTCAGGCTCTTTGGGGAAGTAAGATTGTCTTCAAGTCAATGAGATCTACATTATTAATGCAGTGTATAGAGTGTAGCTTTAGTCATGCTTCAGTTTTAAGGCTTACTGAGTCTTCAGTGGTGTCCATAGATTTTTGGCTGCTGAGTAACTGTCATGGATTTGCCACCTTGTACTAGGATGTGCAAAGTTCTTCCTTCAGCTTCGCTAAGTTATACTTGTCTGCATTGATCTTCTAACCAAGAACCGCAAAAGAGACTGCATTCCTAGCAGTATTCATCCTGATAATTGGCTGCTTTTAATGGAAAGAGTTCTCACATTCACATAGATCCAAACATCTAATACCTATCAAACAAGACATGAAGGAGCTCAACTCTAATCATTCTAAGTGTTAGTTTTCCTAATTATTTCTTAAAATGGATCATTGGTTTAAATATCAAACAAGTACTTCAAGACATAGTCTCTAGGATGCTAGGAATAGAGAAGTATTTTAAAATTCTGTTCCTATTTCCTTACTGATCTCTTGTTAAAACTGCACAGTTTAAGGCTCTGGGTTGACAAAGAAAACAGAATTTCATGGGAATAGGTTAGATTTCTTTCAAGATTATTGGAGAAGTCCATCATTTCTACATGCCACTGATGGAACCATTAAAAAAAAAATAATGATCTTTTTCAACCAAGTGACATGATGAGATATATTGCCAAGTGTAAAATTTTCTCCATCTGTGTTCCCAGGCACAAGATTACCTATCCATTTTCAATGTCTAGACTTGAAGTTCTTCTTTAATGATGTCCATTTACCTGGAACACTCCTCACCAGAGTTTCACACGAATGGCTCCTTCTCTGATGATTTTAGTCTCATGTTGAGTGTCACCTCCTTCAAGAGATCTTTCCTACCCACCCAGGCTGGTATCACCCTCTTTGCTCTGTTTTACATGTATTTTTGTCATAGCTTTTATCCTGGATAATTTCTTACTTAACTTGTTTACTGGTTAATTGTCTCCCCATTTCTAGAATGAGAGTTCCATGAGAAGGAGGGCCTACTTAGTAAACTGCATTCCCTACACCTAGAATAGGACTTGCATGATAGCTTCCCAAACATAATTAATGAGTGAACAGAAGACTCATGTGACAACCAGAAACTGGGCTTAGTCCATTTGGGTTACTGGAACAATAGAAACTTATTTCTTGACGCATGATAAGCAACAGAAATTTATTTCTCACAGTTCTATTGGCTAAGAATTCTTGAGATCAAGTTACTGGGAGAGTCAGTATATGATAAAGGCCTATTTCCTCCTTCAGAGAAGGTGGCTTTTTGCTATATCCTTATATGGTATCAAAGGAAAATTCTATCTGTACAGCCCTTAATGGCATTAATTACATTTGGGCATGGTCTACCCTCATGAACTAATTACCTTTCAAAGTTTCAACTTCTAATACCTTCACATTGGAAAGTTTTAACAAGGGGACACAATATTCAGTCCATAGCATGAAATAAGAATTGTCAAATAGTTAAGAAAGGAAATAACATTACCACCTGTTCCTTATAATGTCTTTTAAAGTATTAAAAGAAATACAATTCTGGACTTTTTAAAGAAAGGTATCACTTTAGTTTTCTTTCTCTACTCCAAGCCATGCACCATATCACCATTTCTAGGACTCTTCGCTTAAGATCTCTCCAATTGGCCTCTTTAGTTTAACCATGTGATCAGCAATGTTGTAGGATGCCTATATATTGGAGCAAATCTAAGTTTTGCCAGATTGCTGGAATTTTCAAATTAGGCATGCTCCACAGAAAAACATCCACCTCGTCTGATGTATTTTCAGAATGGACAAGCCTAAGTGCTCTGTCTCTGTTGGCTTTGTGCTTTCAATAGCAAGAGGCTTGTACCACAAAAAGCAGCATGGGTTTTGGGTTCCATTACATTTGATGATGAAAGTAAAATGAAAATATAATTAGGCTTTATTATATTTCCTTCCTTTGACATTTTCCAACTTGAGCTAAGCCTACTGTAAATATAGACAGATGTTCATAATCACAATGGCAGTGGGGTGTTTTCTTAACCTCTATTAGTAGAGAATGTCTTACCTCAAAACACACTGGCAGTGCTATTACACCTTATTTGACCATATCCCACACTGCTCCTGGCCCAAGAACTTCCTGTTCACTTGCGTCTCATTTCCTTCTCTCCAGATAGTCTAACCTTTGTTCCTTGCCACAGAACAGAACATACCTGTTCCTCAGCCTAACAAGAGATTTCAGTAGGTTGAAATAGCCCCAAACTGCAAAGCCAGATTTTATAACACTAATAATTCTTCAGTAGAAAATGTGAGTTGTCAGGAAAGGTCAAGGAGAGTTTATTGTTTCTTAGAAAATAATCTGTCCATGGATACTTGGCTTTCAATTCTCTAGATTTCAGTACTTCCTGTACTGCTAATCTCAGTAATAAATCTAACTCCTGGAGGACAGTTGCATTTGGGGTTTAAAAACACTTCTCTGAAGTGTTTTTTGGATGGAGGAATCTAGGTTTCAGGCCACAGTGGTGTTTCTCAGTCTCAATTCTGCTGTTAAAAATCTCACTTCCATTCCTTTACCATTCACCTCTCTTGCTGCCTCACATATCCACCCTCTAAATAAGGAAAACAGTGGTTTCTATGAAAGGGAAGGGATTCTTGTTTGAGGGATACATCTTTTTATGTAACTGACCAAGGGGCATGGATTACTTTAATATCAGAACAGTGACATTTAGTGCTGATCCCATTTTAAAAGTCACTGTCTTAAACTAAGAGGCTAGATTCTTGGCTTAGTGGTTTATTCCTGGGTTTCCAGGTGTTAGATATTTTTACTTGAAATTCTGGGTATTGTCACCACCCATGATGGTCTCTGATGATGCATGTTGTTAAAGATCTTTATAGATATAGTGGTTAAGGCTGTGTGCTTAAGAGTGGGGTCAGGGGGATTTGAAATCTAGACTGCCTCAGTGTAAATCTCAATACTGCCACTTACCAGATGAGTGACTTTGAGTAACTTACTCAACATTTCTGTGCCTCAGTTTTCTGACCTCTTATGAGGTTAATAGTAAATCCTGCCTCATAGTGCTGCTCTGAGGAGTAAATGACCTAATGCATTTGAATGTTTAAGAGGATGCCTAGTACATTATAAATACTCAATAAGTGTTAGCTACTATTCTATAATTTCTGAATTTTTAGATCATTCAATACAGAGCATAGTTTTTCCACTCCCTGAATTATACTTGGAATAGATACCATTGACCTAAATCAGACCTTTGGATTGAGACTTAAGTTATCAAACCAAAAGTCCATAGTAGGTTTAATCATTAAGTTCAATTGACTAGCTCAGAACAGAAACAGAAAGACTTGTAAGCATGACTGTAATCTTCCTGTATTTGCTTTTCAGTGTTCATGCTACACTGCACCAGCAGGGAAAGCTTATTAAAATATTTAACAAGTTTATTGAAATATTTAACCAGATATTGTTAATGGTGAACAACTTTTACCTTAAATGAACACTATATGTATTTTATTTGTATACATCTTTCAGGGTTTATTTCTTAAAAAAATAATTGTATTTTCCTAAATGTTGTCCTCTCATTTAAGGGTTAAATTTATCTTCCATCTACTTATTTTAAATTCCTGGTCTGGGACAAATGGATGCCTGGACTTTATATTACAAAGGACTGAGAGAAACACTAGAAAGGATCTTTGATATAATTTCTTTGACTAGGAAAAATGTTTTTATTTCCCTACTATTTAAACTATATTTTTCAAAAGCAGATTCTAATTTTGTCTAGTTTAGGATAAGAAATTCATATTTTCCCTTTGGAGTCTTTAATATTATTTTATGTTACTTTCTCAAGCAGCAATAAGTGTATGTGTCCTATATGTTCTGCACTTAATCTTTCAAAATGTGTAATGAAAGTATTGAATGTAGTGTTAGCATTGCTGATATATTACAATTTAAAACAAAGTAGAGAAATATGATTATTATCTTGCTGGTGTTAAAACGAAAAAATACTGCTGTTAAATGTGTTCTAGTGTGTGAATCAGCAAGTAAAATGAAGAAGCTGCTTATGCTGTGTGGTAGAGGCAGGCACTGTGAGAAGGAAGCAGGAACACCTTGGTCAGTAGCAAGGAAATTCATGTCCAGCCCCTGCTCAGCTACCAGCTAATTGCTGCTCTTGCACAAATCAGTGAGCTTTTATGTAGAATAAGGGGTTGGGCTAAAGAATAGCTAATGTCTTTCTTGAGTCCACAGTTCAAAAAGTACTTATGCGTTACAAAGAATCCACTTCATCTTTCTGAGTCTGATTTCTTTATATAAGATTTGGAGTCTTAATGATGTCAGTACTACTTTTGCTATATCTCAAGAATGATTTAGGAATTTTAGAGTCTTGAAGTGCATAGTACAAGGTGTTAAACATACAAATCTGACAGTAGAGTAGGTAATTCAGCTTGGACTAGATATTTTCAACCAGAATGCAAATGGCAAAGAAGCCAGTCAGCAAATATTTGTTAGGTGCCTTCTATTCAACTGCACTGTGGTAAGCCATGACCCTTCTTCTAAGAGTTGTCAAAATACCCCTTAAGAAATGAGTTTTAGGGCAAAAGGCATAATGAATAGCCATGGATAGGTTTTCTTCTTGCTTACAAACATCTACATGTTATGAATAAATATATAATAATTCAAATACACAAGCAGGCTTTCTTTCTTGAAGTCAATGCCAGGTGGCAGAAACAGAGAAAAAAGCTGATATCACAGTGGTGGGCAGGCCTTGGCGTAAGCCCTAGAGGTTGTGGCTTCAGTGCATTCACAGGGACAGGAAGCACATTCCAGCTTGTGGGGGTGTGGGGAAATTACAGGCCCCCGCTGAAAACATTATTAAATTGTGTTATTAAATTCAGAAAGAAAGAAATTGAATCCAGGGAAGGTGTACAATATAAGGTATGAAGGCAAAAAAGAAACTGACAAACTTTTTGGCAAATATAAATAGTCATAGATTGTTTTCTGTGTTTCAAAAGACTAATATTGCAGGAGATTTTTTTAAAAAATACTAAAATGCTAGAAAACGGTGAAATAAAGAATATGAATAATATTGGAAAAATAAAGTAAGGATGAATACAAAATAACTGTAGAAATGACAAACACAAACTTAAGAAGTTTAAACTCATTTGCTTAAAGAAATATTGTCATATGGGATATCTTTGAAGCAAAACAAAAATGTAGCTAATACAGTTTAACAAGAAACATTTAACATTTAATGACATTGTTGGTAAAAATAAAATTATGGAAAAGTCAGTTGCAGGCAAATACTAACAAAAACAAAAGAAAACTAAGTTAGCAATATTAAAATCAGAAAAAAGGCTTTAAGGTAAAGAACAATATGAAGAATGAGTTTTATGATTCAATGATAGAATAATCCAGTCAGGAAGAACTCATAATCCTGTGTTTTTATTCATCAAATAATACAGACTCAAAGTTCATAAAGCAGTACTGAATAAAATTATACAGATAAATATACAGATTTACAATCAGAATGTTTCCATCTAACACCCTTCTATGAGAAATTGATTGCTCAAGTGGAGAAAACTAGGATTCAGAAGTATGAAAAGCACATCTAACAAGATATAGTAGACTTATATATTAGCATGGCCACAATAAGTGGAGAAAGTACACTATTTTCAGAAGGTCTCAGTAGGTACTGAAGAATCAATGCCATGTAGATTATGCTTTTTAACTATAATACAATATAATTTAGGTGGCAATGCATAAAATATCCAAGAAAATACGTTACAAGTAGAACAAAATTATTTTAAGTATTTCAAAGAAGAAATCAAATGAGAATTACAAAATGTTCAAAACTGCAATAGAAGCATTTTTATGTAACAACTTGGACACAACTAAAAATATATTTACAGTGACACTTCTAGGTCTATATAATAACCAGAAAGATTAAAAATTAGTGATTTAAGCATTTGAACTTTAAAAGTTAAAAAGGGAACAAATTCTAAGGAAGAATATTTGATTATAATAAAAATAAGAAAATTCGTGGGATGACAATAAAAGAAACAAGAGTAAAGATCAACTAAATAAAAAAACAGGTTTTTTTGAAAAAACAAATTTTAGTAGATAAATCTCTATCAAGATTCATCCAAATGAAATGGCATAATTAAGCAATAGGCACAAAAAGAAGGGTCACAACAGCGAAAGGTAGGATTTAAACAAAATAATAAGCAAATATCATAGAAAACTTTATCCCAGATAATATAAATCTTATGTCAAATGACAATTTTCTAAGTAAATATACATGACCTAAAATTACCCTCCCAAAAAAAGAAAAAAAAAACTAAATAGAACTATAGCCATTAAAATAATTGAGGGGCTGGGGTTGTAGCTCAGCGGTTGATTGCTTGCACTGGGTTCGATCCTCAACACCACATAAAAATAAATAAAGTAAATATATTAAAAAATAATTGAATTGGTAGTAAAAATTCTACATGTAAATGCTACAAATTGATTATCTTTGATATGACAATAGTATAAACTATGATGGAAGGATAAACAACTTCAAAATAGTCTTAATTATATATATATATATATATATATATATGTATATATATATATATATATATATATATTTCATAGATAACTTGATATTGTATCTAAAAACTCATGGCTACACCTAAGGTCACCTGGATATTCTTCTGCTATCTTCTAGTTTTATAGTTTTACATTTTATGTTAGGTCTGTGATCCCCTTTGAGATGATTTTTGTAAGAGATGGAAGTCTAGGTCTAGATTCATTTTTCATTTGTGGACATGTAGCATTTGTTGAAGCGACGCCTTTTCCCATTGAACTCTACTGGCTCCTTTGTCAAAGATCAGTTGGCTACACTTGTGAGTCTACTTATGGACACTATTCTCTTCTCTTGATCTATTTGTTTATTCAAGTGGGGCCTGAAATGGTATTTCACTATGGCTGTGATTTGGTTTTCTCCTGTGACAAAGATGCCAGGCAATTGTTTCATGTGCCAATTGCCTGTCGCTACAGCTTCTCTTATGAAGAGATTATTCAAGTATTTTGCCCTGAAAAGGTGGAATTTTGTATTTCTTTTGATTAATGTATATTCTTTACAATTTACAAAATTACAATTCTAACTTACAGATTGATTAATAATTCTTATTTACAGTTCCGTATACAATCTCCTTGTCATGTATATGCATTGAAAATATTTTCTCCCAGTCTGTGGCTTCTGTTTCTATTTTCTTAGCAATGCCTTTTGATGAACAGCAGTTTCTAATTTTGATTAAGTGCAATTTATAAAGTTTTACTTTATGTTTAATTCTTTTTTGGGCCTTTATGTCACTCCCTTGTTGAAGACCTCTCTTTATTCCTCCAGGATGAAATCTCCTTGGCATGGTCTAAAGGCCCTTCCCAGTCCAGCCGATGTCCTCCTATTGTTCACACATAGAACTAATGCTGAATATTAATCTCTTTTCTGTTTTTTTGACACATCAAAAATTTCTATGTTTTTCTGATTTTGCCTGCTTGAGTCTCCCATTTTCATCTGGCTTTTGTTGATTTAATATTAAAATCCAACTCAAATATCACCTCTTCTGGAAAGTCCTCTTGGGTTTAGGTTACCTTTGGCCTCAATATCTCTCCTTTGTGTTCTAGAAGTAGTTAAGTCTTCACGTTAACTTGTTCAGTCTGTCTGTCTATCTATCTATCTCCCATCTGTATAATTTCCTCTTTCTCAGGGGATTCTAATCTCCTTGGTCAAGGTGTTGTATCTTTCAAGCATGTCTTTTGAGCCTGGTATAATGGTGCATACCTGTAATTCTAGCAACTTGGGAGACCGAGACAAGAAGTTTGAGACCACCTTGGGTAACTAAGTGAGACCTTCTCTCAAAATTAAAATTAAAAGAGCTGGGATTATAGCTCAGTGTACAGTGCTTGTTTAGAATGTGAAAGACTCTGAGTTCAATCCCCAGTACTACAAAAAACAAAAAATGCTTATGGTATCCATAGTGTTGCTAATGTGCTGAGGCATTAATACAGACACTTGTATCTTTCCACAATGTCAAAATTTATTGAATAACAATAAATTTACAAACTACACCATTTTCAGCCGTGACAATTCATCAAATACTCATGGGTCACCTGATACATAAGCCAGGCAGTCACAAGTTCATTTATTCTATTCCAATCTTAATTTCTAATATCTATAACACTCAAGTCATACATCATATTTCAAAAATTATATATATACATATACATATATATGTGTATGTGTGTGTGTGTGTATATATACACACACACACACATACACACACACACACATAAAAGAAAGCCTTAAAGGGGTTTAGATAGCCACAGGGTTTTAGAATGCTGTGCCAAGAATAACAAGCAAAGAGGAATGTCAATGCACATAGTCAAAGAGTCATCATAGATGGTCATCTAAGGGTTTTAAAGAACCAGTTTTGCAGAGTTCTCAAGGCAGAGGGCCCCGATGGATAGCAGTTTCAGTTTCAGAGTGTCAGCTCAAGGTGTCAGCTTAGATTAAGCTGTGTGTCATCCTTATGGGCAAGAGAAACTGCTCTATGTTGAAACCCAAAGGGGCAGGACTGAAGATCTATCCTTGTGGTTATTTTCCCAGGCATGGCATGAGCCATGGTGGGTGACCAGCTGACAGGGTCAGGGTGCTGCTGTGTCCAGGCTTAAGGGACTCCTTTTTTTATGGGTCTTGGGTGAAGGGGTTGGATCTGGTGAGGGTGATAAGCTTCTGTGACTGGCATTCCTGATGTGACTTATGACACTCCCACATCCATGTGCTCCTGATTTAATTTGATAAGTTGGCATATATAAATTATTTACCAATTTTTGCCTATGGTTGTGTTGGGAAGATAGTGGTTGTTTGCTTCTACAAATAAGGTGTAGAGTCATTCCTCCTCAGCATTTGTACTCAAATGGAGTAGCTGATGGCAAACTTTTGGGCAAAATGGAGTAATTCAGAGTCAGGCACAGCCTGAATATTACTGTTCCATACATCGTGGAGTAACTCTGAACAAGTCATGGCCTACTCTCCACGCATAGCACCTAGTTAGAAGTCTGCATCTTGTGTAGCTTCTCAGTGTGTGTGTGTGTGCGTGTGTGTATGATGATATTACAAAGGATATTTCTCAGTAATGATTCTCAAAGTAATGGTTTTACATTCAGAGTTAAACATCCACAGATGTGAAAGGAGAAACTAATCTGCCAGTTCCCATATTATTCTGTTATTTATTGTTTCTTTAGTAACAGTTGCTCCCCCCTCGAGCACCCCTGCAGTGTTCTGCAGGAATGGTGGAACTTGGGAAAACGGCAGATGCATTTGTACAGAAGAGTGGAAGGGCCTGAGATGTACAATCGGTAAGTTACTTGAGACAATACTAGGGTGAGATTAGGTGATCCTTGTGTTAATGAGAACTTCAGCAAAACTTCTGGAAACTTGAATTATCAATTATAATTAATGGACATAATGCCAGTAAATGGGCACAATGGTGATGGCTTTAAGATGTGTTTAATAACTCAAGAGTCAAAGGCAAATTTCCCTCTAGTGCGATTTAACCATGTAATCAATACACCCTGTCCATTTATTGACTGTCAATTTTCTCTATAAACTCACAGGTGTGTCTCCTTCAAATTTAGGGCCATATGGTTCCCTCAGGTCCTTTCAGTTGCAGATATGCCATGTTATCCTATTTAAAATATCACATTTTTAACATGTTTAACTTTTCTGAAATTGAGATGCATCTCCCTATCCACTACCTATATACTTAAATGAAGTTCTTGTCTTTTCTTCCTTTTCCTTGAAGAGTTATTGATATAGTGGTTTTATTGCAATCAATAGTGTCTCAGAATCCAAGTTCAAGGCTGTTTCTTGATCTGAAGTGTACTTTATACTCTTCACACTCTATGCTGCCTGCTTGGGATCCAGAGCCCTACACACCCCTTCCTATCATTTCTTATATTCCTACCAGCCACTACGTCTCACACACCTTTCTGTTTTGACCCACATCTTCATTATGGCCTTTGTCACTGTAAGCTGCATATTTTTAATTTTCAAGATTCTAACTCATTTCATATACACTATCCTTGCTAGTATATTAGTGCTCACCTTCTACTTCTACCTAGGTATGTATTTTGTATGCTGGAATCTGTTATCTAACAGGTTAGTTACTCTAATGGTAGTAAGTTAACCAGATAGAAAAGACCAGTAGATTCTATTACCTTTCAAATTACATTATATTGGTTCTGAACTTTGACTTTTATCTGGGTTCAAATTTGAAAAAGAGAAGTATAATTTTTAATGAAAAAAATTTCTTTCCATTACAGCTAATTTCTGTGAAAATAGTACCTATATGGGTTTTACTTTTGCCAGAATTCCAGTGGGCAGGTATGGAACTTCTTTGGAAACATGTGACAAGAACACTTTAAATGGTATGTTTTTTTCTAAAAATTTTCTTTCTTTGGGCTTAATATTCTCTATGCTGAATCATACCTACCATCCCACCAACTAGTATTAAAACTCTGGAATAGGTATCAAGGAAAAGCCTAGTCCCCTTTTATGATGTCAATGTTCAAAGTTTGTGTGGTTCTTCACATAGTTGTAATTTTTCTAAAATCCTTAATATGGATCGTTTGTTTGAAAATTCCTCTTAATCCTTACTTGATAGGACTGTCCAGCTCACTCTGTCTCCTAGAGTTTGATTGGGTGAACATTTTCATTTTGAACTAGTTTGTCTCAATTTAAAAGAATTAGTCTAGATTATAGACTTACACTACATCCACTTTCAGACTGCAACTTTCCAGGTAGAGAGGTTATTAATTAAGTCTGTCTGTAGTCAGCAGGCCTTCATCTCTTTGATCATCTAAGTTATCCAACTTGGAATACTCTCTAGCTTCATCATATCCTTCTTGAACATGACAAACTTATTTTCATAGAGGCATTCTGAGTAAAGGAGCAAATAATATTTTCCCTTTTCAATCCCTGATAACATCCTGGATATTGATGATTGTTTTATTTCAATGCCACATTGGGCGTAGCCTTTAGAAATCCATGGATCCTTTTCCTAATAGTGTGCCTATTTTGTCATAATTTTCCCTAAATGTTTTCCTGTCCCTCGTTTGCATTGAGTTTTATCTTCTCAATCTTACAGGTAATCCCACATTTCCAGTAGAACCAGATACCCCAAGAATACAGCCAATTCTAGATAATTTACAAAAATATTTGATAGAACCACTATCAGTAACAACCTTGAGGAGAATTTCACATTTTACTTAAACATTTGTGCATATCAAGGGCTCTTGGAAAAACTAAGTGAATTACTTGAATCGTTCTTTCCTATCACTTCTTTACCTTATTTAATCTAAGTGATTATGTAGCTCTGCATTTTATTTTCAGAATCCAAATTGTTTTGCTCACATATTTCATGATTACTCTAGTATTCCTGATTTTACTCTTTACATAGGTCCTTCTAGCTTCTTCATTACGAACTCATAAAGTAAAAAGGGACTTGGGTTGCTTTGTCACTTACCATACATACTCTGTATGCCATATTATACTATGTGGTGGGTCTATGGGCTCTGGGTACCTGTTGTCTTATTTTTATATGTCTTATATATCTTAAGTATTACATAATGATTTATAAAATGGATGCAACCTACAAAGCATAATTGTGTGCTATGAATTAGGAAGAGTAAATGTCAGTAATGTATCCATGAAGGTCATCACGCTTGTTTGATATATATAAGTTTTTTGAGAGAAGAGAATTACCATTTTTCATTGGGTTATTTATTTTTCTTTTCTGAGCAACTATTATGAAAATATGCTTATTATTATTATATTTACCTTCGAATTTCAGGTCAAGTCCATAATATAATTTTAAAGGTACACATCTTTAATTTACTTTTATTTTCATATTAAGAATTGCTTCTAGGGCTGGGCTGTAGATTAGTAGCAGAGTGCTTGCCTAGCATGTATGAGACTCTGGGTTCGATCCTCAGCACCATATAAAAATAAAAAACAAATAAAATAAAGGCATGCTCCTCATTTACAACTACAAAAAAAATTGCTTCTAATTAATAAGTTTTTTTATAGGAAGTCACCACAATAGATTTCAATGATTTGGGGGTAGGGATATTAATAATTGTAGGTTATACTGAGGAAAAGGTGCACCTGACATGTGGTCACTTAAAAGTTATTTACATCCTGTATGTTTATTAGAAATTGTCATATGTCATAGAGTAGAGATGGAGACATCATATAAATTAGGAGTGACTCTAACTTTCTATCTTAAATGTTGTTGAAGTAATATCTAAATTCAGTATTTCTAGTTATGCCCCAAGAAGAAGTTGCTCAAAACTGGTCCTGAGAAAAAATTCTGATCAGCTGTTCCTTTAATGATTGTATCTATAGCAGCTACTTAAGTATTAACCATAGGACAGTGAGGTAGAGAGGCTTAGGTGATTATCTCAGGAAATAAACCAAATCACTTAGGAAGCACTTAAGAACTAACAAAACATCTAACAGGTGCTGCAGTACAATAGAAATATGCCTTTTATGAGTTACCCAGATTTGCATAAAGAAGAAAAGATCGACAAATAATTCAATACACGTTTCTGATCTCTTAGCCATCATGTCCAATTCAAAGGCATTTTGCCCCTGATTGTTAGAAGGTAAATCTTTCTAGCAAACATCAAAGGAAATAAATAGTCAACTGGTCTTTTGAACTCCAGATTTAAAAAGCAAGACAAGTGATATTTACCTGAAATACTGTTGTAGAAACTAACTTACTTTTCTAGGCTATGTATTAGATCATCCCAAACTTATTGGCCAGAAACAATAATTGTTTAGATTTCTCACAGTTCTGTACATTGCCTGTGGCAGCTAGGCTGGGCTGGAAAGTCTAACATAGCTTTGCTCACGTATCCAGGATGTGGGTGCTGGCTGTTAGCTCAAGCACCTCAGTTCTGCTCCGCCAGGTCTGTCTTCTAGTAGGTCACACCTGCTTCCTAACATGATAGTCCCAGGACAGCATTCTAAGAGGATGAAGGCTGAAACTTTAAGGCTTTTTTAAGCCTAGGCTCTGAAATCCTTACTTTCTACTATTCAAAGTAATTTCCAGGTCAGCCAGGATTCTGGAAATATAGGAATCTAGTCCACTTTTTGATGGGAAGAGCAGTAGAGTCACATTGGGATGGAACATGTGAACAGGACCAGTAGCTGCTGCGCACATTTTTACAGACCATGTCTTTTTCTTCTTCTTTTTTTTTAAAATTAAAGCTGGCTCTCCAATAGCAATCCGCCTGTGCAATGTGTCTATATATGGAGAGATAGAATTACAAAATGCCACAATAGGAAACTGCAATGAAAATCTGGAAACCCTGGAAAATCAGGTATGCCCCAGGGCCCATCTTATGGGCAACTAGAAGTTCTGATGCTGGGCAAAGTCTTTGTTTTTCAGATATTTGATGGTCAAATCCATGTTTCCCATACTCATAAAACAGAAATAACAAAACTAGTACCTAAAATCACTCTTATTTGTTTAAAGTTGACATCTATTTGTGGAAAAGAGGAATTGAACTTGTTGCTTTGGCAAATTTCAGCAGATGATAACCCATTCCACATTCTAAAAGGACTTATTTTTAGAGACCAGTGACATTTTAACTGAAAATAGATCCCTAACATTTGTGACCAAAGTGAGATATTTTGGTGGTTTGCTGGATCAGAATGAATAGGGAAAAAAAACTATAACCAAAGACCCGCTGAGACAGTAATGCTGATCTTGGGCTGTGATCATGAGCAGGTGAATGGGAAGTACATCAGACTAGCTATGTTTTCATACAGATTAAATTATTTTGATGAAGAGTGTAGGCAAATGCAACACATGGAAGAGCTAACACTAAGGTCTAAGCAAGGGGTGGGGGGAGAAGAAATGTACTTTTATGTTGGTTCTTTCATGTGCCAGGCATTATATATATATAATTATATGTATATAATTTAATTCTCATAGAACTTCTGTGAGGCAAATGTTATTCCCATATTGCAAACAATTGCAGGTAATAGCACTAGTTAGTTGACGAACACTTATGCCAAGCACAAATACTCCTGGACTAATGATTGGGTTATGTCCTAATAAATTCATTGTAAGTTGAAAATATAAACTATAGATGCAGTTAACCACCAAGCCTACCCAACGCCATCATTGTCGAGCACCACAGTACACTGTGGACTTTATTGGCTGTTAATCCTCATCATGTAGCTGACTGGGAGCTGTGGTTTACTGCTGCTGTCCAGCATCCTGAGAGAATAGTGTATCATATATCACTATCCTGGGAAAAAATAAAAATTCAAAATTCGAAGTACAATTTCTACTGAATATGTATTGCTTTCACACCACTGTAAAGTCAAAAAGTCTTAAGTCGAACCATGGTGAGTTGGGGACTATTTGTACTGTGATGAACATTTTGCATCTGTTAATAATTTAAAAAAATAATACATAATATTATAACACCACAGATAAGTATTAGTACACTGATTTTGTAGAAGAGGAAAATATGATTCTGAGGGGTGAAATGTTTTGCCTAGTGACGATAGTCTCAATTTTAAAATCCACACTATGCTGCCCTGACTCCCTAATCACAGAAAAGCAGGTGTGGGTGGGTTGGGGAAGGGAGTTTGGCTGTGTAAGTGTCTGCCAATCATACAGAGTATAAGAAAGACCGCAGAATCTGAAGTCTGACAAGCCAGTGTATAATTCTTGACTCTGCCATTTCCAAGCTGTGTGGGTGAGCTTTGGTTGAGCTCCTTAACCTCTCTGAGCCTTACAATGTTGTGTTTCTATTACATATAATAACACCTCTAAAATATCTAGCAAAGTGCCTACCTCACACATAGCAGGGACCTGGGTATTGAATGAGACAGTTATATGTTTTTGTCTACTGATTGGATATTATTTCTGACTGTGAATTGCCTGTAACAGTTGGTTTGATTTTTTGAAATGATGCTGCCATCTAGTGGAAAACTAAGCCCTCTCCAACGTTGACACTGAGCTTCACTACTGATAGTACAGACTAGCATGTTTCAGCCTCACAGCACAGAGCCTTGGGGCCAGTTGGTACCTGGAGAGGTCGTGTAGGCCAGTGCGTCCGAAACTGTGCTGAAAGCCAGCTTAAAAAAACTTCCAACCCATTGCTGACCAATAATTTCGTAAAATACAATAATAGAAAAGCAAAATGAATATACATAAAAGCAAACCAAATTTTTAAATTATTTGTTATTCTATTATCAGCCACATAAAATAATTACATGAATTTCTGATCACTTGCTCTCAGTTTTTGTGCTCATCTATCTATGGACTTTGTAACAGGTAGTAGTGAACCTGCATTGGTCCTTGGAGATACTGGAGTTGCTCTGCTCTTGCTAAGGCATATGTATTAATCAATCCTTGCAACCAGTAAAGACTGTGGTCTGCATGTACTGTGCCCTTTACACAAGGAAAGAACCAAACATGAAAATGGCTGGGTGGAAGTGATGTTCAGGAGATTGCAGCTCAGCCAAATTTCAGCTTGTTGGCCTGCAGTTGCTTGCAAAGTGTTTAGATATAATTGTATAAAGCTAGAGATTTTTTTTTTTTTGCTTAATTTGTAAACAGATAGTCAATATCACAGTGGACTCTAAGAATATTTCTGCTGAAGCCCAGGTTTTAACATCCGATGCCAGTAAATTAACTGCTGAGAACATCACTTCTGCTACTAAAGTGGTTGGACAAATCTTTAATGCATCCAGAAAGGCTGAACCTGAGGTAAAACTCAAGACTTTAATAAAAGAAGCTGGGGGGGGGGGGACAGTAGAAAGACATACCAAATTCTACTCCTCATATCATGGTATGATTTGGGCTAGGTTAATTTTGCTTAAGACCATTTTGTAGAGTACTATTTCTAAAGGATGTTCAAAGAAATTTAAAAAGGGGTCCTTGTGCAAATATCTTCCTTTGGGATAATTATAATGATCATTATTATTCTAAATCTTCCAGAAAATCCTGACATGAACAAGTCTCTGTTACTTTATTAATTTGTTTACCAATTGCATTTGACCTCAACATCTCTCTCTTATTCCAGAGAACTCACTCTGGAACATACTTTTAAACCCTGATTCCTTTGTGATAAGCATAATTGCTTTTTGGTCTAGCCTTTCGGGAAACTTGAAGCCTAGTTTACATTTGTGGTATGACAACCCGGTAAACTCTGATACCTAAAAACAAGACACATACTCAACATTTATCAGTTGGTAGAGCTTGAGAACATTTGTCAGTTGGTAGAGCTTGAGAATTGGTAGTGTTATAAACCACCAATACGCATTAACCCAGTACTTGCCCATGGAATATGGGCGTAGCTCCTTTCTTCCATTCCCTTTAAATGTCTTATTTCAAAAAAAGTTTTTTAAAGTTACACTAGGTCCTTTAGAAGGTAGGTGAAATTCAAGTCACAAATTAATTAAAATAAGACTATTGACCACAAAATTTAGAATTTATAGAAAGATTAACTAGTAAAAATAGTCAATTAAATAGTAATCAAATGCCAAGAGATCATCTCTCTGACATACTCCTGAGTTTTTTATTGTAAAAAAATACAAATAATCTTACTAAGTCTGATAGCTTATATAACTAGTAAGTGATACTGATAAGTGATATTCTGGGCTAGAATATATTAACAATCAGAGCCCTGCACTCTTCTTATTTTGTTTCTGCTTTTGTATTTTGTATTTTGTTTCTGCATTTGCCTTTGAGTTCTTAGGAATGGGATAGGGTTCTGTGAAGTATCATGTTAAGAGATCATATTTAGAGACTTAAGCCTCCTAATTCATTATCTTAATTTATATTTTCACCCCCCACCCTTCGCAGCATATTATGGATCAGCATCCTTAACATTTCCTTGTCTTGAGTCTCTCTGTCATTTACATAGGTCAAAAACTAAAACTTTAATTTTGAAAAAAATATCCTTTCCTCTTATCATACAAAGATGCTACTTGCTACATAATAATTCACCATCATGATGGTGATGATAATGTATGAGGTGTCTTCTGTGATCATTAGTGCCTTCTCCTTGGCAGGCAAAGAAAGTTGCTGTAACAACAGTGAGTCAACTTCTGGATGCCAGTGAAGATGCTTTTCAAAGAGCTGCTGCTACTGATAATGACAATGCCTTTACAACGTAAGCACAATCTCAATTGGAAAGAAAACTTGACAAAGTGCCATTTAGCTTTCTAGGATGAAGCATAAATAGAGGCGTCTATTTCTCTCATGAATGCAGCAAATGACTGATTTATCTGAAATGCAGACAGAGTCCTTGGCTTTCCCCTTGGTCTGGTTACTACCTAGAATGGTAAATGCTACATCCGGGAGATAGTGACTGGGATGATGTAGATTAGAACTTGTTTCCTTGGCCTTATTTTATCATGGTCATGGTCAAGGGGTAACCTCCACCCATTGCAGGAGCTCTTCCAACTCTGTTCTCCAGGTACAGAGCTGCAGAGGACAGTCAACTTACATCATTTGCAGGATACACAGCCAGCCCCCATCCTATACCTCAGTGCTCTCTTCCAATACCCTGGTATATTTTGATTAAACTTTATTTAGCTTTCCAAGGCTATATTGAAAAAAAAGAAGAAGAATCCAACTATACTTGTTTCATATGTTCTTGATAACTATGTTCTGGATTATTCTGGGTTCTATATTTGTACTAAAACTCATGTGCTTTATTCATAAAGATCCTCACTGAGACTCACTATATTTTTTAAAATTTTTTATTGTTGGTTGTTCAAAACATTACATAGTTCTTGATATATCATATTTCACACTTTGATTCAAGTGGGTTATGAACTCCCATTTTTACCCCGTATACAAATTGCAGAATCACATCAGTTACACATCCATTGATTTACATATTGCCATACTAGTGTCTGTTGTATTCTGCTGCCTTTCCTATCCTCTACTATCCCCCCTCCACTATATTTTTTAAAAATTTTAATTTGTTACATATGACAACAGAATGCATTACAATTCATATTACACATATAGAGCGCAATTTTTCATATCTCTGGTTGTACACAAAGTAGAATCACATCCTTCCTGTCTTCATACATGTACTTAGGATAATGATGACCATTGCATTCCACCATCTTTCCTGCCCCTTTTTCCCCTCACTTCCCCCCTCTCCTTTTCCCCTTTGTTTTTTTTTAAAGAGAGAGTGAGAGAGAGAGAAAGAATTTTTTAATATTTATTTTTAGTTATCGGCGGACACAACATCTTTGTTTGTCATGTGGTGCTGAGGATCAAACCTGGGCCGCACGCATGCCAGGCGAGCGCACCACCGCTTGAGCCACATCCCCAGCCCGTCCCCCCCCCTTTGTTCTATCTAGAGTTCATTTAATCCTTCCATTACCACCCCCAACCCCACGCAGCATATTATGGATCAGCATCCTTAAATCAGAGAAATTATTCGGCATTTGTTTTTTGGGGATTGGCTAATTTCACTTAGCATTATATTCTCCGGCTCCATCATTTTTCTGCAAATGCCATATTTTTATTCTCTTTTAATGCTGAGTAATCCATTGTGTATATATACCACATTTTCTTTATCCATTCATCTACTGAAGGGCATCTAGGTTGGTTCCACAGTTTTACTATTGTGAATTTTGCTGCTATAAACATTAATGTGGCTGTGTCCTTGTAGTATGCTGTTTTTAAGTCCTTTGGGTATTGACTGAGGAGAGGAATAGTTGGGTCAAATGGTGGTTCCATTCCCAGTTTTCCAAAGATTCTCCATACTGCTTTCCATATTGGCTGCACCAATTTGCAGTACCACCAGCAATGTATGAGTGTGCCTTTTCCCCCCACACCCTCGTCAACATTTATTGTTGTTTGTATTCTCAATAGCTTTCGTTCTGATTGAAGTGAGATGAAATCCTAGAGTAGTTTTGATTGGCACTTCTCTAATTGCTAGAGAAGTTGAACACTTTTTTATATATTTGCTGATTGATTGTATGTCTTCTTCTGAGAAGTGTCTGTTCAGTTCTTTGGCACATTTATTGATTGGGTTATTTGGTGTTTTGGGTGTTTTTTGAGTTCTTTATATATCCTGGAGATTAATGTTCTATCTGAAGTGTATATGGTAAAGATTTTCTCCCATTCTGTAGGTTCTCTCTTCGTGTTCTTGATTGTTTCCTTTGCTGTGAAGAAGCTTTTTAGTTTGATTCCATCTAATTTATTGATTCTTGATTTTACTTCTTGTATTTTAGAAGTTTTGTTAAGGAAGTTAGTTCCTATGCCAATGTGATGAAGATTTAGGCCTACTTTTCCTTCTGTTAGGGGCAGGGTCTCTGGTTTAATGCCTAGGTCCTTGATCCACTTTGAGTTGAGTTTTATGCAGAGTAAGAGATAGGGGTTTAATTCCATTTTGTTAAATATGGATTTCTAGTTTTCCCAGTACCATTTGTTGAGGCTATCTTTTCTCTAATGTTTATTCCACCTTGTCCAGTATGAGATAAGTATATTTATGTGGGTTTGTCTCTGTCTGTCCTCTATTCTGTGCCATTGGTCTTTGTTTCTATTTTTGTGCCAACACCATGCCTTTTTTTAAAACTATATCTCTATAGTATAACTTAAGGTCTGGTCTATGATGCCTCCTGCTTCACTTTTCACTTTTCTTGCTAAGGGTTGCTTTGGCTATTCTGGGTCTCTTATTTTTCCAAATGAATTTCATGATTGCTCTTTCTATTTCTATGAATAATGTCATTAGAATTTTAACAGGAATTGCATTAAATCTGTATAGTGCTTTTGGTAGTATGGCCATTTTGATAAAGATAATTCTGCCTATCCAAGAGCATGGGAGATCTTTCCATCTACTAAGGTCTTCTTCAATTTCTTTCTTTAGTGTTCTGTAGTAATTTTCATTGTAGAGGTCTTTCACCTCTTTTGTTAGATTGATTCCTAAATATTTTATTTTGAACTTGTATTTGTCCTCACAGTGATATAATGACCTGTCTTACTTCCTCTAAATCATCCTGATAAAACTGCTACTCTGACTAGAAAATTCCCAAAAGAAAGAATCTGATGCCTTCTTTTAGTTTGTGGCCAGTCTCTGGATTGGACTGTATTCAGGGGCCATGTTGAACCTAATAAATTATGACAAGAAGGGTATGGTAAATCATGTGGTAGAGAAAAAATGGTCCAAGAAGTAGCTGTGAGAAGAGCAACTCTGTGAATGTGTTTATGAACATAGAGTAAAAACTCTGATATGTTTAGGACATCTTTCTTTCCCTTTATCCTGTGTAAGCCAGAGGGTGCTCCTCCTGGTACTCTGAATGTTTCGCAGCACTTGTTAGTGGGAACTCAACAGAAGCTATTTGGTTGCTCAAATGATGTTCTTCACAGATCGGAGTCATTAGTTCCTCCTAGTGAAAGCAGTCCTGGGCTATGATCATTAATCACCAAATGGGAAATACATAGTGTGAGTTGCTGAAAATTCATAAAATGGAGTGATGAGGGGAAAACATTTGGAATGGGGTTTAGCCAGGATAGAAAAGAACATTGCAAAAATCTCAGTGTGTAGTACATAGTCGAAGCAGAGAGCACGAGGGTCCAATCTTTTGTGGTTTCATTTGAAACTATCAACCATCAACAACTTAGAAGAGATGCTTAAGATCCCAGGGCACTTGGGTGAGAATAGGGACATAAATAAATGGAAGTTGATTCTGACCACCACAGAAACAACTAGAAGTTCATACTTGGGCAATGTTGGGTGGTAGCCCCATTCCTCTATGTGAAGTGTGGCATTGTAATGAAAGACTGTTTCTACTGGGGACTCTGTAATTATTAAGGTCTAGATTTCTGGCATCTAAGTTACCTTCACTGGGTGCAGTCTACCAGAACATTTTTAAAAAGTATATATAAAAAAGCAAGACCATTTGAAGAAAAGCAGTTATTTTTAGATGGGTGACAAAGTCATTGTGATTATGTGCATTCTGTGCTTATTTTTTTCTGCTATAATGTGAGAGACAACACACATCTGATGTTATGACAAAATCTCTAGAATATTAAGTTGCTATGTTTCATTCTGTGCAGGCTTATTGAGCAAATGGAGAATTATTCCTTGACTTTGGGCAATGAGTCAGTTATGGAACCTAATATAGCAATACAGTCAGTTAATCTAGAAGGCTCTGAGGGGTCTACAAAAATTCGCTACTCAGTGTTCAGAGGTAAGCTGCTTTTCTCCTGTCCTTGTAATAGCAAAGACCACTCTGATGCCAATCATGATTAATGCTCTGTTTTAAAATTCTACTTTTTTCTTCATAGGATCAAGTGAGTCTCTAGTTTCTTGCTCAACATCTGTAGATACAAATGTGGACAGACTTGATCCAGATGGACGCACTCAACTTCAGATCTTGCTCAGTACCAATAAAAGTAAGTCTCGAACTTTGTTACATTAAAAAAAAAATGCTCAAGTTCATGGAATTAATAGGTTAAACTCCACTGAGGGAGAAATGATGTTTCCTTAGTTTCACACTTAGTATTTTCGTTTGAGTATGTTTGTATTCTGATACAGTGATCTCAATTCTAGTATTCTAGGTCACAGAGATATTTTTACTGCTGTTGTTTTGTTTTCAAAAACTTTTTTGGAGGGTAGCAAAATTGAACTGCTCAGGCCATGCACATAAATCTGAATTGCTTCAAAAATCTGGCTGAACTGGTTTTGTTTTACATTAATATATTTTACAAATATTCAGTCATAAGTTTTGCCTGTATTTACTGGAGGCATAACACTCACAGGATCAGACTCATCCTGCAGACCTACCTTTAAAACGGTTTTTTAATTGGCATGACTTTCACTCAATAGTATCAGTTTTGGTTATCCCCTCTTAGTGCTGCTGTCCATGGTCTCCCTACCATTTTGCACATGGCCTTTCAAGAACTAGAAAGGGTTGTATTCTTCAAAATTTAATAAATAAATAAAGTGAATAAAACACACATTTGCCTTTCTTTTTATATATATATATATATATATATATATATATATATATATATATCTCCCCAAAGTACATATTTTAAAAAGAATATATTCTTAATAGAACTGAAAAGGGCAAAAGTATTGTTTTGTGAATCTGGCATGCTGAATTATAATTTTGCTCCCATTTTCTTTGGCCATTATGTTTATGAGGGTGGAAGCTAAATTTAAGTCTTCTGTTTTTTGTGTTTCTTATTCAAATTTAAAATATTTCATGCGTACATAAAAGTTCAGAAAATAACGTAAGGAGCACCTATGTACCATTCAGCAAGGTAAACAGAGTCATCCCTCAGTTTCTGTGCGGAATTGGTATCTCAGGATACCAAGATCTGGGACGCTCAAGTCTCTTCTACAGAATGGTGTAGAGTATTTGCATGTACTCTACCTGTATCCTCCTGTATGCTTTAAATCATCTCCAAATTACCTAATACAATGTAAATTCTATGTAAATAGCTGTTATACTGTGGTGTTTGACCAAAAAAAAAAAAAAGTCTGATGCAATTTTAAAATAGATTTTTTTCCTAGTTTGGCAGGTTTTTCTTCAACATTTTTTTATTGGTGCATTATAATTACAACATAATGGTGGGATTTATTATTACATATTTGTATATGCACACAATATAATAAAAATAATTTGGCCAATATCATTCCTTAGTATTTCCTCTGTAAAATTTCTATATTTTCAAATCTGTGGTTGGTTAAATCTAAGGATATAGAAACTCAGATATGGATGGCCAACTGTATTTGTTTCAGACCTTTAAAAAAAAAAAGAAAAGAAAAGAAGGGTAAAAAGAAAGAAAGAAAAAGAAAAGGTATTATCATCCTCTACCTTGCTCCTTCTTCTCTCTCCTTCCCACAAATTACATCTTTCTGAAATTGGTGCATATCATTTTCATGGTTGTCTTCAAATGTTTGCTGCATGTTTATGGATAAATAAGTGATATCTCTTACTATTGGAGATGTTTTAATATTTACATAAATGGTATTATGTTGTATGGATCTTGCTTTCTTAAAACTAAAAAAAAAATTGTGAGTTGTAGATGCCTTTATATTATTTGTTTATTTTTATGTGGTGCTAAGGATGGAACCCAGTGCCTCACACATGTTAGGCAAGCACTCTGCCACTGAACCATAGCCCCAGACCCACTTTCTTAAACTTGCTACCTTTTTTGGAACTCAATCCATGTATGTGTTAGCAAGTTTATTAACTTTGCCTATATGATGAGTGTAAAACAGATACTGTTATTTTCTTTTTGCAGCTTGAAAGTTCAATGGTATGTTTGTTATAATTAAAGCATCGTCCTGGGGTTTCATAAATTGGCTTCCAGACCACTCACATATTATTGAATTCAAGCCTTTATTGAAGTACACAGGTGGCGACTGACCAGAACACAAAGCTGTTCCCCTGATCAGCCCCGAACAATTGCAAGGGCGCTCCTTATAAGCCTGAAAACCCCAAAAGGGATGTTTGGGGTCTAGCCAATGCAAGCAAGCCAAGTTACAGAAGTGGGAGAGTGCAGTCAGGTGGAGGGATGTTTAGCCAATCACAATTAGTCCAGTCACCCCAGTTACAGAAACAGAGCCCTGTTACCCTAGTTACAGAAACAATGCCCCATTAGGTAGTTCCGTGTTCTTAAAGGTTTCTGTTGCAAAAGGAAAAGAACATCTTGCCCTGGTCATGACCCTTCTACTTGGCATGGTTGTTTTACAAAATGGAGTTATAAAACAAAATGGAGTCACTTTGGCTTGACAATCACATGTTTTTTTCTGTTCCTTGATCTGAGCATATTTCCATGTGTTTGTCAAACATTCAGATTTCTTATTCTGTGACTATTAGAATGATTATTTTTCATGTGGATTCTATTTGTTTTGAAATTTTGGGTTGTTAGAAATTCTTTATGGTTTCTGAATACTAATTCTTTGAGGTGTGTGTGTGTGTGTGTGTCTTTTACCATCCAATATTTTAATTTATAATGTATGAATACATCAATCTATTCCTCTATGATGTGTACTCTGTGTTTTCTGTTTGTTTTGTTTTGTGGTGCTGGGAATTGAACCCAGGGCCTTGTGCATGCTAGGTAAGCACTCTACCACTGAGCTACAGCCTCAGTCTTTTGTCTTTTTCAAAGAAAAATTTTTTCCCATTCTATTGTCACTATTGCAGTTTCCTTTTTATCCTGAATATTTTTAGTGTTTATATTTATGTTTAAGTCTTCAGTGTACCTAGAATTTATTTTTGTGTTTGGTGAAAGATGGAAATCTAATTTTTTATTCCATACAAATAAGCAATATAGTTGAATAAGTTAAAAATTTAAAAGAGGCTCAGGAGGCTGAGGCAGGAGGACCACATGTTCAAAGTCAGCCTCAGCAACTTATTAAGGCCCTAAGCAATTGAGTGAAACCCTGTTCCAATATTTTAAAACAAAAATTTAAAAGGACTGGGGATGCGGCTCAGTGATTAAATGCCCTTGGGTTCAATCCATGGTACTGGGGGAAAAATTAAAAGAATCCCAGATTGAACTGAAAGGAACATTTCAAAAATTTTGCAGATAAGGTTGTGTGTACTCATACAACATGTTTTGAAATAGGTATCATTGTAGAACAATCAAATCCAATTAATTAACATATGTATAACCTCATATAATTGTCAACTTTGTGGTTAGAATACTTTACTTCTACTCTCTTAGCATTTGTCTAGAATATAATACACTTTTATTAACTAAAATCACCATATTGTACAATAGATCTCTTGAACTTATTCTTCTTTTCTTACTGAAATTTTGTATCCTTTGACCAATATTTCCCCATCCACTCTGAACATATTTTATTCTGATTAAAAATACGAATTTCCCAAATATCTACATTTTGATTCTTTACCTCCCTAAAAAAATTAAAAGGTAAAAAAACAAAAATTATTAAAAAAACAGCTGGAATCTACCAAAACACTATTTTGAGGAGAAATTTTCGTGCAATTATCCTACAAACTGAAAATCAAGTAGACCAAAAAAGAGAGTAATCTCAATAATTTAATATATTTCCATGTATGTTTAACTTTATTTTTAGAGAGAAAACAGATAACAAAAATTCTTTTTAAGTGTCTAGAGAGTCCTTCAAAACATGACCATTTATTAGATTACAAAAAAAAATTGTATATTTTATAAAATAAGTTACATAACACATTGTACCTGATTACAATGCAATAAAACTAGAAATAAACTATAAAGAGTAGCACAAATTAGATCCAATTAGAACACTTAAAACATCATCATTAGAGAGGAAATTAAAATATGGATTGCAAGTTACTGGAAAATTAATGAAAATGATCTATCACAATCAATAGGAAGTGAACAAAGTAAAGAAATGAAGAAAAATAGAAGTTAGCAAATGTTTGACTTGGTCAACAAAATGAAAAATTGATTACAAGAAAAGACTAATAAAATAAACAAGCTCTGATAAAGTTGATCAAAGAAGGGAGAAGAGACAGAGAAAGAGAGAGGAGGAAAACTTGAAAAAAGAGTATCTAAAATCGTGGAGATTTTTTAGAATTACAAGATAAGCATAAATGTTATTTTTTTCTAATGAATCTGAGTATCTATGAAAACAACAACTATCTCATAAATTCTTGTAGGATTGAGGAAAAGGATGAATAGGGACTCTCATTTGTTTATTTTTTAAATTCTTTTTAGTTATGTACAACACCAGGATATAACCTAACATTATCACAAAAACAAGGGACATAACCCTCTCCAATTCAGTCCCCAGTATTTACCCTCTGATTGATTTTCAACCTATTTACCTTTTACTTTTTTTTTTCTTAATTAGTTCCCTATGGACATATGCTGGGACCCACCCTGCCATATCGATGCATGCGCATATGAAAGATTCCTTTCATTGCTATTACTTTTTTCTGTTTGTTGACCATTTGTATTTCTTCCTTTGAGAAGGAAGGGTCTGTTTAGTCCTTTTCCCATTTATTGATTGGGTTACTTAGAGTTTTTGATTTTAAGTTTTTTTGAATTTCATGCCAAGTACGCCATAACATTGCATTTTTAGGGTACACTATGTCATCAAGTGTCCATGAAGAACAATTTGGTGAGAGTCAATGTGCCATGCAAAAGGAAATCCACGTGTTTCTTTCCAAGAGGAGGCTAGGACAACATGGCAGGCAGAGAAGCACACCTGGGGGCTGTGAGAGCCTTGCTGAGCTCCCACTCAAATCACATGGCTGAACAGACTGGTCTCATGGCCACCTTTGCATTGCAACAACAAATATATGAAAAAAATTTCAACATCTCTAGCAATGAGAGAAATCTACATTGACATTTCATCTCATACCAGTCATTATGGCAAATAATAATAATTAAAATTTTGGCAGAACTTGAAATTGGTGTAACCACTCTAAAAAGCATGTGGAGATTCCTCAAAAAACTAGGAATGGAACCCCCATGTGACCCAGCTACACCACTGCTTGGTATATATCCAGAAGATCTAAAATCAGTATACTACAGTATTGCAGCCACATCAGTGTTCATAGCAGTACAATTCACAATAACCAAGCTATGGAACCAATGTAGGTGCCCCAACAGATGAGTGGATAAAGAAAATGTGACATATATGCATAGTGGAGTATTATTCAGCATAAAGAAGAATGACATTATGGCATTTTTTGGTAAATGGATGAAACTAGAGACTATCATGCTGAGTGAAATAAGATAGTCCCCAAAAGTCAAAGATCAAATGTTTTCTGTGACATGTAATAATAATAATAATAATAATAATCCAAAATAAGGGGTAGGGAAGTATAGAAAATAAAAGAGAGAAGGAAAGGAAAAAAGGGGGAGAGGGAATTTCATCAAAATAGAAGAAAGATGAGTAGAGTAGATGTAAGGAATTGCACAGGCATTATTGAAGTGTGAGCAACTGTATAGAGATGTGAATGTCCAGGATCTAATACTAATAGACGGAGTAGGGAAACCCAGGGAGGTCTGTCTGTTCAGATTCCTCTTGGCTCCGCTGTGCAGCATTCCTTTCTTCTTGGGTCTGGAGCAGGACCCTCTCTGAAATGGGGGTCTTATGATCTATCAGATCAAATAGGTCAGAGAATTTCTTGATGGCCAGCTCTGAGATAGAAAGGTGGAGGAAAACTAGCATTTATGTGACTCATCTTGGGAATAGAAAATTCTAGTTTCTATGACTGTCTTGGATAGGGAGTTAAGAGCCAGGAACCATGGATGACAACCAAAATGTGTATGTCATAATATCACAATAACTATTGCAATTAAATAAAGGCTCAGACGCAACTGGATCCACTATACCTGACTCACATATTAAGTAACCATGCAGTTCAGCAATGACATGGAATTCTTTTTCTTGTTTGCCCTAGAGTTTTTTTAATGTTTTTATTGTCTCTCCCACAGGTACTAAGGCATGTGGCTTTGTACTATATCAAAACAATAAGCTTTTTCAATCAAAAACCTTTACAGCTAAATCAAATTTTAGTCAAAAAATTATCTCAAGCAAAGTGAATGAAAATGATCAAGATCAGACTCTTTCTGTTGAAATGGTCTTTAGCCCAAAGGTGAGTGATCCTGGTTACAAAAATAGAAAATTCAGGCCACTCTTGATAACAAAAGCAGGCATAATTTGGTTTAAAAAAAAATCCACAGGTGCTGGGGTTGTGGCTCAGTGGTATGATAGTGGTAGTGCGCTCACCTAGCACGTGCGAGGTCCTAGGTTTGATCCTCAGCACCACATAAAAATAAAATAAAGATATTGTGTCCACCTACAACTAAAAAATAAATATTAAAAAAAAATCTACAAAAAATATTTTTGAAATATTTTTCAAACTATTCATTTAATTTAAATCTTTCTTCCACCTAATCTTTTATCAAATTAGCTAAATACAAAGTTAGGTAATTTGAATTTTATATAGTTTCCCTCTGCAATCTATAATAAAAATGCTAAGTACATATGTGATTTTTGTTATAATTATCTTTTTTTTTTTTTTTTGTACCAGGGATTGAACCAGGAGTGCTTAACACTGAACCACGTCCCCAGCCCTTTTTATTTATTTATTTTTATTTTGAGACAGGATCTCACTAAATTACTTACAGCCTTGCTAAGTTGCTGAGGCTGGCTTTAAACTTGCAATCCTCCTGCCTCCACCTCCAGAGCCACTGGGATTACAGGCCTTGCATATGCCAATGTGCCTAGCTGTTGTTAGATTTTTTTTTTTTCAATTGATCATTAAAATATCAGTAATTGTAATTGTTCTGTCAATTCACAGTACAATCAAAAAGAATACCAACTGCATGCCTATGCCTGTGTTTACTGGAATTTTTTAACTAAAGATTGGGATACCTATGGTTGTTCCAAAGACAAGGGTACTGATGGATTCCTGGGCTGCCGCTGCAACCATACCACTAACTTTGCTGTGTTGATGGTAAGGATGCACCTCGTAATCTCTTAATAGATGAGAATTTTCCATACACACAATTTTGGTAGGTGCTAATTGGAATTGACTTTGGGTTTTAGCTTATGTAGAGTCTCACCTTAGATTAAATAGAAAAATCAGGGTATGGAGTGTTAAGACTGAAAGGAGAAATGTTGATAAAAGCAAGTCTCTGCTTCATGTAAATTATTTGGATGTAAGAGGCTAATTTATTTCATTTAAAAATTTATCAATGGTTGTATGAAAAGAAGAGATATCTGGCAACTCTGATTATTTTGTATCCACTTAACTGTTTGTGATTGACTTCTATTGACATTTTGGAGATGGCTATTTTAAAATATTAGTCGATTTATCTTTCAGACTTTCAAAAAGGATTATAAGTATCCTGAGTCACTAGACATATTGTCCAACATTGGATGTGCCCTGTCCATTACTGGTCTGGCTCTCACAATTATCTTTCAGATTGTCACCAGGTAAGGGAAAAGAAGGTGCTGCTTATAAGGGAAATTGTGAATCATATACAATTAACTCTGCATAGTCTCATGTGAATGCAGTCTTTCTGAACTGGAAGGGAACTCAGTTCAACATGCTCATTTTAAGAAGAAGACATTCACATCAGGAGAGGCTAAGGGATACATGCTCAAAAAATATAACTACAAAGGTGGCAAGTGCCTTGAAAGAAAATTGCATCCCATATAATTACAACTATGTCATGTAAAATTTATGTGGTCCCACAACTCACAAATGCCACACTTCCTTAGTGTTGAGTAGAACCATGTCTATTAATTTGCATCGTAAAGGAAAAAAAGTCTCTGAACAGCAAGTTTTTGAAAATAAGATAATTTAAAAATACACTAAGTTTTCGAATGGTGAACATCTCTCCCTCCACCTTAGCTCCCTCACTCAGTGTTCAATTTTGCATGCCTTTTGTTATTTTTTTTTATAATCTGTAATCTCTTATAAGATTATTCATTTATTTATTTACTTGTTTACTGTCTGTTTTCCTCATTGGCATCGGAATGTATGACAGGGACCTCCTCTAGTTTCGTTGCTGTCATTGTTTGCTTTGCTTTGTTTCCATCTCTGTACCCCTGTGCATGTAATTGGCTGATAGTAGAGCTGTATCTGAGGAATGGATCTATTGGACATTCCTATCTAGGTCTCCTCGAAAACTGAAAATGTCTCAAGATTAATTCATCTTTCCTTTGGAATCCCTTCTCTCCATTCAATTCACTCCCAAGTGTTTTCTTAGATGTGTAGAGTCAGATTTTTTTTAAAAGTTATTGCTGTTTTGACTTTTTCATGTTGTTTTCTTTAAAAAAAATTTTAAAACCTACAGAAAAGTTGAAAGAAAATGTTGACCACCCATATAGATGTCACCTAGATTCACTAATTCTTAATATTTTGCATTATCTTTTAAATTTTTTTTCCTGAATTTCCAAAGTAAGTAAGTTGTATACATCATGGCTGTCATCTCTGAATTCTTCAAGCACATATTTCCTAAGAAATGCCTAGTTTAAAGTAGTGGCTGCCAGATATCTATATTGTCAAGGCTCATTTTCTCCTGTATGTCAATGATCAGTAATCCACGAGGAACTGCCTTAAGAATGTGCAGTGTTCTTTTTCCCAATAATCTTTAACTCCATTGTTTATCCTTAACAAAACAAATGATTGCATTAGTGATTGAAAATCTATGATTTTTCTAGTCTGTCATTCTTTCTATGTTGATTTGCTAAACTCTTTTGTAAAGATGTGCATGCTCCCCAGGGCAGCCAGCTGGGAGAACTTCTTATGCTGTGTTGTCACGTCTCGGTCAGTCTTTAGTATAAACTTCCTTATTTCAATCACAGAAAGATGATATGTCTCATCTTTCACTCTCTTGGCTTCACACTGGAACCAGCCATTTCTCCAGAATATAGAATTGCTTTTAATTCTTATTCTTCTCCTTTCATATTAAATGAGTGTCTTGCCATTCATTTAAAATTTTTTTTTATCAACAGCTTACTATGCATCAATCACTTTGCCAAAGCTGAGTATAAAACTAGGAACAAGACAGATAAGCTCTCATTGCTCATGAAGCTTAGATTCTTGAGGGGCAGATTGCAAACATGCACAATAATAAATATAAAGTTACAAATTGTAGCAAGTGCCTGGAAGGACAATGCTATGGAATTATGAATTTGTCACTGGTTTCTTTGCCTGAATATCATTACTTACATTTACCATCAGAATTTTTCTTCCTTTAACATTTCCTTGCACAATTCTTGCACAATGCCACTAAAATTCATCAGAAAACAAAAACAAAAATAATGACAAAATTTTATTGATGTTTAAAACTCTTGAATCAAATCATTTTTTTCTGCTCATGAACATGTCATCATTTAATAATTTATATAAAATATGCTAATATTCTATAAGAAGGCCAGACTATTTGAAAATTTCCTGTTTTCCTGTGGATTATACTTTACTTTCAAAATTAGATAGAATTTAGGAACTAAGCTTGCTTTTGTAGAAAATGATTTTTGTATGCTTTTGCAGTTTTAATTTTTAAACATTTCAAAAGACTTGTTTTGACTTTTCAAAAGATGTTTTGACTCATTGAGGAAATCTCAACTAAAATGTCAAGAGAATGGATTGGGTTATGTTTGGATATAAACCTTTAATTCAGTGTAAAAAGCCAAATCTGAGAGGTTATAGTGGAACTTCATAAATTCATACAGGATATATAATAGACAAACAGACATGTTCACCAAATTCTGAGACATTGAGAATAGAGAGGTACTTGTAGATGTTATAAATTTAAGGATAGTAGTAAATCTAGGGAAACAGCTATATGAAGAGAACTGGTAGTCTGGTGTCGGAGACCAGCTCCAACAGGGGGTCTCAGGAGACGAACGGATGGTGAAGAGTCAGCGAAAGGGGGGTGGAGAAACAACACAGACACCAAAGTGAAGGTGCTGATCCCAATCTTTACTTGTGAAGTTGATCATATATACTTTTTATTTTGGCAGGCTCACAGTACTTTGTGGTTACAAAACAGGAATCATTATTCAAAGAAACAAAATATTACGTAGCTACAATTAGAATAGAAGAATGTCTCTTGGCTTAGGCATAAGCAAGCATTTGTACTTTCGGTTCGCGTTTTGCTTTGAGCTGTTTCTGCTTAGTTAACTTTTAATAATAGTTAGAAATGTCCCAAACTATTGGCCTATACCTTGACTATTCTTTCTTGACTTACTGACTGGAACCGGTGCCATGGTTACGGCAAGAGGTTGACTTGTTATTAATTTTAATCAAACAAGAGTAAGAGCACAAACCATTGTGCACAGGAACAAGAACAAGTTGCCCAGTACTAAGCACTAATCTGTCTTAATTTTTCTTCTCTAGATTTTAATTTAATTTCTCAAAAACTTCCTTGACAGGAATACAGGGAGTTTTTCATTAGACATTAACAATTTACACTCCACAGCTGAATCATTGCATTTAGAGCAAACAGATCCATTCTTTAGAAGTAGTTGCATTAACTGGGAAAGTCATGTTTTTTCCTTCATACTTAATGGTCATATGGGAAATCGCAACTATACTTATTAAAGGAATACAAAAACAAACCAGCCCATTCCCAGAAACATACTGCGCTCCTCCAGAGGATGGACGCCTTGCGCCAGCCATCCACCTCAGTAGGGCCTTGCCATTGCCTGAGTCAAGGGAGGGGCGCAGCAGTCTGGAAAATTCAGAAGGCTTTCAGATAGTAGTGAGCAGAGATTTTTACCATTTTCACTAGTATAGAACTGTATCCCACAGTCTACTAGCATACACAGAGTTGTATACATATTTCTTTATTAAACAATAAGGAAAATAATAAATGCATAGTAAAGACAATATCATACATTGCTTTTGAAATCAACTTTTTTAAGGGAAATCTTGCTTTCTCTGCCAATCTGAAGATGCACATGTAGGCCAGCACAGAACACTTACATGTCCCACACCACACGTACCCCCTATCCCCAACATAGCACACCACACAGCACATCTCTCTCTCACACACACACTGCCTTCTAAGTTACTGGTAAACAAGGACATCCTGCAGACAAAACCAGAAAAAAAAACTTTTCTTTTAGAGCAAAGGCATCAGGTAAATATAAGGCGGGAATAAAAGGAGTTTTGAAGAGCATTTAGTTCTGTTCCCAGAAATTATATCTTTAATGAAGGAACAGTTCTTGGGCATATTTTATAGTAAAAGGACTGTTCAGAACATCTTGACCATTTGACAATAAGCAAAAATTTCTCAAAGTATAGTCCTTGGAACATTAGTCCTTCAGAGACACTTAGGGAAAGAGGGTTCTGAGAAGTCTTGCAGAAAAGACACATGGAATTTTGTTATGTATAAGCCATTCAAAGAGCTAGTGATCATCAGGCTACTCAAATCTAAAGAATAGCATATACAGCAATAGGCCATGAAACAAATTTAAAATATTTTTGCCTGATTTAAAATATTTATGGAAGCCTCGTTCTTTGAATGAAACATAAGCTAAATATTACATAATCTTGTTTTAAACAAATCACATGTTTATACTTACTTAAAATTATATTTGGCTTTATTTTAAAATGTGTGAGTTTTAAAAATAAGCTACCATTAAAAACTCAAGAGACTTGTCTGAATGCAAATAAACATGTGTTTATGTATTAATGTGTAATTCTATATTGTGAAACAGAAAACTCCATTTAGAATCTTTTCTATATAGCCTTTATGTATGCTTGCAAATCCCTAAACCTAAGTGGCTTAGAATAATAATTTATTCTCACTAATGATTCTGTGGCTTGCCTAGTTGCCTGGATGATTCTTCTGCTAGTCTTGCTGGGTCTTCCAGGAGACTGATGTCAGATGGTGGCTGGGGCCAATTCATCTGGAAGCTCACCCTGGATTCTGGGGCAGCTGAATCTTTCTCCCTTTCCATGTACTCAGAGCAGCTCCATGTAGTTTCTTCAGTATGGCCGCTGAGCCTTTTCTGTGGTGTCTCAGAATGCCAAGGAGAACAATAGGAAAATTTCTCAGGATGCTGGGTTATGACTTGTGTATTTTATGATGGCTTTGATATAAGATGAATGTATTAAAATTTTTGAATCTACCTAAAAGTGCTTCTGGTTTGTTTGTTACCTGGAATTGAACCCATGGGCGCTTAACCACTAAGCCACATTTCCTGTCCTTTTAATTTTTTTTTTTTTTTATTTTGTGACAGGGTCTTGCTAAGTTGCTTAGAGCTTCACTAAGTTGCTGAGGCTGACCTTGAACTTACTATCCTCCTGCCTCAACCTCCCAAGTCACTGGGATTACAGGCATACGCCAACACACCTAGCTTTTTTCTTCTAGTTTTTTTCTTTGTTTTGAATATTTTTAGTTGTCAATGGATCTTTATTTTATTTATTTATATGTGGTGCTGAGAATTGAACCCAGTGCCTCACACATGGTAAGCAAGTGCTCTACCACAGAGCCAAAGTTAAAACTTTGTTATGGGCCATGAAATTATTGTGGACCCAAAGCATTATGGTGCCTAATGGATAAGCCCATCCCAGCTGCCAGGCTTTCTGTTGTATTCTTGATTCTTGGATGTATTAGTTACATCAAGATAGAGGGCAGGTCTGGGAGAAATTACACAGGGCATTTAACACTGGAATTAGGGTTCACTGGGAGCCAGTTTTGGAGATTAAGTATTGCTTTTGTTATAGTTTAGACCTAAAATGTCCTGGAAAAGTTTATATATTGAAGGCTTGGTTCCTAGCTGTTGGTGCTATTGGGAGGTAGTAGAAGCTTTAGGAAGTGAAGCCTAGGGCTGGGATTGTGGCTCTGTGGTAAAGCGCTCACCTAGCACATGTGAGATGCTGGGTTCAATCCTCAACCCATAAAAATAAATAAATAAATAAATAAATAAATGAATAAATAAATAAAAAAGTATTTAGTCTACCTAAGAATGAAATATATATATATATATATATATATATATTTTTTTTTTTTTTTTTTTTTTTTTTTTTTGAAGAAAGTGAGGCCTAATTGAAGTAAGTAGGTCACTGGGAGCATGACCTGAAAGGGAATACTGGGACTCCAGACTCTTCCTCTCTCTTTACTTCATTATGCTCTCCCTACTATGAGGTTCTGCCTCACGACAGGCTTAAAAGCAGTAGAACCACTGGGCGCAGTGGCACAGGCCTGCAATCCCAGTGGCTGGGGAAGCTAAGGAAGGAGGATCACGAGTTCAAAGCTAGCCTCAGCAATGTTGAGGCACTAAGCAACTCAGTGAGACCCTGCCTCTAAATAAAACACAAAATAGGGCTGGGGATGTAGCTTAGGGGTTGAGTGCCCCTGAGTTCAACTGTGGTACACACCCTGCCCCCACAAAAAAAGCAGTAGAGCCCTCTGGCCATGGACTGAAACCTCTGAAACCAAGAGCCAAAATAAATGTCTTTCTTCCTTTTAAGTGATTCATATCAGGTATTTTGTCACAGTGACAGAAAACAGACTGACAATTTTTAATCAGCACAGTTTCAAAAAAGGATGCATCAACCTGTTCCCTGTAACTCACTACTTTGTAGGAATGAGAAAAGAACACATCATGTTTTTCTGGTGCAATTAGGAAGGTAGATTTACCAGCTGGTCTGTGAGTTGAGCTACGAGTTGGATTTACAGTGGGTAATAATATCCCTTTACTTCTTCACAATTTCACTGGTGTTTATTTTTCTTGGAGTTGTATTACTTTCATTTAATCATTTCTACTGTTTATTTTTAGGAAAGTCAGAAAAACCTCAGTCACCTGGGTGATGGTTAGTCTGTGCACATCGATGTTGATATTCAACCTGATTTTTGTGTTTGGTATTGAAAACTCCAATAAAAACTTGAATACAAGAGAGAGTGACATAGATATTGACTTTGATGATAATCAAATGCTCACAGAGGACACTATTGAAACCCCGAATCCCTCATGCACAGTGATTGCTGCCTTCCTGCACTATTTTCTGTTAGCCACATTTACCTGGAGTGGACTCAGTGCTTCACAGCTTTATTTCCTTCTCATCAGGGCCATGAAGCCTCTTCCTCCACATTTCATTATTTTCATCTCATTAATTGGATGGGGTAAGTGCTTGTATCTCCACTTATTCAGTGGGATAAGCAATTTTGATGCAACCATTTAATTTAAATGAACACCTTTTGAAAGTCTAATATTTTAAGACTTTGAGAAAGGGGAGTAGAAAATAGAGCAATCACTAAGAATTCTCTCTGTCTAGAGGTTTACACTCCAGTGAAGGAAGTAGATATGATGAAGATAAGTATGCTAGATACATCATCAGTAACTCAAAACTTAATTTTTAAAAAATATCTATTAATGTATTTGAGATGTAGACCATGAATAGTTAATTTCCCAGCTACTTTGAAAGAAACGTTTCAAGAAAGATAATCAGAGTGATCCTTTAAGAATAATTATTTGAAAAGTTTATTAAGTTAGCAGAAATAATTGTTTTAGTGATATTCAAATTTCAATTTATTCAAATGAAAGAGGAATTAAGCCATTTATGATGGATATTGTGGTAAGAGCTACAAAGAAATCAGAAATAGTATAGGATTGGTAGGTACAGCTAACACTAAAAGAGAAAAGAAAGCTCAGAAAAATTACGAATACTGATGACCTGCATTTGTGGATCAGTGTATTGTCCACAGTGGAAAGAACAATGCATCCTGAAGAGGGTCTGATGTCTAATTCATTCATGATATTTTGTAATTAATCCCAGTATTGGATAAATTATTAATCTTGTGCCTCTCTTTGTCACACAGGAGTGCCAGCTATAGTAGTGGCTATTACAGTGGGAATTATTTATTCCCAGAGTGGGAGTAATTCACACTGGGAATTAGACTACCGGCAAGAGGAAATGTGAGTTTATATATTTTTTAAAATGTCCATTTCTTCAATAGATGGTGACTCATCATATGTCCCTGTACAAATGTATCTCACTTTATAATTGTCATATTGTCTCAAAGAACATTATATTTTTAATGAGGCAGCATGGACATTTCCTAGTTTAAATTCTTTCATAAAGGAAGCAATCAACTTCTAACTTTGTAAATCTGAACTCGCTTATATGAGGTTTACCTTCCTTCATTAGGTATGAAAATCATGTGGCACAATAGTTATGATCCATAGTAACTCCGTTTCTTTGTTTCCTCATCTAGAAAATGGAAATCACAATAATAGTGACAGTGCTCTAGTATTACCGTGAGTGGTCAAGCATGACTCAGCATGAATAATTAACTGTTTATAGTGAAAGTACTTGGCTGTATGGTGTTTGCTTTTTAGGTGGGGAGGGAGAGAAGAAAGCTGAGCTGAACTGAGAGTCAACTCTTTACATGCATTTCTATTACTGAATGGCGAGAACTCATTAATTTATCCTTCCTTCCCATTTTATAAATCCAACCATTATTATCCTCAGATTCCACCTTAAGTTTCAAACCAACTCATATTAGAACCAGACTCTGGAAAGTGTAGAAGAACACCCAAGAGGAGACTGCGGCTCAGGGACCTGGCCATGCCAGCTGCAGAGGAGGCGGCTGGCTGCCTGGCCAGATCTCACACTCCCAGACACTATTTTTCTCTTTGTTTAAATAGGGTTCAATATCTTTTAGAGTTTTAAATTTTTAATTCCACAACTAGAGATAAGGGATAATATGCAGTTATCTCATAAGGGAGGTAATTCACTTTCGATTACATTGTTAATTTCCTACCTTAGCGCAGGCATAGGTCTCAACCACTCTTGTTAAAGCTATCTGGAGAAATTAGCCAATTAATGTAAATTTATTCACATTGGACTGTAAATAATAAAGAGCAGATCCTTTCTTGAGTACAGTGTTAGATGTTGGGGACAACACTAAGTGACTGATGATAGGAGAAGTCGGGAGGAGGAAAGAGTGTGTAACATGTACTCAGTCCATCTTCAGCCCTTGTTCCCCACCTTCTACCCTATACACAGACCATCACAGGTCGCATTTCTTTAGGATATGCTGGGAAAAGGGGAGGAATTATTTTTGGTCTCCCAGTAGTGGTTTTCAGTGTTCTGTGCTGTTCTTCCTTGCTCCCAGCTCTGCTGGTCCTGCCTGAGAGCCTGACCGTCTCCCTGATCTACTGCTCTTTCTGCTTGGCACAGTGAAGGGGTGAATGCAGAGCAGGCCACACTTCCTTTTAACACTCTGCTACCTACTTCTCTATACTACCACCACATGGGCGCTTTCAGACTCTCTTAAAGGGAAAGGTTGAGGCTAACCATGAGAAATTATACCAACTTGGGGGTAAATTTTCCAAGTATCTGCTCTGAATGTTAAAGGTTTCCCCCCCCCCCCACATTCATGGCAAAATTTCACACTTCACCTGAGATTCACCTCTGATGCTGTCTAGATCTCAGGTCCTTAACTTTTTCAGATCAACCTCCATCTTGTGACTCTCCAATCTTATTTTTAGGAACCCCACTCCATAACTATAAGGGTTAGTCTCATTCTAGAATCCATACCCTTTCTTAGCCATCAATTTATCAAAATCTGAATCATTCAATTCAGAATAGCAAAGATGGGGTGTTGTGAGAACAAATCTAGCTTGACTACCTTTTGCTCCAAGTAGTGCAAAGGATAGAGGAGGTAAGGGTCCCCTCCTAATGCATGCCTCCTGATGGACATGGATACCAAAGTGCATGGCTCTTCTAGCACCCCCTTAAGTGTGAGGTTCCTTGGGAGTCTGATAGATGTGTGCATTCATGTACACACACACTTCTTTTGGAAGTGCAACACCATTATTATACATGCCAAAGGATTTCTAAATTTTTGTACTGAAATGTTATTATCGACATGATTAGAAATCACATTTCAAATCTGAATAGTCTTGTAGGAAACTCAAATGATGTTCAAGTCTCTCTAATGAATTGTAAAAATTAAAAGGTATGTCTGCCTCCAACAAATAGAATAGGTCTACGCCTAAATACAATAGGTACACACACACACACACACACACACTCCTCCCTCACCTCCCACTCTGGCCCCAGTACAAATAGAAATTCTGAAAACTTGTATTTTCTAAAGTCTAAATAGCTGTTTCAGAATTGGCAAGTCTGCCTTTATCCAACAGAGCTGAATTGACAATTTTCTTTCTCTGTCTTTCCCTCCCTTTTAAATTCTGTTTCTCAAGCTTGCCTAGAAAAGAAATAGGCCCGCCTTTCTTTTGAAAAAATTTAATAGCCACATGCTTAGTTGCCAGAGGTTTCTAGAGATTTGAAAGTAGTTCTCATCAGGATTTTATTAACTTCTAAGCCAAGAGCCTTCAGATTTCTTCTGTGTATGGGTTTGTGAGGTGGGAAGTGGGAGGAATTTTGTCCTCCAGTCATAGGGGAATGAAAAGGGAAGCTAGAAGTCCTGGAAACATTTTTTCTCGTTCTCACCATTGTATTTAGGAGTGGACCCATTCTATCTGTTAGAGGCAGGCATGCCTTTTAATTTTTAAAATTCATTAGAGAAACTTGAACGTCATTTGAGTTTCCTAGGAGGCTATTCAGATTTGAAATGTGATTTCTAATCATGTGAATAATAACATTTCAATACAAAAAAATTTAGAAATACTTTGGCATATATAATAATGGTGCTGTACTTCCAAAACAAAGAAAATAAATGTTAATTTAATGTCAGTTGTGGGCTCGGCTTTTTCTTAATACCAAACTTCCTACCTGACAACTCTGCTTGGCTGTGTAATAGACATCTCCTTGTCTTCCCTCCCAAACCTGCTCATCTCATCATATTTCCTATCTCATTTAATGGTAATTCCATTTTTCCAGAGGCTCAGGCCAAAAATTATAGTCATCTATAGTTCTTCAACGTCTCAAATCCAACCCATCAATAAGTCTTCTTACTTTTAAATACGCCTGGAATCAGACTTTTTCTTAGCATCTGCTTCTGTGGTCCAAGCCACTCAACTTACTGCAGTAAATTCCTAGTTTCCTACTTTTGCTCACGCCCTTCTAGCATCCCTATACCTAGAGTAATGGTTTTAAAACTCAAAACAGATCAGGCCATGCCTCTCCATCTTACCCAGGGCACAAGAATTTGCCTGTAAAGCCCCTATGTGATTTAAATCTTTCCACAAACCCCAGTCATGAACTGTGTCTCAGCCACATCAGCCTCTGTGTTTCTTAGGCTGTCACCTCAGGGTCTCTACACTTGTTGTAACCTCTAGCTGGAATACCCTTCCCCCTCATCTACTTCTTGAGTTTTGCTCAAGTATCACTTTTTTTCCATGCAGCTTTCCCTGACCACTCTATTTAAAATCAAACATTCTTCTCTCTGTCTCTCTCTCCCCATATATGTATTTGAAATGTGATTTTATATATATATATATAAAATTTCTACTCCTATTGTTCCTTTTATCTAAAGCACTTATCACTGACATAAATTTTATTTGTTTGTTGTTTTACCTAGATCTGTGCACTACAATATAAACTTAAGAAGGGATTTTGTTTTGCTCACTGCAAACACTTTGGTGTCTAAAATAGTGTCTGGTGCATAGCATAGACTCTGTAAATACTTCTTAATTATTTCAACAATGCCTTAGCAAAACAAACCCCCACAACCTGCATCATCAAAAGACAAAACAAATAATCCACAAAAAACAAAAGAGGTACCATGAAATTAAATAAATTTCTCAAAGTCTTTATAAATATTAACATTTGAAAATGTCCATCAATGTATTGGAAACTGTTTAAATAAGTTATGGCATATAAAAATGATGGAGTAATATGCAGTTATAAAATTAATGAAGGTACTTTTAGTGTTCTGCTATAGAATGACCTCTAAGATAGTTGTTAGAAGCAGATGTTGATGTTTATTTAAAAATCAAGAAAAAATGTGCATTTTTGGGATGTTTTTGGAGCCTAAATCTGGCAGGATATATAAGAAACATTGATTGAAATTAGGTAACTGAAAATATTGCCCATCTATGTCCGCTTGTACCTTTCATATATTGAACCTCCTGGGTAAGCTATATATTCAAAAGTAAAATGAAAACAATAACTTGCATAAAGTCAGAAACCTCATAAGCAGCAGGGAGTAACTAGGACTGTCTGGCTCCAATGTCCACTTTCTTTCCGCTAACCCTCACTGACTCAGAGAAAGATGACTAGAGAAGTCCATACTTCACTTTTCTAGGGGTTTGAATTCTCAAAAGTAATCTCAAATGAATAAGATGCAAAGAGATGCAGACTTTTAGCAGGTATTTCAGTTGAGTGAAGGTCGATAATTTTAATAGGACAAGGAACAAGTATTTATACTTTTCAAGGTCTGCTGAAATAATTTCTTTTTTCTTCTCAGCTGCTGGCTAGCAATTCCAAACAACAATGACTTTATAAAGAGTCCATTTTTGTGGTCATTCCTTATACCTACAATCATTATCCTCATCAGCAATGTTGTTATATTTATTGTAATCACAATTAAAGTGCTGTGGAAGAATAACCAAAATTTGACAAGGTAAGGTTCTCAGTGAGTGGGAGGCTTTCATGCAAGACGAGGATAGTGCCTGGGTGGCTCAAACTCTGAGACAAAGGCAGGGGTGTGTGGCATTCAGGAAAGATTTTCTTAAAACCTGTGACTTATAAAGTGTATCTTCTTATTTTCTAACATCAGTATTGCAATGTGGGTATACTGCACACCTTTGTGTTAGATAAGCCCTAAAAATCTAAACCCAAAGATTTTCAAGAAAACTTTTCCCTCCAACTCCAAATATTCAAGAAATTTGAATTATTTGAATTACAGAAATGAAAGGGTTGTGAGGAGGTGTAGCTTCCTGCGTTTTTATTTTATAAATCAGTACCTGTAGTTTTTATTTTACCAGCATGGCTTGAATTACACAATGGCTTTACATTTTTTAATTACTTGCAAATATATTTTAAAAATGGGAGATTTCACTTAAAAATTGTATTTTCTCTTGAAAAAATGGGAACACCTGGCAACACTTTGTAAGGAAAATGTGAGCCCACATTTCCTGCAGATGGAACCTGTGCTCTCTGGTTTACCAGTTCTGTCCTCACTGCTCCTTTCCTTACGCTAGCCTTTCTGGCCCTGACAAGCATGTGCAGTATTACCTCTAATAGGAGACAAGAGCTTTCAGTTGAAGAGACAAAGAATAGAATATGTCATACACATACATTCTGCCCCCACTTCCAAAGCACCAATTGGCTAGAACACAGTGCTAATGAAGCTATGAGTTCAGATTTAATTATGCAAGGCTCTGCTCATCCCAAGTATATTTACTGTATGAACATTTGTGAATTTACAGTAAACTCACAAATGGATTTACTTGGTATGAACAGATGAATGAAAACTACCATTATTTAGTGAGAATACAATCTTGAATATGTGCTTTACAAGTTAAAGGTCTTTTCTATTTGAATGTTATTAAACAGTAAGGGGAAATATGGGGAAAATACCATCACTGTTAAACATTAAAACGTATGTTTTAGTAGCAGTGCCAGAAAAATTTTAGTGAAGTCTTCTTAGCCTAATTGCAAATTTGGTTTTATTTCCTTTATACAAAACAATATGTTTTTTGGTCCACAGACACCAACCAAATTTGTATTTTAAAATTTTGACTCACCAATAGCTGATGGTTCTTATATTGGCTTAGTTATGATGAACACGTATAACTTAATTGTTTAACAAATTATCTTCCATATTTCAGTTAGCTGCATAACAAATTTCTCAAAAGTTAATGGCTTAGAATGAAAAATATTTATTATTTGTCATGAATTTTGAGTGTTGGCTGAGTAGCTGTTTGGTCTTGGCTGACTCAAATGCTGATGAATGATCTTGGATGACTTACTTCATGTCTGATGATTGGTGGTCTGGGCAGCAGCTACTCAGTCGGAACAGTTCATCTCAACTCCTTATTGTCTTTCCTCCTCCATTAGACCAATCCAGGATTTTGAACATAGTGATCTCAGGTTTCCAAAGAACAGGGAGAGAGGATAAAGTCTGATGAACTAATTCTTTCAGATCTCTGCTTTTGACATTTGTTGATGTTTCACTGGCCAAGTAAGTCACATGGCCAAGAGCAGAAGCCAGTGATCTAGGCTTTCCATGAGAGGGAACATCATTCCACATCTAAGTAACTTCTATTTTATCAAAACATAGGAAGGTTAAAGATTACTACCCCCCCACCACCACCAAATAAAAACATAAAAGAAATTCATCACTGACACCATTACTCTAAATTCCATTCTAATGAAAAAGTTAATTCTTAGTGAAATTTGCCTGCAGTAGTATTTGAGGAACTGTTTCTGCCTGAGCTTTTAAGAAGGTATTAAGTTATTTTTAAATAAAGCTTGCTAAATAGGTTTAGCATCTTTGATTTTCCAACTGAGAAATAATACTATTAAACAAAAAATGTAGATGAGTAACTGAATATGCATGCTAAATACAGGTAATAATGATATTGATAAATAATATGTGTGTGTATATATATATATATATATATATATATATATATATATACACACACACACATATTATTTCTTGTTTTCTCTCACTTAGCACAAAGAAGGTTTCATCCCTAAAGAAGATTCTTAGCACATTATCTATTGCAGTCGTTTTTGGAGTTACCTGGATTCTGTCATACTTTATGCTAATTAATGATGATGACATCAGGATTGTCTTCAGTTACGTGTTCTGCCTTTTCAACACTACTCAGGTATGGTATGAACTAGTCTGAAAGCACCAGACCAAGTAGCAGTGGAGCGACGGTCACCCTGGACCAAAGTTTCCTTCTTTTAAAACTCCCTGAAGGTCATTGCTTACTTACATTTAAGAGACTCTATTTTCAATACATTTTGTGGGAAAGGGAAGGAAAGGTCTTTTTGACTTACCATATAACTTCCTGGGCCAGAGGTCATAGAATATAATTGCTGTAGGGTAGAGCCGCATTTGTCCCTGTTCCTTCTCTCTGAGTAGAAAATATTTTGTCAAGCAACTGGCTTGGGAAACACATCCTTTTCTTTTCTCCATTGAAACAGGTTTATGAAGTTCCTTATCATAGTTAGTATGGACAATGTTAGTAATTGCTGAAGCTTGAATCCCTGTGAGTTGATCGAAATTTTTTTGGTTCAATTCTTTTCAATTTATTAAGACTAGTTTTATGGATCAGTACGTGAGCTATCTTGATGAACAAAATTTTTGTCCTTGGGAAAAAAAAATGTGTGTTCTGTAGTTGTTGGATGTAAGGTTTGAAAAACATCAGTAAAGTCAAAGAGTATTAGTGTTGTATGGATTTTCTCCCTTATCAATATTTTTTTCTTGGTTCTTTCAATAGCTGAATAAGGAGTTAAAATCTCCACCTATAATTGTGAATTTGCTTATTTATTTCCTTGTTTCTATCACTTTTTTGCTTCACATATTTTCAGCAAAAAGACTGAACAACTAAACTCAAATTCATGCATGTACATTTGTGATTGTTATGATTTTTTTTTTTTTGGCTGTAGATAGACACAATACTTTCATTTTATTTATTTATTTTATGTAATGCTCAGGATTAAACCCAGTGCCTCACAGATGCTAGGTGGGCACTCTTACCACTGAGCCACAACTCCAGCCCCAATTGTCATGTTTTTATGAACTGGCTCTTTCATTATTTGAATAAAAGCTCTATTTTTTCAATAGTACTTTTTGTCATGAAGTATACTTTGTTATTCAGCTTTCCTCTGATGCACATTGCTTACATGTTATGTATATCTTTCCATCTACTCACTTTCAACCTCTGTACCTGGTATTTAAATTATGTATCAGGTGGATAGCAAATACCATTTTAATCCATTTGGACAATCTCTGTCTTTTAATTTAGAATGCTAAGTCCATTTATATTTAGTGTGCATTGATATAGATTAATTTGTATCTTCTATTTTATTATTTATTTCCTATGACTATTTGGTTTTTCATTTTCTGTTCCTCCTTTCCTACCTACTTTTGAGTAAATTTAACATTATTAGGAATCCATTGAAGTTCATATTTTGGAAATTAAGCAATACCTTTTTGCATTTGGGGGGGGGTCATTTAGAGATACATCATACATTCTTAAGTTTTCATAGTCAAATTAATATTTTACTGTTCTCAGTAAAATATAAGAATGTTGTAATAATATAATTCTGCTTTTCTTCCTCCCTTTCCTTTGTTATAGTTTTCTCATGTATTCTATCTGTATAAATTATAAATGCCACAAAGAAATGTTATTATTTTTGCTTTAATCAGATGCATATTTTAAGGAAATTAAAGAGGGAAAAGTGCTTTTATACATATCTATTGTTTCCCATGTTCTTCCTTCCTTTCTGAAGATGTGACTTTCCCTCTGGTATCATTCCCCTCCAGCATAAACATCCCTTAAGAATGCATTATTATGTATGGTTTCTGGTGACAAATTCTCCATTTTTCTTAAATCTAAAAATGTCTTTATTTTGCTTACATTCTTGAAGGATATTTTCATTAGATATAGAATTCTGGGAGGCTAGAGTTTTTTTAGTCTTTTAGTGTTATGAACAAGTAATTTAACATGCTACTCCATTTTCTAATGAGATATTCTTAGTTGTTCATATTATTGGTCTCCTATATATTTTTTCTCTGGTTTCTTTAGGATTATCTCTCTAGTTGTGTGTGTGTGTGTGTTCTGTTGAGGGGCGTGTACCAGGGATTAAACTCAGGGACACTCAACCACTGAGCCACATCCCCAGCCGTATTTTGTATTTTATTTAGAGACAGGGTCTCACTGAGTTGCTTAGTGCCTCATCATTGCTGAGGCTGGATTTGAACTTGTGATCCTCCTATCTCAGTCTCCTGATTAAATCTATTCTTCTTGGGATTGCTGAACTTCCAGCATCTATTAGATTATATCTCTCACCAGAGTTGAGAAAATATTCACCACTATTTTTTAAAATCATTTTTCTGCCTCACTCTTCCTCTTTTCTTTCTAGGAATCCAATTATATTTGTTAAGTCATTTGATGTTGCTTCACAGCTTCCTGAACTTTGCTCATTTCCTCATTCTTTTTTCTTGCTGTTCACTAGATTGGATAATTCTAGTGGTCTATCTTTAAGGACACTGACTCTTTCTAGAGTTAGTTCCAGACTGCTGATAAGCTTATTCAGTGATTTTTATTTCAGATACTGTAGTTTTTACTTTAAGAATTTGATCTTTTTATAGCTTTATAGTATTTAACTCTGACTTTTTAGTCATTATGTTTTCCTTTTCATCCTTAAGCATGTTATAATAGTACCTTTAATTCTTTGTCTGTTAAACCTAATATCTAGGTCATTTCAGTCACTATTGATTGCCTTTTTTCTTTAAAATCTTTTCCTGTTTATTCAGTTTCTAGTAATTTTTTTTTTGTTTCCTTCACATTGTAAATCACTTACTACAACAAATCTGCATGTTATTATATTTCTACCAAGAGTGGAGTTAGTAGACAATTAACTTATTCGGGCTAAAACTGAAAAGTTGGTCTCTCCTTAGCCAGATAGCTAAATCTCTGCTTAGTCCTTTATGCTTTAGCTGGATTTCTTAGGGTCTTTCCTATGTGTACATTGTTCAGGAAGAGATTTAGGAAGAGATTATAAACAGACTTTGGAGTTCCCTCTCTCTGTCTACTCCTTTCTTAGATATTATTTCCTATTTTTTAGCTGCTATAGTTGCCTAAAACCCTGTCGTTTGTTTCTTCATCCTAGAAAGACTGCATATTTTAACTCCAGGTTTAGTCATCCTGAGAATGAGGTAAATAGGGTCTGTCTTCAGGCTAAAAGATATTTTTAAAAAGTGACATAAAACAGGAAACCTACTTAGTGTTGATCCCTTTTTCTAAGCATATTCTCCCTTTCCAATTTCAGATTGCTTTGGGTTGTCCTACAATATCTTCAGTAACTTTTCAGAGATATTATATCCAGAATTTATAATTATTTACAGGAGGGTTGACATGATAGTAGCAGAGTTCTGTGAGGTTGTTTTATGGCATAATTTTACATAGGACTGAAGATGCTTTTTTATTCCTCGAGTCTTAGAGATATATTTAACCACAAACCTTTTGTAAAACATTCCATTCACACTTTGCTTTGAAATCTAAAAACTTTTATATATTTTCCCCCCTTGGAAATTATTCTACAAAACAGAAAATTTAGACTAAGGTTTATAGTCACCACCTTCTGATTTTAATCATCATAAAAATGGTGATAAAAATAAACTAAAATGGTAGAAAAAAATAAGTTTGTTTGAACTCAGAGAAGTGACTTTTTTTTAAACCTTTGTATTTGTGTTTTATGTATGGGGAATACCAGAATTTTAAAATAAAACAAGAATGCATTTTTGAAAGACATCTTGAAATCTGAATTTCTCTTTGTGCTCTTTACTTTATGCTTCCTCCCATAGCAAATATTATTTTTAACTCTGATGAAAAATACTATGAGGACTTTACTATCTATGGTATTGGGTCCTATCTCTGAGCCAGTGGAATTCATTATGTTTCCATGTAATGAATGTGCCCTGCTCTTAAAGTGGTCACACTAAAACAGGGCCATCTGTGTGAGCAAACTTTATCACTGAACCACTGGCATTGTGAAATCTGAAATCTCACAGGCTTCCAACCCTGAAAAGCAGGATTTTAATTCCTAAAATCCACATTTGCTATAATTTTCTGAAATTTTCCCATTTTGATATTTATTGGTATTACCTCCTAACACTATTTTTATGTCACATGTATACTTTTTAAAGGTGATTAATATTTTTGTTATAAAATTATCTTCCATAAAACACACCATTAACTTTCTCAACAAAAACTGAGGCATGTAAAACTTCCTTTTATTGTTACTTTCTATTAATTTTTATTTTAATGTTTATCTGTTAACTTCACACAATTCAATGCAGTATTTTCATGTTCCTAGAATTTTTGGATTTGTATAACTATAATATATTATTATGCCAAGGAAATTGACATTAATAGAATCCACATAGATAATTTATTTATTCTATTTGAATTCTAAAATTATCTTCTCATACATACAAGTCTCACCTTCTTGCACATAATTTTTCTGAGTGCAAGAAACATGCATGTAGATACGTTCAACATCAGGAAGGAGCATAATTCTCTAATATTTCATGATGAAACTGCAGTGTTTAATGATTATCCCATTAATTTCCTGAGAGTAGTAGTCATTACTCAGTAATCACTACTGTGCAAGGATGGTATCATGTTATTTGTTTTTGGCTATGATCAAATATCATTAAGGAAGGAATTTTTTGATACAAAATGAAAATTGTTGGGAAGGGCAGTAGCTAAATTTGACTTAGCCCAAATCCTGATCCACCACTATAGGGGAGCTGCTTGGATTCTGAATTGCTATGCCATATTTACTGTTTCTAAGCACTTTATCCTTTATCCCAAATAGCCTTCTTCAGTGCCTGTTTGGACTAACTCCCATAGACAATAGGTGTGTGCCTACCACTAAATTTGAAAATAAAAAGCAGTTCCTGACTGTTCTCAACACCCAATGGGAACTACCTAGAAGGGCACTAGTGGGAAAAACTAAGTCTCAGATTGCCAGTGTACCCAGGGTCCCGTTTCTTAAACAGGGATTAAAGGAAAAATCTGAAAGAAAGATATTTTCCATGCATAGGAGAGGCAAATGACAAAGAAGAGTTTCATTACAAGATGATAATACTGATACCACTGGTTATCGATGATGAGTTCTCCTCTCTCACATGTTGAAGTGTAACATGAGAGAAGCATGCCAAGGCGAGCACATAAAGCAGAGTTAGTTTAAAAAGGGGTAACTTCTTCTCCCAGGAGGGAGAAGGGGGTCATAGCTGGTGTCATGGTATCCCAAGAAGTGGGGGCATTCTGCCTCTTTTACAGGACTTAGGCTTCCTTGGTTCTCCTGTTCTCTTCCTCTTATCTCTCTCCTTCTTCCATATGTGACTAGGCCCAGGAGATGCTAGGTGGAATGGCCAAAAGGTGAGAAGCAGCGGGGCTGGAGGGGCCAAGTTGGAGTAATCTGGGCAGGAAGGGGGCATAATTAACAACCCCCTATGAGGAGAAACAATCCCTGGGACAGGTTACCTTAGCAACAGGTTGGAGTAGGGACAGGTTATCTTAATAAGGGTGGAGGAAGGGCTCTGAAGGAGTTAACATTTCAATCCCTTTCCAACTTTCTGAACTCACTCAAATTGGCCTCCTTGATCCAACCTGACTGGATTTACCTATCTATACTGACTGCCTGTCTAATTCTGGCTTCAATATCACATGGTAAACTTGGGGGTAGTGATCTGACAAAGACATTCTGTCTTCTAGCTTTACCATTAATGATGTGTATGATTTTAGGAAAGCCACACAATCTCTGTGGGTAAGTAAAATATAAAATAGAAGGTGGTGGCATGGGTTAAAACAACATAATATTTCTCAAAATGGTTCTGAATATTGCCTACATCAGAACCTATGCAGTGTGTTAAAATGCTGATTCTAGCTAGGGCTTCACCACTAACCTACTTAATTAGAATCTACAGTAGTAAGAACTGGGAAACTTCAAATTTTAAATGAGGAACCCAGGAGATTTTCATGTACACTAAAGTTAAGGAGTGACTGATAGCTCACCTACAGAAGGATCTAAGTTAGCCTTATGTAGATGCTCCCATTAGATACACACCAAGAGCCACGTGTAGATTGTTTCACTTATAGAAGCACATCTAGGTTCCTTATGGATTTACAGTGCTTTAATTCTGATAAACATTAAGTGCTCTGGATAGTACAAAAGGCAAAAATTAATATTTGTGTAAGTGGTAATTAGTTTGATTCACACATTCTGGTTTTTCAAATAACATCTTTGGAATTTTAGAGAGTCTACCCAGAGAGAAGAAGTCTACCCACAGGAAGAAGTCTTTATGAACTCTCACAATTTAGGGTCTTTTTCTAACTATTATACAACTACAAATTTGATACCATCCTTTTTTTTTTTACCTTAGAATTTAAAATTTGGAAAAAGAAGATGAAATATTGTATCCCACAAAACAGATGTAGATTCTGAGTCTTTGTATTAGCTCACCATATAACAGAAGGCTCTTGTAACACTACTCTTGGATATAATTCTAGAAACAAATCTTATAAGGGTTGGGGCACTGTAGATGACAGTCTGGGAGGTATCTGTGATTATTATTTTTAATTTATTTAGAAACAGTTTAATATGAGAATTTGGAAAAAATCATTCATATATTCTTTGCCCAGATTTCCCAAGTGATAGTTTCTTGAGTAACCACAGTACATTTTCAAAATCAAGAAACTAACACTGGCGCTGTGGCTGTGGCTTAATGGTAGAGTGCTTGCCTAGCATGTGTGAGGCACTGTGTTTGATTCTCAGCACCACATAAAATAAATAAATAAATAAATAAATAAATAAATAAGTTATTGAGCAATTTTTTTAAAAAAGAAAGAAACTAACACTGGTACATATTATTGACTCAGCTATAGATGCTATTTAATCTGTTATTTCCACAAAGTCAATTAGGAATTAACAAAGTCCTCTTAGAAACTGTAATTTACTTTTTTATAATATCTTTCCATTATAGTTAAAAGCAAGAGGCAGTATCACAAATTAGAAGGAAGAGAGATTTGGAAACCCAAAATAGATGCATTTACTTCCAAACTTCACTGATTACTGGTTAGGTAATCTTGGGCAATTTACTTAATTTATATGAACTGAGTCTTTGTAACTTAGTTTCCTTATCTGCAACATAGGAATAGTGAGACTTATTTTATAGGGTTCAATGAGGATTCAATGAGAATGTTCAAATGATGAGACTTAAATGAGAAAAAATATCTGATATATATACTTCAATAAATGGCAGTTTAGAAAATATTACTCAGTCTTTCCTGAGATATCAGGTCTTTATATGTAAAGTACAGAAAAATAATGGATGGAAAGATTTAAAAAAATTTTTTTTGTCCTTAAATGCAACAAATTTCTAGTTATGTCGCTAAAAACTCCAGAATCTAGAAGTGCAGAATGTTGGAACTAGAGTTAAGCATTCTATTGTTAATCTGCCCCCTTCAGCAAGGGGTTAGGAAATGAGCAAAGTTGCACAGCCAGCAAGTGGCAAGCCAGGACATGAACTCAAGTCTTCTACATGTACCACTCTTACCTGCTGTACTTCATATAAGATAAGGTCATACACAGCACTGTAAATTCAATTTGGGGAGCTGCTGCAAGTGATGAAAAGGATGGGTGGCTGTGTGAGTAGAATCTCTGCCAATTTTTTTTCCCCTTTGGCCTCAGTTCTTACCTAGTATTAAACTTTTATTCTCTCCTCAGGGATTGCAAATTTTTATCCTCTACACTGTTAGAACAAAAATCTTCCAGAGTGAAGCTTCCAAAGTGTGGAAGTCACTGTCGTCATCAGTTGGGAGAGTGAAGTCCCTGCCGTCACTGAGATTACGAGTTCGGATGTATAATATGCTCAGGTCCCTTCCAGCCCTACATGAAAGCTTTAGACTGCTGGAGCCATCTGAAGTAATAGAGGAAACGACACTCACTGAAAGTGACCAAGCAAGCTCAAGCAACTAGGCCGTGAAACTGTTACCTACTGTGGTCTTTTTATCCAACTTATATGAGTTATCCGTTTCCTTCATTTATTTCCTAGTCCTCCTAGAAAGCCTTCCTAGGTATATATATATATATATATTTTTTTTTCATGGTTATGAATTGTAAGGCTTGTTTTTTCATTGTCATCAGGGATAATGGATTTTGTAGTTTTATTGCATTCAGTAGACCCTTAATTGAATGAGGTGAATAATTCTACACAACATTCAAGATGGTCGTTGTTCCTTTACATCAGTATATGACAAACATTGACAGAAATGCAGAAACTATAGCAATTTTTTTTTCCAAATTTACTGAAAAGAATATGAGGAGAAAAATTTACCTGTTCAACAAAATAACTCCTAATGAAGTGTAGGGAGTTGCTTGTATATATCATACTTTTGATCTCTAAATATTTTTAAATTGTATGTGTTTGTACTTTTACTTTTTTGTACTTTTGTTTCCAATGAAGCATTTGGCACCAATTTAACTTCTGGAAATTGGCTTTTTTTTTTTTTTTGGTCTGTTAAAAAAATCATGTTTTGTGACCAGAGAAATAAGCTTTGTAAGAAATGGTGGAAGAATGGTGGTGAGACATATTAATTGGTTGCTAAAGCCTCTGATATTTCCTTCCAGATCTTAATATATATCTGCCTTTCTATTGGTGAAGTGACAAAAAGTGACAAAAATCAAAAAGTCACAATCAGCCCTTATGGCTTTAGAAGATGTAGTTCATGGAATGTCAAACACTTGAATTATGATTGGCTTCTTAAACAGAAAATGACTCCATTGAGCCACTGAGGTGGGGGAGCACTCCCACTGGACTTAGGAGATACAGCCTTTGAATTGCTGCCTTCTGTTTTGCCATAGGCAAAACAGGCAGCTTCTGTGAGTGACTGAAGTAAGGAACTAATATGTCATGTGAGCTTGGCATTCCCTTCACACCACTCCCTTCTCACCACTCCCTACGGAACCTGCATTTTAGTAGAAAAAAATGTAAATGTCTGTTGGATTCTTAGGTATGTGTAGTAGAAAAACTATAAATAGAAGAATGGGAAAAAGAAAAGGGAAGAGAATAAGAAGGAAAGCAGTTCTAAAAGACTAGTGTTCTTAGTGATGGTACAGTGCTGGACCTAATTAGGGGATGAGCAGTGGAAAAATTCTAAGATGTGGTTGACCCCAAATTTGTATTCAGATGACAATCTAACTTAAGTAAGTCCTACTTTAAATGTGACCCCTTCCCCCACAAATTACCAAAGAGCCAATATATTGCCTCAGGGTGGAGGATATAGATTTCCCTTGGTGATGATACGGTTGTTTTGGTTTTGTTTTTCCTTGCACTTTTTTTTCAGTATCTTTGGGATATAACAACTAAAATCCCATATATTGTTTCTAAAATAGTTGTACTGTAAATGTGCTCCACAGGCAATTGTGGAGACTAATTTAAGTGAACACTGATTGTCTTTTACACTGAAATCCTACCAGCAGAAACTACTTTGGTTTGAATCTTTATCTCATGCACTAGTCAGCAATCTTTGAGTTTAGTGATAGAAATGCAACTCAAATTAGGTTAAAGGTCAAAGGGAATTTACTGGCTCAATTAATGTAAAGTCCAAGGACCAAGCTGGTAGAGTGACTCTGAAGCCAGATTTAAAGTTAGGTAGTCAGTGTAGTTAGGTAAATCGGGTCTAATACCAAGTGAAATCTAAAATGGAGGCCATGCTGAGAATGATTCCAGGAACCGCAGGACAACTCATGGAATGTTAATGAAGTCCTGAAAAGGCCCTAGGCCAAAGTCCATCCCAAAGAAGTGTTAATGAAGTCCTTCCTGCTCAGACTACTTCTTTGGACCACCTGTGTCCCACCCCTCAGGCCTTCCCACCTACATTCCATCACTGAAAGAATCTATAAAATGGAGAGACAAACCGCACTTCCACAGATTCCACCTCTTGGGTCCCCTTCTTCCTCCGGGAGAAGTCTTTTCCATTGTCCTTTAATAAACTTCTAATTTCTACTCTGACCTTGCCTTGGCGTGCTTCTTTGGTGTTATTCTTCAACATTGGGGAAGCAAGGACTCGTCACCGGTCAACAGCGGTAACACAATTTGTGCCTGTTGTCCTCATTTAAGTACTATCAGCAGCCCTTTTTACTTTCAAGTGTCCTGGTTTGGGACATAAATACTAATTCTAGTGACAGTTAGATCAAGGAGCTCTAAGTTGTGCCAGGATTCTTTTCTCCCTGTATTTCCTGAACCTGTATGCTTTTGTTTGACATTGACATTATTCTCAAATGGGGGTTAAATGGCTGGAAACTGGCTATTGGCATTCCTAATCCTGCAGCCTGAGAGCCTTAGAATCTAACAGGAAAAGAGACCTCTTTTCTCCTAGCACCCACAAATCAAATCTGATTGGAATGATTCCAATTCTAGTTATTGCTCTGGCAGGAAAACAGGAATCACTGTATTTAAAATAGGGAATTTAAGGCAGCCAGTTGATTCCATGGTGTTTAAAAGGCTCAGAAACAAAATGGGAAATGTTTCAGAAACCCAGAGACTAGAAAAAGAAGAAGTTGATATTTCTTCTAAGCTAAAAAGATAAAGTAAGAAGAATTTCCAGGCTAGAATACAGGGCTGAAACCAGGGCATCTTGGTGGCAGGAACTAGACCCACATAGAGGCAGCCTACTTGTGCCAGAAAGAAAACTCTGATTTCTTGATTCCTTTTGCCCTGCAATCTCCCAGAATGTCTTCCATTGGCTACAGCTAGCCAGAAACCAGCAGTCCAGAGTCTGTGAAACTCAACCCCTCTGTGATACAGAACACCACGGGGACAAAGAGAGGAAAGAACCAGACAAGAAGCAGACCCAGAAATGGCATGTCTTACCTAGGTTGAGTGTTCATTGGCCAATGTTCAGGGACTATTGGTGACACCTACTGTGAGGGGGAGGGGTGAAATGAATTGATTCACCTACTGTGAAGTGGAGAATGGAAGTTGCACCAAGGAAGTGATAATGGAAGCAAAGTGTTAAGGAGGTTCTACTACGTGTCCTATAGAATATAAGAACTCTCTGGGAAATGAGCCCCTTTAAGTCTCATCAGTCACTTCCCTTGTCTTAGCAGGGTTGTAATGGCTTCAGCAGGGAGAGCAAGAAATTGTTTGGTGCTTTGGAAGTCAAGGAGTTAAGAGTGGAATAGAGGCGTGAAAGGGTGATTTACTTGAAGAAAGTTGCAGGAAAGGGAGACTCAGGGCACTTCAGAACTGGTTGTTATGATATTGTATATGGCCAGTTCCAATTTTCCATGTTTTCTGATTTATTTTGTGTGGATAACAGTGTCCTGTTGCCTTTCGGGCTGTGGCATGCAATGGCTGGGGAACAAATCATCCTGACCTTTGGATTTGCTTTCCTGTGTCTTAACTGAGGGTTCAGAGTTAACTCTTCAATTGTTAGAGTCTGGGTTGCCAGACCGTTAAATATTCTGCATGATCTCACTCCTTCCTCCCTCCCCTACCCCATTATCAACAAGGGAAATTATTCTCCAGCTTGATATCTTTGCCACATTCCAGATACTTGGCATTCTTTGTAAATATTTAAGAACTCTGGGTCAAAAGTACCAACTAGATTATACTGATTTGTCAACCACTGGAACTTTATAGCTCTGTGAAACCCATCAATGTAATGCTACACCCTTCAGTTCGCAGTTCCTCAGATGAAGTCCAAGACAGACAGATGCCAGGATAAAGTTCCTTGAAGTTGTGGTGGATGGGATGATTACTAAGATTTCAACTCAATAGCAAGATTTAAAAAAAAAAAAAAAAAGCTGCTTAACAAATGAGCAAAGAATCTGGATAGACATTTTCCCAAGGAAGACATATAATTAACAGATACATGAAAAGATGTCCAGCATCACTAATCATCAGAGGAATGCAAATCAAAATAACAATGAAATATAACCAGTAAGTGATTATTATGGAAAGCAGAAGAGATAACAAAGCATTGGTGGGTATGTAAATTGGTACTTCATTACTGAAAACAGTACTGATATCCCTCAAAACATTAAAAGGGGAACTACCATATTATCCAGCAGTGCCTCTGCTGGGCATATACATAAAGGAAATGAAACCAGCATCTCATAAAGATATCTGTACTCCCATATCTGTGTGGCATTTCTCATGATGGTGAAGATATGGAAATAACCTAAGCATCAGAAATTGTGGTATATACAGATGCTCCTCAACTCAGGATGCATTTACATTCTGATGAATTTGTTGTAAGTACACCTAATCTACCAAACATCATAGCTTAACCTAGCCTACTTTAAACATGTTCAGAATACTTATATTAGCTGACGGTTGGGAAAAATCATTTAACATAAAGCTTATTTTATAATTAAGTATCATGCATCTCACATAATTTATTGATTACTGTAAAAGGTGCTGGACAAAATAAGCCAGACCCAGAAATATTCTGCATGATCTCACATATATGCAAACCTATAAAAACGTCAAATTCATGGTAATGAATTTTCATGTTGACTGAGGTTGGATGGTGGAAGAAAAGGGGGAGTTGTTTGACAAAATGAATAAGTTCTGAAGCCCTAATGTAGAGCATGGGGACCATAGTTATTAATAATTTATTATATACTTGAAATTTTCTGAGAGTAGATCTTAAGTTTTCTCAAAATAAACACATGCATAAAGATAATTACAAAATAGATAATATGGATATATTTGCTCGATTGTGGTAATCATTTCACAATACACATTTGTATAAAATATCACATTGTATACCTTAAATATATATAATTTTATTTGACAAGTATGCTTTAATAAATCTAGGGAGAAAACAATCTTCACAAAGTATATTTTTTGAAAAACCCAAATCCATTTCATTGTTGTCTTTTATTCTATATTACCTATACTCTTTCTCTAAGTATACAAGAATTTTATATAACTGTAATTACAGTAAATGAAATCTTATTCTGATTTCACTTATTACATATTTATGCAGTTTTCATAATAATTAATACTTTTATAATGTAACATAATTTACTAAGTTGTTTCCTTCTTATATATTTAGATTGCTTCAATATTTAATATTGTAGTGACATTGCAACAAATAAACTGATACATATATTTTTTTCTGTTTTAAAAAATTGTTTCCTTAAGGTAAATCCTCAGAACTTGGATAAATGTGTCAAAGGGTTTGAACATTTGTTTAGGCTCCTGGGATATATTAGTATATTTACTTGAAAACACAGCAATAATAAGTTATATCATCAACATTTGGAGTAATATAAGCATTTTTGTATATACTTGTTTATTTTGGCATATTTGTTGATATTATTTATATCCTTTGCTCATTTATCAATTGAGCAATTGTTTCCGACCCCCCCACATAAATTTATGTGAGTTCCTTATCTATTATAGCTCTTAGTTGTTTTCTACATTTGTTGAAAATATTTATCCCAGTTTATTAATTTCCTTTATTTTTTGTATAATATACATACTGGATTTGATTGAAATGTTCAAAAAATTTATAGAGCATTAAGCATTTTCTGAGATTATGTGTCCTCACATAGGCTATTTTTTATTTTGTTTTAAGAAATATGTTAGGGACTAGGTAGAAACTTTGAACATGTAGAATATCAATATGCCAGGCAAGGCCAAATAGATCATGTATGACACATTATATCTCTTACCCTCCATTATATGATGCAGTTGGGTGGGGGACCTTGACAGATTTTTTAAAAATATGCTTTCTGTTTCTTTGTGTCCACTCACCTTTTCTTATAAAGTAAATACTACATTTTGGAGAATGCAGTTAAACCCTTCATCCAGCCCCAGCCCCAGAAGATTTATTAGCAGTTATTAATTAGCAACAATTTTTTAAAAGGAAGTTCAAAGTAATGTTACATATGGGTAACTTCCTTTACACATGAGTAACCTATTATAATGTATACTTAAAAATTTTTAAAGTTGCTGAAGAAGGACAATTAAGGATAGAAGTAAAAAGTATGAAGCCTGGGTCAAGTTTAATATTCAAGAAACATGCTCTTATAATTTTTTAAAATAACAGTCTGAAACTATCTGTGGTATTGTACTTTTGTTAAGATGGGGCCACAAATAAAACTGCAAGCTTCCTAATACCCCACAGAAATAGAGAAAGGTAATCATGAAAGTCACAAGTCTCTTAATGATTAAATAAACCCCTCAAAATATCACAGCAATTCCTTGGAGAAAACACTGTTATTCTAACACTATGTATAATTGACATTAATTTTTTAAAAAAGTATCCAAATGGGTATATTTCCAAATGAGAAAGTCAACTATTCTGAATAACAAAAGAGGACAAGGTGGGATCCTCTCACCTTTGAAAACTCATCATGGCTCACATCCTTGACTGCTAATTTGCTAGTATATACAAGAAAAAGCTATGTGTAATTAATGTTATTATGAAGTTAGGAAATGCTATGTATACACAAACACATACTTATGCATTACAGGAAACTTCAATATCACAGCAAGATCACTGAGGGTGGCTTTTTTGGGGTCTAATTTATACTGGCTTTTCTAATTTGGGCTTTTTTTTTTTTTTTTTTTTTTTGCTTTGGTAGGTGGCTTACCTTTTCCCTCCTTAATTTAAAAATAAACTACATAATGTGTAATTTACATAAAATTAAATGCATCCATTTTAAGGGTATACTTAGTTAATTTTTAACAAGTGCATACAAGATCAAACACATTTCTATCACCCCACACCATTCCCTCTTGCCTCATCCCAGTTAAACTTTTCCTCCAGCCCTAGCTCCAGCCCCAGCCCCAGGAAATCATTTATTTCTTTTCTGTTACTAGATATAAGTTCTGCCTAATTATTCCAGAATATCACATAGATGGCAACATACAGTATATCCTCTTTTAAGTCCGGTTTCTCTCATGCAGGATCATGTTTTTGAGATTCTTCTATATTGTTTTGTGTGTCAGTGACTATTTTTATTGTTAAGTGGTATTCAGTTTTCTAGATATACTGTAATTTGTGCAGTTTATGGGCATTTGGTTGTTTTCACACTTAACTATCATCAATAAAATTTCTGCAAACATTCTTGCACAAATCTTTGTATGGACATGTGTTTTCTTTTCTCTTGAAATATCTTCTGAAATTGCTGGATCATAGAGTAATTATATACTTAACTTTATAAGAAATTGCCAAATGGTTTTCCAAAGTGGTTGAACCATATAATCCCATCAGCAGTATACAAAAGTTTGGAGTTTCTTCCACACTTCTTTTGAAAGTTCTGATGTGGGAATTACTACAGAAAGTAGAAATAGGTTATAAATTCTTTTGCAGTCTATTGATTTTATTTCTAAAAATTTGATTGTTTAATACATTAGCTCTTTATTTAAAAAATAATTATTTTTTTAGTTGTAGTTGGACACAATACCTTTGTTTTATTTATTTATTTTTATGTGGTGCTAAGGGTCGAACCCAGGGCCTTGCATATGCTAGGCAAGCCCTCTACCACTGAGCCACAACCATAGCCCCAGCTGTTTATTTTAACAAAGAAGACGAAAAAGCAAAGGAGAGGGATATGATCTATACTATATTTTACAAACTATTTCCCAGGGAAGTATAGTCCAGTTCTTATCTGCATTTCTCTTCCAGTGGAGTTTTGGTACACGTGGAAGTATGACCTTTATAATTTGCCAAACTTTGAGATAAGCTACTATGAACATATCATAATAATCTAGACTTTCTGGACCTTTGCAATAATAGAAAAGAAGATTGTTTTTATGGCCCAGAACTCTGTAGGCAATAACAGAGCAGGAAAGCACTCTGAACTAGAGATTTTGGTCCCAGTTAGAAGTTATGTGATTTGGGGGAAGCCATTTGCCTCCCTGGGCATAAGAGCTGGAGGCTTTGTCTTAAGTAACAACCTGGACAAGGTGAACTCTAAATTTTCTATGGACTCTAAAATTTTGCGACTCTAAATGTAGGCTAAAATTATTTTTAATTTAAAATATGTTCCTGCCTAAATAATACAGTAATTCATTGTTCATAAAAACAGACAAAACAACAACATAGTGTTCCATGTAGAGTTAAAGTACTGTTTGATCAGTACCAAATCCATGCCCCTCTTCTTTTTCTCCTTCTTCTTCTCCCTAGAGTTCATCCCTGAGATTAACTTTGTGTATATCCTTCCAGATTTTAAGAAATATGTATACTCAAAATTATACACACAGAGAAACTCATAATCTTGTTTGCGTACTTGTTGTTTTTTACATAAATGGTACAGGGAACTGTGTCAGTGATCCCTAAGATCATCTCCAGGTTTGATAGCTGTGACTTATTACAAAAAGATATAAATCAATATCAGCAAAGGAAAAAGTCACATAAGGAAAAGTATAGAGGAAATCAGAGCAAGCTTCTTAGAGTTTCTTCCAGGGCACACTTGATCTCTCCAGCAAAATATTGTGATAGAATGTGAAATACAGTCTATCAGGAATGTTGATCAGAGATTTGGTACTCAGGATTGTTATTGGTAGCTGGCTACAAGGACACCACTGCTTGGCATATACCAAGATCCCATACTCCTAGAAAGCAAGTGGGTGTTTAGCATAAAACACATTGTTTGCACAGTTTAGTCACAGTGCACTCACTATGCTTACCAAAGAATTGTGAGGACACTCTTAAAATCCAATTTCTTATACACTAGCCATGGACCAATCTCACAAGCAGGCCTATCTAAGGACAGCAGTTAGGCTGCTATGGTAACTCTTCTGCATAGCAACAGAAGTTTTGGAAATTTGCTTTTTGTACTCAACAAAATGTTTCTTGAGGTCTAACATACATGTATTTATGTTATTTTCTCTATAATTTTTCTCTTGAAAATAGAACATTAATAGGTATGTGTGTTGTTATGTGCAAGGTTTTCTCTGCTACACTAGAAATGGAACTGTTGGATCATAGGACATTTTATATATTGATGGATATGTCCATACCACCCTTTATAGTTTCTATTATGTTCCCATAACAAAGTATGTCTGTTTTGCCTTATCCTTTTTTATAACTGTTATGAAACTTTAAATTTTATAAAACACATATGTAAAAATAGCATCTCCCTGTGATTGTAATTTGCATATTTTGAGTGAGTCTGTCTTCATTAAAATGGCCGTTGCACAATGCCCCGTTGAATTATTCATTATTTGCAGGGATTAAAAGCAGGACCACTGGCATAAATATAATAGAGATATAAGTCCCTTTCAGTACCCAGTTTGATTTTGTCTTGGATACGCATGATTCCTAGAGTTTGGTTGCCAAGTTTCTTAAAAGAGCTGAACAAAGCTACTCTTGAGCAAATGAAAAGTTGTGATATGTCTTTATACATCGTGTGGCATTTGTATTGTCATCAGGGCTGCCATAAACTTGGTGGCTTACATATCAGAAATTAATTTTCTCATAGTTCTAGGGGCTGAGAATCCAAGATCAAGTTGTTAGGTTTGGCTTCTTCTGGTGGCTTTCTCCTTGTCTTGCAGATGGCTGCCTTCTTATTGTGTCCTCACATGGTTTCTCACAAAGATACCAGTCAGATTGAGGCCCACTTCTAATGACCTTATTTTACTTAATCACCTCTTTAAAAGCCTAATCCCCAAATTCAGTCACATTCTTTTTTTTTTCCTTCTTCTTTTTTTTTTTTTATCAGTCACATTTTTATATTAGGAATTAAGGCTTCAACATGAATTTTGAGGAGGAATACAATTCAACCTGTAACAACCTAAATTCTGATAGGTAATTCAGCACAGAGGTAATTTAGCACTGTTTCCAGGAGGTATAAATGAAGAAAAATGAGATTTCAAACTACTCAGAGATAAAATCCTGGGCTACTCAGGAACTAGGAGCTCCATTTTTTTCTGTAAGCTTGCCCAAAGAAGTGACAGGATAGTTAGCTTTCATTCTTTTATTCAGTAAATATGGATTGAATATCTAGGAGGCGACAGCCTCAAGAAATACAGAATTAAGCAGCAAGAACTATCTTCACCAAACCTACATTCTTTCATTGGTTCACCTTAATGAGACAACTGAAAAATTTCAAGATGCTTTATACTAATTACTAAAGGTGAATATGACAAAACACAAGTTTTATCTAACTTGCTTTACAAAGTTCCCATTTCCCATCTCATCTCAGAAACTCTGATTTTATTCTTAAGATGTTTTCCCTTTTCCACTTGTGGAATTCTCAGAACATGCTTTCAAGGAGAAAGAGCAGATAGTAGGGGAGTTGACTGCCTCTCACACAACTATAGTTTAAATCTTAACACTTCTTCAGGTATCAGTGAAAAAGTAAAAGTAACCTTTGAATTACAGAACCTCCTATCTCTCCTTGGTACAGTCTGAATCAAAGATATTTCCTTACACCCTTTTCCCTTCTGTTGTATATTCCTAACTTTTATAGATTACCATTAAGCAGTATTTACAGATTCGAGATTATTTTCTGTGTTCATTTAAAGGTAAGTTCACTTGGTTATAGGACAAAAGGCCAGGTGAGCCAAACGTTCAATTTATATTTCTAAAAGTTGAGAACCTTTCTAAGCTCCATACAAAAAGAAGGCAAGATGTCTGATTAACAGCACTTTTAAGGTCTGGCTACTTACAGAATTTCTGGAACGATATTCTTAGTTACATTTTTGAGACTTATCCCCAATAAATATGACCATAGTGGTTAGTAAGTGATAATTATATGAGAACTTTTTTGGCTTCACTAATGAAAGGCAGCACTAACTATAATCAGTGTCAATACATACAGTGGGAAAAATGATGTTCTTGGTAAGGGATGTAACTGATTTAATTCAGTTGTCACCTGCTTTTATTCAAGTCTAAGTACAGACATCTGTTTCAGCAACTGTGGGTACATTACAGAAATAGTAACCATAAAATTCACTCAACAGATATCTATTGACAGACAACTACACATGGCAATCAACACCAGATGCTGGGAGTGATACACAAAATAAAATCACTGTCCTCATGTTGGGTGAGGGAGCATAAGAAACTCAAACATAGAACCACAAGTAAAGGTACAGAACCACAGAAAAATCACATGAGATTAAACAAGGAACTAAATGTCTACTTGTCAAATGTTTGGTATACAAATTCAGGGTTTTACTACAGTGTTTATGGTTTTCACTAAGTCCACAAAAGATTCCATTCAAACCTTCCCCCAAAGGCTGAACAATACCACGGGTCGTCATTTTACAAGCTAAATGTTTGCATAATCTATCAGTCAGCAATCTACATATTAGCATATAACCAGGAAAAACTTGTATATCAAAGACATATAAGAATGTTGTGCATAGCAACAAACTGGAAGCAACCAAAATACCGTTTGATAGAATGAATTAAAATATCTGTAACATACTCACCCAAAGGAGTATTACTCAAGAATGAAAATAAATGAGCTCCAGTAACATAATATTGAGTATTAAAGTTATGCTCCAGGAATCCAAAAATAAATGATATTCTATATAATATCTATAAGGAAGTAAAACTGAATATGAATAACATTGCTTAAGCATATGTCTACATAGACATTCACATGTGATAACTATAAACAAGATTTTTTAAAAACCCCCAAGTGAATACCAAACACAAAATTCAAAAGGGGCACATTGGGGGGGGGCATATAATTTACTGATATAGTTCTAATCCTTGGGTTAGGTGGTGAGTTGCCCCCCCCCCCTTTGGTACTAGGGATTGAACCCAGGAGTGCTTTACCACTAAGCCACATCTCCAGTACTTTTCACTTTTTATTTTCAGACAGGGTTTCACTAAGCTGCTGAGGCTAACCTCGAACTTACAATTGGACTGCCTCAGCATCCCAAGTCTCTTGGATTACAGATATTCATTATGCTCTCAATTTTTAATAAGAGTCAAGAGCAGGAGAGTTATTGAAGTTTTAATGGGCAAATAAGGATGAAACAGATATGAAAATGGGTAGGATATAGTTATTGTTTCAGTTATTAAGGTGTTTACAATATAATGGAGACAATATGACACATTCATAATTTTGTGTGCTTCCCTAGACATGCTCTTATGTAACATTTACAAACAACCCAAATGACCTATACTTCATGCCTAGTTAGCTTGATAGCAGAAAACAAAATCTTTTTTAAAATTTAATTTTGTATGTATGTATATGTGTACACACACACACACACACACACACACACACGAGCGCGTGCACACACACATATATATTTATCTCTGGGAAATTCTGAGGTAATACTTAAACATTATGTTTCACAGATGTCCTTCTTGTCTCTTGTTACTTAAGCCTCTGATGTGACTCCCAAATGCTGTTTTTACTCCCCTGCTTCTACTTTGATCTGTGGAATCATCACAACCTCATTTTTCAATTTTCACAGTGGTAGCTGGGAACAGGTTTATAACATTAAATGAAACTTACTGATCTTTGGGATGAAGCATGAGGAAACTAAACATAAAAATATTCATCAAAACACAAAAATAAAAAAAACCCTTAAATTAGGCATGGTGGTAATCCCAGTGATTTAGGAGGCTGAGACAAGAGGATCACAAGTTCAAGGGCAGCCTCAGCAATTTAGCAAAACCTACCTCAAAATGAAAAAATAAAAAAGACTAAAGCGCTATGGATTCAATCCGCAGTACTAAAAACAAACAAAAAAAAAAAACAAGCTATATTTAAAGTCCACGAACCTCACCCCCTCCATAAGGGTGCAGTTGGCCACAATGTAACAGGGGCCATCTAATTTCTTCTTAGTGGCAGGACTTTTGAGGAAATGCTCCCTTAATAGTGATCTAAAGAGAAGAAAATTCTTTACCCTCATTGGAGGCTATGATTCATCTCATCTTTTGTCCCAAGGTCTGATTTAATTTTAGGAAGATTGACAGTGGTATAATTCACTTTCTTAAAGGACTATTTTACCTCTGCCCACAGGAGTGTGGGTTTATTCCCAAACCATCTCAAATCAAAGACAGTAGCATACTATCATGGGGCTGCGGTGCACTTCCCTGAATCTATATGATAAAGTTTTAAATAACAAGCTAGGAAGAATATTCTCTGAAAATGAGGAATGCTCTGTTTCTTCTGTAGTCCTTCATTTTCTAATCCCTGCAGGGAATTTCTCAAAGGGCAATGTATACAACTGGGGAAAACAAAATTTACAGGAGAAAAGCATCCTTAACACATACTTCATTCTCAAAAGAATTTTCAGACTTACAACTGTAAGAATATACGGTTTACAGTTCTAAAAAAGAACATTATTTCTCATCCCAAACACCTGATTTATTTTATCCCAGTTCGTTTAGGGAAAATCTGATGAACCAGGGAGACAGGCGGATTTACCTATTTGCTTAGTCAGCTTAGAAGGCAAACGTTGCTTGCACCTTTTAAAACACTTCTGTGCACCCCAGTTTTCCCCACCTTTTCCCCAAATTTAGGGTTCAGTTTGAACAACAGCACTTCTTACAGCACACCCAAAACAAATGGTTTAGGGAGGGGGAGGGGGAGGCTCAAATGCCTTTTCCAAAAAAACTCTTCTGGAATCCTTAGCTTTAATTTCGCAGCCTTTGACTTTTTCACACGTAAAGTTTTGACCTCTGGGGCGCTGTCGCTTCCCTGGTATATTGGAAACTCCTCGCGCACCAACTGATTCATTCCCCATTCCTACTAGCACAAGGTTTGGCAAAGTGTAGGCGCCCACTAATGAATGAATGAACGGATTTGTAGAAGAAAGGCGGGAAAAGATTAGTATTTTTTGGTGTGACTAGGAGAACTACAATGGTTACAAAGTAACGACAAAAACTTGAACAGATGCCCACTTTCAGCGGGTTCTCAAAACTAGACCAGAACTGCCCACTACGCCCCGCCCACTACGCCCCGCCCACGGGCGACAGACGGGAAATACAAGCTGTCAGGAAAACCGGAAGTGCCCGGTCACGCCTTGCGCATGCGTGTATCCGTTAGCTCGCGCTTCCTACAACCGGTCATCCAGTGAGGAAGCCGGGGGGCGCCTGGGCCGAAGCTGCCGGGTAGTCTTTGGCCCCGCGTCCCTCGCCCCCGCGCATGCGTTATGAGTTGAGCCTCTCGCGCTGAGGCGGGGCGAAAGGACGGATTTTATTTTCTTGTTCCCTCCCCTCTTCTTCCCCCACCTGCCACGTACAAGGCCGGAGCTCTCGCTAGGCTAGTTGGGTCTGTGCGATTGGCTGGGGCCCGCGGCAGTCTGCGAGGTAGGTGCGGCGGCCGTGGAGGGCTACCGAGCGGGTCCTGTCTGCACCCTCCCTGAGACGCCCAGAGCCGGTCTGCGGCGGTGGCCTCGCATCGCTCCGTCCACGGAGTCCCGCGCAAAGGCGACGGCCTTGTAAGCTGGTACGGCCGCAAGAGCCAGGGGTGCGGCCGCGCTCTCTTGAGAAGTTCCGGGGACGAGGAAGTGCTGGAGGGCCTCTCTGGAACCCACCGGGGCGGGGCGGGCGGCCCACGGGGGCCGTGGGAGAGGGCTAGAGCGAGCGAGGAGGGCCGACGGGACCTCGCGGGGGCTGGGAGGTCACGGAGGGGGAGGGGTGACGAGGCCGATGTTCTTGGTGGCTGGGAAGTGGGCGTAGGGTTCTGGGGGGCGTTCGGCCCAGAAGTGTCTAGGCAATTCCGTGTGGCTCCCGGAGGTCGAATTGCCGGAGATCTCTGTGCGAGCCATTGGGAGCCCTGGAGTGGTGGGTGCCTAACTTGAGGGGGTTGGAAGAGTGAGAAGGGTGGAGAGGCACCTGTGGGAATAATTTGATTGGGGTCATAGAAGAGGAACCTCATTCTTTGGCTTTCAGTCCTTTAGCGCGGAGTGGAGGCCCAGCCTGGTTTTTATAATGATGACAGCTAACTTTTAAGAGTTTGCTTCTCTGGGTACTGAGTATTTTAGATGCTTGATGCTATCTAATCACGAGAACCCATTCAAACTTATTCCCGATTTGCATATGATAAGAGTGAACCTTCGAGAAGGATTTAAAGTCTCAAAGCTAATAGTGCGGATCTTTATTATTAACATTGCCTCTGGTCAGGCAGCATTTTAGGCCTCTTGCATTCTTTTGGAATAATCAAAGGTTTATTTGCTCTGGGATTTCTTGAAGGAAATTGCACCCTCAGGAGGTACCTAAACTGCTGCCTCTGAATTTGAGCAGTGGTGGGGTCAGTGTATCCAGCGGTTTGGCCATTGAACCTAGATTCTAGTGCAAGAGGCAGGCCTTTTATTTGTTTTTGGGCACATCAGTTTATTCCCAGAACTCAAAAAAGTGCTTCTGGTGAAGAATTATGCCTGTTAGTGGAGACACAGCTCAGAGGTGGTGGGGCAGGGATAAGATAAAAGAAATTGCTGTAGGGATCTTAACAGCAGTTCTAGGAACTAGTTGTTCATATGGATCTTTACGTTGCTAGAGAAAGAGTACCAGAATTCTGCTGTTGTATAAACATGTGTGGATGGGACTTTCCCTCAGAGAAAAATGTACTCTTGTGATACTTGTGTGTTTTTCCCGAGGTAACTGCATAAATGGGGAACAGCCTTAGGAAAGAAGCATTGGTTCCTGGCTGCAGGGAATTTACAGTTGATGAGAAACACCAAAAGTGAATTTGCTGGTAAACATGGCAGATACAGAGTATATGTGACTCAAGTTTTTAGGTCATTGGAATTGAGCATTCCCCCCTTCCATCAGTAGGACATACTATCTAGTGTATGTGATGTTGAAATTTTTCTTAATATGATGTGGGGAGTCACTTTTAGCTACATAAGGCACACCGTGAAGGTCTGACATAAGAATTGATCTAATTTTATAGTTTTTTTTTCCTTGAAAGTCTTTTATCAGAACTTTATTTACCCATTCATCTTTTTGTGAAGGGAACAGAAGCAATTCTTAGAGTACCTTTTACATGTCAGGCACTATTCTAGGTGCTGCCAGGAATAGATAATACCATCACACTGAAGCACTGGCTTCTCGCTGTTATTACTGGTTTACATATCCTGTGGAAATACATTAATTTATTTCATGATCCTCTCAGCCTGTCAATGCAAACACAATGGAATATTTACCAACTTGCCGAAGTGCTTATACTTCAGAGGTATTCAGTAAATGTTTCCTTAATGCGCAGGACAAATTTTGCTGCAGGTGAAGAGCAAGTTGTATGGAGGTTTCAGTTCATCACGGTTTTTTGAGAAGTTCATTGTGAAATGGGAAGATAAAAAACTAACCATATTTTTGTTTTGTATTAGGACAAGCATGATGTTCAGATGGCGGAACACAGTTCACTTTGTACTGCACTGACCTTGGAGTGTTATATTTAGTTTTAATGCCCCATTTCATTAAAGATTTATTAATAAAATGTGACCTGGACAGAAGATGGTGAAGGAATCTAGAGTATTCATTTAAGGAATAGGTGAAAGGACCACGAACTTTTATATAAGCAATATTGGGACATTTATATGTAATCTTCATGAAACAATTTAGGATTCTTGAACACTTTTTCAAGTATTTGAAGGATTTATATGTTGAGAGGGTTTGAATGGTTTTACACATGCACCGAAAGGACACAGTAATCGCAGAGAAATGTGATAATGTTAATAATGAATTTGAAATATGATAATGTTAGTTAAATAATGAATTTAAGTAGAGGAAAAGCTGCCAGTAGTAAAACAGGAGGTTGAAGTCAAAATGTGGAGGTTGTAAGTCAGACGACTTAAACAGCTTTGAGAGATAATTTGAGGCATGAACAGGAGTTGATGCTAAGAAAACACTTAGTGATCTTATTTTAACATATTCAGGAATATCTTGGCCTTGAGAAAATGAGATATTGACACATTATTTGCTTATAGTACTTTGTTCATGATTATACAGTAATCATTTATTAGAGATCTTGGATGATATTTTGAATTTAGAATCACAAAGTCATTATAGGATGATGATTTTGAATAACTTGACATAACATGAAAATAAAACCTAGGAAATGGGAAAATTATGTAGCAAGCTAGTATTTAATGGTTACTTCTAATAATGTCTTCTTAAAACAGTTTAATACACCCACTCTGATTTGGGGGTGGGGTGGATTGAAATGGGGGTGGATATGGAATATGTAGTACAATAGTGGATAGTCTTGTACTTAGAAGGAAAACTTAGAAGGGTATCACTTATTTGCCCTTTCTCCTCAAGTTCCCAAAATAGAGGGAAATTAGAATACTCACGAGACCTTTCTTATTTGAAAGAGAAAAATTTGATTTTTCACACATGCTTTTCTCTTCCAGATTAGCATTAAAAGTTAAGGCCAATATAATTTTGAAGCCAGTATTTATTTTTTCCTTATTTAACAAGTCTTGAATAATTACTGTGTGCTAGGTACTTTTTTAGGGTCTGGATATATGGCACACATACTATGTACTTCTTACTTTCTAGTGGAAAAGACAATAAAAAGATAATTTTTAATGTCTGAAAGTGGTAATGCTTTGAAGAAAAATAAGATAGGGTACTAAGATAGGGGGTGGGGAGTCATTTTAAATTAGATGGTTAGGGAAGACTTCTGAGAAGATGACATTTGATGAGGGTTCCGAATCATAAGGGATATGAAAAGAGTCCAAGGCAAAAGGATTAGCAAGTTGCAAAGCCTTGAGTGGAAAGGAAGAACTTAAAGCATTGGTGTAGCAGGGGTGTTTGAGGGAAAGAAGTACAAAATGAGATTAAATAGTTGGTCAGGGACCAGAGGCTAGATCATGACTTTGTAGATTTTGCTTTTTAAGACAGAAATCTGTTGGAAGATTTAGAGGACACTGACGTTAGATTTTATTTCACAGACTAATTGATGTGTTAAAAATAGATTAAAAATGGGCATGGAAAAGGAGACAGATCAGGTAAGGAGTCTTTTGCAATGATTTAACCAAAAAATGGTGGTGTCTTGGATCACATTGTTAGCAGTGAAGATACTGAAGTGGTTGGATTCCAGAGACATTTCTTAAAGGGTAGTAGTAATAAGATTTGTAGTTTGGCTATAAGGTGTGAGAAAAATGAGGAACTAAGACTTTTTTATCCTGAATAACTGGAAGGTAGTTGTTGTCACTAACAAATGGGGAAAAGTAACTCTAGGAAACAGATTTTAAGTGGATGACCAGCAATTAACTTTTGGACATGTTAGAAATGTAAATGGTATTGTTAGATATGCAGTTAAATATGTGGTTAAAACAATAGGAGACAAAAAAATACAACTTATTATATATGTAATACAGTTTTTGCCAGACATTTTAACATGAACATGTTAACAGTGGGATAGTGAATCACTTTTGAAGGCCAAATTTCTTATATTCTAATAGTATCTCTATTTTCAACTTTTCAGATATGTTCTATTGTATAATCATCAAAATCATTTTTATCAGTCTTTCCCTAGAGTTATATAAGAACATCCTGGAGTCCACCATGAATGGACAGTTGGACCTAAGTGGGAAGCTAATTATCAAAGCTCAACTTGGGGAGGATATTCGAAGAATTCCCATTCATAATGAAGATATTACTTATGATGAATTAGTGCTAATGATGCAGCGAGTTTTCAGAGGAAAACTTCTAAGTAATGATGAAGTTACAATAAAGTATAAAGATGAAGGTAAGAGTGTTTTTAAGGCAGTTTTTGAAAATAAGTATGTGTTCATTTGCCCATCTTTTTTATTGGACTATTCCCCCCCTCATGATATTTGATTGGCCATTTTCTTATATAATTAGTATAAGTTAAAAATAGCTAAGTTATTTATTATTAGAAGGGAGTTTTAAGTGTTAGAACACTTTCATATGCTGTTCTACAATTTTTTTATTTTCTTCTTTCTGGCCAGTTTTGACTTCCTTTTTATTTTTAAAACCAAATTTCTACTTGTATTTCCCCAAGTGAAAGAGATATCAGTAGATATTGAATGTAAAAGAATTTAATGGTTAATTAATTAAGTATGGGAGAACTGGTTTCAACAAATGTGTTTATTACAGAAATTTTCAAGAATGTGTAATATGCTGATGTACATTGTCATTTAATAGAATGTGATGTTCCCTGACTGATTTTACCACAAAACTATTTTTATGGAGATGGATTTTACATGAGAAATGTTTGATCAAACATGCAGTGGAATTATAGCAGTAGAATATTATTTATTTCCTATTCTTTAACCAGCCTTCTTTTTAAATCACTTATGGAAATTTGTTTTGTTGGTAGTTTGGTATGTTTTTTAATCACTGAACTTATTTGTAGAGTTTTTCATCTTGAGCTCAGCATTTGGCATCTTTTTTGAAATACTCTTATCTCTTACTTTCTCTGAAACTGTGATTATTCTGGTTTTCTTTTTATTACAAATAGCTGCTGCTTTATGAGGATTGTCTTAAGGTAATGCCAGCTACTATAATAGAAATATTAAAATCTCAGTGGGTCCACACTGAAGAAATCATTTAGGGACCCAGACTGACAGAAGCTCTGTTATTTTTTTATTTTGAAAAAGCTCCATTATCTTTAACACATGGCTTACAAAAATCATCAAAATAAAAAATTGACATCCAGCAGGCAGATGGATGAAGAAAGAGTGTGAAGGGATATTACTTGCTAGGCATCAAGGTGATATATAACTTCTATATTGGTCCAAACCCAGTCAGATGGCTTTGGTGAGATGCAGGTGGAAAGTGTTGTCCCTGGCTGAGCAGCCACTTTATAAAATTTGCCCTATGGAGAAGGAGTGTAAAATCAACTGATAATCAACTAAGCTGGCCATGTAGTTACAGGCACAATTCTCCCTTCTTGTGACATATGATCTAAGAGCACCCTAGCTAATTTTTGAGAATTACTCATGTTTAGGAACAATAAAGGAGGTATTTTGTCCTGTTCTTTTATCTAGTAATCTCATCAACTCAAAATACACTGCTTTTCACCCCTGTGACTTCCAAATGTATGACGTAAAATTGATCAGTTAATTTTTCTTTCTTGACTTTACAATTCAAAATTTTAATAGTTGTCTTTTAACCTAAGATGCTTTGCTTTGCCTCAAACTTAGCATATCTTAAAATGACCTTGCTGATTGGCTTTCTCTTATATTTCCTATTTTCATGTCAGTAAACTTTTCCTATAAAAGATCAGATAATGTTATAGTTTTGTGGATCATATAAGGCCTCTTCTCATCATCACAGCCATTTTTTTAACTGCTTCTTAAAAATCTAAAAACTATGGGGCTGGGGCTATAGCTCAGTGGTAGAGCGCATGCCTCACTGTGAGGCACTGGGTTCAATTCTCAGCACCACATAAAAATAAATAAATATGTTGTGTCCATCTATAAATAAAAAATATATTAAAAAAAAATCTGAAAACCAATCTTAGTTCACAGTCCTGTAAAAACAGCGATGGATCCATTGGGTCAAATTGTAGATTCCTCGTTGTTGAAGTGTGTCATCCTTATCTGGCTACCAAATTATATATATATTTTTTTCACGTGTTTTTGAAGTGTTCTGAATCATTCAGATTTGTGTTTCATAGTCTGTGTTGGGCTCTAGAGTGAAGGGACTGCTCAGGTAGATTCTACTATTAGATATTCTGTTTCTGTTGTGTGATTCAGTAAAGGAAAAAGACAAAATTATAGGAAATTTCCTTCTTTTACATTTATATTTTCTTAAAATGCATTTATGAGTCAAGTCTTTCAGAGCTGTATGTTGGACATATATGTGATAGGAATTAGGTTTAGTTATAAAGAGCTAAAATAATTACAGAGTGCTCGGTTATGGCTTTTATTGCCATCTTAGTCCAAAATAAAGCTATGTAGTCCATTTAAGATTGGTGCAGAAGAGCATTCCTGGAGTGGCCTCTTGGCCTTCACCAGATAAAAATTCCCACCCAACTGTGTGAAGATGCACTGTAAAAGGCCCCTGATCAACTCCTTGTCTGTCCCTGCTTTTCTGTTCTTGTTCTTTGTAGGGAATTTTTTTTCCCCCTAGTCCTTTGAAAGCTTTTGAAACATGCAGTTGATATGCTAATTATAGTATTCTTTATCCCTGAGATCTAGGGGATTTCACAGTCTTCATTGTGTGCTATTTTTTGTATATATAAATATTTTTTTTCTGGGGAAAGTTGATACTTTTAGTATCAAAATGGTCACTAACCTGAAAGACTCTACTGTTCATTCATTAACAATTCTTCAAGAACTCTTGAGTTATTGTTATGTATGACTTCTCTCCATTTGCTTGTGTCAGTGTGTTTTATTTAGAATTAAGAATAGATTCTTGAGAATCCTTATTACTTTCATTTTTTATAAATATATTTAAAGTTTTCAAAATGGGAAGATTTTGGCTAAATCAATAATTCACACTATTGCTACCATAAATTTAGTGACTAGTAAAATTTAATACATGTATTAACTCAGCAACATTTTCTCACGAGGATATGATAAATTCTTTGCTTGTAAGAGTAATAAGAAAAGTTGATTTAGTATTTTTTTAAACAATTCACATTTCTCAGATGATTCTTTAATGTTTGTTTTAAGGTTTTTCTAGGAGATTCTAATTATGTTCTGCAATATACATTTTGAATTTAAATTTTCATATGTCCCAGTTTATTCCTATTAACAAATCTGAAACTTGTGTGTTTTGTTTTTTAATTCCAGATGGAGATCTTATAACAATTTTTGATAGTTCTGACCTTTCCTTTGCTATTCAGTGTAGTAGGATACTGAAACTGACATTATTTGGTGAGTGGTAAACTTTTTAATATTTTTATTAAAATCTTTTGTCTTTTTTCCTTTCTAAAGGCTTTTTTTTTTTTTTTTTCCTTCTAAAGGCTCAGAATTAAATGACAATGTAGTCAAAAGTGCTTATATCAGTTTTCATTTAAGGAGTAGTTTTAAATTGCTTGACGTTTTCTTATGTTTTAAGTTTAATTCAGTAAGAACAGTTTTGAAATCAAATACAACTTATATATCCTTAGCTATGTTGGAATTTTTGAGTTCTTAGACTGCTTGTATTTGGGGAGGATTCACAGAAAGTCAATACATTCTGCATCTACTTTGTTACTGTAAATAGTAATGCATGCCTTTTAGTTAAATGTATCACATTAAAAATAATTGCAGGGCTAAAACTTCCTGTGGGTTCTTTAAGAATTTATTATTTTTTTATTGTTCAAGACAATACAATGATCTTGACATACATTTGATTCAAATAGGGTATGAATTCTCATTTTTCCACATGTACAGATTGCAGGATCACATTGGTTATACATCCATGTGTATACATACAGCAATCCTAGTGTCAGTTGTATTCTGCTGCCCTCCCTATCCCCCCTCCCCTCCCATCCCTATTGTCTACCCAAACTACTGTGACACTTATCTCTCTTTTTTTTCCCTTCCCTTCCCCCTCACACTATCGTATATGTTTAAGAATTTATAATTATCTTTCTCTATAACAGAGCATGTTTTTATGTATTCTCAGGGCTTAACATATAAGCCAATACTTTTGATCTTATTTTTCAAGTATTATTTAAAGACTAAAGATAGTGCTGATAATAACAAATACAGACTAATTTTAATCTTTTAGATCTAGATTTGCAAGGTGAAATACTTAATGGACAAGATTGACATGGTTGGTTACAGAGTTAAAGTAGGAGCATTATTATTTGAAAAATAAGGTGTACACTTTTTTTGGATGCTTTGTTTATCATTTACTTTTTCAAATATGTTATTGAACTTTAGAGTTTCATGAGAGATGGGCATGCCTGATTGATTTAAGTTTATCTGTTTTTATTTCCACATAGGAAAAATGAACAAGAATCAGATTTTAAATGTTAATAATAAAAATTATTAAAATTTTTTTTTTAAAATAAAAGCTATCTTTTCTCAATATCAAATGTAAAATACTTAACCACTGTTAGCCTAGTATAAGATAGAACCCACCTTGCTAGAAGCACTCACATGGTAGGTATAAACTATACCAACTATATTTTATTGAATTATGCAACTTGGCTTGTCAAGGAAAGTAAGGGAAATATCCAGGGACCAAAAAAATAAATGAAACTAAAAACCAGGGCCTGAATACCAAACACTGATTTAAGTTGGAATATTCTTGGTGGTAATCGTGAATATGTTAGCATAATCTTAAGATTTTGTCATTTGGTGTCTAAATGTGGTAAGTCCTGGATCCTGTATAGCCCCCTCAATGGGCTATAGTCTCAAAAAGAATATTGTAGAAAATAAATATCTTCCTTGATAAAGGAAAGATCAAGGAAGCTTAACATATGCTGGGCTATCAGGGTTTTGGAAGTCTCCCTTGAGGATTCATAACCAAGGTTATGAGTCTTAAGTCACATGTTTCTCACAGATGGGTTTTAGTATTAAAAATTGTAAGACACAAGAACCAGTTCATATAAGGAATAAACAGTGGCCATAACTAATAGAATTAGACTTCTAAAAACTTGAGTTAATAGAAATGACAGTCTATAAAATATATGTTAACAGTTATTAAAGGGGCTAGGGCTATAGCTCAGTGGCAGAGTGCTTGCCTAGCATGTGTGAAGCACTGGGTTCAGTCCTCAACATCGCATGAAAATAAACAAAGACTTGCTGTCCATCTACAACCACAACTTTTTTTATTTTAAAATTATTATATACATAAGGAATAAAAATGTAAGAGCAAGGTACTATGAAAAAGAACAAATAGATTCTTAAAAAGAACTTAAGGTAACTTTTTAGAAATTGTCTTTGACGTTGAATTCTAAGTAGATAGGTTAAATAGCTGATTAGTCATGGTGAAAAAGAGAATTTGGACATCAAAAGGAAGCCAAAAGAAATCGTAATAAAACAGAAAAACAGATGTGGAGAATATGAAATAGAAGTTGAGAATGAGAAAGTCAAGCATATTTCCATTAAGAATTTTAAAAAGGAGAGAGTGGGGGGTGTGGACATATATGAAGAGGTAGTGACTAAAGAAGTTTTCAAGATTACATAAAAGATATAAACCTTTATGTATAAACATGGATGTATAACCAATGTGACCCTGCAGTCTGTACACGTGGTAAAAATAAGAATTCATAACCCTCTTGAATCAAATGTATGAAATATGATATGTCAAGATCATTGTAATGTTTTGAGCAACCAATAAAAAGAAAAAAAGATATAAACCTTTAGATTCAGGAGGCAGAGTGAATCCTAAGCAAGATAAGTAAAAATAAATCCCCACAAGATATTGTTATGAAACTGTAATATACATAAAACAAAGAAATTATAAAAGTATCCAGCAAGAATACTCAACTATGAAGCAATTAGACTGTTAGTAAATTTTTATTCATAGTAGTAACAGAAACTAGAAGACAGAAATAACATCTTCAAATGGTTAAGAATAACTAGAAAAGTAGCATTCCACAGTTTGCTAAACTTCAGGATGAAGGGGAAATAACATTTTCAAACAAAGGTAGAATCTACCATTCAGAGGCTCTTGTTAGAAGAATTTTTAAAATTGGGTTTCAGTGAAAAGGAAATGACTCTGGAAAATAGTGAAAGTGGCAAGCTGTGTTGATTACAAAAAACAGTAATAGTTTAGGAATGCAAAAACAATACAATTAACACATATGGGCAAAGATGTGGGGGGAAAAGATTGCTGATGGGAAAGCAAATGGGTGCAACCATACTGGAGAGCACTATGGAGGAAAATTTCTCAAAATACTTGGAGTGGAACCACCATTTGACCCAGTTATCCCACTCCTTGGTTTATAACCAAAGGATTTAAAATCAGCATACTACAATGACACAGCCACATCAGTGTTTATAGCAGCTCAATTCACTGTAGCTAAGCTATGGAACCAACCTAGGTACCCTTCAACAGATGAATGAATAAAGAAAATGTGGTATATATACACAATGGAATGTTACTCAACCATAAAGAAGAATAAAATTATGGCATTTGCTAGAAACTGGAGAATATCATGCTAATCAAAATAAGCTAATTCCCAGAAACCAAAGGCCGAATATTCTCTCTGATATGTGGATGCTAACACACAATGCAGGGGTGGGAGGTAGAAGTTTAATAGTTTAGACAAAGAGGAATGAAGGGAAGGGAGGGTATAAAGGAATAGAAAAGATAGTAGAATGAATTGAACATAACTTTCCTATATTCACATATGAATATATGACCAGTGAAACTTCCCATCATGTACAACTGTAAGAATGGGATCCTAATTAGAATAAGTTATAGTTCATGTGTGTATAATATGTCAAAAAACACTCTACTGTCATATATATTTAAAAAGAACAAATTAAAAAATGGAAAAAGAAATAAATAAAAACACTCTGGCACTTTAAAAAAAAAAGAAAGAAAAGTGGAAGGAAACTCAAAGCATGGTGTCTGCAAGCCAGGAGGAGACATACCTCAGTTTAATCTTGGGATGGCCCATGAAGACCCCAACCTGATCCTTGTTGGTATCATCTCATTTCCTCATCAGGAAAAGGGGAGTCTTCCAGCCAGATATTCCTGTTGTCCTGGGGTAACCAAATCCCTGACTCTGACCAAATTGCTGTAAACAGCCACAAGGACACATTCAGCCCTTGGGCTTTAGACCTTTGCCCTTCATCTACAGTGTCTCCTCTGCTTTACTCCTCTTTTTTTATGAAGCTTGGGCAAATCCCAGCTTGTCCTTGAAACTTTTCCCCCAATTCCCTGACTACATTTATCCTTTGCTTTTTATAAATACCATGGATTATATTCTTCAAAAACTTTTTTATTATTATTTATTCCCCAGCAATATAGTGTAGTATCATCTGTTCCTTAAGTCTTTGGTGGAATACTTGATTCAATTTCTTTAATGTTAATTGGATAATCAAACTTTGTATTTCTTAAAACACTCTGTACATTAAATTTATCTAAAAATTGTCAGTTCATCTGAGTTTTTAATTGAAATAAAGTTATTCAGAGTATTCACAGTAAATGTTTATTTATTTTTAGTTAAACCTCTTTTCATTTCTAATATTGCTTATGAAGTTTGCCAGTTATATCTTCATAACTGCTAATCCTGACAATTCTGGTAAGATATAGATCAGTGTGCTCCAAACAGAGACCACTAGGAACGCCTCTGTAGTTGAACGAAGTTGGGTTTATTGACTTACTATAGTAAGGGAAAATGACTACCAGGGAAAACAATAAGGTATTCCAGTGTATGTTAGAACTATTTTTTGTAGGGTTTGGGCTTCTGTTAAGTGACTTTGGATAAGGTTCTGTAAGTAGGGCTTTGTTCTGTATTGAATACCAAGAGGAAGCAGCAGGGGTTCTATGATTATCTTACTACATCTAAATGGAAGCAATGGATCTTACTAAATCTTATGTAGAAGGTGGGAGGGAGGAAGGACTTGAGGTTAAGGCTGCAATTGGTAAAGCAGTAGCAATTATTCATTGGCCTGATTATGGAGTGCCCCTTCCCCCCATTTGATGTATCATGGTCAGAGTGGTCTTAGCTAATGTTGATGTTCTTTGAAAATATGTATGTTCAACAGGGAAACACCACAGTCTATCTGTGAGTGCCAGGTCAGCTTCTAGTAGCACTAAGGCCTGTCTTACTGTACCAGGCCAGTTTCTGATCTTATGAATTGCTTTTTTTCTTCTTAGATATTGGAGGAAAATCAGTAATCCCCAATGAAAGCTATTAATAAATTGATATAGGTAGAAGATTGTATTGAATTTCCTTGTAACAGGAAGTTTGTGAATTATTGATGGATTATATTCTGAAAACTTATAGGTTCTTTGATACTTGAAACATTTAACAAAGAATATCTCTGCACCTTTATTTCCACATAGGTATTCTTTTTTAAATTAGATGCTTCAGAAGTTCGTGCACATGTACTGTCAATGCTTAAGACATTTTAGTTTATTTTAATTTTTGAACTCTTACCTTGGTTTTGCATTCAGAGCCTTTTTAGTTTTTTTTTCTTTTTTAAAAAAATCACCACAATGGTGACAGTTTTTATAACTAATGAGGTGTTCAGTTTTTTTTTAATCTGCTGAAAGTCTTTTGGGCTAAATTATCAGTCATGTTGTGTGTTAACATTTATTCATAGAATAAGATGTTTTTGTATTTCAAGAATATTAAATAATGTTAAATATAATTTTGACTACATAATTTCTGTTCAAAGCAATATCAGTTAAATTTAATAATTTCTATTAAAACAGACCTTTCTGTAGCTCTGCTTAATTTTATTATAGTTGAATTTTCTCTTAAACTTTTTTGCAAGTAGTTGTAAGCCATTGGTCTGACATCAAGAAAGGATGATCATGTTTCTTTTTTTGAAAAACTAAGTTATTAACAATAAAGAATTCTTTCCTTAAAAAAAAAATCATTCAACTGATGTCAGTACATATATTGTTTTTGTTTTAAAAGGTAAAACAAAATTATTTTCCCTTATTGCATGTTCTGTTGATGTACTTCTTAAAGAACATCTTCTGACTTTAAACAAATTAATGCTTTTATTTTAGTTAATGGCCAACCAAGACCCCTCGAATCAAGTCAGGTAAAATATCTCCGTCGAGAATTGATAGAACTTAGGAATAAAGTGAATCGCTTATTGGATAGCTTGGAACCACCTGGAGAACCAGGACCTTCCACCAATATTCCTGAAAATGGTAAAGCATGAATCCATTTTATTCTGATTAACTGTTTTTGTATCTTTTTGCACATATTAAAAAAAACAAACACAAACTTCTCTGCTATTAATAGAATGGCATCCTTACTGCCACTCTTTCTTGTTCTTGCCTCTGCTTTTGTATAGTGTTCATATCTGTGTTCCCAAAGCTATCTGTTCATCAAGCTTACCAGGAAGTTGTATTTTACCACATAGATCACATAGACCTACAGTGGATGGGGGAGGTAGGGTGGGAGGGTGCATGGTGAGGGTAGGAACTACAATCTGATTTTTAAAATGCTCTCTGGATGATTCTTTTACAGCTAGTCTTAGACTTATGGGTTTATGTCATAGGTCAGTTTTCAATTCCTTTTGATTCATGAACCTTTTTAGTATAGTAGATAATTAATGAATGTTAGGAATTGAAATCATTTCATGAGTTTTATGTAGAATATGAACTAGTTTCAAATAAAAATAATGTTAGCATATTAAAATTATTTTAAGCACAGTTTTTAATTATAAGAAGAAAAACAATTAGTTTTTACAGATGACATGGACAGTTTATATTAAGATAAAGTAAGAGTTATTGGACAAATTTGGAACTGACATAGTTTTGGGACCAAATGTATTTTAAAATGCACACTGAAATTTAAGCATGTGTTATTATTTGAAAGTAGATGTTTAAAAACTACTTTACCTCAATTTCTGTTTAAGATTCTTAGGTATTACACTTTCAAAAGACTGTTTTTTTTTTAAAAAATAATTTTTTTGTATATATTATAATTTTCAAATGTTTATATTATGAAATACTAATTTTCTCTAGTCTGGATGACTGCATAATAGGGGAAAAATAGAAAACCATTTCTGTGGAAAAGTGGAAAGTACAATTTTGATTTTCACATTATTCTATTTTTTGCCTCTGAATAATTTTGGAGGTTTGGTTTTCTCCTTTCTTGGGATTAAACCTTGCTACATGATAAGCACACATGCTACCACTGAGCTATACCCCAGCCCCTTCCCCCCCACCGCACCCCCTTTAATTAGAGATGCATTTTCTGCTTTTTCCCTCTTCTTCTCTTAGCCATATGGAATTGTGTTAATAATATATGTCAATAAATATTTGGGGATGGATTAGTAATATCCATCACCCAAATCTGTTTCAGAACATATTAGAGATTTGCTGAAATATTGTTTTGAGATTCTCCTGGTCTCTCTTATGAAGAAAGCTTTTGTATTTCAGGTCAAAATGGTCTTCTCATTCTGAACTCTACTTTTCCAAATTAAAAAGTTTCAATTTTAGATCAAAGAGCTAAAGAAAAAACTTTAGGCCATTTTCCCAGAAGAATTAATAGATGCTAATATAGCAGTTGAATATAATTTAGAGGGTATAACCACCTGTTGAATATTGTAAAACACATTCAGAATTCAGTCAGTATAGCCAGTACTGTGTAGAAATTTCCTACAGTGGTAAAATAATTATATACTTTTTGGTTTACACAAAACCTTTATCTTCTTGCCTGTTTCTTGCTACTTTATCTAATATTTTTTATCAGTTCTTTGTTATTGTATTTTTATATTTTATTAACTGTTCACCTATATTAATATACAAGATTTTAAAATTGTTTTCTTCCTCTGCATCTTGAAATTTAGGCTATATATTGTTCTTTGTGTGGGCATCTTCTAGGTATTGTGTCCAGTTTGATTTTTCTGTTGATAAAATATAGAAGAGTAATATGGTCTGTTTTAGTTTAAGAGATGGTTATAATTTATTTTTTTGTTTTTTCTTTTAGAGTTAGTAGGTTAACTTACCTCTTGGCTACTGGCTTCTATGAAAGGTCATGTCAAAGCTCTGAGAACATATACCAATTTAATAATCTCCTCCTTAAGAAAATAGCATAAATAAACTAAAAAAAAAAAAAAAACAAACAAACCTATATAAGACACATGAAAGTATAGCATAACAAACAAAACTGCCAGTCAGCTATCAGTACTATTCAGAGCCTTTTGACTTACCCTCACTGAGAAACATGTGGCCACCTGTGGTCTTCAGGGTTGTACCTCTGCAGTGGTTTTGGACTTTTGTTTTCCTCTGTGAGGCAAATGATGTATAAGCTATGTGAGATACTAGATTGACTTGTTGTAGTTCTTCAGCTAATGAAACAAGTAATAGCTTAGTGGACATATTGTGTGTTTTCTAATGGATTTAGTTTGGGATAGGTGAAAAGAGGCGTAACTAATAAAACATAGTAGTGATGTGGAGGGAAATAAAATATTTATTTTATAAGACTGATATCTTATGCTTTTAGGATTAGAGATGGGAAATTGGTGAGAAATGTAGATAACTGGTAGACATTTTAAAGGAGTCCTTACAGCAGTTTTTTTTTTTTTTTTAACTCCCAGAAAGTTAGGAAATATTAGAACCACCTGGAATGGCAGTTATTCTGAATGAAAGCTGCATGCCAATGTGTGCTGAGATTGCTTATATAATACTTAATAATACTTATATTTTTTCTGTAAGATTAATTTTTATTGATCCTGGGGAATCTAATAACTGATGTTCATTTACTTGTTTGGTAACAAAAAATTGATAGTTGTTGTCTGTTAATTGAGTAAGTGGTTAACAACATTCTTTTTGACTACTTGTTTATGTTGTTGTTGTCCTTTTTTTTTTTTAATGTGTCTTGACCTTAGATTACTATTTGTAAAACATAAGTTATTCTTGAAAGTCTTTTCTTTCACAATGTAGAAGTATAGGTGCTTAGTGAACACCTTACTATTCATACAAGAAAAACATGGTTTTAAATATAACCTGCTTACAATATTTAGAAATTTATTTTTTCTGATTCTTTTTTAAAAAACATTTTATTATGGGAAACATTTAAATATGTATAAAAGTAGACACAATTTATAATAAATCACATGGACCCATATTCACTTTGAACAATTATCAGCTCAGTATTGTCATTTGTGCTCCTACTCATTTCCACTCCTGCTGTATTACTTTGAAAAAAGATTCCAAACACATCATTTCATCTGTAAATATTTTGATAAGTAATTTAGTAAATATTAAAATAAGTAACAGAAGTATTTTATGTGCTGTTTACATAAGATTAAGCATGAATTTTGGTCTTGTAACTTAATAATGGAACAATACATAATAGAATATAAATAAAACATAAAAGTTGATATTATAATTTTAGTTAAGCTTCTTATCCTTTTACCAAATAAACCATTAATTACTATAACTTATTTCCTGAGTGCCCAGTATGTATGTGATACTAAAATATAGGTCCCAGGACTTCTTCATTTGCTGATTCATTTGCTTATTTCCCTAATAATCATTAGAAAAGGAAGTACATAATGATTTTTTGGAAAAATTGTTACTGATCTTGCATCTTTTTTTGCTCTTTTCCTCAGTATTTTAAAAATAAAAACGTAAGTATGAAGAAAACAGTAAAATTATATATAATTCTGTATTCAGAGATATTTTTAGCATTATACACAATATCCATGCACATACATATTTACCTGTCTTGTGTTTTTAGACTTTTTGAGAATAGATAAGATGGAAATAGCTTGTTTTTCTTCCTTTATTCTTCCTACAGATACTGTGGATGGTAGGGAAGAAAAGCCTGCTGCTTCTGATTCTTCTGGAAAACAGTCTACTCAGGTTATGGCAGCAAGTATGTCAGCTTTTGATCCTTTGAAAAACCAAGATGAAATCAATAAAAATGTAATGTCAGCATTTGGTTTAACAGATGATCAGGTTTCAGGTAAGTTAGTTTTATTTCTCTCTCATCCTCCATCTCCTTCTTCTTTTCTACCCTCCCTTTTGTTTTTTGTTTATTGAACAATTATTTGGACATGGTGAAGTGCACAGTCTTAAGGTTATTCAAGAAATGTTTGTATATGCATATACCCATGTAAAATCGCTGACTAGATCAAAAAGTAGATGATTTCAGAGGTTTTTTTTTTTTCCCTTTCCCAGTCAGTAGTATCTTTTACCTTTAAAAATAAATAAATACATACATACATACATACAAACCTATTTTATTTCAAATAAATTTATGATATTTATACATATAAGATTATAGATTTCAGATTTCTTGCAAGATTTAAATTACACTTGATAGACCTTACTATCTTTTCTGATCTTAAATCATAAATTTCTGGTTAAATTGTTGTTTTTTTTTTGAATACGTTTTTAACCTTAAAGCAGCATACTATATTGTGGTATATTTTTTTATCTTATTTTAAACATTTTTTTCTGCTTCTTTGAGATTCTAATTACCCATTTACTGAAGACCTTGTTATTGCCTAATGGATGTTTGAAGTTCTTCTTTCTTTTTTTTTCTACAGATTGGATAATTTCTGTTTAACTGTCGTAAAGGTCACTGATTATTTCTCTCTTTTCTAATCTGCCATTGAACCTTTCTAATGAATTTTTTATTTGGATTGTGCTTTCAGTACTGGAGTGACCATTTGTTTTTATGGGTTTTTTTTCCATTGAAATTCCTTGTTTTTATAGTCATTAAAACTAAATTTTCCTATAATTCTTGGATATATTTTTAATTCTTTAAAAATATTGCAAATAACTGTTTTGAAATGTTTTTTAACATACAACAATATGGGTCTATTTGGAGTCCGTTTCTATTGACTGTGTCTTCCTCCCCCCAATATAGGTCAAATTTTCCTGTTTGCATTTCTAATAGTTTTTGGTTGAAAACTGGGCATTGTAGTTGGTGTATTGTAACTTAGGATTGTTGATATTTTTTTGAGGAGCTTTGTTACTGTCCTAGCAGAGAGTTAATATTTATGGACTTAAACTGATTGCTTTTGTCCTCATGGTGTACATAACAACTGGTATCTCTGTTGTAGGTGCTTTTTTCCTCCTCCCCTTTCTCTTGAGCCCTCTTGAGTTATCCCCTTCCCAGCCCTATGATCAGCTAAGGATTGGAACAGACTTTTATACTTGGCTTAGGTATTATTCCTTCAGTGATACTCTTGCTTCAGGGATTTCCCCCCTAAATTTCCAGCTGCCTATTCAGCCACCACATTGTTAACAGTGTAGTTTTCTGCCAGTGGACCTGCAGGGGTTAGTGTTGCAATTCATATCTTTTGTAATTCCACTGGGGTAAACTCTTTCCTGATTTCTATGGCATTTGATTTATTTTCAGTTATTTCAAATAATTGTTTTCTTCTATTTTGTTTGAGTTTTTAGTTGTTTCCTGTGGGAGGATTTACCTGGCCAGTTTACTTTGCCATTATCAGTAGTTGGAAATATAGTATGTAATCTGTTCATTTTTGGTTTTGTTTGGGAACTTTTATGGGAATTTTCACCATAGAGAATTGTATGAAATACTGAAAAGACAAATATTTGTTTATGATGTTTTTTCTTGGCAAGAGAAACTACCAGATGAATTATAACCATGGAAAACACATTTTTAGAGTAACTAATACATGAATTACTGTTTCAACTACTTATTTAAGATTTTAGGAATTATCACATAGAGGAGTGAATAGTTATATAACAGGTTAGTCTTGAAAATTTTGAATTGAATAAAGTATACGCCATGCCAAGAATAATATGATTGTGATTCATATTATTTGAAGACTACTTTTTGGTAGCTTTGTACATTGAATGGTAGTAGGAAAAACTGTGTACATAGATAATAGCCAGGAGGATACTTTTGTAGTTCTTGAGGAGTGATATAAAATCCTTGGCTACCATAGTGAATGTATTTAAAAAAAGAAGGGATAAACTATAAAAATAATCTAATAAATTATACACAAGTGAAGGAAGAGGAGTCAAAGTAATATATCTTTTGGATAATAGCACCATGTCTTTTGTAGGAAGAAGGTATGTATGTATTTGTTTATATATAGGTAAAATGGTGGTAGAAGGAAAAGCAGTCATCCATTGTACTCTGGTAATCATGGGTTTTTCCCTCATTACTGTATGCTAGTTTAGGTTCTCATTAGTATAGGACTGTTAGCTGCCAACTGTATGCATAATATAGTGCTTACGTTCTAGGAATACATGAATGCAGAAGGTAGAGGTTTGTCCTCAGGGTAATTAGTCTGCTAATAATAGCAAGTACTTATATGGGACTTTCTAAATCTTAATCGCTTCTATAAGCTTTTGCTGTATAATCACTTATAAACATTAGCTCTGAGCCCTTATTAACTCATTCTTACAGTAATCATACATAGGAATTAGTATATATATCTTTTATGCAGATGGTGAAATTGGCCACAGGAAAAGATTAAATAATAATCACTAGCTCAAGCTAGTATTGGCCACCCTGGGATTCAAACCTAAATAATATGACTCCAAACCCTATGCTTTTAACTACTCTCCTGTGTTGCCAAAACATGAAGAAAAGAAGTAGGACATCATTTATTATGTGCCAAATATCTCTTTTGACTGTCACAGTATTGGAACTGTTGCAGATTCTCTCCATTCACTTCTGTGTTCATTATTCTGGAAGAATTTGAGTGGCTACATGTGTAAATTAAAGAGCTAGGCTTGTAAAGCAAGCAAAAAAGAATTAAGAATCAGGAGCATGGCCAGAGAGTTCACAATTGAAGAGAAAAGATGGGAACTATTCAGAAATGTGAAGTACAAGTTTGTATGGGTCATAATAAAAGTAAATTATACAGCAATTAATGAGTAGAATAAAGTATGGATCAATAAAGCTTTAAGAGAAGTGTAGTATTATAAGCTGGTTTTAAAGAATCTCATGGTTAAGTATGTGAATGTTATATTTAAATATATGGGGTACATGGAGGTAACAGTGATACATGAAATAGAAGCCAAAACATTGTTAGATATAGAGGGGGAATAGGGAGTAGGTCAATTAAGCTGAAGAAAGGGCATGTGAGAAGAAAAATTATGGGTTCTTGAACAACAAACTAGGGGTTGAACTTAATTTGGGAGAAAACCTGGTAAAGAGTGAAATAATACTATTGGTTGATTTACAAAATAGACTGCATGAATAGACTGCATGGGGCAGGGGATATTGGTACTGTGGACATGAATTTTGATTTTTTATGGGGGGCATTTGGTCTCAGGATTATGACATATTCCACATGTTAGAGAAGGATTTCCAGTTGTGACTTTGGATTCTTAAGGGACTGGACCAATGGAAAAAAATACATAATAATTTAATATAAAGACTGAATTTGTAGTGATAAATGTTTTTTTAAGTACTTTATTTTTTATTTATTTATTATTTTTTTTTTAATAGAATCTATTAGTTGAACTTTCTGGGGAAAGGCCCAGGATAGGGTACTAAACTGACTTTTCATGACCATCTAGGGCCACCCAGTGCTCCTGCAGAAGACCGTTCAGGAACGCCTGACAGCATTGCTTCCTCCTCTTCAGCAGCTCACCCACCAGGAGTTCAGCCACAACAGCCTCCATATACAGGAGCCCAGACACAAGCAGGTCAGATTGAAGGTAAAATAGAGTTTAGAGCACCTGTGTAGGAAGGTACATGTGCAGCTGGAGTGGGCTGCCACACCTCTTGGTTTGGCCAGCTGGAGAATTGAGGTCACAGCCATTTTGAAGCATCTGCCTAGTAGCTTTCTGTGGGGGAGTCTGAGAGTTCATGAAAAGCATTGCCAGACCATCACAGAAGATACTTGCTGTGGGATCCAGGCGGGGGATACATAGGGGAGAGGAGCTTGCTTTCGTTTGTTTCTGGCAGCTCATTGGATCAGCTTGGGAGAATCCAAAAGTTGGACAGGCAGGCGTATTAGAATTTATGGTTTGATCTTGGAAGACCACACTCACTAGTGACAGAGTATGTAAGACCAGTGGAGGGTTAGTTTCCTCACTCTACAAATGGAGTTCTCAGGAGGCCAATGAGACCCAGACATCTAGCAGAGATGGGCATCTGCTCACCGTAGGGGATGTGGATATACTCTGTCTGGATGCTGCTGAACAAAGTTCCAAAGGATAGTTAGATAAAGTGCTAGCCTCTGGAACATCCCAATTGGAACGCATCAGCCCCATTCTGGGAGAGCATTGACCTAGTCACTTCAGACAAGATTCCCAAGTGTCAATATTTCCCAGTCTGTTTTATCTTAAACTCATGAGAAGGGAAAGTGAGAGCTACTACAACCAGGTTCTTTTCCCAGTCTAGCTGGCAACTTGGTAAAGAAACACAGAGATCTGGTTTAACAACCCTCCGCTTTTGGTCTCTCTTGTGGGAAGACTTGGAGAGAAAGGTGCAACAGCAAAGGCAATGAACCTTTTCTTCCCATATTTTTGTTTCATTTTTAATTATTTTTTCACCCTTTTTTTTTTTTAACCTTGTTTTGACTTTGGAGGGTTAGGGGATTTTGTAGGGTTTTTTTTTTTTTTTTTTGTTATTTTTGCCTTTTTGTTCCTCTTATTGCTCTGTATCCTCTTTCTTCCCCCCTAATTACCAAATTATCTTGTCCCCCCTGCTATCTCCTTCTTTCTCTCTGTTCAGTTTTTGGATATTTCAAACTTGCTTTTGCCTTCCTATACCATTTTCTTTTTTCTTATGGAACTGTAATTTTACTATCTTTCAGAATGATTTCGTTTGTATTATTCCTGTCTCCTATCATTCATGTTGTTGGGTTATTCATACTGTGGTTGATGTAGTTGATGCCTGTTTACTTTAATGCTAGATACAGGTTGGAGCTGTTTATTGTTGCTGATGTTAAGTGTTGACCCCACCATTCTTCTTTGTGTGTGTTACAAACATCATAATAAGCATCAGACATTTATTTTAATGCTGCATATTGGTTGCTACTATTGTTGGTATTGCTCACTTCCCCTTTTTCTAAGGGAGGCTGGGAAGTGACCAGGATACTACAAGCTCACACAGTAGAAACTCTGCTGCTGAACTATCCCCATAACTCAACCAAGTGACATTTGAAACTCAATCCATACACAGACCATCCCCACTAAGTTCCAGCAATACTTTTAAGACATAGAATGAGGAGACAAAAACCCCAAACCAATGACCAGGCCCCAAGTATCAATGGCCGGATATGTACTTATATAGCAAAGTCAAAGAGGTCCTAAGACAGTGGCTCAGAGGAAACAGTAGTGCTGCATCTGCTTTCCAAGAGTGGATATTAAATCAGCAGGGTTTTTTTTTTTTTTTTTTGGTGGTGCTGGGGATTGAATCTGTTGCCTTGTGCATGCAAGGCAAGCACTCTACCAACTGATCTATATCACCAGCCCCTAAATCAGTAGTTCTTCAGAAGCAAACTGAAACACTAGAGTCTGAAGTTAACACTTGAATTATGCTGAGCATAGGTGCTGAAGTTATAAGATACCAATAGTACAGGACTTAATACAGAAAAGATAACTATACACCAAAGGAAAGACTCATAAAAGAGGAAGAAGACTTTTATGCTCAGGTCTAAGACCTCTGAAAACATATAGAAACTAGCAAACAAATTTCCTCCTTTCCCAATAAAGGGGATAAAAGGGAAACAGATATGGAAATGGATGAAATTCCAGAGAAGGACTATAAAAACTGATTATTAAAATGTTTAATGAGCTAAAAAAGATCTAAGGAACAAATTAAGAGCAAATATATTTCAATAAAGAGAGATTTTGAGAAGAAATCATTCAGTCTTATAGAATTCAGACAAAATGAATCAAATAAATTCACTTGAAAGTATCACCATAAGATTAGATTGTGTAGAAAATAGAACTTAAGGCCTCAAAGACCAGGGTGTGTGAACCTGAACACCCAGTGTGTAATAGGGGTAGGGGACAAAAGACCTTGATCAGAAAATTCAATAACTCTGGGACAACATCAAGAAACCAAACTTAAGAGTTATTAAGATACAAGAGGGCATGCAGACAGTAAGCTAATGGCATTAAGAACCTTTTCAGTGAAATAATAGGCAGAAAATTTCCAAACTTTAGGAATGAAAATGGGCATCAACATACAGGAGGTATATAGAATCCTAAATAGACAAGGTCAAAAAAGAGCCTCTCTAAGACATATCGTAATCATAATAAAAGTACCTAATATAGAAAATAAGGGTAGAAAATTAAGAGGAAAACATAACATTTTCAGGCAAACCAATAAGGCTGACTTCTGACTTCTCAGACTCTAAAATACAGGAGTGCTTAGAATGAGAAAATCCAAGTTCTGAGGAGGGGGTGGAGGGGGAAAAAAAAAAAATATATATATATATATATATATATAAAACACACACACACACACACACACACACACACACACAAAACCCAAACTGCTAGCCAAGATTGCTATATCCAGCAAAGTCTTTCAGATTCAAAAGAAAAATAAAAACTTGACATTCATGACCACTAAACTAGTACTACAGAAAATAAATACTATGCAAAGAAGCTATAAAATCACAGAGCTCCCAAATGGTTGTCAGTTCTCTAGAAGAGCAATTAAGTAAATTAACCTAAAAAAATTTAGGAAATCTAAGGTGAAAAACTTCTATAGTTAACACAATAGAACATTAAAGAAAGAAACTGAAGATCTCAGAAGATGGGAAGGCCTCCCATGTTCATGGATAGGTAGAATTAGCATTGTCCAAATAGCCATATTATCAAAAGCAATTTTATAGATTCAATAAAAAGACATAGAATAGCCAAAGCATTTCTGAGCTTTGAGTGAGGCTGGAGGTATCATAATACCTGACTTCAAATTATACTATAGAGCTATAGTACCCCAACTGCATAGTACTGGCATAATATCAGGTGTTAAGATCTATGAAATAGACAAATCCTCATAGATAAAGTCATCTAATCTTTGATATAGGTGCCAAAAACACATATTGGTGAAAAGATAGCCTGTTTAACAAATGGTGGTGGGAAAAATGGATATCCATAAATAGAAGAATGAAACTAGAAACCTATCTCTGCACAAAAATAATCTCAAAATATATCAAAGACCTAGAAATTAGACCAGAACCATTGAAACTGCTAAAAGAAAACATAGGGACATTATTCCAACATATTGATACAGGCATCAACTTTCTTAATAAGACTCTTAAAGTTCAAGAAATAAAACCCAAGTTTCAATAATATCAATCTAAAAAGCTTCTGCACAGCAAAGGATATAAGAGTGTGAAGAGAGAGCCTACAGAAACGGGAGAAAAGCTTTACCAGCTACTATTCCAACAGGGAATTAATATCCAAGATGTATAAGGAAGTAAAAAAACCTTAATACCAGCAAAACCAATAACCAAATCAGTAAATGAGCCAAAGATCTCAATAGACACTTTTCAAAGAAAAAATACAGATGGACAACAAGTATATGGAAAAAAAAAAGTTTAGTATCCTTAGCAATCAGTGAGATGCAAATCCATATGACACTGATATTCTGTCTCATTTGGTTAGAATGGCAGTCAACAAGAATACACATAATAATTCCTGACATGGAAATGGGGGGAAAGATATGCTTATACTTTGTTGGGACTGCAAATTAGTACAGCCACTTTGGAAAGCACTATGGAGATTCCTCAGAAAACTGGGAATAAAGCCCAGATATCCCACTCTTTGGAATTTATCCAGAGGTGCCAAAAACATGTTTGAAGAAAGATATCCTGCTTGAACACAATGGTGAAGGGAAAACTGGATATCCATATGTGGAAGACTGAAACTAGATCCCTACTTCTCACACTACACAAAAATCATATCAAAGTGTATCAAAGACCTAGGAATTATACCAGAAACACTGAAACTAAAAACATCATCCAACAGTGATATATGCATAAGATGCAGTGCAGTTCACAGTAGCCAAGTTATGGAACCAGCCTAGGTCCATCAACAGGTGAATGGATAAAGAAAATGTAGTCTGTATATGTTACTATGTTATTTGCAAGTTAATGAAAGGACCTGGAGAACATTATGCTAAATGAGGTAAACTAGGCTCAGAAAGTTAAGGGTCAAAAGTTTTCTCTGATTTGTGGAACCTAGAGAGAGGAACAATAATAAAGAGAAGGATCTCATGAAAATAGGAGACTAATAGAGTAGAGGAAGGAGATGGGCAGGGTAGGAGGAGGGAAGGGCATGTGAAATGAAATCTACAGCAAGCTATTTAATAATGCAAAGGACATCAGTAGAGCAAGCAGATCTGGGGAGGCAGGATGGAAGGAAAAGGGAAGGTACTGGTGAATTAAATTGATCAAATTATATGCATGTGAGCATGTGCAAATATGACATAATGAAGCCTACTTTTTATGTATAATTACAGTGCACCAATAAAAATGTATTTTTGTGAATATAAATACAGAATGAAAGATTAGGAAGAATTCATAGCACTCACTAGTCAGTGGTGAACCCTGGGGAAGAGAGTGAAATTGGGAAAGATGACTTCACAGTTTACTTGGCGTAATTCCGTGGTGGCATTTTAGCCCCAACGCCCAAACTGTGCGTAATTTTTCTAACTTAAAATATTTTAAAAATAGAGATAAGCCATAACTTTAGCATAGTAGTTTTGGAGAGTTCTTTATATTTTAAGTCAGACTTACCTCTAAATAATGCATCCTTGGATGAGTAGTTTAGATTCTCTGGCTTTTGATATTCTCTCACTGACCATAAAATGTGAAAATTGGGAAAAAAAATGAAATAAAGTGTGAAAATTGAACTAAACCAGTGGTTTCAAAAGAATGCTTTTCATCTGAAATATAACTTGAAAGGCCAGTATTTAAAACCAATAAAAAGGTTATTGCTGTGGCTGGAAGAGATTGGAGTTCAAGATAATGGGTATCAAAACTCTTGGAACCCTCCTTGAAACCCTTAGAATTCTGCAGAACATACCTAAGTACTTACTAATTGTTTTAGTTAGGTTTTGCATCACTGTGACCAAAATACCCAATAGTAACAATTTAGAGGAGGTTTCAGAGGTCATTCTGTAGATGGCTGACTTCATTGTTTTGGACCCAAAATGAAGTAGAACATCATGGGGGCACGGTGTGACAGAGGGAAGCTGCTCTCCTCTTTGCAGCCAAGAAGCACAGAGTGGAGGACAGTGCACAGGAATATGTACCCTTCCATGATATATCCCCAGTGATCCATCTATTTCAGTCACACCCTATCTGCCTACAGTTACCACTCAGTCCATTCAAACTAGGATGGACTAATTAGGTTACAGTTTTAACAATCTGAGCATTTCACCTTGGAACATTTCTGTATTAATACAGGAGCTTTTGGGGAACACCTTATATCCAAATCATAACATCGATCTTTTAGGTTGCCTTCCTGAGATTATGTTATTTCTGTGAATGTTAGGGTCTTTGAAACCACACGTTCCATTTTAAAACATTTAACACCAGGTGGTGCTCTAACTATTTGTATAAAAGGGTTTGGTCAAGGGGTGATATGATATGTTTTCAGCATCAGAAGCAAGTGATTGAAGTTATCAATCACATTTAAAGTAGCCTTAAATAAACTGACCGCTTTTGGAATAGAATCCTGTCATTATATGGTGATATTTTCAGAGTAGTTCACTGAATGAAAGAGTCATTAGGAGATAGCAGCTGGCATTTTGCTGATGAATTAATGGTTTGGGAAGAATTTCTTATTGTATTAGGACTTTTCTCAAGGAGCAGTAGTTACTGCCTTTCTCTGCACCCAAGTACAGCTTCCAAAACCAGAACAAACTAGAACTGAAGCAGAGGTGGGCTGAAATGGGAGGCAGAAGCAGAGTTTGGATATTATAACAGTTTAACTGCTATATCAGGTGCACTACTAAAACCATCTGCTTAAAAAAATTCCTATTTGAAGCAGTGAATAGTATTGTGAAACAGCATTTACAAGGATAATGAAACCAAATAAGGTTTCCTGTTCAATAATAAAGGAATGGGACTTAGGGCTGCACTAATACTATTTCAAATTATCTTTTGATGAGGGTGTTCATTGAAAATTTTTAAACAGGTAAAATTTTAGGAATATAAAAAAGTAATGTACAGTGGAAAATTTCTCTCTCACCTCTGTTCCCAACAAATGATGTTGGGATAGAGATAGCAGATGGACACCATTTGAATGCATTTAATTGCTTTGGAGTGGCATTAAATATATGCCTTGACACAATTGTTAATTTTAGCTTATGTTTATGCAGTATAAAAATTATATAGTTTTTAATATATGGTACCAGTCAAAAGATTAGTAAACGGCTCTGATTTCTAAGTTAGTGCTGTCCCAAAGAATTATAATAGAAACTACATGTAGATTAGATTTTTTTTATTAGTTAAATTAAAAAAAAATAAAATTTCAGTAATACATTTTATTTAGCCCATTATATTTGTATATTAACATGTAACCGCTCATTTAAACATGTATTTTGTATTGCATATTGGAAATATGGGATGTGACACCAATTTGAAATGTATTCAAATAATATATAATTTATTTGAGTACAAATAAATTATATATTATTATAAACTGGTTTTAGACTACCCACATGTCTATACCATGCTGTTTTCACTTAATATATCCTATAACTCTTTTTCTGTTGCTCAGCCACAGGTGGCTAGTGGCTATTGTATTGGATAGTATTACTTTAGATAAATGATGAAGTGTAGACTTTTTGATGTATGAGTCCCTGACAGTGCCAGTTATTTAGGTCAGCCGCTGGTTATAATTGGCCAGAATTATCAATATAAAAATCTTATTACTTATAACTGATTAATACAATAATCTTTTATATAATAATCCAAAATAAATAATTTTGAATTGTCACTTAAATACCATAAAAAGGACCTTGGACTTGTAATTTTGAATTTATAAAAATTTCTCCAAGGATTGTACTCTTAATATGTTATTTATTAAAAAGGCTTAATAAAATAAGTTATGTGTCTCTGACCAATGGGGTCTGAGGAATGCATCATTAGGCAATTATGTCCTTGTATGAACATCATGGAGCGTGTTCATACAAACTAAGATGGCTATGACATCACTTGGTGATATACACGTGAGACCACTATTCTATATGCAGTCCATCATTGACCAGTGCATCATTTTGTAGCATGTGTCTGTCTTGAATATCATTTAAAAAAAACAAAATAGACAAAGTTACCCTTCTTTAGGTAAAGCCATTAACTCTGTTACTGGAAGACGAAGTGTAATTTGCCAAAAAATAAATGCTAGTGAGAAAAGGACTAAAAATCATTAAAGAACAGAAAATACTGCTAAACCAAAATTAAAAGGTCAAAAAGAATATAACTAAGTAGCTTTTCATTTTGTAAATTTTGAGACACATAGAATAATTGAAGCCCAATTTATGTGACTTCAACACTTAACGATATTTTTTAGCACCAAAGTAAAAACTACTTATGTTAATTATCTATTGCTATGTAACTGTTACCCCCGAATGAAGATGCTGAAAACAACATCCACAGCATGGTTATCTCCTGTAGTTTTAGAGTCAGGGATTTGGGAATAGCTTAGCTGAGTAGTTGGGGTTTTAGGGTCTTTTATGAAGTTGCAGTCAGGATGACTGCTGGGACTTCAGTCATCTGAAACTTATCCAGAACTGGAGGGTTAGCTTCTTACAAGCACTTTGTGAACCTCCTCAGTAGGGCAGCTTGAATGACTTATTCTAGCAGAACAAGTGATCAAGAGAGAATGATAGTGGAAGATGACTCTTATGGTTTGCCCTCAGAAATATCATTGTCATTTCTGCAATATTCTCTTGTTGTATATATAGCTCAACCCCTTCAGTGTAGGAGGGACTACACAAGAGAGTATTTATTGCTTGTTTTTTGATTATGGAGTTAAACTTTCTAATTTCTGAAAAGGTAAAGAATACCAAGCCATTGTCAAATGCTTTGCATGTGCAAAAGTCATTGAAGGTCTCCACTGGCTACTACATTTTATAACAGTACAATCCCAAAAGTCTCACCTTTTAGTCTTTTTCTTCCTAGGTAATCTTTACTTAATTGTGTCATTGATTCCTTTTGAAAATATACTGGAAATAGCATAAAACTTTGCTATTATTATTATTTTATTTACTATTCAAAACATTGCTTACTATGAACCATGTCTACGCCATGCTGTTTTCACTTAATATATCCTTAACTCTTTTTCTTTCAAGTATGTTAAGGTGTTCCTCCTTTAAAAAAAAATACAGCATTCTTAAATTCAGAATACAGTGACAGAGAAAGTCCCATTTTGTCTTGCATGAAACGGGTTTAAGAAAAGTAAAGGGATGTTTTGCAAAGATAGTAATAACCTTTGAAATTTTTAACCTTAGGAGTGATATTTTTCAAATGGGTTTGTAGCAGTTCAGAAGAACATACTAAAAAGGAAGGAAGGAAGAAGGAAGGGATGAAGGAAAACATCCAGAGTTGTACTGTACATTTTTATTGAGGAAAACAGTTAATGCTTTTTGAATGTGAATTCTTTATAGTGTCAATGATGAAAACAGTTTACTACATGGAGCCTTAATCTCATCCATTTTGATGATGCCTATGTTAATATTTTTATTAAATGGGTTAAAGTGTACAAAACTTTGTACCACTAGTTTTGGAGATATGCCTGGATTCCAGTGATGGTTTTTAGCTATTGATAGTTCTATTTTTAGCTATTGATTTCAGGTAAGTTGCTTAATCTTTTTTATTATTATTATTATTGTTCAAGACAATACAATGATCTTGACATGTCATACATTTGATTCAAATGGGGTATGAATTCTCATTTTTCCATGTGTACAGATTGCAGGATCACATTGGTTATACAGCCACGTATATACATACAGCAATACTAGTGTCTGTTGTATTCTGCTGCCCTCCCTAACCTCCCCTCCCCTCCCCTCCCCTCCCTTCCCATCATCTCTCTCTACCCAATTTACTGTGACACATTTCTCTCTTTCTTTTTCTCTTCCCCCTCACACCATCATATATGTATTTTGTATAACAATGAGGGGTCTCCTTCCATCTTCCGTGCAATTCCCCTTCTTCCTCCCATTCCCTCCCACCTCTCTGCCCTGTTTAGTGGTAATTTTCTTCTCATGCTCTTCCTCCCTATGAAGTTATTAAACTTTTTTTCATGGATTTATTGCTTATTTGCATATTTTCGCATTATAAAGTTAATCATTCTGATTTCTAAGTTCACTTATACATATTTCTACTCTTAGTTATATTTCTTTACCTGGTTACCTTCTTATTTTAGATTCTGGTCACTTCTATTCTAAAATTTAGTTATGAAATATAATCCAGGATTAAGATGGTATCTAAATTTAGTTAACTTCTGTGCTATCTTCTATGCTTTTGATTAATCTAAACCATTAATAAAGCATTTAAGAAACTTGTGAAGTTTTTTTGGTTGTTGTTGTATTTGGAAAGACTATTAATAGCCTAAAAATAATTGAGATTTTATTTTCATTATAAAAAAGATACAACTGCTTGCTAGGAAATAAACTACATAAAATCATAACTCATTTAGTGCTTCCTTAGAGACACCCTCGGGCTGAGCAGACAGTACAGTGGGCTCCATTGCTTCTTTCTTCTTTTTTTTTTTTTTTTTTTTGTTTTTTAGTTTTAGTGGACCTTTATTTATTTATATGTGGTGCTGAGAATTGAACCCAGTGTGCCTCATGCTTGTTAAACAAGTGCTCTACCACTGAGCCACAACTATCCCTGGGCTCCATTTCTTTAACTAAGCCTATAAGTGCTAGCTGCTTGCTGTACTTAAACTTAAGTGGCACTAGTAATTTATTTTCTTTTTTTCCCCCCAGTATTTATCTCATTTTCTGCCATGAGTATCTGGTTATCCATAGTCTTTTTGATTAATAGCAGTTGGTTTGAATATTTTATAAAGACTAAGCCAACATATGATTTAATGCTGGATATTAACAATGCAAATTTTCTTGCTACTCTAGCATTAGATCTAGTTCAATCTATTAAAATAATGTAAAGAAGTAGAGATGATAAAGACATAAGCAATAAATCTTTTTTTGCTTGAAAACTTACAGGTTGTAAGTATCTAACAGGTTTCTCTAGAGTCACTGTGGTCTACTGACCCAAAAAGGATTGTGTGTGCAAGAACACATTCCCACTGTTAAAGAGTTCTGCCATGCAATAAAGAACTATTTAGACTTTCTCAGATTCCATATCATTGAAAGAATACTCATATATTACATAGTCATAGAAATCAAATTGTTGGTAAATGCCAAAGATATCTTATTTCCAGAATGAAAGTTGTTATTTATTTCCTTGCTACCAAAGGGTTCATTCATAATGGTAATAGAGGATGAAATTTTTAGAGGATAAATATAGCACTTTGGTAGAGATTTGGGACCTATTTTTTCCTCATATTTATTTTATTGATTTTTTTGACTCACTTGATATTTACTGAACATTGGCAGTACTTATCTGATTTGCATTTTCATTTAAAAACATTTGTTTTTGCTGCCAGTGATTATCTTCAGTTTATCCTACAGCAAAGCAATTGCAAATTCTTCATTCTTCTCCTTTACAGACATTTAAAGAGCAACAAACACATAATATTTTATTATTCAGTGTGTTTATGTATTTGGATGGAGAGAAAATGTAAATGTGCCTTAAAAAATTACTCCCTGCCAAATTAAACCTGCCTCTTTGTCTTGTGTTTTCTGTTTTAGGTCAGATGTACCAGCAGTACCAGCAGCAAGCCGGCTACGGTGCCCAACAACCTCAAGCTCCACCTCAGCCACCCCAGCAGTATGGTATTCAGTATTCAGGTGAGCAGGTGTTGAAAGGGAGTTGTTGGCTTAGAGTTTTTGGTCTGTTTCTGTACTCATGAAATTTTTAAGCTCTTCCTTGGATATACTTGATTTGTAATATTTACATTGTTATAGGAAGAATTAAGTATTAGGGGAAATATTTGTTTTATTTTAAAATGTGTACATAAATGTTTTGTAAGTCAATATTTCAGTTTTTCAGTGGGTCCAATAAGACTTAGCAGATGATTCTATAGTTAACTTGTAGTATAGAAAAGCTTTTAATACAAAATATTTCTAACATGATCAGTTTATCTCTTACTTAGATGATATAGAACTGAAAAAGAAATGGAAAATATTTCCCCAATTTATGTGCGACACATAATTCAGGCATATCTCAGTATCCACAGGAATATTAACGGTTTCCTCATTGGAAAAGTGATGTGATTAAATAAACTAAATTAAGCCACTTAGGTGTTTGTTTCTGTAAGGTGTGTAGGAATACCAGAAAATGTCATAAAAATAAAATTATTTTAAATGGCATTCAGGGAACTTAACATTTTTTTGTTTGTTTTAAATAGATATCATTTAAGTATCAAAATTCCAGTTATAATTATGTAAGTTGAATCTTGTCTAAATTTTATGGAGTTTTGAATTACCAACTAGAGGCAAGGGTCAACAAACTGCTCTTTTTGTGAATGAAGTTTTATTAGGAAAGTTCACCACCATTTCTGTATTATCCATTGCTATTTTTTACATTATAATGGCAAAGACAACTATAAACAGAAACAGGGTGGTCCACAAAGTCTAAAATATTTACTATCTGACCCTTTCACAGGTACGAGGGCTTTATTCTTTTTCCTGTGAAGAAATTTGCTGACCCCTGACATAGGCAATAAAATTTTGTCATTAATTGGAGCTTGGCATATTTTATCATGTTCTTAGTTTTACTTGTATTAAAGAGATGGAATGAATTTAAGCTTAGATTATAGTAAGGGAAAGTTTATTTTTAGTTATTTAAATTTAAAAAGTGTTAAGTTATATGATTTATGTGAATTTAATAGTAGAATATCAGAGCTAAAAATATGTGCTCATTTAATATAGGGATTTCAGCCATACTCTGCTTCAGAATCACCTGAATAGCTTCTTGGTACCTGGATCCCATTCTCATAGATTTTGTTTCATTTGTTTAGTAGTTGGACTCAGGCTTTGGTATTTTAAAAACATCACAAGTCATGTGTAATCAGCATTAGGGCACCACTGATTTGTCCTACTCACTTTTTACAGATGAGGCAAATAGGGTTTAAGGAGGTTAAGACTTGCAAAAGACATGTAGCCATTTGGTGGGGAGACTGGACTAGAACCAGCCCTTTTGACCTTGCAAATAAGTACTTCCCTATGGATTCTGCATTCTCTAGTCTAGACCAGGAGTTGGCAGATTTTTTTTTTTTTTCTATAAAAGGTTAAAGAGTAAATATCTTAGACTTTGTGGACCATATGATGCTTTTCTTATTCATTGATTTAAAACCAAAACCAAAACCAGAATGTTCATTTCTTAAAATTTATGATAATCTTCACCAAAAGCTGCTTATTTCAGGGGAGGGGTAGTAGTGGGAAACTAATACACATAATAGAAACATTGCCATATTATGATTAAAAGGCTATTAATGAAATGACGTTTTAAAAAATACTTGATGGACCTTTTTTTATTAGTTTATTTATATGTGGTACTGAGAATTGAACCCAGTGCTTCACACATGCTAGGCAAGTGCTCTACCACACTGAGCCATAACCTCAGCCTGAAATGCCCTATGGTTAGTCCCTCTCTTCATCTATAATTAAGGATTGGTTGTTTACTCATATTTTTGTGAGGATGAAAAGGCAGCTTTTCTCCCCGCACCCCTCAGTCTTAAAGTTCAAAGTTTGATGTAGAGGATAGGAGAAATTGTATGGCAAGATTTTATCACACATTTATTTTAGTTCAGTATTTAGATGCTACCATGGGTAGAATGTTTTGGATATTTGACTTATTAACAACTAAGCTTGTTCTTAATAATTTTAGTCAGGGTCTTCACTCTTAGTAAAATTTATTTTCAGATTATTATCTTTGCATTTCTGATCCCACTAGTCCTATAAATTTGAATTTAATTGAGAATTATGGAAATAGTCAACTTAATACTCTGCTTGAGACTGTTAAGTGGTGGTGTTGGTAACATTGGACCATCTTTGACACTGTTGGTTTGCCAGTTTCCCTCTGACCTTTTCCAGTTTTGTTCATGGAGTATGTCTTAAAGGTTTCTTTCATGAGTAGATTTTGAACCCAGGTTCAAGGTGAGTTCAGAATATACTCAAATTCATTCAATCCTTTTTTTTTTTTCCTTAAATGCAGGGTTGTACATATTTTAATAATTTTCTTATGTATCTGGTATTTAATGCTGACAGGATTCCAGTCAATGGAGAGGTTTCATTGCAAGTAGCTGCAGGTGTGTTTCATGGTAGAGATAAAAGTTTTCAGTGAAGCAGATTTTGTTTTAAAACAATTACATCCTAAAACATAATTAATATAGATGTTGATTTTGTGGGGCAATATGGTATGCATTTTGTGTGTTATGCTGTACTGCTAAGTCAGGCAAAAGCATCAGATACCAAATCTTCTGAAAATGGTACTTAATATTTATTCTTAAATGGTTTAGATACTCTGGAGTGAATAAACTTTAAAGCATTCATTAGTATAATAGGGTGTATTTATAGTATTGTTTCATATAAAAATGTTCATTATCTGCAATGTATTTTTATTTGGTACTGTGTTCAGTAGGTCTCCTCAAAACCTTGTTAATGACTATTTAGCTCTTATGTTTTTGGTCATCCTAGAAAGTATGATTCCTTAATAAATTTGAGCATCTACTCTGTATTAGGAATTATGCTAGAGCAGGAATTGCTCTCAAGAATTATATAGTCTCAAAGCAGAGCAGTTGTAATGAAAATACATATATAGTGATTCAGTTTAAGATTAGAGGGTTTAAATTGTCTAGAAAACTGTCTCTTTTAATAACTGGTCTTAAAATATTTTATGATGGAATCTGCATTTCTCATAAATGGATACTCATTGCATAAGTATTGTGAACAAGGTTATTAAGTTTTTAATCATTTTTGGTCCATAACAGTAAGATTAATTCTTTGGAAAACTTGCATCAAAATAAAAATAAGATGTATATGTTATTTTACCTTTTCAGCTAGCTATAGTCAGCAGACTGGACCCCAACAACCTCAGCAGTTCCAGGGATATGGCCAGCAACCAACTTCCCAGGCACCGGCTCCTACCTTTTCTGGTCAGCCTCAGCAGCTGGCTGCTCAACCGCCACAGCAGTACCAGGCGAGCAGTTATCCTCCACAACCTTACACTACCCAAACGTCTCAGCCTACTAATTATACTGTGGCCCCTGCCTCTCAGCCTGGAATGGCTCCAAGCCAACCTGGGGCTTATCAACCAAGACCAAGTTTTACTCCACCTTCTGGAAGTACCATGACCCCTCCTCCAAGTGGGCCTAACCCTTATGCACGTAACCGTCCTCCCTTTGGTCAGGGCTATACCCAACCTGGACCTGGTTATCGATAAGGAGGCCAGCTACACTGATGAATGTAGCAGCTAGCTGTTTGCCTCCTAAAAGACTCCAATACTATTTTATTTTAATTTGTATTGAAGTTAATTCAAAAGGCAGAGCATTTTTTGATATCATTGTTGCTGTTAATTGAAAGTATAATTTGCTAGAACAAAAGACCAAAATGAAAGTCGTTTTTCTTCCTCCCCTGCTTAAAAATGTAGCAGCTTTTTAGTTATTTTGGAACACTACATTTACATGTGTGTAAAGTGATTGGCTTTCTAGCTTCCCTTGTCCAGAGGATATTAAAATGCTAGGTTGAGGCTAAGCCATCATACTTGGCTTTCTACTATTAACATGATGTACTAAAGTAGAGACAATGACTAGATATTATGGATAAAATGTAACATTGATAGGTTAATAAAGGTGATTGAATCCATTCATGGTCTTGTATTAATTTTGTTATTAACATACATAAGAAAAATGTTTTTAAACAGAAATCCTTACTGGTGTTTTGTCTTAGAATGAAGTATAAACATTTTAATTTACAGATTCCCATGGAAAGAAATTGCCCTGGTTTTTTTTTTTATTTTATTCTTTAAAAGAAATGTATTCAACAACCATTCATTTGAAACAAACTAAAATAGACTTCACAGGAAGATTAACTTAGGACATACACACAATACACTGTTATATTGGGGTGGGGGTTCAGAGACCCTAGTTTGATTTTTCCTTATGAAAAGTATGTTTGTGATATCTTCTAATGAACCATTTAGAAATAAACTCAAGTCTTAAAAAAAACTACATCTCTTTATTGAAGAATTTATAGTTGTTTGAAAAATACAGAATTTTAGCATTGATAAGAATGAAGCATGTTGAAAAGTAAGCACACAAAATGAGGGTAATGATGCAGCATTCCTATCCCAGCATGAAGGAAAGTAATACCTTTTAATGAAAATAAAGTTAGATTTTTATTACAGCTTGAGTTAAACAGTATTACAAAACACCCTGTGATTCATTCATAGAAATCTAGCATAAATATATAGCAGATAGTCTGTAAAATGGTAGAGATCTCATCATGCATTATCTTTTCATGCTCAGACTTCACATATAGTCTCAGCATACAGCTCAAATAAAATCATAAAAATAGACTGTTGCTTAAAAGGGATAATTTTGATAGTATATTCAGACACTTTTCTTTTGAAAGTATATCATTAGATTATCAACCCCATTTTTAGCTGAAATGAAACTTACTGATTCAAATGAATTTTTTTCAGTAATTTGTAGATAATTTATGAAAATTATATTAACAGAAAGTATCTATTCAGGAAATCTTTTCAGCTCATAGTAAAAAATGGAAGTTTAAATAAATGTGAATAGTAGGACCTTTTCCCCTCAGATATAATTTTTCCCCCTGAAGATAATTTGATCTAATAAGTTAAACTAAGTAGAGTTTCATGGAATTAACTCACCAATAGGAAGCATACACACCAATAAAAGGAAATTTTTTTAAAGTATATATAGTAAGTTTTTGATGTTAATTTTGTTATAAAAGTATCTCAGAACATTATTACAACACTGTGATAAATAATATACAAATGATCTCTTAAAATACCATGAATAGGGAGCCAGCTTCCCTAAAAATGTTATTGTTAATGTCAATATCTTGCTTTCTTAAAATGACTTTGTAAAACCTGATAAATATTCTCAGCAATCCTTTCTAATAATAAACATCTAATATTGCTATTAGATTGCAGACTTTTATACATAGTAAACAAAATAGCTTTAAATGAATGTGACAAATACCATAGTATTTCCATCAATATTTTTTTCCATAATGAACCAGAAGTACTTTGGATCATGACTGCAGCATCTACCATTTTCCAGGAATTGTAGTCCCACATTCATACCACTGGACATAAGTGATTTGGGTGTGGCCACCTATTTCTCCAAATTGGACAGGTTCCTGGCGAACTGCTCTGAAATAGCCTAAGGAGGAAAATAGTTTTGTTTAATAGTTGCTGTGTTTTATTTTTGCCCTCATTGCTCATAGATTCAAGGATAGTGCTGAATGACTGAAAGTTACTCTGAAGCAAAGTAATTTGGAAAACTTCAGAGCAACAGAGGCCCTGGTATCTTTCCTTAGGTATAATGGCTCCTTAATCATAGGACCTGAAAAATTTTTGACATTTGCCTTAGCAAGTTAGGATGGAATGGTTGGTAGTATCTGAGAGCAGTTTTAACTGCCAGTTAATATATTCATAGACCTTGTTGTCATCTTTTAGTATGTTGATATTCTTAAGTACCATTGAATGAACTGTTACTGAAAAGTCTAACCAAATGATTGAAAAGATTTAAAGAACCTCCTGGTGCTTCCTGAGTAATTTGGACAATTAATTTACCCACTTCTGAACTACTTAAACAAGGATTAAATTAATTTTCAGTCTTTTTTCAACCCATTACATGGCTTGGTGCTAAAGTGTCTTTAGCAAGTTACAGAGGTTATTAACTTCTCAACAAAATTGTTGTATTTTATTTATGTATTTATAAGGCAAATAGTATTATTTTTCATATATAGTAGCAATAAAGTTTACTTCAAAAATTTTTAAAAGGAATAAAAAAATAATGCAGTTATGCACAATATAACAAAAGCCATAAAGTTAATCATGAATGATTTAAGTTTGGAGAACACTGGTCTCTTATAGCTGTTTTTGCAAATATAGATTTTCTTGGAGTACATTTGTACACGTCTGTGTAACTTTCCTTGGCTCTAAGTAGAGAAACTTAAGTTTATTGCTTTTTCTAGCCAAGTAATTAGAGCAGTAGGTCTGCAGAATTCTTTTTAACTTGATGACTTTCTTCAGCTTGATTTCTTTCTGAGTTAATCTGGAAAGCTCTCTTGCTCATGAGAAGGATCAGAAAGCATACCTTCCTTTGTGGGTAACTGGTCAGAAGTGAGTTGCTGTCCTGTGCGTCCATCTAAAAACGAATCTACAAACTGGCAGTGATCTTCTCCATGGCCTCTTTGATCGCCAATGTTATAAAATTTTCCTGAAGAACCAGAAATTAAAAGAATGAAATATTGCTTTGATATGTGACAATTCTGAAATAAATTGTTTGAAAGAATCATCTTCCTGTTCTTGGATATTTCCCCTCTACTCCTGTATCAGCCTAGTTCAAGCTACCAAAGTCTCTTGATTCAACAGGTGTTCTTATTTTCATTCTTGTCTCCTCTCTGTCCTTCCTTCCCTCCCTTCAGAGACTGATTTTTAAAAATGCAAGTGAGATGTTACTACCCTCTTTAAACCTCTCCAGTGGTCTCCCACTATACTGAGAATAAAACTTAAAACTCCTTACCTGATTTCAAAGCTCCATGTATTCAGCCCTGCTTGTTTGATGTTCCCCTGTCTGTACTACAATAGTGGAACTGACCAGGTGTGTTCTGCCTCAGTCTTTGCACTTTTTCTTTCCCCTGTCTATACATCCGTTGTCCCCCTGACCTTTGTGTGGTTGCTTCCTTCTCATAATATTATTATTAGCAGAAGTGATACCTTTTCAGAGAGCTTCCCTAAAACCATTCTAACTAAAGGCACTTCCAATCCTTGTTGAGCTGTTCTCTCACTCTTTTAAAAATTATCTTCAAAGCACCTGTATAAAATTCATATTTATTTTTTGTCTGTGTGCCTCTACTGAAGAGAGAAGGAAGAGAGAGAGATGTTACATGAAAGCAGGAATATGTCTTGTTTGCTGCTTTGCCATCAGCACCTAGAAGAGTGCCTGGCATGAAGTATATAGCATTTGCTAAGTGAAAGAAAAGATGCATGTTTCTATGTTGGTCATCCTTGCATATTTGTTAAAAATGTTTATGAATATAGAAAATTACAACTACATGAGGTTAGAGCCCTTTTGGTATTATAAAGATGAAATACTCTTTCCATGATTATTGTTAGACACATTCATTTTATTACTAATATGTTTTTTATCCTAGAATGTTTGTAACAAAGATGAATATGCTAGTGCCTGTACATTCAAGTTTGCCTTGACAGCATGGTTTCAAAATTGCATTTTCATTATTTACTTCTTAAAAGCATCTTTTAAGTCCTTGTTTTCTAGCAGTGTGACAATTTCAATAACATTTTTTTCTTAGGAAAACTAAAGATGCTGAATTACCCCCTAGTTCCTGGACTTCTCCATGAAAAAAACCATGTTATAAAATGCTGCAAAACATTCCCTGAAGGCAAAGGCTAAAAATAATGCTGGTTGCCCTGCTTACCTGTGAGTGAGTCGCTCAAATAAATCTTGTATCTTAGAGAGTTGCACAGTTGCACTCCAACAAATTTTTTATACCACGTTCTTTTGACATACTGTTTGCCCTTACATTCTGAGTAAGAGTCTGAATTAAAGGGTCTTTCAGTCCAGATGGCATCTCTTCCTGCTGCATAAGCAAAACACAGTTTGAATTTAGTATCTTGATTCTTGGGTACTGAGGGGATGTCCTAAAAGCTTTCCAAAAGCAGTCTGCAAAGTTCATTGCCAACTTGTTGGTATCCGTTTTTTTTTTCCAGTACAATTATTGGAGCCCAAAATACAAAGGTTTTAAAAAGTAAATCCAAAATAAGTTCCTTCCTGTCAATAGTAACAGTGAGAGAAATCTCAGAACAGTGTGTTTTGCTGTTGAGTAACCTCTGCAGTGCTCGATGCTGGCTATCGTTGAGGAACAAATTTAGGTTTCCTTTTTGCAGAATATAAAATTTAAACAACTGCTTTGATGTGATATGTTATTAAAAGTGGAAATGAGACGGTTTATCTTTTTTTAGTTTTACTGGGGGGATGATGGTTCTAGGGATTGAACCCAGGCGCACTTTACCACTGAGCCACGTCCCCAGTCCTTTTTTGTTTTATGAGACAGGTCTCTCCAAGTTCCTAAGGCTTGCCTCAAACTTGAGATCTTCCTGCCTCAGTCTCCCAAATTGTTGTATTTACAAGTATCTACCACCATACCTGGCGAGGGTAGCATATTTTGACTTCGTTATTGAACAGAAAATTTCAGCTTACATGATAATATGTGTGAAACCAAGTTTTGAAATATCTTGACTTGCCCCTAGAACATCATAGGCTCTCAAATGTTAATCAGTGTATTAGGTAAACATTCACACCTGATCTTCTAAGAAGTCTAAGTAGTAAAATAGCGAAATCATCAATTTTGCTGACCCTTTTTAGTTCAGTCAGTTTAGAAAAAGCATGTAGTTGTTCACTGAGACACTTACCAGAAACCGGCTCGCTCACTCTCGGGTCCGCTGAGAAGAAACGACAAAAAATGTCAGCTATTATTAATGTTAAGTCCTAACATTCCAGTGGAATGATGAAGACAGATGCTTACTGTTATGTCTTATTGCAAAATGGTACCCTCTTGCTGAAGACTGAATTTGCAAATTTGTTTTGAAAATAGTTCTTGATTGAATCATCTGCCAGATCTTCAGCTGTAGTTTTTATGTGTGATTTAATAGTTGGGAGACTGTTGCTATGCCAGCCTTCAATTTTGAAAGCTTCCTTTTAGTTTCACATAAAAGCAATTCATGGTAAAGTCACCAAGATGCCATGAACATTAGTTGCTATAAAGTTTATACAAATGTATGTGCCAGTGTGTCTTGTTAAGGAACTGGAGCTTCCACCGTCTAGGAAATTTCACAAAACAATCATAAATTCCCTTTCTTTTTTTTAAATTATTTTTTTAAATACACAACAGTAAATGCATTACAATTCTTATTACACATATAAAGCACAATTTTTCATATTTTTGTATATAAAATATGTTCACACCAATTCATGTCTTCATACATGTACTTTGGGGGTTTTTTTGCATTAAAATATACCACAATTTTTCATATCTCTGTATATGAATTCCCTTTCTTGATGTACTAATATTTTGATTCTAGGCATACAAAGGAGCATTCATTCAGATTTTTGAATATAGATTATGCCTTTTTTTCTCACATCAAGGTAAAAGAGGAAAAACCTAAGTAATTGCTATAAGGGTACCTTCATCAATTAGTTTTTTTCCCCTATGGATTATTATTTTGGAATTCAAGTTTAGCTGGGTTTCCCATGAGCTTCCCATGCAAAACATTGTTCCCGCCATGCCCCTTTACATCCTTGTTGATGGGATTACCTGACTCAGTACTGAATGCCACTGTGTTGCTGGCTGGGCCTTCACCAAGTGGGTTTTTGGGTTTCACCTGGAATTCATAGCTGTGTAGAGAGAAAAATAAACTATTATTGAGGGGTAGGAAAGCAGCATTCTCTTGCTGTACTGACATCGTTCCTGGCTCTATTTGAAATTATGATTACAGTGAATGGTAATATTCTGGAAGTAAGTTGTGGGAAGAATAATGCTTTCTTAATTTTACTTTCAAAGCATCTAAGGTTTTGTATAAGAAAAATATTGTTAATATAAAAAGATGGTTTTTTTTTAAAATTATTAGAAATATTTGGACAGGTTGGGAATAGATATATAGGAAAGTATGTGCTGAACCAAAGTTAATTTCAGCACTGAGAAGCCTTCATTTCTTTAAAATGTGTCAGCTACTGCCTGGGACAAAGAAATGGAAAAGTCCCTTTTTATTCCCTATTACCAACACTGGTATAACCTTGAATTTTAAGTCAAGTGTTCCTAAAGTGGTATTTGAACTACTTATATCAGAACCACAAAAGAGGGTGGCAGTGGGGGAAGTTTGTTTAAAATGCAGATTTCCTGTCCACGCTGGCTACTGAGTCTCTAAATCATTCCAGGAGGAATTTGCAATACATTCCTAGTCCTATACCCACTGAGGTTTGAGAATGCCTAGACTAAGCTGTTGGGCACAGATACCCATGAAAAAGTTTCTTTTCAAGCCTGGTTGTAGCTCCTGGGACTTGGGTCTCCATGTATCACAGGAAGTCATAGTGTTCAGAGAATGGCTGGTAGTATTGCTCAAATGGAGCACAAGCACAGATAGACTTTTCTGCCCCTCAGTAAGCCAGCTTCAAATTGCTAGGCTCCTCACCCTTTGTTTAAATTAAAAAAAAAAAACCCCAAGATCCTTTAGAATTATAGGACTTTTCTATCCTTAAGAATTATTAAATTGTGCAGTATTTGACAATTTTTATTCATTAGATGCACAAGCAGAGAATACTTGTAAGAAATTTAAATAGTATCGGGCTGGGGTTGTGGCTCAGTGGCGGAGTGCTTGCCCCTCACATGTGAGGCACTGGGTTCGATCCTCAGCACCATATAAAAATAAACTAAATAAATATATTGTGTCCATCTATAACTAAAAAATATTTTAAAAAAGAAATTTAAACAGTAAAGTGATTTGCCATTTGCCTAAAAATGATTTCCTTTCAGCATCAGACTTAGCAGCAAAATAACTGAATTTAAAACCACCCGGAGTTAGCTGATAGTACTGTGTGAGTTCCAGAATTGTACATGATTTTTAGTATAGATGGTACCAAGGTAGCATTAGAAAAAAACCTTTTTGAGTCTCAAGGAGTCACTTTCTTGATCACTGTGGCATTTCATTAAAACACTGTTAGACTCTAGTGTAAGATTCTAGCATTACAGCAATGGCAAACACTTTTCAAATTCTTACTTTGTGTCAGATGCATTAATCATTCTGCATATATAAAGTAATCCAACACACAAATCCTGTGTGACATTATTCTAAACTTTAGCTGAGAATAATGAGGCCCATAACTATTATATAATTATTGTCTTTGCTTTTTCAAACTTCAAAACTTTGTGAAATGGGAATTAAAACATTTCTTTTCAGATTTTTAATGAGTGAATGCAAATGAAAGCATTTTGTAAATGGAACAACTGATGTAAGGTCATTGACATTTACCATAAGAAATGCTGACATGAAAGCACATATGCCATTTCAATAAATAAATCACATATACATCAGGTGTTTTCACGTGGACTTTTTTTCTAGATATTAAATTCTTCCTAAAAGGTCTAATGCTCTACAAAACAAACTAACAAAAACAGAGTTCATAAAACTAGTGAATTGAAAATGGAAGGAAAAAAAATCACAGGCATCTGGAGTTTGATTTAAGTGGAAATGCATTCCACATTCATTCCAGGCCATTGCCATCAGTGCTGTGTCTTGGCCAAACTGGATTGCTGAAATCATCTCTGTGTCTTTTTATTTCACAGTTATTTACACTTAAGCTTCATTTGTAGCATGGCCACAAATAATCATAAGCTACTTTTTCTGTGTTTTTTTTTGCCAGCATTTTATGATACTTGACAAGTTGTGAAGAAATGATTTTAAACTAAGTTTAATTAACAACACAAGGGTATTTTTTTGGCTGAATAAACCCTATATAAACAAAAAAATGTTTGTGATGGCAAAATCTTTCCCCTCAAATACTTTTTGATCATGAAATGAACACCATAGGTCTGTAACATCTCAAAGAAAATATTGATTGTACTTAGGATAAGCAGAGGATGCTACTTAAAAGTTTTTTAGCCAATGAAGTTCTTTGAGATTTAAAAATAAACTTCAAATGGCAATTTTAGAAGCTAAAGTTGAAAACATTCTACAAATATTTGAACTAAAAGTCAAAGATACAAAATAAGAGAATATAAGAAAATTGGAGGATTATTCCAGATAGTTTAGTACTCAGCTGGCAGGAATTCTAGAAAACAGGGGGGAAAGGATGGTAGAAAATTATTGCAGAAAAATCATATAAGAAATTTCCCAGAACTAAAAGATGTGTGTCCATATTGAAAAGATCAATTCTGTGCCCACCAAAAGGAAAAAAGAAAAGAACAAGGATTAATTAAAGCGTGTGAGTTGCAAAATTTCAGAGTACTGGGGAATAAAGATCCCAACAACTGAGAACAATACAGTGGGTTCCATTTAAAGTATTCAGAATCAAAAATGATATTCAACATCTTAATAGCAACAACACTGGAAGTTAGGGGGAAAAAAATGGAACAATGCCTTCAAAGTCTTCATTTTATCATGATTTTATCCTACACCAATAATATCAAAGTAAACCATGGACTTTCTAAAGCATGTAAATAACTAAAAAAATATATCATTTTATATATACTTTCCCAATATATGTTTCTATAGAAGCCATGAAGAGAGGGAGTAAATAAAGAAGAGAGACGTGGCTTCAGGAATTAGGGAATTCAACATAGTCAAAAATGATGGCAAGGGATTCAGCAAGAGGTAGGTGTTCCCTAAGACAAATCCAGAGAACAAAGAGATGGCGTGTTTGACCATTTTGAGAAATGAGTGGCCTAGAAATAGAGATTTAATTAACAGAAGAAATATCTAAAGAAATAATTAAAAAAAAATGTTTGCCTCTGGGAAACAGACGTTAAGAGTAGAAAGGAACTGCTTTTTTTAGTATCTGCAGCATGGTCCAGTGGCTAAATCTATTTTTCATTAAGTAATACAAAATACCTGGGGCGGCCTACTTTAAAGAAAATAGGTATATTTTGGCTCATGGTTCTGGAGGTACAAGATTCAGCAGCCACATCTGTTGATGGCATTCTTGCTGGCAGAGTCCTGAGGTGGTGCAGAACATCACATGGTGACAGCCAGGGCATGTGTCTGAATCTCTTTATAAAGCTACGAGGATTTAATCATGGGAGATCCACCGTAATATTTTTTTCCATTTTATATATAGACAGCACAATTTTTCATATCTCTGGTTGTACACAAAGTAGAGTCACATCCTTCATGTCTTCATACATGTACTTAGGGTAATGATGACCATTGCATTCCATTGGCTTTCCTACCCTTATGTCCCCTCCCTTCCCCTCTTCCCTTTTGTCCTATCTAGAATTTATTTAATCCTCCCACACTAGCATCTTATGGATCAGCATCCTTAAATCAGAAATCATTTGGCATTTGGATTTTTGGGATTAGCTAATTTCACTTAACATATTCTTCAGCTCCATCCAAATATTTACCTGCAAATGCCATGATTTCATTCTCTTTTAATGCTGCTATAAACATTGACGTGGCTGTGTCCCTGAAATATGCTGTTTTTAAGTCCTTTGGGTATAGACCAAGGAGTGGGATAGCTGGGTCAAATGGTGGTTCCATTCCAAGTTTTCCAAGGATTCTCCATACTGCTTTCCATATTGGCTGCACCAACTTGCAGTCTCACCAGCAATGTATGAGTGTACTTTTCTCCCAACATCCTCGCTAACACTTATGGTTGTTTATATTCTTAATGGCTGCCATTCTGACTGGAGTGAGATAAAATCTTAGAGTAGTTTTGATTTGCATTTCTCTAATTGCTAGAGATGTTGCACATTTTTTCATATATTTCTTAGTTAATTGTATATCTTCTTTTGAGAAGTGTCTGTTCAGTTCCTTGGCCCATTTATTGTATCTCAGTGACAAATCCCTCTGAAAGGAAAACGAGGAAAACTACCCCGTTAACAATAGCATCAAACACAAACAAACAAACAAACAAACAAAAACACTTGGGAAATCAATGAAAGAGGTGAAAGACTTCTACAATGAAAACTACAGAATGCTAAAGAAAGAAATTAAAGAAGACCTTTGCAATATGGAAAGATCTACCTTGTTCTTGAATAGGCAGAATTAATATTGTCAAAATGACCATACTACCAAAAGCACTATACAGATTTAATGCAATTCCAATCAAAATCCCAATGATATTCTTCATAGAAATAGAAAAAGCAGACATGAAATTCATCTGGAAATAGATCCAGAATAGCTAATGCAATCCTTAGCAGGAAGAGTGAAGCAGGTGGCATCACTATACCAGATCTCAAACTATACTACAGAGCAATAGTAACAAAAACAGCATGATATTGGCACCAAAATAGACTGGTAGACCAATGGTACAGAATAGAGGACACAGAGACTAACCCACATAATTACAGTTATCTTATATTTGACAAAGGCGCCAAAAATATACATTGGAGAAAAGATAGCCTCTTCAAAAATAGTGCTGGGAAAACTGGAAATCCATATGCAACAAAAAGAAATTAAACCCCTATCTCTCACCATGCACAAAACTCAACTCAATGTGGATCAAGGACCTAGGAATTAAACCAGAGACACTGCATCTATTAGAAGAAAAAATAGGCTCCAATCCCCATCATGTTGGATTAGGCCCAACTTTCTTAATAAGACTCCTATAGCGCAATAATTAAAATTAAGAATCAATAAATGGGATGAACTCAAACTAAAAAGTTTCTTCTCAGCAAAAGAAACAATCAGTGAGGTGAATAGAGAGCCTACTAATTGGGAACAAATTCTTACTACACGCACGACAGATACAGCACTAATCTCTAGAATACGTAAGAACTCAAAAATCTTAACACCAACATAATCTTATCCTAATCATTTTAAACACCATAGTCAAATTAAGTTTCCACCTTCTCAATACCTCAACATGGGGATTAAACTTGAGCATAAGTTTATGGGAAGAAACCATAGCAAAAAAACTTGTACATATGTTTCTGGATAAAAATGAAAATTAAAAACTCATTTACAAAACCTACTATATCAAAATAAGTATTTAAATGAGTGTTGTACAGATGACAAGCCTTTGAGCCCCACTGAGAACAATCCAGGTATATTAATAACCCTTGCAGAATGCTCTGCCTTGCTCAACCTGGGATGGTGTGGATTTTGGCAGAAAGAGTCTTTCCATTCATCCCAATCACAAGATAGTATGGTCCAGTGGTTAAGGACATGGGTTCTCGAGCTAGAAAGATGGTTCAAAGCTCACTAATGTGATTTTAAGGTAAATTAAACTTTCTGAACATTATTTTTTCTTCATACATAAAAATTAGGATAATACTACTTCTGAGGATAATAATATAACCTCATAAGGATCTAAAACTATCTGAGGTTTTTGTGAGAATTCAATGAGGTAATGCATGGAAATGCAAGGTACCTGATTCATAATGATTATAAATATTTGCTAGTAGCTCTACAGGATTTTTTTAAAGAGGTTCTTTTGTTATTGGGGAATTTGGCAAACACTGCCACAGAACTCTCAATGTAGAATTCTCCCAATTTTAGAATTCTTTGATGTCAACATAGTTCCTTTAACTATAGGGGTCCATGACCCTTAGTGGATAAATCTGCCTACTATCAAATAGCTCCAAGAGAAAAGTTAGATTTCATTGAAGAGTCTAGAAAGCTCCGAAGCATTATCCTAAAAGGGACAGAGGGTAGAGTTGGACACCAACAATTTTGAAAGCAACTATGAAAAATCATAAGTTTTTAAAAATATACCAGGCATGGTGCTGCATACCTCTAATCCTAACAACTCGGGAGGCTGAGGCAGGAGGATCCATCACAAGTTCAAGGTTGGCCTCAGCAATTTAGTGAGGCCCTAAGCAACTTAGTAAGACCCCATCTCAAATAAATAAACAAACAAACAAATAAATAAATATATGACAATTCATTGATGAGTGAAAATCTATGATTTTAAAAAATATGATTAGTGGGTTCACAAACTAAATTGTCAGAGACAGGAATGTCTACCCTTTAGCATCTAGCCTCAGGCAAACATCTTGAACAGCAGAATGAGGGTAAAGCCTCAAGGATCTAGCTGGAGTAGACACTTCTGTCATTTTCTTTCCCCTTTCCTTCTCTATTACCTTTCCGTTCTATTCTTGCCCAAAATATAGAGCTGAATTATAGTTTTCATTGTTTGATGAACTTTTTAGTTACATACTCCCTATTTGCTTAAAAAGTTATTTTAACAAAACCCCCATAATCTCAAGTAAACTAATGTTTATATGGAAAGGCCACCCTGTAATTGTTTGACAAGCCGATTTTACCCCAGGACAGTCTCAAAATATTTTTACCTCATTTAGGAGTTTCCATCACAGAGAGAGAGAAATGGCAAAGGGGAATAGGGAGGGGGGAAAAAAAGAGAAAGGGCCACTCAAGGGAATAAGGAAATACAGTCAACCAGCTGATATGAGTTTGTCTCCAGGGACATTGTAGGACTGTTGTAAGCATTTCTGGAGACCTGCCACATGCAAAGCCATTGTGCAGATATGGGCATATAGGTAAGAAGCAACTGGGCAGGGCTGGATAATACTACTTCTGAGGATAATATTATCCTCAGACACAGCACAAAACAGAGTAAGAGCTGCGCATGGTGGTGCACACCTGTAATAGCAGCTATTCAAGGCTGAGGCAGAGGATTGTGAATGTGAGGTCAGCCCGGGGAATGTAATGAGACCCTGTTTCAAAAATAAAATAAAATAAATCCAGTACAGAAGGAGATCAGGGAATTGGCAATCATGGGAAATCATGAAGTAGCTGCCCGTTATACCCTCAGGGATGTTTCTTGGGTCCTCCGTTTCTGAGGAATTTCAGAGTTGGAAATTCCAATTCTCATTCTGTAGTGCTGCCATGATGTCCGCTCAGCCCCTGCCCAGATACCAAGGAATTCAAAGAAAATGTAATAAAAGTATATAGGGTGATATAAGAGGAAGAATTGCTGTCTTTATAGACTAGTAGAGTTCCATGCCCTTAGAGAATTGGTCTTTGGCCTGATAAAAGTTGCTAAAATGAGCAAAATGGGCAATCAACTCAACTTCTTTGTTCTCTAACAAGGAAGGCTTTTCTGCTGCCCATGCCTATAATAAAACTAAATAAAATATCTGATGTTTTGGCCACTTGTTTTACTTTTTTCTACAAAGCCTTTGAGAAGAGATATTGAAAATACTGAAAATTTGAAGACCAGAATTTTATAAAAACATTATGAAAAGGGTATAATGGCTATTCCTCATGTCTGTTTCATTCAGCCAGATTTACGGTTTATAAGGAGAGGCTGCCTCTCTTCCAGCTTACCCTCAGTACCAACATTTATTAAATCAAACAACATAAACAAGAGTCCCAAACAATCATTGCTGCCACTTCAGTACGTTTTAGTCTTAGGGACTGGTCTCCAAAATCCTCTGGAGCCAACAGAGGTCAATTAAAGTACTTGAGCAGATTAAGTGAATTTGATTTATTCTAATTACCAGAGTACATGTTCTATAGGAAATTGTTGGATCACATTTAAGTCTGGCACACACACAACAAATTCTTCAGATTTTCAGTAAAGTGAGAGGAGAAGTGGACTTGTTAGAGCAGAAGAGTGGATTAAAGGACCTTTTTTTTTTTTTTTTTTTTAAAGCATGCAATGATTGTGTAACCATCCATACTGGCAAGCAGTTCATCAGGAAGGACCTGGCCCATCCATGCATATTATCAAAATGTGTGCTAAAACCAGTTCATCTGAAAACACTGCAGACTGATGATAGTCAAAGAAAAGTGATTTACTGGAATTATTATGTCATGAAACTGATCCAGGTTTTAGTTTTATTTTCAGTCCCAGTTTTCTCACTGACTTCATGCATGGCTTTGGTTATCACAGGATTATCAGACATAAGAGAATTTAGAGATCAGCTAATTCATACCTTCAGACCCTGTAAGAATGGGTGCAAGACTTCTTGTTTAAAATATACTTTATCAGTTCCTCTGTTCACAGAACTGAAAATAATCAGTGGTCCTGCAGACAATGTGGGTTGTTCCAGAGAGGAGGGACTCCTCCTAATATTTTTCTCCTAGTCCAACAAGAGCCACACATTGCCTAAAGAGAGAGGATTGGTGTTCTTGGATGACTGTAAGGAAGGAGAGGTTTAATGAAGACAGAATAAATGGAAAGTAAATGTTAGGGAATGGGTTAGGTGGATTTAGTTGGATACCAACATCTCAACATTTTATTTTAGGAATGAGAGATGGATCCTCTAAGGAGAGAGACTGGAGTTTGTGTTAGCTAATCTCCTTTGCCTCACTGAACATTATGTCTCCTCTTTCCTGTGCACAATGTGACCACAGCTCCCTGCAGCTGCAGGCAGGCACAGGCCAGGCTGGGGAGACCCTAGGTTGCCTTTGGAGCTGCACCCATGTGTCCCAGGGTGGCCACGTGGCTTTACTCTCTGCAGACAGGAACATCTAATGCCAGATATGGAGTGGAACTCTCCTAGCAGCAAAACAGCTGCTGGCCCCCTACTGTGAGAAAATTTTTGGAGCTTTTTCTGAATAGATATAAACCTGTCTAAATGATTAAAAACAGGCAGGTTGACTTTCGCCATGAGAAGGAAAAGGGAGGACAGTTCATTGTCATTTTGTTTCTCGGATAGTGTGTGACCATTTCAAATTTCTGACTATAACCAGTCTATACATCTTTAATCTCTGCCTTACCATCCTGGGTTAAATGTTCTGACTCCAAGCTCTACACCCACGTTGATGTGTAACAATTAGCCAGTAACTATCCTCTGTTTTCAGATGTCACATTTTCTTGTCAGGCCAAGTGGTGGAAAATGCTGCTAAAATAAATGATTCACATGTATCTTCTAGTAGTGGAATTCAGCTATAGAAATTCTTTCAGAAGCTACTGTTTTCCAGTTATTAATTAGGAAATTTTTAACAGCTGTCATTTAGATTGTTCCTGTATAGACACATAATATTCTGACATTTTGTCTCCTACCACAATCACATCTGGTTAGCTTTTTTCTACTCATCCTTCAAGCCTCAGCTCAGCTGTCACATTTTGTGGGAAAAACTTTCTAATTTCCCCAGACTTAGTGGCATGCCATTGACTCTGGGCTCCCATAGCATTTGGGGCATACTTCTATCAGGACTCTTGCCACTCTGTGGAGAAAATTTGGTCATTAGCTGCCTTTTGGATTACCTTAAGCTCAAGGGTAGGCACCCTGTTTCTTCATGTATGTAGCCACAACACCAGGCATAGTGCTGAGCACATCACTGGCACTTAATAAATGTTAGCCGGATGGAATGGCAAACCTTTTACAAACAAATTGGCTTTAAAATGTCACTGGAATAACTTCTACATTTTGGTATGCTGGTAGAAGTTGTGAGGACAGCCTGATTCAGAAAAGGAACACAATGCACATTTAGAAACTGGATGACTTTCAATGAATGCATTGTACTACACAGATCACTTTTTATTAAGTGGAATAAGAAGCAGGAAACTGAAGAGAAACACCATCCACATTTTGTAAGCACAAATATACCTATTAAAAAGATGAAATTAATGATGTGTTTTCTCTTTTACTCTTTCCTTAAAATATATTATGGTACAAATAGGCATGTACTCTCTCTTATTAGTATCTCAGGAATCAGAACCAAGACCATCAAGTGGTCTTGTATTGAAACGTATGCTTATTTTGGCAAATTTAAATCATTTAAGAAAATTAGCAGTTAGAAAAGTTTCCATGTAACAGCTCAAAATAGAGAACCTTAAAAAAATCACATTTGTGAAAGAAGTATTATATTTGCAGTATAGAACTAAAGTTTACACACAGAAAATCATCTATGATGAATTAGATGTTTCTTTTCCCCAAAAAGATTAAATGAATTTTCCTACCGAAGAGCAAAAATGGACTCTTTTGAGTGTCACTGTCAATACCCAATTCAATTCAGTGAATTGGTGACAAAGAGAGGTATAAAAAAGTGAAACTAATGGGAAAAAAGGAAACTCCTTCTTGAAACTCCTACTATATTATCAGAAATATCTAAGGCCCTTATTTTTTTTTAAAGAGAGAGAGAAAGAATTTTTTTTTAATATTCATTTTTCAGTTCTCAGAGGACACAACATCTTTGTTTGTATGTGGTGCTGAGGATCGAACCGGGCCGCACGCATGCCAGGCAAGCACGCTACCGCTTGAGCCACATCCCCAGCCCCAAGGCCCTTATTTTTTTGCATAATGAAATGAGCTGATAAGATATTGGTATTTTAGATTTAAGGAAGAATCACAAAATGATATCAGAATATGATTAATCTGGTATCAATGTGCAATAAGGGACAAACTAGAAAAGTTTTTTTTTTTTATCATAGAACAATGTTAAAAATATGCAATTCCACTGTCAAAACTCTATTCTCATTTTATCAGTTGATGAAAGTCCCAGGATCGCTGTATCTGAGACCAGTATTAAGCTGTTTTAAGTATTAACTATTAAAAACTTTCACCTACATTTTTATCCCAGGATTCCCACTTCTTTACCTTCCCTTTTCCAGCATGAGACCCAAATTCTTTGGTGTTTCAAAACTACTTTACACCATGCACACCCCAATTAATTTCTGGCCCACAGATTTCTTCTTGTATAATTTTTGGCATTTAATACCAACATTTGATACCAATTTCCTCCTATTTTGTTATGCTTCCAGCTGCCCTGGTAACTTACAAGACCATCCTGTTGGCCCCTCTACCCCCATCAATACCTTGCCTATTTTCAAAATATGACTCTAGAGGTATTTATATCTCATTCAAAAAGCTAAAGTGAAATGTAGATTAGACCTTCCCTTAGGTTGGAGAAGATGACATCATTTTATGTCTTATTGTGGTTATGATTTCTAAACTCAGAACTCACCTGCACTACCACTGGAGCTTACCTTGTGTCTGGTTTCAGATTTTCTATTGTGGAGAAGGTTTGATTTGTAACTTGAATGGACTTGTTCTTCCCACTGAATGACCCATTTTCTCTGGATATAACTTCATATTCTGTAAAAGTGAGAACAAAAATAAAAACACCTCAGATATTTGCCTTCATATACCAAGCAATTTAATTCTTCTTGAAGCTAATAGCACAATAAAGCCACACACATAAAGATGATTGTACTTCTAGAGACACATTGCTCTTACTCGGTTGCAATTTCCAGATGGAATGGGAGCATTTTGGGAGATGCTTATGGACTATTTCTGCTTTCCCTTGAGCAGAGCAGAGGAAGGTCTGGTAACTGGTGAAGACTGATGACTCTCTTATGGTTTCTTTGGTCATAGAGCCCATGATTCTTCAGGTAAGTCAGAAAGTCTGCTACTTCCAAGAAGCCCAATTTGGGGAAAGCTCTGTATCAGGCACTGTGCTTGGATAGAAACCATGTTCATCCTCTACGGGGCTTTCAACAGAGTTGGGTTTAGGCCACTGAGTATGTTATACTGCTGCAAAAAGAATTCTTTGGGCTTAAAGCCATATCAGCAAATAATGGTTAACTAAATAATAAACTCCCTTCTTATAGTTCATTATTTGGAATTATATAATTAGGATTTTCTACCTATTCCTTACAAAAGTTATGCTTCCTTGGTAATTTTCTTCATATTAAATAAAAAATCATACCCTTAAAGCCTGCATATAGATAAGCATTAATTTCACTTAAAGGCATGTTTCTATCAACTTACAGGGATCATCAAAAAACAAAGACTTTCAGAATAAGCGACTTTAATTTACATATTTGTTAGGTGGTTTTCCCTGCTCTCAGTTGGGATTTAACTTAATGCATGTAATGAGATGACAGAGAGGACTGAAAAACAAGCAATAAAACAAACTACACCTCCCCACTCAAGATCAGCTCCATGGATATAAAGAAATACACAGGAGCAGGGCATCACATAAGGTAGGGAAGCGGCAAAAGAGCTGGCAAGTTAGGCCAGGGATTTCTGCTGATGTACCAGACGAAAGGTGTAAGATGAACACTGGGAATAAAACCAAACCCAGAACAGGCCAGGAAGGCCCAAAATCTCCCATTTTAGTTGAAAAGGATTATTAATAGCTTATTTTTAAACCCCCAAAGGAGGATGGCTTTTGCTGAACATTTCCTAAATGACCATTCTTCTGAAAGCCAAAAGTTAAACTTGAAGACAGTGGCCACTGGAACTGGACAACAGCAGGGCAGCTACTGAAGGACTAACGACTACTAGTTAACTGAACAACACCTTGCTCAGACTCCCTTCTGATCCCAACTTATCTCCCTATCGGCTATTTTAGAGTAGAGTGTGGAAAGGGAGGGAGAGAGAAGATCTTCAATTCAAATCTGTTTTATATTTTTATCTCAGAAGGGATATTTGCAGCTGTTAAAATGTAAGTTAAAAAAAAAAAAAGAAAGAAAGAAAAAGGGAATCACATGACCTAAGGAAAGAGACAAACCAAGCCACTTGCTTTGAATTTCAGTCTTCCCATCTGCAGAATGTCAATAATCTCTCTTCATGGTGCTGGCTTATGTGGATTATATTCAGAACAAATGGAAAGTGTCTAATAGTATTTTGAGTGATTTTACTCAACAGGTTGTACTTATTATTATTGTTGTTGCTTTTATTAATTCTTATCCCTAAGTTGTGTTTTGAAAATAGGGCCACAGAAATTTTCAAAGATTCCAATTGGAAAGATTCAAGTGCTGCTTAGTCACCAAAAAAGAAAAGAAAAAAAGAAAACCAAAATAATCTAATGGTAATGAAACTCTTTTATATGAAGTCTAATTAATTATGTACCAAAGTAATCACCTTTAAAAAAACATCTTTGGCTTGGGACATTCCTTGTTAACTCTGTGTTCTCCTCCTCAATACGAACCTGGACTTTTGGTAGTCAATTAGATGTATAAATACATTCTATGTATAATTCTTAGAATTATAAATTTACATAATTAAAATACTCTTATAGATGAACCAGAAAAGAAAATCCTACAGCCTTAAAGAGTTAAATCAGATATTATCCAAGTAGGTATGTATTATATAATTAGATTTAATAATTCTAATTTCATATCCTACATCTTTAGGGCAAATGAAATTTCAGAGACCATTTGGCTTTAAGGAAAGATAGCCTCAGACTTTCACAGGAACTCCTTATTAGCAAGTAAAACGACAGAGTTTTAGATGTTTTAATCCATTATAGGTATTCAGTGCTGAGGGACTGATTTTTACATATTGGGATGGTAGCACCTGCAAGCATGGTCTCAGGTGAACAAGTAGGGCTAGGCAGATGGGAGGAACATAGGCAGGAGCTGGTTCTTCCTCAAAGCAAAGGCTAACTTCACATGAGAATGCACAAAATATGGTAGAGAGTGCCAGCTAAGCAAAGATAAGCTGCTTAAACTGGAGGTTGCCCAGATCACATGGTTTTGGTTATGGAGAAATAGCTGTTATTTTCCCCTTACATTTTCAAAGTAGGAAATGATTTTGGCAGATCCTGAATCTCCCACCCTGTGCACTGCTCCTTTCTCCTGCTGACAGCCTCCTGTTGGCCCTTCTACTCCCTGCACCAGGTATCTGGCAGGAAGGAACTGGGCAGCAGTTGCCACATGGACTCAGGCTTTGTTCTCCACTGATTTAAGCCATTGGTCTTTTATACCTACTTTTTCTTCTCATGTTTGACTATCTGTTCACTGTGAAGAATCAAATTGCCATATAGCCAGTTCAAAGAATAGACCCAGGTTTCTTATTTTTAACAGTCATTTTTAGAGGAATTTGGTGGGAGAGCAGTGGGAGAATCAAAATTTCCTGAGATGAGCACAAAATCACCCAGAAATAGATTTTTTAAATGCATTTTCTCTAAAGACGGTCTGAGGCCAATTTAAAAGTTGGGTTGATAAAAGGAAAACTAAATATCATGAGCAGTAGCAAACTCCTTCTGTATTTTCTTGATAATGGAAAGACCAGTTATGTCTGAAAGGAGGATTCTGAGAGGAGATGGAAGGGGTACAGCTTTAAGAAATTTATTAAATTAACAGGGAGCCTGCTACAAGGACAAAGATGATGTTTCCTATCCCATGACACTTTTGACAATGTGCCTTAAGGTCAACAGAACTCTGCCAGGACTTGCTACACCTTGGATGTCCTTCCCATGTCAGCTTGGCCCAGGGTACCCCACTCCATAGACCTTGTGCTATCAAAGCTTTCTACTGAGACAGGGACAGAGAACAAATAGTTGGTTTTCAAAGAAAAGGAAACAGAGGTTTCCAACCAACTAGAGGTTGCTAATAACTAACCTTTGGATCACTTCCCCTACTCAACTGGCTGTTAACACTTCCCATGGGAGGAGGGATTGTACTTTCCAACACAAGTGATTGCCCCCTATGCCTGCTCTTTCCTGCTTTGGGGCATGTATGCAGGAAAGAAAGAGAGGGTGGGGAGGTCTATAAAAAAGCAAGACACACCTGCTCCCATGGGCACCAGCTCTGGGTCCCAGCTTCTCCCTGGAGAAGTCTGCTATCTCTGTTCTATCTCTTGAATAAAACTTGTCTTCTATGCTTCTCTTGGTGTTTCTCAGGTGCTAAATCTTCCAGGGGGAACAAGGACCAAATCCTGATTTCCAAGACCCATATCACCGCTATAGTAGCAAGTCCTCATGCCATGATCTTACCAGTTACAGTGTCATTTAGTGGCTTTTCCCAGTCCAAGATGACAAATGAGGGGCACCCTTCCACAGTGACCACAGTGAGGTTGGTGGGTGGGTTCTGAGGTGGGCTGGTGGCATTCCCCTCCATGGCTTCCTCTGTGGGGAACCGTTTGACGGAGTCGGTGATGGAGCAGGGCCTGTTGTCTGGCTTTGGGATGTAACGCACATGAGGACCTAAGAGAAAATTCTGGCATTTTAGTAATTTTAAAACCCATGAAGGAGATGGAGGTGAGCTCATAATATAATTATCTGTTGGAGGGCATTGAGTCCCTTCATTATGGGCAGATGCTTGAAAGCAGTGCTATAGTTGGTTCAACTTGCTCATTTATTTACTTAAACAGTTCTATGTTGTGTTAATATTCATAATTAATTTGGACTCTATAGACTTGGTTTATACCTCATTATTTATGGGGTATTGAGTCTTATCTCAGTAGAGAATAATGAGCCTGACATTGAACATAATTCTGGTGTCATCCAATAAATCTGAGAAGTTAGACTCAAAAAGATCCAATAGTTCTAAGTAATTTATGTCCCCAAACAAGACTCAAGAGTACTTTAGGAATTATATCTATATAATTTATGTGTATATATATATATGTAAGTTGTTTATATATATATATGTTTATATATATGTGTATATATATGTAAGTTGTTTATATATATATATATATATATATATATATATACACATATATATGTGTGTCTTTGTATATATACACAGATATATATATATATATATATATTAACATACCTATATATCTACATATTTGTCTCCATATATACACATATCTACATAAATGTCTATGCAAATATATATAGTGTGTATATAAGTGTGCACATCTATACATAGATGTATGCATATATATATCCAGCACCCAATAAGGTGACATTCACAGGAAAATGTTACCCATAATGAGAAGAAAAAAATCAATAATTTGAAACCAATCCAGAACTTGCATAGAAGTTAGAATCATCAGATAAGGACAATAAATAGTTATGATTATGATTCACATGTTCAAAAAGTTAAGACATGAGAAATATAAAAAAATACCCAAGTCAAATTTCTAGAGATTAAAAAACTACAAAATATAAGATGCAAATTGCACTAGATAGAAACAATATATAATATGTTACAAAATAAATGATAGTAAACTTGAAGATACAACAATAAAACTATCCAAAATAAAATACAGAGAGAAAGAATTAAAAACAACCAACATCAGTGACTGTAGATGACTTCAAGTGTCTCATGTACATAAACTTGGAATACCTGGGGTAAGTGGGCAGAAAAAATATTTTAAGAAATAATGGCCCCAAATATTCCAAATATAATAAATTCTAAACCCACAAATCCAAAAAGTTCAAATAAAATAATTATGCATTATACACGAAGAAAACTCTGCCAATCATAATCAAACTTCTCAAAACCAGTGAAACAGAGAAGAATATTTAGAGGAGATAGAGGAAAAGATAGGTGTAGAATGACAAGATAAAGATTGTGGTAGACTTGTCATTGGAAGGAATGCAAGTGAGAGACAACGGAGCAGTCTTTGAATATGGAAAGAAAAAAAATGTATCATGTGGGATTCAACAATTTGTGAAAAGATCTTTAAAAAACAAAAGCAAAGATTTTTCAAAAATATAAAACCTATAAGAATTCATTATCAGCAGAATCATACTATAAAGCATATTAAAAGAAGTTGAGGAGGAAGGAAAAATGATACCAGATGGAAATATGAATCCACATAAGGGGATGAACAGAAACAGTAACTATATAGATAAATATATAAAACACTTTTCTCATTATTTAAATCACTCTTCAAGATAATTTATTGATAAAGAATAAGAGTTACATAGAATAATGTGAAAGTATAATATATGACAATAATAGCCTAAAGGCCAGGAAAAATAGCTGGATGAGTGTAAGGTTCTTACATGTGAAGTTATTTATTTATTTATTTATTTATTTTTATTTTGGTGGAAGATAGATTGTGATAAGCTAAAGATGTAGACTGTGAACCCCAAAGCAACAACTAAAATAACAAAGAGTGACAGCTATCACACATCCAAAAAGATAAAACAGAGTCATAAAATACTCAATCTAAAAGTAGGTTAAAAAACAGGACAAGAGGGAGCAAAGGATAGATGGGATGAATAGAAAATAAATAATGAGATAAAGGTTAAACCTAATAATATCAATAATCATATTAAATGTAAGGTTCTATGTAATCCAAATAAAATGAAAAGATTGTTAGATTAAATAGAAAAGCAAGACCCAATCATAAAAAACACACTTTAAACATCAAGAGACTAATAGGTTAAAAATAAAAAGATGAAAATACACGACACTAGTCAAAAGAAAGTATGACTGAATATGTCAACGAATTAGATTTCAGAGTCAATAATATCACCAGAAACAGAAAAGGTAATTTCATAAGGATAAAGAATCAATTAATCAGGAGTTTATTATAATCCTAAATAATTTAGGTCTGCACTTCATTACACACATTTAAAACACGTGACACAAAACTAGATAAAATCACAAGAAGAAATAAATTCATGATTATAGTCCATGATTTCAATACTCTTCTCTTTTTGATGATAGAGCAAGTATACAGAAAATCAGTAATCACATGGCATAACTGCACAGTACAAACAACTTGACCTAACAGACATTCATACCATACTATGGACCGAATTTGCATTCCTCTAAAATTCATTTGTTGAAGCTCTAAGTTCCAATGTTACTAATTTCGAGTAGGGACTTAAATGAATGAGGTCATAAGGGTTGAGTCCTAATCTAATCTGACTGGTATCCCCTCTTTATCAGAAAAGAGATATTAGAGATGTATAAACCCAGAGAAAAGACCATATAAAGTCTCAGGGAGAAGGGGCCATCTGCAAGTCAGGAGAAACCAAACCTGCCAATCTCAAACTTCTTACCTCCAGAAGTGTGAGATAATATCTTTCTATTGCATGAGCCATCAAGTCTATGTTTGTTATGACAGCCCTGGCAAGTTAATTCAGCATTCCATTTAAGAAAAAAAAATACATTCTTTTCACACAGCATACGTACCAAGATGTACTATGTTCTAGGCCATAAAAAAAAAGATCTCATCAAATTTAAAAGGATTCAAGTAATACAGGGTATCATACGATACTGGAACTAAATTAGAATTAATAACAGAATGATCTCTGGAATATTTCCAAATATTTGGAAATTTAACAACACACTTCTAAATTATCAATAGGCCAAAGGAAAAAAATCAAGAGAGCAATTAGCATTTTGAGCAGAATGAAATAAAGACAAAATATATAAAAAATTGGTGGATGCTACTTGAGTAATATCTAGTGGGAAATATGTAGCACTAATTTCTATATTAGAAAAGAAGAGCAGGAGCTGGGGGTGTAGCTTAGTTGTACAATACTTGCCCAGCATTTGTGAGGCTTTGGGTTTGACAAGAGAGTGGTCTCAAATCAATGAATTCATCTTTTATTTCAAGAAACAAAAGTCAGAAAAGCAAATTAAAGCAAAATTAAGCAGAAGGAAGAGTAGAAAGAAATGAAACAGACACAGAAAAAAATAATGGAGAAAATTAGTAATACAAAAAGTTGGCCTTTTGAAAAGATCAAAAAAAAATTCATAAACTTAAGCCAGACTGATGAGGCAAAAATAAGTAAATAAATAAAAGACATTAATAACATCAAGAATGAGAAAAGTGACATCAACACAGATTCTTCAGACATTAAAATTATAATAAGGGAATATTATAAGCAACTTTATGCAAATAAAGTTGACTACTTAGATGAAATGCGCTAGTATTTTAAAAAACATTACCAGAGCTTCCTAAGGAAGGCAAAATATTCTGAATAGCCGTATACTTAGTAAAGAAAGTAAATTTATATATTAAAAACATTCCCACAGAGAATGTGAGACTCAGACAGCTGCAGTGGTAAATATTACTAAACATTTAGGAAAGAAGCAATAACAATTCTAACAAACTCTTCCAGAAAACTGAAGAGGCAATTTCAGCATTATTCTAATACTAAGCTAGACTAGACATTACAAGATCCACATATATATGGACAATTGATTTTTGACAAAGGTATAAATACAATTCAGTGGAGAAAGGAGTCATTTCAAATGATGCTACAACAACTGGATACTCACAAGCAAGAAAGGACTTGTGTTCATAGTTTGTATCATATACAAAATCAATATACATCGTTCACTCAATGTTCATCAAAAATCTAAATGCAAAAATGTAAAACTTCTAGAGGGAAATCATGTGGGAGTTTCTCTTTGTGACTTTTGATTAACCAATAATTTATTAGACAACACAAAAAAATCCAGATATTAGAATGATAGTAAAGAAATATTATGAACTTAATGTAAATAGATTTGACAACTCAGATAAAATGGACTAACTGCTTGAAAGATACAACCTACCAAAGTTGAATAAAAAAGAAACAATACTGGAGAAAAAATTTAATGGAAAGTACTATACTTATTAAAGAAAGTGCATTTCATATAAAAATTGGCAAATAGCTTCATTAATTAAAAAGAGAAGACACATACTGGGAGAAAATATTTGCAATGCACGTTTCTGAATATATTCAAAATTCAACAACAGGTAGACAAACAATTCCATTTAAAATGTGGGCAAAGCCAGGTGTGGCAGATGTCTGTAATCCCAGCAGCTCAGGAGGCTGCGACAAGAGGATTGCAAGTTCAAAGCCAGCCTCAGCAACTTAGCGAGGCACTAAGCAATTCAGTGAGACCCTGATTCTAAATAAAATACAAAATAGGGCTGGGGATGTGGCTTTGTGGTTAAGTGCCCCTGAGTTCAATTCCCAGTACCCCACCCCCTCAAAATAGGCAAAGTTTGGATATACCAAAAATATAGATGGATGGAAAATAAATGCAGAAATGAAAGCACATTTCCATACAAACGTGTACACGAGTGATCACAGTAATTTTATTGATAATGTAAAAAAGAAATTATAAACTCTTGAATATCATGAATAGGTTTAGAGAAAAAAATATTTTATATCTGTATAATAGAATACTAGTCAGTAATAAAAAGAATTGGGCTACTGGTACACAGAGTAACATGGATAAGTCTCCAAATAACTATGTTGAGCCAAATAAGCCAGACAAAAAAAGAGTTCATAGTGTAAGTTTTCTTTTATATAAAATTCTGTAATGTGCATACTAATATATGGTATAGCACATCTGTGGTTACCTAGGGACTAGGGATAGATGAGGGACCTGAGGGGGAGGGATTATAAAGGATCATGACAAATGTCTGCAAGTCACACTGTGTTCATTATTTTGATTGTGATAATGGCTCCATAGGTGAATATGTACATTAAAATTTATCAAATTTTACACTTCAGAAAAAAAATTACAAAGGAATATTATGTTTCTCCTACTGTGGTACATTAGATTATTATTCAAACATATTCTCTGTGTCCATGGAAGGAGTAAACTTCCCCATCCTTGGTTGAGCTTGGCTATGTGACCTTTTTGCCCAATGTTTATTGGCAGATACTACATAAAAATGAGCTTGAAATGTGGCTGTGTATTTGGATGGCATGTCTCTTTGCTCTGTATTGCTATAAGAATGGCTTCTCCTGGTTCACTGTTGGTTCCTTATCCTGGTTACCAGAATTAGATCACTGCATTCCAGCTATATCACAGATTCCAGCTATACCTGCTTCAAGAAGCAGGTGCACCTTGCTAAGCATCAGACCCCCAGCTGACTTGAAGAGACTCAAAAAATAAATCCTGATTATAGTAAGCTAATAAAGTCTTGTGGTTGTTACATAACAAAGTCTGACTGATCTTCCCTCCTAAAATAGCCGTGTTAAACTGAAGATGCAGAACTAAACCTACCTTTGAATCTGGGCTTCCCAAGATGATCTGTTTCTCTTGTTGGGCTTGAACTAATGTCAGTTGTGTTACCTAAGAATGAAAAACAATAAACAATTTTGGTGAAGAGAAGAAAAGCTTTATAATACAATGGCAAATAATAAAGACTGAAGATGGCCAATATTTATTCTAGTTATATGGCTGTAGGGTAAATTTCCTTTATTATTTTTATACTTATTATTATATTATTATTTTACACTTTTTTACCCACAATAAAAGGGTTTTTGTTATGTCCTGCTGCAAAATGTTCTGGACTATAATAAATAATGAATTAAAAATTACAACCAAGTGGTTAATACTCATTACTAACTTAAGATATGTGTAGTTAGTAATGACATGAGGCTTAATAGGAGGTAGCAGGTACAGTTTAGATCATTTTAGAAAACAAACTTGGCATTCTATGTCCACTAAGGAAAGGAGCGTATTCTACAACAATGTATTGAAAGTAAGTATAATTTTAAAATTGAAAATGCCCAAATTGATTATAAATTGAATAAAATAGAAAATTTAGAACTGAGACTTTATTTCTTCCCCAATTTGAAATGTTTTAGTACCTCATAGCGAAGAGGGATCCATGGGCTGTGTGTGGACTACATCGGCATTACAGCCTAGTGAATAGGAGAATCTGGTGTCTGGGAACTTCCGTGGAAATTTCCTCGGGCTAAAACTGCCCAAACATATGTGACCCTATTCAAGCTCTGCCTGGTCCACTGGAGATGGGGTGACCTGCTGTAGCCACACAGACTCTAAGAGATGGATGTGACCTGCCAAGATGTCAGTCCTCCTGCTGACAGCAAGACTCCACCCCTGAAACCTTATCTCAGTCTTTGATGTACTCCCTTAAATAAAACCACCAGAGTCATTTTCTAATTGTCCAGTTCCAGCTCCTGTGTGGCTTTGGCCTATCAGGTACCCCAAGCTTCTTTAAAACTATTTTTTCTGAATCTATGTCTTTTGTTCTTCACTAAGTATGCTGACTTATCTTACGTTCTCTGCGGGCAGGAAGAAGGACCCATTATCAAGGTGCTGGCCGCCTCCCCATAGCTAAGCATCCAGTGAAAACTGATTGACATACTAACCAAGCTCTTCTCCCGAGGCAGGAGCTGTTGGCTGCTTTTTGTCTGTCTCTGGTCTCTCTGAGGGGATTCCTGTAGGTTTGAGTGTTGCTCTCAGGGGTGGGGAAGTTACTCGGCCTGATGAGATGATTCCTGTAATGTAGAGCCAAAGTAGTAACACTTTATAGAAGCACTGCCAAGCCTCCCATTTATTTATTCAATAAATATTTGGTAAGCACTTACCATGTGGCTTGGCACTGTTGGACAGGCTTGGAGAAAAATAAGACCTGGTTCTTGATGGAGGTAGATGTGTGAGCCAAGGGTATCGGAATATCACAGATATTGTGAAAGAACTAGATAAGGTCACAGCGGGGGCAAGGAGTGGGAATGCTTACAGATCTCTGTGGGAAAAGATGGAAGGTGTTGGGGAGGGTTGGAGTGTTTTCAGAGGATGTGCTAATAAGAGAAGTGATCAGTAGGCAGGGAGAAGAACTGTATTCTAGTGAAGTTGTAGGAAGAACATTGGGGTATGGCCCAACTTGAAGTTTAACTGGCAGCCATGGGAGATGGCCAGAGAAGAAGGAAACAAAAATTCCTAGGATAATGTCCATGATCTGGCCTGAGTGCCAGAACAGTGTTACTCTGAGTTGGTATATTCAACAGTGACTCCTCCACTTTAAAAATACTCATAAGTCTCTAAAACCGGATCCATCCCAAGGTCCAGGCAAGTCTGAGTGTTTACAGTAGAGTGGAGTTTGGATTGGATTTTCTATTTCCTCTGGGTAAAAGAGTCCTTCTTGGGCCATAGAGTCAAGGGCTCTGAGCTGGACCTGAGGACTCTGGCCCAGCATGGAATCCTGGGAGAGTCAGGCAAATGGGCCTCTGATTCACCCCTGGGGACTTATGCTCCTTGTCCTAGAGGGAATGCCTCAATAAGACAACAAGAAAAACCCAGGGAAGTCACACCACAGCCCACATACACTTTTCAGAGTTGGCATAGACAGCAGGAAATGCTGGCAGCCGTTTCACCCTGGCAAGGAGAGTGGGACTCAGAGGCCTTGGTGGATCTGGAAAACGGTGACAAATGGCGGGTGCCCTGCAGCCACCTAAGACTGTGCTCCCAGCCAGAGAGCCTCAGAGGACTCCCAGACATTAGATGGATTTCCTGAATTCAGGATAGACTTTTCTGTGGTGTCAATCAGGTCAAATCTGTACTACTGCCCTTGTTTGGCATTTGGCTTCTCGGTGCAGCCGTTTCCTTTGAATTGGTGGTGGAAGGTGGGGCATGGGGAGAAGTGACCAGAGTTAGTCTCAGAAGGGGAAAGTGTTTGTGGTTTGTCTTCGGGTAGTGGGCCGTCCCAAAGCTACACTCACTGAGAGGAAAGAAAATGATTTCATGTAGCAGCAACCAAGGCCACTGAATTGCAGCTGAAGACCTACAGCCTTGCCAGGGGACTCTGCAGGGGCAGTCCCCTGGGTTTTCCACGGGCACATTCAGGGAACACTCCAGTCTGTGACTCATTCAGTCTGACCTGAAGGCAACAGGCACTCATGTCACAGCTGCCTAACATTATAACTAATGAGGAAAACCTGGTATCCTCACGAGGCCATGTCACGAGGCTTTGACTCAGGAAAGCACCAAAAGCATGAATGAGGCCGATTCCTCCTCTAGACACCGGGGCTCTAGAGTTCATCCTAATAGTCATGGGGATCTAGAGATCATAATATACATCCCAAAAGCTTCCAATTAGCATGCCCTCCTGTTAACCAGCAAAATGATAGATGTCTACTCCCTTTCACATAAGCCCTTCTCTGTTTCATCTTTCACAGTTGCCTTTAATACTTTTATCCTGATTGCACATACCAAATATTTAGGGAGCAGAGATTTGGCAGGAGAAGAAACCATGAGAAACATGCTATGATTTGCTGTCAGGTCCCAGGAGGAGAACTCTTAATAGCAGTGAGGTAAAGCTTTGCTCTGAACTGGATCGATTTTCATTGATTCTTAATTTCACTCATTTATTTGTTCAGTTGTAACTTATCAAATATCCCCCATGTGCTAAGTACTGAATATGGTTTTGGCAATTTGGGGAAAATATATCAAGATTTCTGTCATCATAGAGCTCACCTAACCTATGCAAACAAATAGGTATAAAACAAGTATAAAATGATTGCTCTTTGCCGTAATGGAAGTATGTGCCAAAGACACATTGAACGGAGAAGCAAGGCTGAGACCTCTTTGGGGAGCTAGAGAAGGATGTGTGAGTATCCCAGGCCTGGGAGGAACCATTCTGTGTAGAAGAGGAATCTACACCTAGATGTGGAGGGGGGAAAGAAGTTTGACTCCCAAGACACCTCCCTGCCTGGCTGCTTAGGGAGGCTAACTCAATCACCTCAGTAGTTTATTACCATCTCCTCCCTGAGTACCATAATACTGGGCCTGGCATGGGGCTGGTGAATAGGGGAGCTTTCATTGAGATGTATAGGATTTCATTTCAGGAGACAGAATGATAAGTCAACGACAGGGTATCCCATTTTCAGTGATCCTTAGGGACTTGGTAACACAGAGCATCTGTCCCAAATAATCCATTCGTTGAAGGGCCTGAGTTGGCTTCTATCTAGGTTCCAGGTACACAGACATCTAAGAAGCAAGCTGGCTTAGATGCAGAGGGGCTGTTTCTTTCACCCCACCCATCCAGATTCAGGATATGAATCCTCAAAGCTGTAACTTACAGTGTCCAGTCTTAGGGGCCAACACAAGCATGTGTCACCCATGCCAGTGGCTGGCACACGAGGAAGGGAGGTGGTTGGCTAGTAAAACTGAAATCATGGAGGAAGAAAGAAGATACATAATGAGCTTACCTATGCTTCCTGGTTTCCCAGTGACATTATTTGGTGGTAAAGGTTTTCTTCGTGGAGGCCCAGATCTAGGTGGCCCAGCTGGGTGGCGAGTCCCTGGTATTGGGATTGAGAAGTCATATTACAGACAAAGCCATCATAAGAATTCATTGTATAAAATAACAGTATTTAAAAAAAAATAACTTCTGATAAGTATCAGTTGATGACAAAATAGAATTTATAGAAAAGTACATATGAATAATACACACTGATATTCCTCTAAATTAATGTTGGGCGTGTACCCAGGGACAAAGCAGCACATTAGTATAGGTAAAGTATATCCTTTAGTTATCAATGAAAATACATGAGTGTATCTATCTTTTGAAAGGCTGATAGATATAGAATTCAGCATATTTAGATTCTTATTTAAACTTAACAAGAAGCATTTCTGAACTTCATTATCCCCACTTGCCTTTGATTTTGAAACTATAATTTCGTATGCCATTTTAGCTTTGAATTAGGCACATTATTTCTTTTTTTGTGGGTCCCCAACCTGTCCCCAACTCCAGCATGAAACTATAATTAGACAAACATCTTTAGAACTTCTCAAGAGATTATACCAAAGTAGCCCTAATGGCAGAAACAAGAATCCTGTGCCTGGGGAGAGCAGGGGCACTATTAACCACTTTGGTGACTGTGAATTGCACAAGGACTCTTGGCTAGGGGATAGAAGTGGGAGCTAAAGTTTAACACCCACTCTGCTTTCCCACTGGATAGCTCTGGCACTAGGCTGCCAGCCCAGAGGAAGGAAACTTTTCCAACTGGCCTGTCTGTAGGGGCAGCAGAAAGAGGTACAATAATTTGAACAAAGGTGTCTATTTTGTACAAGGGTTGGCAAGTTTAAAGTTTTTGGAGCAGTCCACCTTAACTTAAAGTCTTATGTTATAGCTTAAAATTTCTTTCTTTGTATTATTTATGTTGGTTTTAAAATCTTCAAGTAAAATTGTCAATCCAGGAAAATGCCCCATGGCTTTAAGTACTTCCTAGGATATTGGGGGTGGGGAGAGATAAATGGAGTGAAGGAGAAAGGAAGAGAGAACAGAGGAGGAGAGGGAGGAAGAAAAAGGAGGAGGGAGCATGCACTTGCTCAGGAAGACGGTGACAGAGACAATTGTGTGCAAGACTAAGTCTCACAGCATCCTTTAAAAAAACAAAGGTAGTCTGAATTGCTACCTTCCTAATTTTACCTATTACATTTACATACAGCATACTCTCAAATCAGGAACATAAAGAATTTCATTCCAAAGACTGCGGTAATGAATCATACAAGAACATAACTTTAGCATGATAAAAACTAGAACCCACAATGACTGCAGCATTTGTTCCTATTTGTTCCTCATGGCCCCTACGAACATTACAGAAAGTACTTATTAAATTGGTACCCCTTTATGGGTTCTTATTAATATTTAGAGCACTTTTCATTCCTCCAAAGATAATATTTTGGAATGTTTCTCTAGCAATATGCATGAACTGTTAACCTGGCTCTGACACATTGTAAGGAGATGATGCTGTTTTTGAACTAATACTACTGCAGTTACTGTCACTGTGCATGTTTTCAGAGCTGAGCTGCTGAGAGGTAGTTAGCGTCTTACTCCTTACCTGGTTTTTTTGTGGAGTGGGTGAAGTCTACTGACACATTTCTGCCAGCACCTGATGGTTTGGGTGCTTGCTTGGTTCCTATGACAAGAAAACATGAGAAGGAATAAATACATGGAAATAATGTACTAAGTCTTCTTCGTGGGAACTTGGTAGATCTGTCAGTGGTGATGTGCATTCTTGGCAGAGCAGGGGTATTGGTGCTTTTGTGCCCACATTTTAATTAGCTCCTACTATCTGCAGAAATAGAAAGATCCCTAGTCTTATATTCATTGATTATATCTTTTCTGTAAAGTTAGCATTGGATTGGAGGTTGTGGTTTTGTCACAATTTTCCATGATACTTATTCTGTACTGCCTTCCTGGGTGGTATTGCTTTACCAAGTAGAATTTTATCTACAGCAAGTAACTACTTTTTGCCAGTATTTGTAAGTACATTTTATGGTTGAAAAAAATGTTCCTCCAACTCCTCCATGCCCATTAAAATACCTTAGAATTCCAATATGTTTGGGATTATACTTAATGAATTAACTTTTAAAATGTTCCTTAGTTGACCTCCATTATCAGGCTGTTGAGGCTGCCAACTATATTTTTAACTTTGGAATTCCCTGAATAGGCCTAGAACTCCAAATTATTATTTAGAAGAAACCAAATTGAAAATTGTTTTGTGTGACTTTTTTTTTTTTTTGTCTCCTAAGTTCCCCAAACACAACCTGGTAGTTATTACTTGGTCATTCACCTAAATACACAGACTTGAATTGGGTAGCTTCCCTACAGCAGAGAGAAACAATGTATATTTCATCTTAGTTTTTGTCATTATCATTTTAAAACATTAAAAATAATCTTCTCTGATGTGGCTGACAGTTTTCATTAAGAAAGAAGAGAAACAGACACTATTTAGAATCTAAATAGTAAGTATCACTTTAGCCATAATGACTCAACATAAAAAAAGAGCCTTACTCTGAGGACCTGACTATAATTTACATATTAAAAATAAGAACAAAATCTGAAAGTAATCTACTAGTTGGTACATTAGCAATACCATCACAGTAAAAAAGGAATGACAACAGCCCTGTTTTAAATGGTATATTCCATGGATTGTGGTGGGATATTACTTACTTAATCTCATCTAATGTGTAAGCAGATTCACTGATTAAATATACAACAGAGGCTTTGCTTTCCAAAACTGAGACATTTCCATATTAACTGTGGAATTCAGGGAGGAACCCAATATTGCAATCTCACACTCTCTGCTGCTTGAATAGAGATAAATATATAAAATCATGAGAATGTTTGGATGGAACCATGAATCAAATGTTGATTATTTGTGGTAGGAAAAAATGTTTCTGGGGCTAATGACTATTTTGCGGCTCACCCCACAGGCATGATTAACACACGGCTAAACAGTCTTCCTGTGCTCCACTGACAGGGGTAATGGAACTGGCCCATTTGAGTGGCTACTCTGTGAATGGCACAAGGGAATGGAAAGTACTCCCATTTGTGCCACCAGGATAACTTGGCTTGTCGAGGGTAAAATGAATTTTTATGTACTCCAGAAGGCCATTAGACTGTGCCTTGAGTAGATCCTTATTCACGGCCATTCTCCGAAGCTGTCTACCCTTGAAAAACAAAGTAGTTTGATCCAATATTGTACAAGCACCTTACATATTCATGACCTGATTTGAACCAAAGGCAAGGAGGAGATTAAGCAATCTGTGCAAGGGTTCACAGCTAAGAGGTATTGGGATCCAGAACCACTTATTCCTGGGTCCAAAGCATTTCTCTCAAACATTAGGTCCTCCTATTTCCTTCCTTCTACTTCTGACTCTAAATGACTACAACCCAAGAGTTCTATACTCTCTTGGGTAAGTTGAGATGCCACCAATATATGATGGGGCTTGATGGCAAGCTTGTGTTATCTGGCCAATCCCACTAGTGTGGAGGCCTCAGAAAATGGTCACAGGCTTTTAGCCGTCCCTGACCAAGCACACGCAGATTCACCAAATCACAAAGTGGTGAGACCTCAAAGGGGCAGATGAGTTGAAGACTGAGAGGCCCTGGAGAGAATCCAAAATTCTGCTGGGCTACTTTATGAATGAGATGACTGATATAAATTCCCACGTGTCTTTTCTAATCAAAAAGAGAAATTGGGCTGGGGATGTAGCTCAGTGGTTGTATTTGCCTAACATGTATAAGCTCTGGTTTTGATCCCCAGCACTGAAGGAAAAAGAGACATTAAAAAAAAAAAAATCGAAAGAAACTAAGACATTTCCTTTTATTTTCTGTACAGGTGAAGAAAGAGCCATCATACTGTTAGAATCCTTAGGTGTAAGTATCCAAATCAATAGCATATCAGCTGCTAGCTGGACCTTCTCCAGTCTTTGAAAATAGATAGAAGATTACGCAGTATATGAAAGCACAGGAAAGGGCCCTAAAAAAAAAAAGGCGGGGGTGGGGGGCGGGGGCGGGGAAGGGCAGCTGTGGGATTCAGTGGAAAGTGGTTGGGATAGGAAACTGAGCTCCAGGTCGGATTAGATCAGTGAACTTCTGTTGCCCTGAGTCAGAGGAGAGCAAATGAAGGCCAAAGGCAGGGAGAGGAAAGAAGGAAGCCAGTAAAAGAGATATTGCAGAAAAAAGGATCTTCAGGAATTGGCTCTCAGTCAGACAGTCTGGACAAGGCTGTGACTTGAATTCTTTTTTCCCCAAAGCAGGATTAATTGACACATCTTTTAAAAGCGCACAGTCTGCTCTGGAAGCACCAAAACTTGAGTCTCAGCATGAGACCCCAACTGCCATATGGGAGTTCTCCAAAACTCTTGGGATTTACATAGTTCTCCACTTAGCAATTAATTTTTTGTCCAAAATGAAGTAAGGGTATGGGTATTTTTAGCCATAGTAACAAAAACTTTGCAAACAAACAGACTGGGAATCAATTTTCATATGCATTAGTAACTTCATTCCCTGTGACCAAAAAGGGGCCATATTAATGGATGATTGGTCTCTGCACCCTTTCCCCAACTCTTGGCTAAAATTTCGGGGCAATGAGCCAGTAGCCTGGAAGATTTAGTCACAGACCAGAAAAACACATTTCTAACCCCAAGGAGTCTGGGTTCTTGTTGTGAAGTATATACTCTATGTGGGGGCAGTAAAGTGTGGTTTCCTCATCAGGATGTAGAGAAAGAGAGTCTGGGGTTCAGGTATTTAACAGTATCTGCCAAATCACATGTGCCAAGATGGCTTCAGAATTATGCTTTGCCTGGCACATAATGGCCCTTCAATAAATTCTCGTTGGAGAGAGAATAGCTAGACAGTTTAGCAATAGCCATCTTCCAGGAGAAAGGCAGAGAGAGTCCAGCAGAGCAGTGGGTAAACTTTTTCTGTAACGGGTCAGACAGTAAATATTTTTAACTTTATAGGCTATACCATCTCTGTCCCAATTCACCAACTTAGAAGATTCTAATATGTGGAACACACCAGCTAAACTGAGATGTCTCTGTGGAAACTTTGAAAAAGTAGAATAATGAAAAAAAAAATGACCCATTTAAAATCTCAACCTCTTCAGGCTACTTCCTAACTTTGAAATAAAGGAAAATCTGTACATGTAGGTATGAGAGAAACATACTGCAGGGCAAATATCTGTGATAATGTTATAAAATAAGAAATAAAAAGTCAGGCTTGATTCCCAAGGCTAATGGAATTATTGAAAGATTTTTAGAGAGACCCCAATAATCAATGATTTATAGTCTTTAGGTCTCAAAGTTTACCGTTCGTTTTTCCCTTTGTCCCTCCTTTTTCTCTTTTATCTTCCAAGTATACAACCTTAGGTGTCTTAAGACCATGAAGAATATAGACCCTGAACTCATACTTTATCAACTAATTTTTAAATATAATTTTTAAATGTGATTTAATTTTTAAATCTGAGCTGAAAACTTCAATAAGAAAAATCACAGTAAAATGTATGTGAGATGGGTAATAAAGATAAATACTCTGGGAAATTTGTCACAGTTGAGCATGAACTCCATTGACACAAAAATAGTCTCTCAAAAAGAATTGATTGTTGGGGTGAGGTGGAATATGCCTGTAATCCCAGTAACCCAGGAGACCGAGGCAGGAGGATTGCAATGTTTGAGGCCAGCCTTAGCAATCCAGTGAGACCCTCAGCAACTTAGTGAGATTCTGTCTCAAAATTAAAAATAAAGTAATATGAAGCACAAGGCTGTGTATCTCATTGGTTCAATTCCCAGTGCCAAAATAATAATAATGATAATAATAATAATATTAATAATAATAGAGGCTAGAAGAGAGTGTAGATGAGATAGCAGAATTGTGTCAATAAAGGATATCAATGCAAACAGCTTCATTTCTATAAGTAAGGCAGATAAAAACTATACAGAATCAAAGGAAGGTAGAGATGGCAAACCTATAAACTGGAGAGAATGTTTTAAAACTTTTTTTTAGATCACCAATTTCTTAACACATTTGCAAACATCTCAGAGCTGTTAAACTCTCCTTTATGATGTATTACATAGATATTCATAGTACTTATGATTTACAACTTTGATGCCATTTACTTATTTTCTTGCCCTATTGCACTGGCCCAACATTCCACTATGATATTGAAAAGAAGTGATAAATGTAGGAATCCATGCTGTATTCTTAATCTTGGAATAACATCCAGTCACTCACCATTAGGTATCACGTTAGCTGTTGGCTTCCCATAGATGCCCTTAGTCAGTTTAAGGAAACTTTAAAAAAAAATTCTTAACTGCCAAATTTTCATCATGAATCAATTTTAAACTTTGTCCGTTGATCTTTCTTTTTCATCCACTCAGTTGATCATATGACTTTTCTCTTTATTCTATTACTGAATTACATTAGTTTAAATGTTGAGCCAACCTTCCATTTCTGGGAGTAAATCCCATTTGGTCGCTAGGCATTATTGTGGTAGACATGGAGATGTGCCACCCAGCTCTTGTATTCAAGGATCTCTCAGCTAAGACTGTCCGTGAAGGAGATAACATCTCAATGCTTTTTGCTGAATTTTCTCCCTATTGGTGATCAGCAAGTTCTTCCTTGACAGAGAAACCCAACAGACAGTAATAAGTAGACAATATGTAAAATAAATTTTGGTTGGAGATGAAAGAGGAGCAAGGAACATGGAAATAATGAATTCCATTTTCTCTATTGTGAATATCAGTCCATTTTCTATTAGTGACTAACTTGAAAAAGCAATGATTTAAGATATTATTCTTTCAAAGTCATATTGGATAAGAACATGCAAGAAGGTACTAGATACCATTCACTGTTCAATTCAAGTGGCTCTGTAAAAATGTTCACATTGTTGATAAGCTAAAATATACAAATGCTCTATTTTACCCTCTGAAAGACAACTAGCAGTTTGTTATTAAGGATCCATGTTTGATTATACTGAAGGCTAGTGGTTTTCAAGTGTGATGCTAGCAATTGTATTTGTTCTTTTATTTGCTTAGTTGACATATAAATGCTTTCTTCTATTTTTACTTATGCAGTCTCCAAGGAATTATTTAAATATTGAAAAATTTGTACTTATCCTCCTTCCAAAAGGAACTGAGAGATAAGGCCTCTTTTTAGAGTCAGATTGTTTATATCAATCAAAGAAATTATGTACTACCTAATCCTATAGTTGGGAAGAATCAAAAGTACAACTGAGCACAACTTGATATTAGAATGCTTTCTTGATTTTTATATTTTATAATACTTGCCTCATTATTTAAAGAGAAACAAATTCCTAAAATTTCAGATACCATAATAATCAAAAGTACAAAAAAACACATTCTAAAGCAAATTTAGATGATTTTTAGACTAAATAATTTTAAGTGTTATATCTCTTTCTCATTAGGAACCCATCATGGATTGATTGAATAAATACACAATAAGTAAATTTTGATTTTTATGTTTTACATAAGCATAAAAATTATACTATTAAAAATATTTCAAGGGGATGATATAATCCCATATAAGGCAGCTAATTGTTATCATTTATCCATTGAGTAAGATGGGTGTTTAAATTCTCATCATATCAGTGCCCTAATTATCTATAACTGAGCTTGCCCCCACAGAACTGACCAAATTAGGGCTATGTCATTTATGATCATTTACAAATCACTGAATGATTTGTAAACATTAATATATCTGTAACCAGTGATCAGTTGCTAATTGTGCTGATTTTTTAATCTACTTCTTGTTTAAATTTCACATTCCAGCTTGCTAACAGATGCAGGTCTTTAAGAAAATTATGATGGTACTTGTGAGAAATTATAATTTTCAAAATCAAGTAAGGATGATTTGAAAGATCATCCTGTGGATGAAAGTGTTTTGAAATTAGTGACAACAGCCATTTTCATTATTCTCATTCAATTATTCATATTTAATCAGGTTCTTTTTAAGAAGTGAGATTGTATATGGCAGCTAATTTAGTGGGCTGAGTTTAGAAAAGTGAAACATTCTTTGATATTTTTAGAGACATTTGAAGTTTTGATTTTGGAATGAATTATACCTTTGAATTCCAGTTTTACAAAGAATTTCCAAAACCAGTCAAAAAGAAATGAAGTGTAAATTCAACTAAATTATTAAAAAATGAATAATAACTTTTATTGCTTTGACAGGATCAAAAGGAAATAAATTTATGATTATTACCTGTTCCGACTCCATTCCTGCTGGGTATCCCACTGGGCTTGGGTCTAATGGGTCTTGTCCTATTCAGAACTACAATGAAGTGGGACATAAATAGTTTAGATATCTTTTTAATAAAAGTTTGCAGCCAAGGAAAACAAAACTTCACAGAGAATTGGAAGTCATTTAACCAGGCAATAAAAAATGATGAATTACCAAAAAATGTTGTTCAGGATCTAGAGACCACATTCTGGTACAAAAATTATAGACTTAAATTTGGAAATAGAGTCCTGAATTTGTACTGAGGTAATAACTGGGTTTCAATATTTGACTTGAAAATAAACTGGCAATGGATTTTATAACTCTAAGTGGGAAATACTTACCTTGATACATTTATCACATGTGACACATCCCGAAATAGAACTAAAGGAAGATCAGAACTACATAAATCTAATGAAAACCCCAAACCTGAAGTGTACTTATTATTAAAGCCTCAATTCATAATCATTAGTTGGTAGTCCTTTTGTCGAAGTCTCTAGTACAGATGTTTCACTAGAATAGTCCTTGCACATATCCTCTATTGGACACTAAGATGAAACCATTTAAATTTCTCTCCTGTTCTATACAAATTCATAGCACTACAAAACCTTAAGAGGGCATCTGCATCATGGTCCAGTGAGGAGACTCTTTAAGAAAGAGAGCCGAGTGCATTGTGCTTACAGGAGCCAGCTCTGGAGCCAGATTGCTGGCCTTTGAACCCCCCTTTCTCAAGATCTTAGTTTCTTCTCAGTAGCTTAGTTTCCTCAACTGTACCTCTAGGCAAGCATTTAGCCATTGTCAACCATTATTGTTACTGTTTATATATTTTGTAGTAATGTTTATGCAGTTACACATCAACAGCTATTGTGACACAAAATTCACATAGAAATGTTTACATAAGATTTCTATGCCCAATTAATTTTAGGAGTTGGAAGATTACAGCCAAAATATGGGGGCTTTCTACACAAAGAATTTTAAAAAAAATTTTTTAAAAATATTTCTTCTTTCTCTCATATGCCTGGAAATATATTGAGCAAGATTATTTCTTTGTGAGTTATATCAATTAGAACTTTAAGAACATTCCTTAGGATCACAATGAAAAAGGACAAAAAACACCAGTCTTTGATCCAGTTTGGGCTTCAGCATAAGAGCAATTTATTTATTTATTTTTTTTTTTTATTTTTTTTTTTATAAGAGCAATTTAAATGGATCACGTAAGTCTGTCCATTAACATCTCCTTCAGTTTCATGGAGGGATATCTTAGGACCTTTGGAGAATTTAGTAAGTTTAAAATATTTAGCAAAATGTAACTATGACATTATTCAGAACCCTGGATTTTTTATCCTCTAAAGGAATCAAGTAAAAATATTCTCCTTTTACATTAAGAAGAGACCATGTTTTCTAAAGAGAGAAATAACATTTGAAATTGTCATGGAAAACTGAAGGTGTGTGTGAGTAATGCCCAAACACCATTTGAAAGCTACTTTTATATCAATAAATTTCCATAGTGGTCTCTAAATCCAAACATGCATGGAAAACGTTCGTTAGGTCCTTTAGCGTCCATGGATTTGTCAGAACCTCTCTGTTCTTCACAAGGATTATAATTTCTGCATGTCCTTTATCACAATTTAAGGATATATATTCCCCATACACCTTTGGTGAATTTGTTTGTCTCAATTCATTTCATATTTTCCCCAGCCTGATGATTGCTTAGGTCATCAGAGAAACAGAAATAATTTACCAGGTCTGATGTGTGGTTTGCCAGGTATTCTGGGTCTCACAGGAGTAGTATACAATCTATGTGGTGCTGAAATAGAAAAAAAAAACACTTTATATTTAATAACTTATATTTCAAAGTTACCTAGATGGGCACTTATCAGCCTAGGGACTAACAACTTGTACACTTTTTGCATGTAAATAGAAAGAATGTGCTGTAATGTCCAATTATGCATTATAGACTTCATGCTAAAGGAATGCAAAACAAGTGAAAATATTCATGACTAAAACTCAAAGATGTATACAGGATGAAGAAGGTCATTTGCAATGTGTATTAAAGATTAGTCATTTTGGCCACATTTTCCTAGAGCATTAATTTTACCAGAATGTTACTTAACATAACAAACATATAAGCCATCTGTCTATTTGTCCGTCCATGTACCCATGCATCTATACACACATCTCTCCATTAAGAGTTACTATGGAGCATGATTTTGCCAAAGAAGAAAAGAAACTTTAAAGGTAAAAAAAATAATTTTTTTTGATAGGTAAGAAGAGTAGAATAGGAACATTTGGTCTTTATCAAATTGTCTTTGCTCATGAACTCTGAAATGAATACACAGTGAGTGTCATCCACAATGCTATATGTAGGAATGAAAGAAAATGATGTCTGGTGTCCTACCCATAAAGGAAAGGTAAGCAAGGAGGGAGAATTTGGGCAAGACATGAGACCAACATACCACCTGCTTATTCTCTGCCCCTGTTTTGGAGGGCCCGCAAATGTAGGACACCTAATAAAGCCTTGCTGAATGAATAAATGGCTGATCATTGTAAGTAGGCACATTTGCAAGAAGACACTGAAATATTTCACTTCCTAAAGTTTTAAAGTGTGCATTCATTCTGTAATAGGTCATTCCCACCTGGGTTCTTCTCTACTTGCCCACTGTGCCCCCATACTGCATGCTGCCTACTGCCACCAACTTTCTTGGTAATGTTTTAGCTAAGACTGGAAAAAATTTTCTTGTAAACTATGTATGTAGGTTACATCATTTTGATGATTTTGGTCACATTTTGAGTGGGTATTTATATAACCATAAATCAGCAATGCTTTGCCTACTGAGCTAAAAAAATACACCTGCAAAATAGGCTATAATATATTTCATTCATAAGCTTCCAATGTAAAGACTGTGATGAGCAGGATTTTGCCACTCTGCAGGCCAACAACAGCAGAGGCATCCTGAAATTCTCTGGTGGTTCAGCTTGGGCCTTCCTAAGGGTAGAGACCAGAATGAAGACATGTTAAAAATGTTATAAAGAATAAATTCTGGGCTGGGGATGTGGCTCAAGTGGTAGCGCGCTCGCCTGTCATGCGTGCGGCCCGGGTTCGATCCTCAGCACCACATACAAACAAAGATGTTGTGTCCGCCGATAACTAAAAATAAATAAATATTAAAAAAAAAAAAAAAAAAAGAATAAATTCTGCTGGGTGCGGTAGTACATGCCTATAATCCCAGTGGCTCAGGAGGAGGAGGCAGGAGGATTGTGAGTTCAAAGCCAGTCTCAGTAAAAGAGAGGCACTAAGCAACTCAGTGAGACCCTGTCTCTAAATAAAATACAAAATAGGGCGGGGAATGTGGCTCAGTGGCTGAGTGCCCCTGAGTTCAATCTCTAGTACGCCCTCCCCAAAACAGAATTAATTCCCACAGACCTTAGAATACCTGATGATAATTTGCTAATTTTTTTTTTCAATTTTCATTGAAAGTGGTAGAAGTGGCAGTCAATTTAACCTATTTCAGCTTTTCATATAAATCCCTTTGAATATTCAATTATTTTTGTTTAAAAGAAATACAAGGATCATGGTTCTGTGTCATTCTAGAAAATATGAATATTAAAACTTCGGATAGGAAAGAGATCAGAGCAGAGCACAAAAATAATCAGCTATGGGATCAGAGCTTTTGTTCTAGTTTGTCTCTTGTCTTAAATCTAGAACTCACTTTTTAAATAAGAGCTGAAATACAATATAAGTTTAAGCTGAGAGTTACTCGACCAAATATAGCATGGCCTTGAGAAAACTGTTCTAGGGTTTCAATTTTAAACTAAAAAAAAGAAAGAAAGAAAGACAAAGGAACTATGATAATGTACCTGCATAGACATTGCCACATTGTTTTAGTGACTTATAATAAAAATAAATAGTATACAAAGGTGGCTTCATATCTAAATATGAATTTTATGAAAATCCATATTAAAGTTAAAAACACTGTATGAAGACAACATCAAAATAAACAGCAATCACAGGAGCACACTTTGAAGAAACCATGCTCTGCCCAGTTACAGGGTGAAAGGAGAGAGAACATGGCCTTTCCTGGGTAGGGGAGGGATTCAGGGTTGAAAGTGAAACAATCAGAATTTTCCACAGTGCCCCTGGCTAGGTGGACCCCTACAGTGGGCTGAGACAAGAAAGGGAAGGGAAAGGAGTTACAGCACCCTGCAGGAAAATTGTCTCAGTAGACACCGCAGGGAGGGAGGCTGCCACAGGAAAAAGTGTTGGAGATTCTACTCGTGGGCTCATGCTGAGGGTACAAGGATCACCACAGCTGAGGGCTTGGAGACCACAAAGCCACATGGATAAAGGGGAACGATTCCATCTCTATTCCATGTCTTTCAATAGTGATGTACCATCTTCTGTTCCTGAGGTGCTCGGGCACATGCTTATGAGGTGACACAGCACACCTTTATCAAAGTTGACCCTCAACTCTCAAACAGGATTATTGGAATGGCCTAGGTGTGGATGCTCCTCTCATCCCTGAAGATGGGTTATTTCCTCCTGTTCTTTGTTGTCTACAAATAGATCCCAGGTGAGTCCACTCTAAAGATTCTGGGCACAAATCCAAAGAAGCATGAATCATGGGACAGCACAGTTGAAGCTCAAACTAAGAATCCTCAGTACATGATAAAAAATAAAATAACACCTTGTATAAATCTGTTAGGATAATCCATATAATTATATAAGAGCCTCCAGATACAGAATAATTGGTAGAATTCATATCTAATAAAATATTTTAGAAGGAATTTGATAAAAATTTCACACATATTAGTAATGATGACACAGTATTGACATTCCCATTACAGTCAAAGCCAAGCAACAAAAGAGCAGGCCTATGATTTTTCATCCTTGACCCTAAAAAAAAAAAATCTGTGAAGCTTTCAAAAGCTAAAATGTTTTTCATGTTTGGCAACATGGCCCGAGCTAAATGAATGTCTTTATTTATCTTGCTTATTGTAAATATTTATATATTTTGCTGCAAAAACATTGTGCTAGGTTATGAGAATGCAAACATCTATTAAGCAAGACATTAAAGAGATTTGCAAAAACAGAAGTGGGGGAGACCACTAAAATCAGGGTGGAATGTGGATGTAGTAGAATTGACCATCTGCTGTTAATGGTTAAAGCTGGTAATGGGGATGTGAGGGGGCTCTTGTTATATTATGCTTCTGACTTCTGTGTATATTTGTAAATAAATAGAAGGTTACTAAGTTCAAATTTAATAAATAGTGAAAATTTAAGACATAATAAAAAGCTAAACCAAACAAACAAGATTTAGAGATTTTAAAGGAAATGCGTGCACCCTGGACAGTCTTAGTCATATTTGTTTATGATAAACATTGTCCCTCTGAAAAAGTATGTACCTTATAATTAGATTTTTTATTGTTATCATTTATTCTTGTTATATCAAAGTTCATCCACGAATTGACCCCCTCAAATTTGGATTGATAAGGGGTAAAATAAACTTGTTTCTCAACTCCTTAAGTTTGCTTTTGGCTTGATACCATTTAATAGAGATGGGCAAAAGAGTCATTAAAGCAACAACAACACAGCAACAATGGAAACCCCAAGGGTTATAACCCAAGTAGAATAGAAAAAAAACATAAGGAAGAAGAGACTTCTGAGAGCATGAAGATAAAACAGAGATTTGTGTAGGTGAGTTCATTCCCCCAAGTAGGAAGTCACAGAAAAACTCCTTGGATGTTTTAATACTGTCATCATTAAAAAAAGATTTTTTTCCTTATGAATAGTTTCTTTTCTCACTGTAACCCCAGTGACTCAGGAGGATATGTGTAATTCTAGCTTCTTGGGAGGCTGAGGCAGGAGGATTGCAAACCCAGAGCCAGCCTTGGCAACTTAGTGGGACCCTGACCCAATATGAAAAGGGGTGGAATGCAGCTCAGTGGCACAGTGCCACTGGTTTCAATCCCCAGTACTGAAACAAAAACCAAATTCAATGAGCTGAAAAGAAGGGGGTACAAGAGGTATGTGTATACAAAGCTGACATAGCTCACAGAAATGAAGATGATCAAATTTGTAAAATTTGATTGGTCCATTGTAGCTGAACAGTATGTTGTTTGCCCTCCACTGCCAACAGACGTACTGTCAATGAAGGTCAGTAAGTGCTGTATCAATACGAAAAATAAATACCCACAAAACTAGTTTTTTTTCCCCCTTAGGATGCAATATTCATATGCTTCATCAAGTAGGAGAGATGGATGATAGGGAAGAAAAGAGTGATGGGAAAGAAAAGGCAAGGAGGAGATAATAAAGTTTTCTTCTTATTGATTAATGTGACACACGAAGTTGAAGCAAGGAATAATGAGGCCCATTAAGGTTAATTGGGAAAAGGAAGAAAAACCCTGAGAGCTTTCATTATTATTGCATCAAGCAGTAGATGACACATTGGAAATAAAGCTTCAACTAAGAACTTGTCTTCCCTGCATTCAACTGGTACTCAGTTAAGCATTCTGATTTGGCTGATGTCTTCTACCTTTAAAATGAAAAAAAGGCAAGTAACAGGCTGGGATGAGAAAATATCTCCTGAAAAGAACATTTCATTCTTGATTAAAACACAAGGAAATGTTATTCTCCAGAGGTGGGGAAATAGTATTACCCTGAGTTGTCTTTGCCCATTCAGTTGTTCTTGGAATCTTAGTTGTGAAGAGCTCTTGGGTGGTCTGGTCTGTTTCTTCTGGGGAGAAACACAGTAAGATACCTCATCTGAAATGATTATCACAGTGAAAGTGACAACAGCAACAACCATCCATGCTCTTTTCCGCCCCATGCAATGATGGAAGGGTGAATTCTATTCAAAAAGATGCTTTATAATGACAATTCAGTTAATGGTACATTTTTAATAATTCTTAATATATTGACTGCCTTGTGTTATTATTTTAATGATTACTATAAAAAGTTCCAAAAGATTTTAGCTCAGGATCATTGTTTTATGACCCCACATGTAACTATTAAATGTAGTTATGTATGAAAGTCCTTTAACTGTATATTTATCTTTCGACTCCAAAAATTCTTCAAATTATTTAGCTGAGCTAGGAAAAAATTAGGTCATATGAAAATACGTATATTTTTACCATATAAGAATAAACATTCTTCTGTTTTCCTCATATGAAAAAAAAAGTGTATCTTTATTGACATTCAGACACACTTCTGACAAAGTAAGTATGATAATCTTTCTATCTGGTATTATCTTAAAATTCTTACATCATAATGACATAACAAATTACATTGTTCACTTTGCCATATACTAGATCCAAGGAAATACTTGGTGTAAGTAATATACTGCCTTCTTGACCCAGTTTTTATTCTCTTGAGTCTGCTCACAAGAAAGATACTTATGATAGTTGGCAGGTGATGGTTCCTCCTTCAATAAACCAAGACACATTTAAAAACTAGGAAGTATTTCTTGTGGTCGTTTTTGAAAAGTGCTTTTTTTTCTTTTCCAAGCATATGCTAGAACAGATGAGCATTTGGTAACAATAAGGATATATTTTCTCATTCAATTTAAATATTTTAAAGACATTATAAATGTGTTCAGTCACTTCCTTTCAACAGACACACATGAAGGATGGATTTACTTGAAAAGGGATGAAGGTTGTTGCGGGGGATAAGACCACTGGCTAAAACACAGCCGTGTAGGACACAGCAAACACAGGACAAAGGAACCCACATGCATGGACTGGAAACTTTTTCTTTTTGGTTCATTTTTAGCCATGACTCAGGCAAAATCAGTTTCCTATACAATGAACATATCTGAGTCTTTTGACTCAGCTCATATGACCAAGACTTCCTGACTCACCCTGCTTCTGCATGCTTGGTAGAGCAGTCTAGCTGCTGTTCCTGCCCTGAGCCTCTTTCCCATCTGTCTTTAACTTAAAGGACATTTTGGATCTATGCCTCTTGAACTCTCCTTTCAACTTGAGCACCCAGTGTCAATGTCAACTTCTCGATGACACCTTCCTGATGCCTGGGGTAGTCTAATTTTTCCACCACACTCATTGCCATGTGTAACACTGGGCTTCTTCTGGGAGTTCTAGTGACTAAGAATGAAGTTTCTAAGCCTGGCTTTGACACTAGCTGTCTGATTTTGGTCAGATTTTTTTTTTTTTTTTTTTTTTT
>NW_025999968.1:18143832-18358597 GCF_001458135.2 Marmota marmota marmota | reverse complement strand
ATTTTTTTTTTTTTTTTTGGCGGGGATGGGGGGCGGGGTACTGGAGATCGAACTCAGGGGCACTTAACCATTGAGCCACATCCCCAGCCTTTTTTGTATTTTCTTTAAGACAAGGTCTTACTGAGCAATGAGTTGCTTGGGGCCTCGCTGAGTTGCTTGGGGCCTTGCTGAGTTGCTTAGGACCTCATTAAGTTGCTGGGGCTGGCTTTGAACTTATGATCCTTCTGCCTCAGCCTCCTGAGCCACTGGGATTGCAGGCATGCACCACCATACCCAGCACAAATTTTGGAAAAAAAAAAAAAAAAAAGTACAGCTTTGCTCTAAGAACACTTTTCTTCTTAGAATATAGTAATCCCTGGGTATCTTCAGGAGATTGGTTCTAGGACTTTCCACTACGGATGCTCAATCCTTTATGTAAAATGACTTAGTATTTATATAACCTGTGCACATCCTCCTATATATTTTAAATAATCTTTATACTACTTGTAATACCTACTATAATGTACATGCAATCTATACAGTTGACATAGTGAATTCAACTTGGAATAGGAAAAACTCTTGTTTAGTACCGACACAATTTTTTAAAGAATATTTTTGATTTTTTTTTTGGTACCAAGGATTGAACTCAGGAGCAATCACTGAGTTACATCCCCAGCCCTATTTTGTATTTTATCTAGAGACAAGGTCTCATTGAGTTGTTTAGCATGTCATTTATGCTGAGGTTGGCTTTAAGCTTGCATTCCTCCTGTCTCAGCCTCCCTAAATGCTGGGATTATAGGCATGCCCTATCTTGCCCGGTAATATTTTTGATTTAAGGTTACTTGGATCCATGGATGGGGAATCTATGGATATAAAGGGCTCATTGTACTTGAAATTTTTATATTGAAAATCAGCATGAATATTAGAAGGACAAACATACAGTTAATGTAAATTATCAAATGAAGCAGGTATTTTTTGGTATAATGATAAAAAGAGATCTTCTATTGTTGGGAAACAACCCATAAGCATATTGTGCTTATGGCTATAAGGGCAGTCTCTAAAAAGTAGATTACTCATTAGACTGAAATATCAAAACAAAATTTACCCAGGGTGGTTTGTAGTTCCTCTTGACTAGGACTTGGTGAAATTATAGGTATAAAAGGGATGCCTCGTGACTCTAAAGGAGCTGCAAGAGAAAAGTATCAATGTTGTCAACTTTTAATTCAAAGCCAGCACCACACCAGAATGGTATTATGTAAGTTTTCTTCATTTTAAATAGAAAAGGGAAAGTGATGAAGAAGAAAATTAAGTATATATAGAACTCACAGGATCATGATTATAGAATAATAGAATAATGGTTCTCAGCTGTTTTCCCCATTTTTTAGGACACATAATAAATGACATTCTATGTTCAACCAGCTCCATGAGAATACCTAGTCAAGACGGAGTAGGGTAAGACATGGTTCTGGTCTGTTAGTTACAGCTCTATCCCTCTACCTACCACCCAAGTGAGCAGAGTAAATTACAAAATTGTTAGGATAATTTTATATCTTTTCTAGTTTTACAAGTAAATCACTGGCAATTTTCAGCATTTTGAATGGTATGAATAATAATTTCTCTACAGTACCTTTCCAACTTGTCACATGCTAATGTATTGTAACACTACAGCTGAGAACCACTAACCCAGCAGGAACTGTTAAATAGATGGGCACTGTAAGGCGGAATCATGAAGATAAATGAGGTAGATGAGGTTGCACTCAGTGATGAGCCATCTTAAATTGATCTTCAGAGCAAAGCCTTTATAACAGGAAAGCCATGGCATCTCTATTTCAGAAAGAGTGATGATAAGAATGAAATGATGAGATGGGTTGAGAAGGAACGATGTTTCAATTATGACCATTTGAGAGAGACCTGCAATCTTGATGGTAGTAAAGAAAACATTTAGAGTTGGCAATTATGGGAAAACCATTACCTATTGTTGTCTCTGGTGGCTCGATTCTAAAGGTAACAGGTTGTAGAACTATGTCAAAAGCAAATCAAAGAAACATATTTATGAGATCCTACCTGATAAAGTCAAAATAGTCTCTATATTTTCTATATGCATTCATTTAATCATTTGAACATTCTCTAAGAACTATAACTTGAGAAAATTCTACTTTCTAGGTGCTAGTCAGGAAACTTAAACTTTAAAGATCTCATTCACAATCATTTTGTGGAAAACTTGAATAGATACCTGTTTTTTATTTCAAAGTATATTCATTGTCAAAACATAGCTACATTTATATTTTGAAAGGAGGTAAAATAGTTGATTCAGTTCATAATTATGTTTTGTAATTTTAATATGATCTTTCATTCAATTAAAACACTTTCAGGTAATATAAACTTATTATATACTATTCCTTCATTTATATTTCAGATTATATGATTAAATTTTCCCCAAAGAAATATACTGATGTACAATATAATATTACTCAGCATTAAAAGAAAATAAAATTATGGCATTTGCAGTTAAATGGCTGGAGTTGGAGAATACCATGCAAAACGAAGTAATTCAGTACCAAAAGCCAAAGGCCAAATGTTCTGATCCATAATGGGGATCCATTATGGGGGCAGGGCATAGGAAAAATGGAGGAACTGTGATCAGCCAAAGGGGAAAGGAGAGGAGGGGAAGGGGCTTGGGGACAGGAAAGATGATGGAATGAGATGGACATTACTACCCTAGGTACATGTATGACTGCACATATGGCGCAATGCTACATCATGTACAACCATGAATGAAAAGTTGTGCTGCAATTGTGTACAATGAATCAAAAATGCATTCTGCTGCCATATATACTCAATTCAAATAAATTTTAAAAAAGAAAGAGAAATATACTTATATCCACAATTTTTTTCACTTCTTCCATAAAATATATTGACCACAAGAATAATTTTTTTAAAAAATATGCTTTATAACTAAAAATAAAGTAACTAATTTACCAGATTCATGCTGAGAAACTTCAGGGTCTGGTTTATGGGGAAGGAGTGCATCTTTCAGAACTGAAAGAAAAAGATGATAAAACACTATGTAATTCTTGTAAACAGAACCCACTTCCCAGAAAGCATGATGGATGCAAAAGTACTTTCATGATGGTTAAGATAAAGCTGAAGAGATCACCTCCTTCAAAATGCAAAAATGCCACTGTGTAGAGAAGGGTCTGGTGACAGTAAACAAAAACAAAGTTGGTCACAGTTCACCCTGGAGCCCCACTTGAGGAAAGGAAAAAAGAAAAAGTGTGTGTGTATGGGGGTGGTGGTGAAATCACTAATGTAATTAAACACAACCCAAGAAGCTAGGTCTCCCTGAGATCATTTCAAACAGAAAGTCAACTTTCATCTGCAGAGTTTAGCTGCCATTTGATATTATTCATGCTCAAATCCTGCTGACAGCAATAGAAAATACATTATCTTGGCTAAAGTGCATAAAATGGCCTTCATATTGAGGAAAACAGCAAGAAAGACAAAAATATGAAATATCTCAGGGGAGGGCAAAGTTTCATTTTAAATGGCATAAACAATTGTTGTGGGGAGAGAATAAAACGTTAGGAACTGGCCAGTCATTAGAGACCAGCCTGTGCAAGCTAGTGAATGCTAGCTGCCGCCAGTTTGCCTTCCTTAGTGATGGGGCTCTTGATACGTTATGCACTTTCATGCTTGACATGTGTGCATATGGAAAGCCAAAAACAGCTGAACAATAGATTTACTCATATCAGTCCCTGGCATAATTTTAATGCTTGGGCTCTATTTTCACAAAATAGAATGGGAACTTTATATCTTATTTCTTTTTTTCTGGGTACCGGAGGTTGAACTCAGGGGCACTTAACCACTGAGCCACATTCTCAGCTCTATTTTGTATTTTATTTAGAGACAGGGTCTCACTGAGTTGCTTAGCATGTTGCTTTTGCTGAGGCTGGCTTTAAACTCTAGATGCTCCTATCTCAGCCTCCCAAGCTGCTGGGATTACAGGCTGTGCCACTGCCCCTGGCCTATACCTTATTTCTTATGAGGGAAAATATTAAATTTGCCTATTGTTCATACCCCATTTCTATGCCAAAATCTCATTTCAAGAGCAGGGCAAAACACTTATTTGGCTCAGTTTCAATGTGAGGAAGACTTCCTTGAGCCCACTTTCTCACTGAAAAGTTTCCCTATTACATTGAAGGTTTCATAGATATCAATGTCTCTGTGGGAAGCTGTGTGATTTTCTTGACTCTTACATGATGCTGGAAAAAAAAATTAGTGTTCAGGCTAGAACTCTGCCTCAGAAGTAAGATTGGGAAAGCTTTTGAATTATGAGGTAGCCAAGCACCACTTTATTTTTAGTGTAGAAATAGGCAGCATATAATGAACATTCTCTTTTTATTGTTTTTGGGAGTAGTTTAACTTGCATGCCACATCTATTCTTAGTCTATGCCACTAAGTACCAGCTAAATTACAGTTGTGGAGTTTGGTTGATTGAACAGAAACTTGGACTCTCAGAACTTCTCTGAGCTAAAATGTAACACTGAGGAGAATTTGAAAATCTAGATTTCTTTTTTAAAGAAAATAGGAAACTCCAAAATGATCAGTGGAGAACTGATCTTAGAGAAAATCCACCACAATCCTAGACTTTTCATCTTTGCTTTGGGGGATTCAAACACTAAAATATGAGGGATTTCCAATTGTAAATCAAACTAAATATTTATTTGGAGGTTGAAGGAGAAAGTACTTCGATTTGGCTCTGCAAAATTCATGAACATACAAAGAAGCCAGAGTTTATAAACACCCTAATTAATTACAGTACTAGACTATACAAAGAAGAGCTTGGATGAAGGAAGAAAAAGCTGAGAAAAGATGTGCTACCAATAAATTCACCATACTGTAAATACATTACTTGCTGCTGCTTTAGTTTACTGAGAAATTTAGGCTAGGATAATGTGGATTCCAGCTGCTAAAACTGGCACTTCTCTTTCTAACCATGAGGTGATGATTTAATAAACTGCCACAGCAGACTTTCTAAAGCAGGTGAAATCAGTGGAAAGGAAAGAAGTAGAAATGTTTACAGGAAAGGGATATGAATCATTCTCCTACTTGATCCACTGCAGTTCTAAGAAATGCACGCTATTATTCTTTTCTTTTCCCTATGTGACATTTCATATGTACCCTAAATTGAGCAAGAACTCAATCCCTAAAATCTACATTGCCTATTTTTTTTTTGGCGGGGGGGCAACTCATCAATCTAAGTAATGATGATAATTTATTTGAGAGGCAGTTTTGATTTCCTTATACTTACCATTATTATATTGTAGGCTTAATTATGTTAAGCAAATTCACATTTATATTAACTGGCCAATCAATTATATTAACTCTCTTTTTAAATAAAGTGTAACACTTCAAAGAAAAAATAAATTAACAAGAAGGCACTTATGAGTTCCTTTTTCAGCTATGTATCCTTAGCACTGGTCTGAAAGGAAACAGGATCCTATTCTGGCCCCACTTTCCAGGTATTACCTGTGCTCTTGGACACCCTTTCTCCCTTCCCTTCTGAGACTTTTTATTTTCCATTATTCCTATTATCTCCTATTTCTCACCATCAATCCATGTCTCCATTTCTTCCTGAGTTCTTTCCCTTCTACCTATTCAATTGCTCAAATGGTCCAGCATCCTGAAAACAACAACAAAACCCAGAAAACAAAAATCCATTCCTTGGCTTCCCTTTCAAACCATCTCTCTCTCCTTTCTTTAATCAAACACTTGGTATTTGCCTCTGCTTCCTGGTCTCTGGCTGTCTTCTGTAGCCACTGTAGTCTGGCTGTCATTCACTAATCTGCAACCATGAGCCCACTATGGATATGCCTTGCTCATAGTTCTGAAGTCAAAGAAGCTCTGAAAATAGTTTTGCAAAAATTTACTCAGCAACAAAAAGTGGCTAGAACTGATCCAAGCACTTTCAGTTTTTATGATTCCTATGTAGTATTCATACTTCTCACTGCAGACTTATCAAAATATTTGTGATCAATTGTGTTCATATACTTTCACCTTTCTAAAATCTGAAAATTGCTGAATTCCTAAGCATCCAGCCCAATGATACAAATAATGGAGTTCTAGACCTGCACTGTTAGGTCAGTAGCCTCTTCTGACCCCTCCCCATTTTACCATCATTGTTGGCCACTCTTCCCTTCTTGAGACCCCTTCCTGCCCAACCTCTCTGGTACCCTCGGATCTTTTTTGACAACAATATCTCGCAACTCCTCTTTCTCTTCACAATTCTTAAATGTAACTGTGATTTCTGACCTCTTGTTTTCTCAGCCTATACATTCTACCGAATGACGCTATCCAAGATTAAAACCATCTAGAAAGATAATTCCTAAATTCTCATCCCAAATCCTGACTTCCATTTAGAAATATGGAAAAACATTTTCAATAACCAGTTAGACATCCCCACCTGAGAGTCTTATAGCCCTGTATACCTAACAGGTATAAACCCAAGCCTCTGTTCCTCCTTCCATATTCCCCATCTTGATTAATGGTAATATCATATGCCACTTGCCCCAGCTAGAAATGAGAGCATCTTCCTTCTCTAATACCATTCAGTCACTTCTAGGTCTTACCAATTCCATCTCCAAAAGGCCTTTCAGCATTATTCCCTTTCCTACAACTATCAGTTCAAATATTCATAATCACCCTTCTAGGTTAGTGCAAAACTTCTTCAATGATCTCTTGTCACCAATCTTTTGCCAGCTTATACTCCACGTTTTAATCACAACTGTCTTTCTAAAATACAGAACCAATTATGTCACCTCCATGACAAAAACAACAAAAGCATGCACACTTTAATGTCTAATTGCCTATAGAAAAAAATTTAAAGTACCCAGCATGATGTTAAATACCCTCAACCATTTGAGTCTAATTGACTTTTCACATCCTCATCTTGTACTAATCTTGCCCACAGGGAAAAAAAATGGCCAGCAATTTAGTCCTTCTGAATTCCAGCAGTTTAGCAACAGTGCCGAGTGCTTTGTTACCCTTCTTTTTGATTCCTTACAAATCAATAGCTACATACCTACTTATCCTTTAAGAATGGCTTCAAAGCTCTTTTTCTTGATGATGTCTTCTCCAATTCATACATTTAGAATGTATTGTTTTATTTTATTTTGCTTATATCACTATCTTACTAATCATTGAGATTTGCCTTATTTTATACTTATTTATAGATATTCCTGTTTTCTTCACTGCACTGTGTTCTATGGCAGACATCATGTCTAATTGTCTTTTTATCCCTATTTCCCTAAATGTAGAACTGGGCATATAAAAATCAATCAATATTTACTGAATTGAACATGCATTGCAGTATTTTATGAGGGCAAATCTGGGAAAGACAGGCACTTCCCATGAACAGGCACTGTACTTTATTACAAGCATTTAAAGACTCACATGGGCCTCTCCCCCAGATTCTAATTCTTCTGGAAGTTGTAAAATAGTATTAAATTATGGCTTCATGGCATTATTATATGAACACAATCTATGGAATATAAATAAATAATTTGCTAGTCACATCAATAGCTCATTTAGTTTAAGGGGGTTTTGAAGAGGAAAGTGCTGAGTTTCTAAAACTTGGAAAAACACATTGATATCTAATATGCCGTCAGGTACATAGCAAACTTCTGGTAACTCCTGATTTGAATCCCAATGTGAGGTTATGTTTTCTCTGGAGGAAATTGATGAAAGAACTATTAAACAAACAAAATTATATAATACATACTTCAGGGGAAAAAATAAGCTTTAGGAAGAAATGATAAAATCTGTAGAAGATGATGGTACTGACCACAAGGCAATGTAAAACAATGACAGTAACAGTGTGACTTGAGGAGGTAATTCTCTATTCAGCTCATCCCATTTATGTCAAAACAATGACATTTATGTCAAAACAATGATGAGGGGAATTATTACCTACTTTTGTCTTGGTTTTCTAAGATTATATCAGGAAACAAATTCATAAGGCTCATGGTCAGGTTTCTCCCTAATCCAAATCTGGCAGTATTTTAAAGTAAGTAATTCAAGAAAATGATTGCTTTACCGAACTCTAACTCAATTATCACTTTAAACAACAGGGCCCAATTTTTAGAAAGCATTTAGAATTAAACCCTCATTCTTTTAGCTTACACACCAAAAAGGCTTAATTGAAAACATGAAACTAACTATGAAAATACCAAAGTTGCAACTGCAAATAAGAAATTTCCAAAGATAATAGGTACTTTGAAAATTTGGACACCTTGCCAAAATCTACATTTTCTTTCTAGCTCACTCTCAGTGACTGAATTCTATCCTGGTGAATTTGATAGGGGGAAAAAAACAGACAAAAATCAATGGGTACAGAAAAATTTATGAGCAAATTGCTAAACATCATTACCTCTATTTATAAAATGCCATGTTATCATTTTTGTTGTTGTTGAGAAAAAACAAACCATATTATTTTATATTTTAGTTTGGTGAAAATTTTGAGTATAGCATGTTAGAATCGGCAGGTTCTTGGAAAGACATTCTATCCTTGGCATAGTTCTTTAACTTCTGATTGCAATAACAGCAATTATTACAATTTTTGTAAAATTTTGTAGCAATTCCTACAAGAGGAACTGGTCTCTCACGAGAGAAATAACCTAACCATACCACATATGATACAACAGGGCATTTCAGCATAAATGAAATCTTGACCTCACATATATCAACTCTCATGTTTCAGGACAGCTGAATGCAATAGAATGTGTTTGGCTTAAACATGAAATAAAACATTTACCAGGTGTAGTGTATAATGCTTCTGGACTTGGTGACATTTTTGGTTTTGAAGTAGCACGCTGGGGCCCCTTAGGAACTGAAAGAGAGAATTCAGTTCATGAGTCTTTGGTTTCAGTGTCTCAAGTCATGCTTAACACATAAGGCCTGGTGAGGAATAAGCTGGAATGCTGATAAAACAGGATACGGTTGACCCAGGGGCTAAACAGAAAAGTAAATCATAAGCTCAGGGAGATAAGTTAGAAATCCAAATACTTTTTGGAAAACAAAATCTGAGTAATCACAAAATTTAACAAACCTTCGGGGTATGATAAAGAATTTTTTTTATTTCCGAGGATACAGCAATTAAATAAATGCAAGAGTGCTTTTCCTTTTTGGATATGTTTGATTGACTTCTTAAACGTACTCTCATGTCTTCTGCTGAAGAAGTCAGTGAAGTCAGAGTGGAAACCTACCAGCACTGACAGGGTCAAGTTACCTCAGGCCACAGCAGAAAGGCAATGGACCATTGAGGACCGGTGGGTTCACTCTACTCCCTTGTGTTTCTCAGGCCTCCAGGAAGCTTCGAATAAACATGTTTCCAAATTAAACTTTTCTTTCTACATCCATTCCTTTGGAATAACAAGGTGCTAAATGAACAGGCACCAAGAAAATATATCTAATTTATTTATAGTTCACTTCACAATTCAGAAATGCTTTTGTAGGGATTATGTCTTCCGGTTTACACCATCATGCTGGGAGGAAGGAATTATCAGCTACATTGAAAGGTAAAGAAATAGGCAAGGTTCATACTACTATATAGTTTCTTCAACTTCTCAAGGAACTTTATAAAAATGGCATTGAAGAATCTGATTGTATCCTGATTTTCATATCGTTTATCCCCCCCACAACTAGGAGCACCCATAATTATGACGTTTGATATCTATAAATATAAAATTAACAATAGTAATGTTATTATGTATGAACATAGGAATCTAAAAATCAAAGTTTTATGGACTTATAAGATAGCCTTGATGACTTGTTCCAAATTTTGGATTCTGCTTTGTCCTCAAATGCAAATAAAGATTTCAATCTCTCTAATTTATAAATATACTTTGCATTAAAATAGCAAGAAAGATGACATGACCAATTACAGAATTTTATTCTGAAAAAAGTTGTGGATAAATAAAATTGTGATACATTTTGAATTATTCACATTATTATTAGATGATACTCTTTTTTTTTATGCCCAGCATAATTTGCATTGGTATTATATACATAAATAGAACATTCTCTCACTCAAATGACCTCTTCATATTTACAAGAGTTGGCCAAAGGCAAGGGAAGAGGTACTAAGATTTGAATGTTTGTCTTTAAAATATTTTGTGACATGTATGTCAATTATACACACATATCATTAAAAGACTAATAATCTAGGATAATGCTAGTACCTGTGAAATAAGATTTGTATTCTCATTATGGGTAGGAGAGATATTCATTCCACCTACTTTAAAAACAAATAATTAGAATGGATTTTTTTCATGATTAGTTTTCCAAATTTTTCCCTTACATTAAGTAGCACTGACAAAGCCAGAGGTATTAGGGTTGCAGCTACTTTCCATCAGAGATCCTGATGGTCTGGAAGCTTCCCCAGTTGGGACAATTACAGGATACTCTTCTTACAGTTTGGCAGCCCCTTCAGGTTTTAGAGAGTGGAACGCATTAAGCCTGTGAATCTATTCATTCTCAAGTTACACATCTTGTCAAGAAAGGTTAGCTGAAGGTCTAAATCAAAATTAAACAAATTTGAAACTTAGAATATAGTATAATAATGGGAAATTAGAGCAAATTCTATTTTTATAATTACAGAGTACTAAGATAAAATTACGAATACATTTCTCTATTACTTCATCTCTCCTTTAACTATTTATTTACTTACTAACTAGACATTTTTAGCCTGTGTCTTAACTCCCAATATTTATTTTTTATTTTTCTCTTGTATGTCAATATCTATTAAGTTTTTGTGTTTTTAAAATTTCCATTTCTTCTTTCTTTTTAACTTGCTCTATGATGTATATTCAAATAAAAAATTGAGAGCTGCTTCTCACGTAATTTTAACATCATTTTTAAAGTGAGATTTTTAGTTTCCTATCAACAAATTTAATAGACTTGATTATTTCATAACTACTAGTTTTAAAATTTTTTATTTATTTCATACCTGTCCTATTATTATTTATTAATTAATCACTAATTATTTTTACCAGGACTTCTTATATCTTAATGTTTCAAATATATTATTTAAAATTTCTTATTCTTTGGGGCAATGTTATCTTGGCACCTTCATATATTTATGCATCAGAATGTATTATTTTCATAGTAAAGTTTTGGTAACTAATTAAAACAAATCTAAAAATGCACTTAATAATACAGACTTAAAAATCATTAGTTACTTTAAGGAATTTTTCTTTAAAGAAAAAAGTAAATTTTCTCTCAGAATCAGGTGTGGACCAAAAACTATAGTTTCTCTCCCCTCCTTCAGTGGAGTTTCCAAGATATGATTTAAATACTCATGGTAGAGTCCAGAATTACTACCTGGATCAAGAATAATTTTGATGCTGCTAAATATTTTCCTTTTCCAGACCACTAGTGATAGTGAAGTTTCATTTCCTGGTATCCTTGGGGAGGTGCACCTCAGATATTTTCTGCAGGTAGGTCATATATTAATGATAATTTAAATTAGGTGACTGCATAGGGGAAGTCCATTCAGAGGTGGTGGAAGGACGAGGAGGACAATCTCAAGGTGGGAGAGGAAAAGGGAGTGGACAGGTTACCCTAGGTAAGAAATGCTGGTCTCAACTAGCCCCATCTTAAATAAGGGAACATTAGAGAAGCTTAGTGAATTAAGCTCTCCCAATGAAAAATTCTTTGATCAAACCTAAAGATAATAAAAAAACCTTTAGTAGATGAAGACTTGTTTTATATGGGTTAAAAAACTCAACCTGCTATAATCAAACAGAATAACTCTATTCATTTCAAATTTTTCATTTTAAAATATAAAATATATTTACCTGGTTGTGTTTGTGGGATTCTTGGGTGTGGAGATGTTTTTGGCTTGGGAGGAGCACGTGGTGTCTGCCAGGGAGCTACAAGAAAGACATAGTTTTGGAGCTCTTGAGCCCTTCTTGAGAATCACAGTACCTAAGCCTCTAGGAATTTAAAGATGTTGGTTGAGTAACTGAAGACCAAAATACACAGCAAGTGCAACTAAAGCTTCTAAAGGACTACAGAGAAGAGGAAGACAATATTTTTTAAATACAGAAAACAAAACACAAAGGCACACTAAATGACATCCAAGATGTTCATCTGGCAAAATGGAACTGTTGGGATTTCAGAAATATCTCCTTCAAAATATCTATTCAATAGGTTGAAAATAAATTTCATAAAATTGATTCTTATAATAAGTTTGCATCATTTCATCAGAATATCTAGGTGTGTTATTTTATACATATGTTTTTTTCTAAATAAAAAATTAAGTTACCAAATTATATTCCAAATATACAGTATATGCTAATAGCAAGTACTAATGGGGAAAATTAATCTTACTAAACAAAACACAATTTTATTGGTTATATCAGGGAAGAAAAATTGAACATCCAAGGTATTTTTCTGTGGAGCGTTATCCCTTTGCTTGATATTCCCAAGAAGTTTTAGGATATACAGTGTAAAACTGATTGTTGCTTCCTTCGCTAAGGAAATTAAAAGTATAACCTGACAAAGGAAGGTAATTATCATATGCAAGCATCATCTGTGGAAGCACCTGTTTGGTTGAACTAAAATGGGTTTTCAATAAAAGATAAGAAAAAATATGGTATGAACATCATGCAGGTTCAGGCAGCTTAAGAAAAACTTGCTGAAAATAAGAATTATTAGACACTAGAAATTTCTGAATGAATCTGCAAAGGATTCTTTCATACTAAACATCAAAACACAGAAAGTATGCAGGGTTTCAGTGGAATCCTCTTGCCTGTTGAGAGAAGAATACCAGCACATGTGGGAGATTACTTTGGTTTAGGAGCCTGGTGGTTTAGCTCCCTTTGCTAATCACAGGGCTACAGACTCAAGTTCTTCATCAAAAGTTACTGATTTTTAAGAGCTTTTCCAATGCTAAAATTCAATGCTTTGTTTGTTACAGTGCCATGATTTTCTGGTTCTCAACTTCCTCACTTGCTGAGGATCAATCTGATGGACTATATGCTTTCCCAAGGATTTATGAAGGACCATGAGAAGGTAACGGCACATCATGAAGCAACTCCATGAAAAATGATGCAGAATAAGAAATAATAGTGTTTACAATTAGGTATTTCAAAAATATAAATGATTAGGCCTATTGAAGACAAACTTTGGAAAAGTCAGGTACAGCTTCCATTCATGTACCCAATGTAGAATTCTAGAAAAAAAATTAAACTGTAGAGTTTATAGGCAATATTTAGAATGTTTCAGAGCACAACAGATAGAATTAATATCCCTATTTCCCCTGAAAGCAGAGTCATATAAAAATAGCTTAAGAGCAATCAAAACACAAGTTATGGCTTATTTATGATAAAACTTCTCTCCATGGAATCCTGCAGGAATTGAGAAGATTTTCCTTGGAGAAGAGACACACTTAATTTTTCATCTTGGCTACTTGTTTCCATTGATCCCTAACTACAACACTAAGCAAAACTTTATGACTTGCCAAAGTTAATGGTTTGAGTTGAGTTTCTTTTATGTGTATGCAGTGAAATGACCAGACCACTACAGGAATGAGTGGAAAAAAGTAAGGCCCCTGAATAATCATGGTGACAGGCCAGTGCTGTTCTTCTATGTGGATTATATTGTGAAACCTATTTCTGGAGGTTTCTTTTAATCTCAAACACAAATGAGATATGTTAAAATTAATCAAGATGATAAAGTAATTAAGATTATGTATGTATATGTATTCACATTGAATGTGTCATACACACACACACACACACACACACAGAGACTTAAAAAGAGAATATAAATGTCCTTTCCCAGAAACATTTCTATTTCCCGAGTTAAACACTTGAAGACTAGCTAAAGGGTGTTTTTCAGCATTTTGCTAACAAAAATATAGAACATTGCCATTTGAGAGGTTACTGATGATAGATGGAGAAGTGGTACATCAGACAGGTAGGCTCACCCATCTGAGACGGTGAGCAGAGTGATGAAGCCAAGTCTTCATATCCAGAAGAGACCCATTTCTCATTGCAAACACTCACCTCATGCATGAAATATGAAATAAAGTATTTACCAGGTTCAGTCTGAGGCTCATCAGGGCTGGGTGGGGTTATAGTTTGGGAAGGCAGAGATGACGTTTCTATGGTAATTGAAGGAAAGTATGCCAGGTTACTAAAATGCTTGACACACCCTGATTACAGACAACAGATAGAAAAGTAACAGATTTTTTAAAATAAAATTGAAGTCTGTAGGAAAACATCATCCCTATTTCTATGTAACTCATTTAGCTTAAAAAATGCTTAGTTAGTGCCAGGTTTCAAAGCACGTTTGAAGTAAGCAACATTATTACATTTAAAATCTTCACATTAGGATCCTGCCTCCTCAACAATTCTAGAAAGACATATTAAATAAGAACCATGAAAGGAAAGATAATAAAAAAAAATGTTGTGACACAAGCCAGTTAAGCAATATAGCATTTCACTTAAACAATGAAGGAAGAAGAATCCAGAAAGTAAATGAATGGGATGGAATGAGTGTTAATGGGAAGTCCGCTGCTAGGTAAGAAAGTAGAAATGAATCATCATACAAAAAAGCATCGCCTGAAACATTCAACACAATACCAAATTGGTGGAATGCTTAATGTTAAGAAAAGAGATGCTTTAGATTCAAACATCTGGCTGATGTAAGCAGAGAAAGGAGATCAAGGCTTAATATAAAATGGAAGAGACATTTTTGGACAATGGTTATGAGCAGAAGCACCAAGAATGACAATGAACTGTGTGACAAAGAATGGTGATGCAATGTGAATTCACAATGAGCGAGACCCTCAGGGGTCTGGTGATGGTGTGATGAGGACAGAAAGCATATGGGTTGGACGCTTGAGGTTGTCATTACCTAGTGTGGTCACAGGAGGTTCAGATACAAATGTAATAGATTCCACAACTGCATCAAAACAAAGGAGAACTATTTTAAAACCTGTAAGAAGTTAAGTTATCCTCAAGTATTTCTTCCTTGACTATCAACACACCTCACTTGAATCAAAGTGTGAAATATGATATATCAAGAACTATATAATGTTTTGAACAACCAACAATAAAAAAAAAAAGAATTAGCATTGTCATTTATGGATAGAACAATGTATTTAGACAGGAAAAAAAGAAAAACAGGAGGAAATTGTATTTTATGACCTCAATTCTCCAATGTTTTAACTGTCTCTGACTTCCAAATGTTTTTATGCTCCAATCTTTAGATAACAGCAGAGAAACAGAAATTTATTTCTGTTTTCAGAGTCAATTATCACTTTCAGAATCCAAGAATGCAGGCTGGGGCGCAGCTCAGTGGCAGAGCACAAACAAATAAAATAAAGGCATTCTGTCCATCTATAACTACAACAAAAATTAAAAGAATAAACAAAGAATCCAAGAATGCTGGTAGCTATAGCTCCTCAAATCTGTTCAGTTGTAGAACAAATAAGTACTATAGGTTAAACATTTATGCTATACTATGTAACACATACTAATTAAAAATGTGTTGAATAAATGAACTGTAGCATGAAAACCTTTACCACTTTTAGGTTTTGATTCCTCTGTCCCGAAAGGTGATTTGGTCGTGGGATATATATAATCTGTTTTGACTGGTGCTGGGAAGAAACAGGGAATGGCTGGTTAGTGGAGGGCAGCCCAAAGTATACTGCCATGGAATCCTGTGTTTACCTTGAAAACTCAGGTTAATAATCTTATGCAGATATGCTCATGAGGATAATTAATATTCAAGCAGATTATCAAGATTGATATCAAGTAAATTATCAATTTAATAAGATTGAAATGAGGGCAGAAAATGAAGGCAGTGTGCTCTCTGGGAAAACATATACACACATGCACACACATCACATCATAACTGGCAGTATTTCCGGCAATTACTACCCAGAGCAAAGCAAATAATTTTACTTCTTTACATATTTTTGCATAAGAGTTCTTGTAAGAAAAAGACATAGAATGAATCCTTAGGAAGCATGGATACGAATATTAAAAATGATGTGAAAATGAAATTTGTGCAAATGTGAACATATTTACATATGTACACATATTAAAAGAGTGATCAGAATATTAAAAAAATAAAAGTTTCACTCAGGGAGAGGAAACTAAGGAAATCATGAAACTTGCATAGCAGCAGATACTGACACAATATGCTGTATTTAATGACTCTCAAGACTCACTGGATAAGCATGACAAGAAGTGGGGAGCAGGTGGCTGTGAAAAGTCACAAAGCATGAGGACATCCAAAGATGATTTTTGCAATGAGATGGAAAAGCATACATGCGTGACTTCCCACTGGGGAACATTTTTACCTATGGTCTCCTTTGATGACTCAGTGCTAAATGTAACCGATTCCAGAACCTCAGAAACTAGCAGGAGACACAAAATAGTACAATTGATCAAGGATGGATTGTTGTGAGCATTAAACAAATCAGTACAAACTAATTATTATGAAAGGAGCCTTCTACCTGGTAAGCATTCAGTGTTAACTGTTATAACAACAACAATGGTATTAGCACTAACATTAAAGGAAGCTCTAATAATTGAATTTAATTTACAATATAATTATTGTACGTTACCATTAATAACCATATTTTCAGCATGAATACCAAAATGACATTTATATAATTAAAAGATACTCAGAAGAGATGAAATTATAATCCTATGATAGAAAAAGATAGAATCCAATTTTTCAAAAATAAATGTAAGGGACAAGCAACAGCATCACTAACACAGATTTTAAAATTTTGCTCCAGTTTAGAAGGGCAATGTGTTTTGAAGCACTCATTGTTTGAGGGTAAGTTTTTCATTCTTTACTGAAGTGAGAACTTTCTCCTTCCTTGATGGCCATAATTGAACTCATTCTTTTCAGATAGTAGAGCACAAATTCTGCTCATGACTAAAGAGAACCACAAATTTGTTACTGTTGATTAAAAAAAAAAAGATAAGTTATATAATCAGGTTTTCTAAATGGTTATGGTAACCACTTAATAAGATGTGATTATTCCCTAAAATGATACAAAACAAACTCAACAAAATGAAGGCATTTTTATGCCATTGAATAATACAATTAATATTAATAAAATGTAACACTAATTTAATATCAATACACAACCATGGAATAAGCACTGTAAAATACTTAGATAAATTTGTGGAGTATATGTTCTTTTTGCATATGTTATACTTAGAAATACAATTCTTAGAGGATCACAGTCTGTACCCTGAAGCTCAGTGTATCCAGATAGATAAAACAATCTATTTACCCAGTTGACTTTGTGTCATTTCTAGGCTTGGTGATGTCACTGGTTTCAAAATAAGAGTCTGCAGTTCAGTGGGAGCTGAAAGAATTGTTGTAAAAACAATTATGAATAATTGTTTCATAGATTTTGGATAGAGGTAGCAATGAATTGAAATACACACATCCTTAAAATCACAAGGTTATGGAGGGCCATGCAGAGTGAATACTATTTAAAAAGCTATGGATGAAAAGAAATGAGATCTGAAGAAGATACATCTTTTGTCAGAGCCAATCCTTAGGCAGGATACCAAGATGATTTAAGCTACCATGTTGATTTCCCTCAACCATGAACCCAGTAATTGCTGAGCTGTTATTATTGTGCCTTGTCTCTTCTAAGGCATATAAGCAGGGATTGCAAGCCACTTCAGTGTCAATCAGAGACAATCATCTGGAGGGACCCGAGAAGCCACAAATAACAGATTTTCCTGATTCCACTAAAAAGTTTGAAAAAGTTTGAAGTTTGGAAGGTAGATGAGTCTTCTCCCTCTTAGGCTTTTTAAATTGAAGAAGGAAGATATTGGGTTATTCTAGAATTTGTAGGTCTAGAATCCATCAACAGCATTGTATGTGGATCTGTTTCTAAAGCATTTTATATTTTCTTGAGTTTATGTCCTAAGTTAAAAAAAAAGTTAGTAATCTTTTATTATCACAGATAGTTCCATTAGAGACCAAAATCACATACAAAGCTCATTTGTTGATTGAAGGAATAAATATTAATATGCATAGATACTTGGAAAGATCCCTACTTAGTAAAGATTAAAAGCCATTGCTAAACCGTGGTGGAGCTGAAGAGTGGTTATGCCCACTGATGATGGGGAGCCTGGATTAGCCAGGGCACAGCTTTATTTTTATTGACAATAAAATAGGGACACTTCATTTCTTAGAATATTGAGAACAGTACTCAGATCTTATGGAAAGTAAGTTACTTAGAGGAAGTTCATGATACTTCTATAAATCTAAACACCAAAGAGAAGATGAGTAATTTTGACCTCAGATTCAACACTAATCATGATTATAATGAAATCTTAGAGATTCATGGAAGATAGATGCTTTTAAATGGATCCAAGGACATCTGCTAAAATTAAGACTCTTGGCAACTTATCAAGCATGAAATGGTATGAAAATAGCAGTCTCTGGAAGCAGGAGCAACTCTGGCCATGACAGTATGGTTTTTAGCGAGCAAGAAAAAGCATTTTATGAAAGTCACAAAAATCATTACCTAATGTTGTTGCTGGAGCCTTAGTACTATGAATATCAGTTTCAAAGCCTGGAGCAGTAACTGATTAAAATCAACAACATGAATACAAGAAAACTTAAATGCACATGAAAAACTAGTGTTTTCTTTCAAAACATTCCAAATGACATTTGTTAAAAAAAAAATTAGAATAATAGGAAGCAAATAGTTGCATTTTGGAGATTTGGTTACACTGGCCAGAACAGTTCACTGAAGAAGACAGTCACATCTTCCGACTCTGCTACATATCTACCATTGCACATATGGTATTTAGTTTCTGATTATAACTTGTATGGTTGATTGCTTTAGAAATTTGTTCAGGTAATATGTATGCAAAATATACAAAAGTAACTCATTGTATTTCTTGGAAGTAAAAAAAAAAACCAACAAACAGTTTATGTAGCCATGCTACAACAAATGCTTCAATGCAGATATAGCAATAAATAGCCATTGGTGACTACACCAATTGTGCTGTAAAATCAGCTTTAAAGAGAGACCAAGAACTTCACTCAAATCAAATCATGTAAGAGAAAAAAAACCCATGAGTCTTCCAAAGACATGTTCTTCTGGACAGTTCTGTAGGGGAAGCAGCTATAAACCATTACCCAAGGCCTTGACAAGGTAGACAAACAGTTCTTAGAGAACATGATGACTCTAACTTCCCACCATGGTTATTGCTTTGGGTTCAATGCTTAAACCAAGGAATTTCAGATTTACCCGGCTTGGTCTGGGATTCTGCAGGACTTGATGTGGTTTTAGGTCTGGGACGTGGACGACGTGTTCGTTGTATTTTAGGAGCTGGAGGAAGAAATTTTGGATTATGCTAGGGCAGTTGGCTTTGGAAACAAAATCCTATGTTTTCTAGGATTTGTGTCCTGGAAAGTTGAGGCATATATCTTTTAAGATTAAAATATTTTCTCTTACATTTTTTTTAATCACTGAAGCTTGAGAGAAAAAACTCACATGTAAAATTAAGTTAAAGAAGGAAGAGACTCATAAACCTCTAACTTGGTGGGGTCTTAGGTTCCTACTAAAACTTTTGTATATCCCAAAGAATCTACGGTACTATAAAAACTGTTATAGTTCAGTCTGTGTAGATAAGATATAGACACTACTATGTTTGAAATTCAGCTCTAGATGTGAGTGCTGTTTAGACAAAAGTACATGTCACAAATTCAAGTAGGATTACAAGGTAGGAAGATATTCTAGGTTCATGCATAGTTTTCAAAAACAATAGGACCCTTTTTAAAAGAATCTTTAACCCTCCTAAGAAGAGGCAATATAGGCTGAAGCTATGGCAGATGATAAGACAATCTTATAAAGCTGATGACAAATGTGATGATGATGATAATGGAATGGGTTTGAAAATGAACAAGAAACGTTGAGGAACACAGAATGTAATTACCCAGTGTTGTTTCTGGAGCCTTGGTTCTAAGAGTGTCAGGCTCGAGGACTGTAGCAAGAGCTGGCCAAAAAAATGAAAAAATAAACCAAACAATAATTAACAATTCACTTTAAGGTTAATGTCACAAATTGATTTTTAAGCCTCTTAACTAAGAGAAAAGAGACATTTGTTCTTTGTAGATTTTCCCAAACACAGCCAGGTGCTTGTTTATCTCATGATACTGACTTGCAAGATAATAGCATATACAGCTAAATATCACGAAGTAGTTCACAAGATGTTTGATTACCTGACCCTTGCTATTTAGTCTGCTTGGCAAGCTTTTGACATTTAAATAATATATGCTCTTCTGATGGCACTAAAAAAAAGAATTTATTAGTCTTGTACTTCTATAGAAGTTGAGATAACTGTCTACTATTTTTGTTTACTATTAAAATATTTATGAGTATAATAAGTTCATATGTTTGAATGCCTAAGGAACACCACCAAACTGATAAACTGTGCCCATCAGAATACAAAGTGGCCTCCAATGCAATAAAAATTAAGAAATACTTTTAAAACTGTTAGAGAAAGATAATGAGTTAGTCTACCCTATCACAGAAGCCTGTCAGTTAAATATTCCAAGTTAAGCACATTAAAAATTTTGACAATTCACTATGGACACCATTCCTTAAAACAGCAGATCCATAGACCCTAGAACAGTAAGAGGTAATATGAGCAAAGCAGCATGATATTTCCATAATTGTTGAGGGACAAGAAAGTCTAGGTGATGGACAGTTTGAAATACAGCTTCAATTGGTGCTGTTTAAGCAAATGCACATGATCACAGGATACAAGGCTGAGCAGTTACATGACAATTCTAAGTCCTGAAATTAGTTCATGCACAGTTTTCTTAAATTCAACTAATAATCTGATATAGAGCCCAGAATGATTTCAAGAGAAAGACTAATGGGATGATATCAGAGGATGATGAAATGGTCCTATGATGCAGAAGAACCTGCGATACAATGACATGGTATGATAATGCACAGGAAAAGCATAACTGCAGACATAGCATTCTCATTACCTATGGTTTCTGAAGCTTCAGTTCCAAGAGAACCAGGTTCAAGATCTGTAGCAGGAACTAATTAAAAGCAAAGAAATAAATGTGTGTGGAAAGTCAGCAAATTAAATATCACCAATATAATATTGCTTCCACAGGTATATGGCAATTAATTTCTGAAATTTAATACTGGTAACTTGGAGATTTGGTTATCTCGTAACCAGGTAAACTTTCTTTCAAGAGGTGCTCAGCCACAGCTTATACAATCTTCTAAGAATCTCAATAAAGTCAATACAGTAAAAATCTCCTAGGTAACTGTACCTGCTTCCAAGTATTGTAGAAAGCTACCCTAGAAACTTCAGACATTTCACCAAAGATGTACTTATCTAACTATTCAACAACTACTGTTTTTTTTTTTTTTTTGGTAGAAGCTTCAAGAAAATAACGTTTCTAAAAGAGTATGGATACAATAAATAGCTTTTATGTTTGAGAGGAGAATGTAGCAAATAATAAAGCAAAGTGAATTGTAATAATCTTGTTGAGAACTTGAATTTGGAAAGGCTGAGATCTCGTTCAAGGCAAAGGTACTCAACAAACCAAGATAATAGATATTCACTCAGTGTGTGGTACTCAGTAGAGAAGCTCTCTGCTCTAATCACAAAAATGTAGTACTCTCAAGTGGACAGGAAAGATCACTGATGCTTTGGGGAAAAGATCCAACCTTTTGAACCATACCTTCAAGGTATGCTTAACTGTGCTTATAGACCTCTCCAAACACAACTACCGTCACAACCCAGAATCAGGATTCCACTTGTTGTAGGAAGCTGTGCCCCTCGTTGGGCTCCCCACATCCCTTCTATCTCTTTTCATCTCCAACACTTTAAGAAGCAACTTTTTTTCCCCCCAAATCTGGATTCCTGTCCTCCACAAACTTGTCCTTCTCAAAGTTCATAAGTGCTCACGGCAATCTAAAACCAAGTTTGGTCGGCAACCATGATTAGCTGTAGGAAGATGGAAGGCTTTTAATGTTTATATCTTGAAATAAAAACACTTGGTTATATTTAAGACATTTTGTCTTTAAGAGAAGGATGGAATGAAATAAGCAGTAGTAAATATGATCACGGTAATAGAGAAGATCCTTATGCAGAAAGCTGGAGGAGTTCAGCTGTTACCCACGTCCCCAGCTATATTTTCTCTTGGAAATGTGACAGTGGCAGAAACTGTAGATCACTTTTTGCTTTCCCTGATATAGGCTGTCACTCCCATCACAGGCATTAACCACAGGTTTCCAAGAGTTGCTAGGATGCACACTTTTATCAGAAACCCACATTTACCCGGTTTGGTCTGAGGAGCCTTAGGACTTGGTGTGGTTTTAGGTTTGGGACGTGGACGTCGGGTTCGTTTTGATGTTTTGGGAGCTGAGGAAAGAAAACCTTCAGTCATTACAAAGTCTATAGTTCAAAATTCATGGGGTAGCATGATACACAGCTTTAAGTTTCCTAAAACTTACTTAATTTTTTTCATATTTTAGAGAATTTTTTGTAACTACCACCTTTATTATTACAGCCTGTTTGCTTTTATAATTCAAATTCCATTGGAGTAAGTCAGATATAAAATGGAATTACTAATTCAAGAACTGAAGAGTAGTTAATAGAACTCTGACAGAATAAAAAGCTTGGGAGTCACTACTAAAAATTTCAAAGTGGCAGTGGGTGATTAATTGCAAGCTCTTTGTAAGTTTACTAAAATAAGACCACAACTAGACTGTCAAAGAACAAATATTGCACAAATAGCCAAGAAGAATGAATGAATGAATAATTAAATAAACACAAGAACTTTTAGATGCACAAAGAAACTTCCTGGCATGGTAATCATTGTTAGAGCCAAGAAAATTGCTTTTCAAAGTTACCTTTAATAAAACACTGCTTGAAAACACACAAAATGATGAAACAATTTCAGATGGTTACATGCCCAACATATGACCTTAATTAGATTCATATGAGTCTCTTAAAAACAAGAGGTGACTTGTTGTAAGAGTCATAGTTTAGAATATTTTGAGAATTAAGATGGTAATGGAATGACAGGAGATGATGGTGTCGTCTTACAAAGCAGAAGCACCTGAGGCTGTGATTTTGATGCAAGGAGTCAACAAGGAGGAAGAGCACTTACAAAGGACTACAATGTGTCATTACCTTCTGTTGTCACCCACATCTCAGTTTTGAGTGTCACAGGTTCAAACTCTGCAGTAGGAACTAACCAAAATATTAAGCAAAATGACAGTTTCAATGAATGAAAATGATTGTTTTGAAATGCATCTTTCTAGTACCATTTAGCTTCTGGAACTATATAGCAACTTTAAAAAAACTATTAAAATAGAAAAGAATATAGTTGATTTCCTAACATTTGACTGTACCTAAGTTAGGTGCTTGTTTCTTAATTTTTCATTCTTTGATTATCTTATAATCCAAAGTGGAATGTATAGGTATTGCTGAGAATTCGTCTTTGGAGACACTGAGGCCTCGTAATGATGAATTGATTGGGTTATCTCTCCATTTGCAGCAAAGAAAGAGCAGGCTTTCATGGGGAGACCAAATCTCTACTGCTCTGTCAGGCTCTAAGGATCTCCACCATGGGGGGAGAGGCAGAAAGGTTTCAACTCCCACTTGAAGCAAGATGTGCCCTATACCAGGATTTAAGTTGCACTCTTGTGATTGATCTCCACTTTGGTCTCCTCTGATTTTATTCTTTCTACCCTTCTGCTTATCCCTTTCCTACAGTGATTTCAAGACTCCACCCTTTAATCTTTAATTCCCTGCTTCAGATATTTATGTACCTGCATATCTTATTGGTAGCATCACAAAATCAATCTTGTATTTGCTTAGACACTGCCTAGTGCCATTTTCTATCTTATTTATAAAGGAATGGCTTCTATTTTTAAATATCTTTCTGGTTTGAGGATTAAAATATATCTCCCACTTTTGATGTATACCTCAAAATATGCATAGAATTTGGAGGCTATCAAAACCAATCAATGTTTATATTTTAATTTGAACTGAATCTGTCTAAATAAAATTTATTTTCAAAAGGTAAAAGGAAGTAATTAAAATGCACCGTGAGAGAAGACGCAGTCAGGAGGCTCAAGGCAATGGGTGCCCTCCAGCTGTCCCCGAGCTGTTTCTCTGAACCTCTCTATAGTAGGAATTGCTGCTGCTCATGCATTGCATCTTCACTCTCATAGGGGTACTGGTCCCCCTAACTACTGAGATTACTCTTGAGACCCTACTGGATCAGGCTGCTGAGACTTTAAACCAGGAACTTAGTGCTGAGACTTTAACCAGGAATGTTTACCTGGTTTGGACTCAGGTGCTTCAGGACTCGGCATCGGTTTTGGTCTGGAATGTGAACGAGTTATCCATTGTGATGTTTTGGGAGCTGAGGGAAGAAATTTTTGGGTTACTGCATACATTATCTATGGCTCTGGGAGCTCTGCGAGGTGAAAATGTGACTCTAGACTTTAAAGCGGGTTAGATATTTACCTTTTTAGATTTCTTTCTCAAAAAGACAAATAAATATACATGTACTTATTATAAATCTTCTGTTATCATAGGAAATTCTTTGAAGACAAATTTACTTTTTAATTGAAGAAATAGAGACTAGAATTACAAAGTCTCATAGGGCATCTTGACTGGCACCAAAATATTTAGGAACCATTGCTAAATTTGAATGGACAATGTGGGACAGTCTCACTAAATCTGTGATTGAAATTTTCAATCTTTGACATGTTTTCTATGTAACTATTAAAATAAGAATATGTTATTACTGAAACAGAAAAAAAACAATAAATAGTAAGCAAATAAAAGAAAAAAGATTGAAACAGACTTGCAATGGCTTTATCTGTGGGGGGCAAGGGAGGGAGAGGGAGAGAGAAAGAGAGGGATGTGTGTGTGTGTGCAGGCTGAGACCTGTGGTATGGTCAAAGCAGAGCTTTAACACAAACACTGCTTAAATAAAACAAACTGACATGACAATTTCAAGCAGGTTACATGCCATCTAAATGATCTAAAGCAGGTTTATGCACAATGGTTCTCTTAAAAACAACATATAATTCAAGAGCCTTCTTAATTTTTAAAAGAATATAATGGAATGACCACAAAGAATGACACTGTTATTACAATATATTCACATTACCTAATGTTGTTTGTGGGGCCTCAGGTCTAGGAGTGACAGGTTCAAGGACTATAGCAGGAACTGACCAAAACAACACAATAACCAAAGAGATTTAAAAATGTATAACAAATTAGAACATTCACATCCAAGTAAATTTTGAAATTACTAATAATATCAATTCTTCTAAGGAAGAAGAAAAGAAAAATAATTAACTTGTTCTTTGAAGACTTAGCCAAACTTTAGTCATGTTTGGTCTTAGGCTTACTTCTTTAGCCACTTTGAGAATCTTAAAGAGGTCCATGTGAAATTCTCCTAGGTAGTTAATGAATTCTTATATGGAAAACTCTTCATTGGAAAATAATTTAATGCATTTACCTAATATATACTGAGAAAATAAATTGTTAACTGACATAATTGCTCTGTACTTCTATAGAAGCTGAACTTGAGTACTTACTATATTTAAGTAAACATAGATGAGAAAGAGAGTTTATATGTTTGAAACACATAAAATTTAACAGGCAAAGTGGCCTGTAGTAATCTTGACAAGAACTCATCATGTGTGGAAAGAGTTTGAAACCTCCCTCCAAACTATGGCACATAAGACAGCAAGATAAAGATGGTCAACAATGTATAATGCCCAGTAAAGAATCTGTCTGCCCTATGTCCACAAAAAGCGGAAATCAAAGACTGTAGATATCTGTATCCTAGCTAAGCTCCTGAATCAAATCCTCCTTCAAGTGGCCTGATGGACCCTTCCAAACCTAGCATCATCATCTCTTTCTGGCCATCTCAAAGTAGTCCATCTGGACTGGCTGCCTTTCTAGCTGACCCCCTTTAGAAGGTCTGTCTAAACCTTCTGCTTTGGTTCTTTCTTTCCTCTATTGATCCAAACTCTGCAGTGGGTCCAAGGGGCAAGTCTATCCAACTTTGATCTTTCCCTCTGCCAGATCACTGATTTATGTTTGCATCATGAAGTCACATCTTTTTAATTCTGCTGTTTTAGAAGTAAATCTCCTACAAGGGGCAAATCACCCAGAGTTGCCAATGTAGGTGATTTACAATTTGTTTACTTGAACTGAACATATTGGCTCTGCTAAAGTAGTGTCTCCTTTATGATTTGAACGCAATTTGATAGTAAGAAATATGTTAAATGCATAGTTTGGAAGAAACTAGAAAGAATAAGGTATTCTGGCAGCAGCTGGGTCTCACCCAGTCACATTCTCTTTGCAAGCTGGGCAGAGATGTTATACTGAGGTCTTGTGACCCCACACTCGGGGAGAACAAGAGCTATTACTACCTAGAATTGCCATTAGTTTGAGTCCCCACTGGAACAGACTGCCAGGGTTCACCCTTAACCCAAGTAATGACAGATTTACCCGGTTTTGTCTGAGGCACTTGAGGTGTCGGTGTGGTAGTTTTAGGCCTGGGTCGTGGACGCCGGGTTCTTTGTGATATTTTGGTTGCTGAAGGAAGAAAAGCCTTGTGTCACTCTACGTCTTATAACTCTGGATACTGAGGACAGTTTTTTTCCAAAACTTGTCAGATTTTCTAAAGTTCTGGGAAATTATCCTTTAAGTTTTACTTTATAACTCTTTTTATATCTATGTATCTTCTTTTTGTCATTGATAGTGCATTGAGTTTCTTACTCAAGGCATGAAAAGTAGTACTAGTATTGAAAAAGTCATAGAACTTCCTCACCTGGGGGAAAATGATTGAAAAGGAATGTTTAATAAAAGGGAAGGAGAAATCAGGGTCACACTCATGAAGAGATGAAGATTTCAAATTTGGGTAATTTCCTAGTTGTCAAATTAATAATAAAATATAACATTACTTAAAAGTATCAACAAGAAAAAAACACATCATGCAAAGAATTGTAAAAAAAAAGATGTAGAAACTTAAATGTGCAAAGGAGCATAAGAGTAGCCATTATTGCTGATCAGCCTAGATAAGAAATAGATCTCAATTTGCTTAAAACCCAGCTTTACTACAAAACATTAAGTGAAGTACAAGACAACATGACGATTTTAAATGTGCCACCTGGAAGATAAATGTTTGCACTAAGCTCATGCCTGCTCTCATAAAAACAGTAGAAAACTTGTTTTTAAGAGGCTCAACCTCTTCAGAGGGTAGAAGTGGTTGAATGGCAGCAGAGGCTGACGGCTGCCATCGCAAAGGTAGAAAAGCCACATCATAGGGATGCACATCATGGGGATGGAGACTGAGTGGACTGTACAATGAGCAGCAAAAACTTGGCAAATGCACAAGGTTGTTACCTAGTGTCGTCACAGGGGTCTCAGTTCTGGAAGTAACAGGTTCAAGGTCTGTAACAGGAACTGAAGTGACAAAATAACATTTAAAAAATGTATGAAGAGCCACCACACACACTTCAACATGAATCTTTTCAGTGTAACATTGCTTCTAGAATGTATAATTTTAGATTTCTGGATGAAGGATGCTATGGACTGAATTGTGTGTGACCCCACATTCATACGCTGAAGCCCTAACATCCAGTGTCACTATATTTGGAGGAAGAACCTTGAAGGAGGGAACCAAGGTTAAACAGGATCATAAGTGTGGTATTCTAATCCAGTCTGAGCTCCTTTTCAGAAGTCAAGGAGACACTAGGAATGAATGCACATAGACAAAAGGCCTTGTAAAGTCATAGCAAGAAGATGGCCAACACCTTGATCTTGGACTTCTATCTTTCAGAACTATAAAAAAATTGGCTTCTGTTGTTCAAGCTACCCACTGTGCAGTACTTTGGCATGACAGACTACTTAGCTGACTCAGAGTATGATCATTCTGTCCAGGCTGGCCGAACTGTTAGGTCTCTACCTCACATCTCTGGTCTTGTTTAGCACTAGAGGCAAATTATTTCTCTAAATACAATGCTTGATTATCTGAATCTAAATTTTGGAAGACTTTAGGACATTTTCACCCTTGTACTTAAATATGTTTCTAATCAGTCTCAAGAAACACATGAAAAACTAACTCACACATTTTAGGATGCTAAATAGATAGAACATCTACCAGATTTAATCAAATTATGACTGCAAAAAAAGAGTTCTGAAATATCTAAGCAGACATTATACAATAATAAAAAATAATTCAACTAGCCTATAGACTAAAAAGACATCCTAACACCCTGAGTTAGAGGAAAGGTTCTATTCTTCTCTTCCAGCCATAAACTCCTTGCCAACCCTGGGGAGATTCCCTCACTAAGAGACATGTGACTTTATATTTTCAACCAGTGACTGACTCCCAGGCTTCTGAAACCTAGAACCCTGTATTTATCTGGTGTCTTCCCAGGTATATAGACTTGGAGTGGTTCAAAGTTTGTTTTCTTTGGGATATTTTTGGAGGTGGAAAGAGATAACCTTTAGTTATTTTAAAACTTATGGTTCTTCAGAGAACAGAGTTTAAGAAATATTTCTAAGTATTCCAAAGCTTGATAAATTTTCTTAAGTTTTAGGAAATGTATTTTTTTTTCTAGTACAAAACTTTTGTTCCTTTGCTAGTACAAAACTTTTGTTCTGTTACTGTATTTTCTTTTTTTATTGAAGATATTTTTGGGGAAAATTCACATACATAATGAAGTTATTAATTCAGAAAGTCAAAATGGATATTTTTGCTTTTATCACATCTTCCTAGAGTTCCTTGCCTAGATTAAAATGGTTGAGAATCATTAAACTTTAGTGGAGAGGAAGAGGAGTGAGATTAACACTAAGAATGGGGTTCATTATTTAAACTTATAAACCTTGATCATATTGTATTATTCAATTCACTAAAACATACGACCCAAATATTAACAGATAAAAAACACAGCTAGAATCAAAGGGAGAAATACAAAGGATGTATAAAGAAACTTCCCTATAATAGCTTGGTTTGCATAAACCCAGAATCAGATACTCACACAGAAATATGAGATTTACCTTCACAAAGAATTCTGGTTAGACAAAAAACAAAGTAACAGGAAAAATTTTTAAGTAACTTATAAGGCAGGATGATATCCAAAACTAAATTTCTAAATGATTTTCTTACAAACAAGAAGCAATTGTTTTATGCCTGTTCAGCTCATGTATAATGAAGACTGTAACTAGAGTTACAGTGAGTTTGACAATGAGCAAAGGAAGCACTTGCTAAAGGTCAGAGTAGCATTACCTAATTCTGCTCCTGGGGCCTCTTTTACAGGTGTAACTGGTTCAAAGACTGTGGTAGGAACTGGCAGAAAATAACAAAACAACAACAAAAAAAACCAACATTAAAATTTATAAAAATTCAGAACACTCAATTCAGAAAGAATTCTACCGGGAAAACAACATGTTGCAAGGAGGGGGGGGGGAGGGAGAGGGANGGAAGAAAACCTCAGGTTAATACAGTGTTTTGGTTTCCAGAAGCTGTGTCTAGGGTTACCCTTGTTTTCATATCTTGAGTTTCAGGAGATTTTTTTTCTTTTGAGTTTGAAAGATATGTCCCTATTTTGATAATCTACATCTTTATATCATTTACATTTCTTTGCAAAACAAAATTCACACAGAAATATGAGTTGATATATCAAGGACATTTCAAAGGGGGTTCTCACAGGGCTTCCTGAATTCAAGAAAGGTCCCAAACCTTGCTGAGTTATGGCTGGGGTGGCGCATGATTTTATACTAATGATTGCACTTATAATTTAAATTCACTAGCTTTGGACATCTTTTCTATTTTACTCCTTACTGAAACAAGACTATATCATTACCTAAAGTGGTAATCCAAACACAAAATCATGCCCATACTAAAAATAAAGGAATTTAGAGCTGCAGAAGAACTGTCACACTATAATAGCTGTGCCAATTCACTAAGACTAGATGAGACATAGATGTCACCCGCCCCCATCACCACTATTGATTGTATTTGACATGCAACAGCAAAGAATGTGATCAAAATGTTACATGGGAGCAGAGACACTAATTCAAAGGCGGTACACTGCATATATATATATATATATATATATATATATATATATACACACACACACACACACACACATATATATATATATGTATATATATACATACATACACATACACACACACACACACACACACACACCAAACTAAATTCATGCTTGGCTCTCTTAAAGACAAAAAACTGTTGTAATATCCTTAAACATTTTAGATGATCAATGACAGGAGATGATGCAGAAGCCTTGTGAAGGAGGAGAAGCTGTGGTCATAATGGTGATGAATGGGCAGGAAATGTACATGAACACAACGTGTCATTACCTAGTGTTGTCCCTGGAGCCTCAGTCCTAACAACAACTGGTTCATGGATCATGGCAGGAACTGATCAAAAGTAATAAAAGAAACCAGAGAGACTTTGTGAATGCATATAATGTAAAAAAAAAAAATTCATCTTACCAGTAAAAGTTTCTAAGGCTAAGAAGTTAACTTTTAATATTCTTAACTCAAGAGAAAACAAAACTATTTTTTTCTTAGAATATTTCTGCAAACTTGGGCACACTCATTTGATTCAGAAATAGTTGTAGCCTTTGGACTCTGCTGACCATCTCCCTGAGGTCAACTTTAAAATCTCGCTCTTGGTTAATTATTTGATTTGAACTAACTTGAACACTGATATATTAGTGTTATATTTGATTTGAACTAACTTGAACACTGATATATTAGTGTTATATTTGATTTGAACTAACTTGAACACTGATTCATTATTAGAAAAATATGTTGCAAAGACAACCAGCACTTTTGTAGAAGCTAAAGCCCAAAAAGCACCCACTTCCTGCAATAACCAATAATGACAGATGCAATAAACAGTTCAGATATTTGAACACAGATATAGAAGAGTAAACCATCTCTAAGAGTAAACCAACTGAATAATTCTTGTCTAGGTCTTAACACCTTCGTGTATTCTCCTCCCCTTCAGTGTGTATTGTGTCTTGCTTCTAATAGCAAAAGGCAAAAGTGAGAGGATGTCACTCCCAGAGTGTCTGCCATGCTATCACAGGAGAGAGACAGGGAGACAGGGTGGGGAGGAGGAAGGAAGAAAGAATGGATTATAAAAGGTGTTAATTCGAGGAGCAGGAAATTATTGGGGTCACTCTGGGCTTTGTCTACAACACACAGTAACAACCAAAAGGAAGCTGAGACTACCCTGAGTCCTTTGTGAATATAGCGCTACTTAAGATGAAGAATGACCTCAGCTTTTGATACCAATAGGCTGGTTATCTTCAGTTCTCTGAGCAGAAAAAGGCATGGTCCTGCCCTGAAGCAGAAATCACTGAAGCACAAGGGATCAAACTTAAGCCCCTCTGGTTTAGTTTATCCCATGAGCCATTCAACAGGAAAACATCAGTAAGTTGACCTGTCTGGGGAGGCAGCTTCAATGTATTACCTGTCATTCTTTGTTCCTTCATCCTTCCATTCATTCAAATCCTGTGATTTCTTCCAATTATCCTCAATATTTTCCTCCTCAAAATGTTTATGCTTCTCCTAGCATGTACCATTTATACCATTCAAGAAATTATATTTGCATGAAAATGCTGTCTTATATTACTTTCTGTTTACACAGGAATAGCTTTTGTTTACTACTACAGTGCAAGGGAATTGGTAAATAAAACATACCTCTTACTTCTCTTGTAAGAGCTGATATGGTTTGGGTGAATTATAAAGGACTTAATAAAAGTAGTTGATGCTGCTTAATACTATACTGAGCAGCTTTATCTTTAAAATGGATGGCATTAGAGCAGATTATGCTAAGTGAAGCTAGCCAATCCCTAAAAAACAAATGCCAAATGTCTTCTTTGATATAAGGAGAGTAACTAAGAACAGAGTAGGGACGAAGAGCAGGAGAAGAAGATTAACATTAAACTCGGATGAGAGGTGGGAGGGAAAGGGAGAGAGAAAGGAAATTGCATGGAAATGGAAGGAGACCCTCAGGGTTATACAAAATTACATACAAGAGGAAGTGAGGGGAAAGGGAAAAATAATACAAGGGGGAGAAATGAATGACAGTAGAGGGGGTAGAGAGAGAAGAGGGGAGGGGAGGGGAGGGGGATAGTAGAGGATAGGAAAGGCAGCAGAATACAACAGACACTAGTATGGCAATATGTAAATCAATGGATGTGTAACTGATGTGATTCTGCAATCTGTATATGGGGTAAAAATGGGAGTTCATAACCCACTTGAATCAAAGTGTGAAATATGATATGTCAAGAGCTTTGTAATGTTTTGAACAACCAACAATAAAAATTAAAAAAAAAGAGAGACAGAAACAAGATGGTAATAAAGGAGATTTCCCAAGAAGCAAGCATGAAGTGCTTATCCATCTCACGCTGTCCTCATTAATCAGTAGCTTCTACTCTTAAGAGTTATGCAGGGCATGTTCCAATATATCATATGTGCATAGAATGGAGGGTCCCAACTGGGGTAGGCTGCATGGGTTCTTAAAACCACACCACACATTTACCCAGTATTGTCTGAGGTACTTCTGAATGGGGCATGGTTTTAGTTTTGGGATTTGGAGGATGGATTATTGAAGCTGAAGGAAGAAAATTTAGGGTTAACAGGGTGCTAATGCTCCACTAACTGTGATGAGGCTCAAATAACATGGCTGTAAGTTTTCTAAAACTTGTTAAGAATTTGAGTTCAGAAAACTCTGTCTTTTTGTATTGAAATTTTCTCGTTTAATATATTAGTAGAGTTTTTTTGATAATTGAGAATTCCCCAGAGACAAAAATTATACATATGATTACATTTAAGAACTAAAGATTAGTAACTATCATTATTTTCTTGGAAGTATCTCCAATCCTGAACTAGTTACAAATCACTGCTCAACTCTAATGGTATGAGGGATGTTCCAACCAACCCTATAGTGTTTGTTCCCTTATAACTTAAGGTGACTAGGTCCAGACAAGCTTTCCTCCTGGCAATTTACTAGAGTAAATATATGAAATTCACGGAAACATCAACAAAGTGAAAAATGACTATATAAAACCTGAAATATAGAAATCAAGTTGCTTAGAGAACTCTTCTAGTGTCATCATCGATATTGCATTAATGGTCTCAATGAGGAGCATGTGGGGAATCATATTTGGATGTTGACTCTAACAAGCTGTTAATATTGTTCAGAGACTCCAACCCACATGGTGATGCAATTTCAGGCTGGGATGTGCAGCTGATAGCTGCCTTGAATTAAGTCCAGGCTGTTTTTCTGTTACAATGCAAGAAAGCCTTCAACATTTTAGGATGAATACTGTCATAGAGGATTATAACAGAGGGTGGCACCATCATCTATTCAACACCACAGCAAAGTTTAATAAAGAAGAAAAGACAGTTGCTGAAGATAAAGAATCATTACCTAAAGATGGCTCAGGAGCCACAGGTCCAAAGTCTGGTGCAAGGAGTGATCAAAAGCAATTTTAAAAAAGAAAATGTTAAAACACATGAGAAAAGCTATCAAATTCTCCTAAAAATGAACTTTACTGCTTCAGCTTTGGTTTTATAGCCCTTTTAAAAGGCAAGATTTTAAAAATTCTTAAACAAGGATCCTTAGACATTTGTTTATATAACATAGTTACATCATTAGCATCTCTACATGGTGAAATAGCAATTTTGCTTGTTTTTATATTATCTGATAATGAAAAACTGTTTAGAAAAATATTTAGTCATCTGTTTAATGATTATGAGAAAAGAATGTGAAAATATAAAAAATTTATAACACTGTAGATTAGAAAACAAAGCCCTAGATCATAATAAATGCAATTGTTGATATATTTAAGCAGATGCAGTCATAAATATCCAAAGAAACAATGCTTTTTTTAAAATTGAGAGTCCACTGTGGAAAAAGACCAAGCAAGACCTTTGTCAAAAGAAAGAGCTAGATGTAGAGGGTCATTCAGTCCATGGAATTTGTTAGTGCATCACTGTTATCAGGACAGAAAAGATCTGACCCTGAAGGGCAACAGAGCATGCCAGTTGGCTCAAATCCAGTCACTGAAGTGGGGCATTCAAGGTCCTCTTTGTGCGCCCTCCCCAAAGTAGTATGGCTGTCCAGCTAAGCAAAACATGCCTTACTGTCAGGTTTCACTTCTAACTTCTGTCCTCCTATTGTCACCCACATGCAGCATCCCCCTCCCTCTGTTTATATGATCCCTGTCCATTCTGCTAACAAATATTAAGTTTCCAATTATTCCAAATATTCACAGATTCCTTGCTTCGCTAAGAATTAACTATGTTTTCCACAGTGGGTAAAATTTAATAAATATCTGCTTTCCCCCAAAATTCCTGTATCTATTTGTGAACAGTCTTAACAAGGGCAGCTTCCTTAGTCAACTAAGTCATTCGTTATTTCTAAAGTATCCCTCACAGACGATGATGTGGCCTTTAATAAAACATGTGGCTACTTGAATTAAATGTTAGCTGACTAGACACCTAACTACATCAGTTTTTCTGAGCCAGATTTAAAGAGGAAAAAATAACTGCATGTCAGAAAAACAAAAATACTCAGGTACCAAGAAGATATGGTGTAAGCAGCCAGAGCACTGTGCTGGTAGCAGCTTATTTCTGTGACTTGGGCCTTCACCCTTAAGGGTCACGGAGGTGATACTAAATGGCATGTTAAACTTCCACCACAGTGTCATATTCAAAGGTGTTCCCTAGGGACCAGGAACAATATATTATTTACCTGGTTTAGTCTGAGGTATCTTTGGACTTGGAGTGGTTTTATGTTTGGGACGAGGACGACGAGTTCTTGCACGTTGTGGTTTTTTTGGAGCTAAAGAAAGGAAACTGGTTATTGTAGTCATGACTCTAGATATTAAAGAAAGAATTACACAGGATTCTAGGGCTTCTAAATATTTCCTAGATGTTCTTCAGTTTTTAGAAAATTTTGTCTCTTTGATTCGGAAGTTTCTGCTGGTTATTTATATGTAATTTTTTTTTAGCCTACTGATAATTCTTTTGAGAAAAAATAAACTATATAACATTATTTTACTATTCTGAAAACTTTGTTGTTAGTTGTTGGTATCAGGTTTTCAGACCCAAAACCAGAAAAAGAATGTGAATCATCTTAACCTTAACATGTTTGTAAAGCATTTCCTAACTCTGGGCAAGTTCACCTGCTTTCAGAAGATTATACATAGAAATTATGTTGTTTAGGCACACAATCCATTAAAAATTATTAGAAAAAGCCCATTTCATTTCCTAAAAGTCATTGGTACATAATAAATATTCTGAAAGAATAGAAACCTAAACATCTCCAGAAAAATAACTGATGTTGAAAGGGCAGACACTCCTAATTGTATTTGAAATTCAGCTTTAACACAGAATACTATTTAAGCAGACACACAGATTCTGTAAAGCATTGAAAAGCTGGATAATATGAGAGAGAGATTGATTGATTCTTGGCACCTGCTGCTTACAGGCTTATAAACAAGTCATGTATTTTAAGTGCTTTCAATATGTTAAAACTGAGGACTGCAGTTGAATGACAAGAGTGGATGACAAGAAAACCTTATGAGAGGGAAACAAACAAACAAACAAACCAAAAAAAACCCCTTAGTCCAGAAAGATGGAAAAGACCATGAACAGAAAATTCATATGCTTAAAGACAGAAAAGGCCATTACCTAATGTTGTTCCAGGAGCCTCAGTTTTCAGAATTACAGGTTCAATATCTTTGGTAGTAGCTGAACAAAAGTAATACAATGAACAATGGAGAGTAAGAAAACCAGAAAAAGAAAATGAATCATCTTAACCTTATCGTTTTTGAAAAGCATTTCTTAACTTTGGACAAATATATTTGCTATCACCAATAACTGGCCATACTTTTCTATCTATGTATTTATCTTATAAAATAAGCATACCTTTTGCACTCTGTATAGCTATGAGGCCAATGTAAAGTATTTTTCCATGTTTGATTATCTGATTCTATTAGAAAGCTGACTCCAAGAAAATCTCTGTGGTGTCTGACATGCAATTTTAAATAACTCCAGAAATTATTATAAAAGCTTCTGCTGGTATTTGAAAGGTTTTCACCATCATTATTAATTTGTTTTGAAGGGTGATGGCTGTGAGAAGAATTAGAAAAATATTAATCAGTCTATTTACTGGGGCTTTATGACAATTGTGCAAAGATTAATTTGTGCTTTTTAAAATAATAAATATGAAATTACTTTTTAGTATGTTTCGTTATTCATTTATCTCAAATGAATAAATAGGAGACAGTAGAAATAGAAGTGATTAAAGTGAAAAGTTGAAAAGGTAATAATGCAATTTTTTGTCTCAATGAACAGGATTTTTGCACTTCTATAATATTCTGAAGCACATAGTTTTGAACATAATTAGAAATTACAACTCTGGTATTAAATTAGGGTCTCCATTTTTCGTTATATCTAGAAAATTACACATGATACTCAAAACTTCCCATCACCAAAACCTTTTAAGCATTTATACAGAGACTGACTTTTCAGGTGTTCAAGACACCATAGCACAAAGTTGGCTTAATCCACATCTGAGAGCTTCTTCTGAATCAACAGTGCATAGGAGAGCAGCATGACATTTATAACTGATTACCTTCAAACAAAAACAAAGAATCCCAATTTTGTTTGAAACTTAGTGTCACAAGATGAATTTATCAATGTAAAGGTCCAGGTGCATTTGAAGAACATGGAATCAAGGAAGAAAGGGCTTTTACAGAGACAATGACATGTCATCAAGCTCCTTATAAACACACTGAGGACAAGCTCCAACCAGCTTTTTCATTGCTCCCCTCCTGTATCCAAAAACTGCACACACATACAAGCAGAGGTTCAGAAACTTCCTCATCTGAAGGGTAGATGGACAGAGCACCCATGACTCTAAAGTGTCAAGTGACTTAATAGATGCAGGTGAGTGAAGAAAGAATCATACTCAGGTGCTATGTGCCGAGAAGATGTAAGAATGCCTAACAAGATGTTAAGGTGGCCTTTCATGAAAAGAGTACACAATTTTTAGAAACCAAGAGGATGAATGTACATGAGGGAATACAGATAATGACAAGAGAGATGAGAGATGCAAGCCCAGGGAAACATTGACCAAGAAGACACAGTTACCTATGGTGGAAGAGGGAGCTTCAGTCTCAACTGTGTCAAGCTCCAAGACTGCATCATAAAAGATAAACAGAAGTAAAACAATGTAAGTAACATTTAGGTACTCATTGATGTTTAATTCAGAGGATACAGAACCTGTTGTTTATTCTGACTTGATATAGACTGCCTTCTTGATAGGCTAATTTTTTATGAGAGATACTCTCAGCAAATGAGAATTTTATTCTAACTGGAATCTTATGAAAAAATTTCTATTACAAAACAGACGGATTTTCAAAATAGTTATATAAATATCTTCTTATTTGGTAGATTACTGTTTAAAATGCCAGTAAGGTATTTTAGAGGAAGACAATCCCTGGCTAGTTGGGTGTTCTTCAGTCATACACGTTAAGGAAGAATACAGGGTCAGCCTCCCATGTGTATTTCCCAGTAGTGCTTACCCAAATCACCTTCAAAAATGTTCCAGACACAGAAAAATCAACCTTTTAGACATTACAAGTTCAGAGAATAAGACCAAAAAGTGCTTTAATAAAATGGAATCCATCCAATAATCAGGTATAAAATCGACCAATTTCCCATACATTGATTTCTTCACTTAGCATCAAAATGTTAGTGTGGCTACTTTGAGAAGATAACGAACAAAATAGTAATAATTTGGATTTCTGTGCTTTATGTGATATGTAAATACTTGCAGCAATATTTTCAATAACATTTCCAAAGAAAAAACCTTGTTAAACTAAGCATGAAAATTATGTTTACCGGATTTAGTTGGTGAAATGTCTGGTTTGGCTGAGGTTTTGGGCTTAGGAAGTAATTGCTTTGGTGGTTTTGAATCTGAAGAAAAAAGGGTGCTATAATTAGTGCCATAGCTAAGCTATAATGTAGATCAATATAATTTATATCAATTTTCCTATTTATAGGTCAAGATGGTGATTACCAGGCTGGATTTGGGGTACATCCGGTCTCTGTGTGGTTTTAGGTCTCTTGGTTGGTTTTGGAGCTGAAGAAAAAGGTATTTCAAATTAACATAATGATCATGGCTGTGACTATCAAAATTAAGAATACATGAGCTGAGTGAAGACATAGTATAAATTCAATGTATATATTAAAATCAATTTCTGGGGGTGCAAGGGTGGGAAAACTGTCCATTTTAACTACATACTTGCATCATTAGCTTTTCCTGAAAGAAAAAATCCTCAGGAAATGTTTCAGATGTGTCTCTGAGCAAAAGTAATGAGAATTGATATAAGGCTTTTTTCCTATATAAATCGTTTCAAAATGGAAAAAAAAAAGTATATTAGCTAAAGTATATTAGCTCTATTTTTCATTGATAGGTTTATTTGGTTAAAAAAAACCAGTAAAATAAAATTATAAAAGTTGCTTATAAGGAGACCTGGAAAATAATCCAGAAATACTTGATATTACACATAAGAAATGATGTTACATGACTATTGATTTCTGGAATTTTTCAAAGTAAAGCAGTAATGAATTGATTATGGATGCCAACAAGTTACAAAGAAATAATTATAAACACCATTATTAGTCACCAGTGTTAGTACTAAAAACAGTAAGACCATCTTGGGACTTTTAATGTTTTCAAGGTACAAAGGCCACAACTAGTTTTATACTGGACCCTACACCAAGAACAACCGCTTGTTATCCAAACATCCCCCAAACCATTTTTCAAATAAACAAAAATGCTGAAGACAACATTATTCATGCAGCTTAAGAAAGTCTTACGAGTAGAACAAGCAAAGCAATGAAATTATAGCCACAACACTAGAAAACATTTTTGCCATTTTTTCAGTCCAGAATGAGCCCAGAAGTCACACTGAGACACATGTGGCTGAAGGATAGGGTCAGCAGAGAACCAGGAAGTTGTGTCCAAGACCACAGACCTTCCCTAAATGAGCACACAGACTCCTCTCCTATCTTCAGGTTCTTCAGACCCAGATAGGAAATGAGAAGCATGGAATGAAACTGTGAAGGGGTGATGGGGTGGTAGAACTGCAGTCATGCCTGGGGTGGAGAGCAGAAAAGCCAAAGTGACAACGGTGACCATGACTGGAGGGGGCAGAATTACCGACTGTGGGAACCAAGAGCTCCAGTTGTACTGTGGCTGGTTCCAGAGCTACAGAAGCAAAACACCAAGAATACCAGTTATACTGAGAGGTGGAATCAGGAGGAAGGAAACATTATGCCTCTACTTAGGATGATCTGCCTAAACTGTGTACTTTTTCTGAATGTGATTTCCCACTTATTTTTCCCATTTACCTCTTTTTGCCCATTATTTTCCCGTACCTCATCTGCCACGAAAAAGTATCAGATGTAAGATTTTTAAGGTGAATTACTTTGATAATCCACTTAGTAGACCAGTTTTCTACTGTGTGTGCCTAATGATTACAAATAAAAATATGAATACTTTATATAAAAATATAAATATAAAAAGTGAGTATAGATGATTACATATAAAAAAAATCAACTACTATTGGTTCCTAAAACTTCAGTAGCTGGTGGCTCCTGAAGCCGAGACTACCATATCCTACTTTCTATGTTAATTTGGAACCCTGAACACCACATTTACCAGGTTTGGACTTGGGCACATCTGGTCTGCGTGTGGTTTTAGGGCGGGGGCGACGACCTGGTCTTTTGGTCTTTGGTGGAGCTAAAGAAGAAAAATAGCTAGTTAATACAGGAAAGTGATTTTATAAACTGACAATAAATTGTTACATATATCTTAAAAGCATTTTCAAGCCATTTTTACTTCTGCTTTGTAACTGTCTATTATTATTTACTCAACTAAATGAAGTCTTCAATAAGTTTTTTTTTTTGGTCAAAGAATTGTAAACTCCCTCTTTTTACATTTTAAGATGCGAAATATCAAAAACAGTATGGTTTAGAAAAGACAGTCACATTAAATAAAAACTTGAAGGTATATGCTCAAAAGGAACATGGGAAAGGTTGCTTTGGGAAGCCACTAGGGATAAAAAAATTAAGTTTATTTGACTTAGGATTCAAAAACAAGTCTTTACTTAGCATTTTAAAAATACACAAATCAACAATATCCAAAAAGTCTTTGTATTCAGAAATTGTTTCAAGGAGGCAACTTAAAAAATAATATATATTTATAAATTATGTCAGGATTCTATTTTTTTCCAGAATAGCAGAATGTACAAACAGAAAACAACATTGAAGTATTACCCCATGAATGTGAGCCTGCCAATAAAAACACTAACAATTAGAAAAGAAGAAACAAAGGTCACCCACTGAATAAGTGTATAAGCTTATATTCCCAGTGTTCCAGGTCCTGAGGCTGCATGAAAAATCATCAAGGAGGAATCAAAATCCAAAAGAAATATGACAAAATTTAAATATGGGATATACTTAATGTTGAATTTCTAGATTGAACAAATTTAAAGAGTAAAATTTTGTCCACATAAGTACCTTTTCTATTTAAATCAATTTGTGCTTTTAGACAAAGTGAATACAAATAGAGCCAGTCAGTTAAGTTTGGAAAGAAAAATGGAAAAAAAGGGGCATGATTCTTATTTGAAAGATGTGAATGTAATAAAGTAACCAGCAGCTCATAATATGAAGGAAAATATTGGTAATTGGCTAAGATGTCCTCAGAACACATTACTTTTTTTTTCTTTTGAAGAAAAAGAAGCTGTAATGATTGAGGTTGGGTTGTTTATCTTCCCCCTCTCTGCTTGGATTTCCTAGTGACACATCAGGGCATTTATATCTGGAAAGTTCAAAATGCTTTTCAAGAAAGTCTGCAAATGCTCGAGTTCTGAAAATACGAAAAAACACCTCCCAAAATGAGAATGCAAATATGCCATAGGGAAAGAGGCCAGGATACCCTGCTGGAAATAACCAGGTTAGAACAAGCTAAGGATAAAATCCTAGATCATAAGGCCAGACAATGGAGATGGTGTCAAATTGAAATCAGCATGGCTTCATGGGTGTCCCAGAGCCTGTGTTCAGTCAAGCACAGGCACAAAGTGCATATTCTGGCAAAAGCGGCTGGAATAAAGACCTGAGGATAATTAAGAAATATTTTAAAAGTAAGCCAAAGCTAAGGGTGAAACTGAATATAGAAGATGTTAACAAAGATCATTGGTTTTCAGTGGTTAAAGGAAGCTTCATTACCTTTGGTTGTCTGTGGTGTTGGTGGAGTCTGAGGTTCTGGGGCTGCAACAAAAGCAAATCATATCAAAAGCAATGCTGAAGACCACATTTAAGAAATTAAATGTTCTTTACCACAAAGTGTTCCTTCCTTGGTGAATGACTAGGTTCTCCTTGCTTCTGACAGTGATACTCACCCCATCTCCTTTCTGCAAGCCACAATAAAATAGGAATTCTCATTTTTGTTGCTGATATTCAGCTGTGGCCTCGCTACCTGATAGTCTAACAACTGCCCCTGGTGGCAGAAGAAATACTCATTAAATGGAGACCAGGGTACTTTCTCAGTGGGGGCTCTGAATTTCCTGTCACCTGTCACTTTGTTTCTTGCAGTTAGCCAAGTTCACCCAAGGAAGCAGGAAGAAGTGACACACCCACCAGGCAGACCTGTTCCCAGACCTGTGCTCTGTGAATGATCCAGTTTTGCTGGACTTGACAGTTTTTCACCAAAGACAGGAATTAAACTTATAGTCCAAGAGGGGGCAGGAGTGTTCATGTGGTACTCTGCATAGTGACTAGCATCTATTTACACATGAAACAATCCATTTGGGTTAGCAATAGGTATCCAAAGCAGTCTCAGGTTTCATGAAATGCTGAATAAATTAAATAATAATATTATTTAAACATTTTGATAGATAATGAATGCTCAAATTCATGGTAAGTAAATTATACCTCATGCTGGATGTGGTTTTGTTATATAATATTTGGGCTTTTGAAAAGATTGAATGTCTTTCAATAGTTTTCATATTATTCTACAGAATAAAAAGAATCATTCCTTTTTCAGGAAGGAAATAAAAAAAAGAATTCTATTTTTAAAATTAAAAATAATTCTTTGTTTTTTTTCTCCTTATAGAAAGAAATTGATTACTGTGGCACTCACTGTTCATCTTAAAAGGATTTACATCATTCTGCTATTTATACATTTCTTATAATTATCAGGCATTATCTCTGATGTTTATGGAGGAGAGGGTGTGGCAGGTTTGGGAGAAGTAGAGAAGGAAACAGAAACTGTAACAATAATTTCTATATAGCAAGTAAATGGCTTTTTGGCAACTGGAACAGAAAATTTAACCACAAATAGTGCAGATAGAGAATTTTCAATGTTTCCAAAAGCAATGTATAATAGCACAAGATGCTACTTAAAGGCATGGTCATTCATTACCATGTCTGTGGCCAAAAATAATCTTTAAGTAAAAATACAGAAGAATAAAAATTGAGTGTGAAAGAACAAAATTAAAGGGCAATGATTAAAAAAACCCCACATATACCCCAGAATTCTTAATTCTTAAGAACTTGTCCAGAAATAGATTTAACAGATACAGGGCAAAGCCATAGAGAAACATCAGACTGAAGTAGACACTGACGTAAAACTTCTGTGTGTGTGAGAGAGGGGGAGAAGAATAAATGAGTCTGAGGGTCCCATATGCTATAGGAAAAGAAGAAAGCCAGCATTAGTATATGAAATATAACAAATATCAAGAAAGCATCTACATGTGAAAATATCAAGGAACAAAAATTTTTTTTGAAATTTTAAAGTTTCATTTCTACAAAACTGCCTCCTAAAGGAATAAAAAGCAAATACAATTTGCTATTTGTAGCATCTTTTAAGTTCCTGACCAAGACTGATGGGGATGGAACCCCATAGGTTGACACCAAAGCCAATTGCACTAACAGCAGTAAATTTAATGTTCAGTAAGAACAAGTACAGCTTGTGAAAAAATAGTCTTAAGATATTAAAGATAAAGGCATAAGATAGTCTATAACCAAGCTGAGTGGCCTATAAATAACTAAACCACAACCTCAGCATAAAACAGAAATATACAACACCTTCTTGGATGTGTGACTGATAAGGAACATGGTTTGCAATCCTATCACCCACCACAGGGGAGAGCTGCATCACACACACACACACACACACACACACACACACACACACACACACACACCTATAATGGGGGCTCTTTCCCTTGTTTTGGTCCACTGAATGTTATTACCACCTTGAAGATTACTCCAGAGGGAAACAATTCTTATTGTGTGAGGTGAACAAGTCAGGACATGGTGGCTTTGAGAAATGTACTGAACTGTGATTAGAAAACAAGCCCAAACCAATGTGGATTTTCACTCTCTAACTTAATTGTCAAGGAAAACCAAAGAAAAGCATCCCATGTGGAAAAAAGGAGGAGTATGAGGTGAGGCCAGGGAAGGTAGTGAGTTCCTTAAGTCAAAGATTTTGGCAGTTTCTGTGCTCTTGTGAACCTTGTCCAGAAACAGAACTTTTCTGCAGAGCTATAAAAGTAGCCTTCTCTAAAATAAAAATTTAAAAGCTAGACCCAAAGAAATGGTTTGCAGAGACCCAGTTAGTACCCTATGTTGTCTAAGACCACACAAGGTCACCTTGACTCCTTGTGTGTAGGTGTGATCCTGAAGTAGCTTGCTGCGTGAGGAAATGGGTGAATATTCTTAGGTGATTAGAAAGTTTAGAAATCAAAGGAACATAAACATATTAGCTTCCAAATAAAATGTTCTACTTTAAAGGAAATGTCAAATTAAAAAGACTCTTTACTCAAACACCTCAGAATGGTAAGAACACACCTTCCCACACTTATTTGTATTAAGGAATGAATTTCCTCTCAGAAATCTTTTGTCAGAAACCACTAAAATAAATAATATAGCTTATATATAAACTGTAACCAACATTTGGAGAAAAAATTGGTAAATTAAATTTTATCTTATAATAACACAAATAACATTTATTTAAATGTAGTGACCTAAACATGGAATAATATTTGTTGATCTGCTTGGTAGGAGTCCTCTAGTCATAATAATTGTTACTGCCTTACTCCAAAGCCCTCTAAGCATACTTTTAAAATAAATGTACATGAAGTCCTTTCCAAATACAGTTGTCAGAATTCTTCAAAGGCTAGGAGTTCAATTTTATAACTGTGCTTCTTCGTTTAAATACCCTCTCCAAGTGGGTAATTTTAATCCCACTTCTCTGACTCAGAGATCTCATGCATGGTCAACTATACTCCCTTTGCCTAATCCCTGATTTCCTTCAGTCTGACACCTACACCTGGAAATCTGCTTCTCCAAAGGGATTTATGAGACTTCTTTTTGTAAGCAGTTACGATTTTCTTCCTATCCACTTTATTGCAAAAACAAATCATGCCTGCTTAAGCAGAAAATGTCTTGTTTTAATAATCCTACTATGTAAACATGCCCATTAATGGAAATGTAAGTTTATTATCCATTAAACATTATAGTGAGAAATATATTTTTCCCAGAACTAAAAGTTTAAAATTTAGAAAATAATAACAACAATGTTTTCTATAGAAAATCTTATAAAAAATCCAAGAGGGCTGTATAAATTTTGGATGGACAGAAAACATGACGACTTTGGTCATTCAATATGTTCCACAATCCGTAAGCAGAAAAACTTCTGTTTTTATTTAAGAGAATCCCTTTCTTCAAAAGAACCGCCTTTTTTTTTTTAATTCAGCAAAACACCCTTAAAATCTCCTGAGAGGTAAACAGAAGCCAGTGTTTAGACATCAGCCCTAATTAAGAAGGCTTAGAGAATAAGAAAAATACAACCCCTTTCTGGTCTTGCAGCTTAAGAACTGAGAAACCCCCAAACAAGGCAGAGTTCTTAGAGAACAGAAACACTTCTCCTCCTTTCAGCTGAAAGGCTATTATTATTTAATGCAATCAGAACCCCAGCCAACTTTGGTACTGGAAACTATTTTGTAGTCCTAAACAAGAGGTCCTCCATCCCTCCCAGTGCTACATTTCTGCTTTCTCTGCATTGGTCATAAATGCAACCACCACAGCTCAGCTCAGAGCAATGCCAAGATTGCAAAGGGGGTGCTTATGAGGAGATTGTTCCATTGCAGTTTTGCACCTTCCTTGAAAAAATATATTGAAGACTAACAAACAAATCAGAAGTTCTTTGCTCCAAAGAACTGCATAAAATAAAATTTCAAAACCATTTTGGGAATATTTATATAAAAAAGTTCAGGGTAAATACCAGATTTAGTATGTGTCATTTATGGAATGAGAGGAATTTTAGGTTTCAAAGAAATATAGACTGCGTTATACTGAGATGTGGAAAATAAAGAAAAAATAATGATCAAATCAATATATAGGCATTTAAGTATCTAAAAACACAAAAGAAAAACCTTAAAATCAAATACATGTTAAGTGGAATGAACCCACCATCTTGGAAGACTTTGGAAATATTCCATTAAAAGATCATTTTACATTTCATTCACAGAGAAACACTTTATAGAATACACTGATAAGTTTCTGTGTGGTTTGGAAAAACATGTCAACAGTTAGATATAACACTGCCTCTAAATAGTTATAGTAATTACTCAAAGACAATGATTTTAATAAATTAGTCTAGTTATTTTGCACTCTTCCTATTTCTCAGGTACATCTAAATCATCAAGCACCAGGTAGAAAAAACACATTGTCAAATTTAATATTCAATGATAGGCCTAATGCTATGATCTGATGCATAAAGGAATCCCACTAACCCTAAAATGAAAGGTCATTCTTCCCAGTGAATTCTGGACTAGAACTTGAAGGCCTTAAAGAAATGAACTGTATTTATGACCCAGTTTCTAAACCAATGACTAGGAGAGGAAAGGCAGACAGGAAGTAGCAGTGGTTCTGCTGCTAGCACAGGATGATATCTGAGTGCTGAGTTCAGATCAACAACTGTAGGACCAGCTATCCACAAGCATCATAGTCATGGTGTTGGTGAAGTCTATGAGATATTCAGTGTTCTTCAAATGAGCCATTTAGGATAACTACTGAGGCAGTATATAAAATCTAAGTACTGGGTTTTCCATGGTGAGATGACAAAACAGATCCACTAAGCACATATCATTATCGTCCAGTGTTATCTGTTTAGGTTTAGGGTCTTTAAAAAATTGTAAAGGTAATTGTTCCAGGACTATGGTTCTTTCTTGTGAATGTGTGTGATAAAAAGAAAAATAGATTATCCTAGAGATAATGAAATATCCTCCAAGATGGAGCAGAATGACCCCTTCAAAATCCTACCATATTTAATAGTCAATTTCAAAGTGTACAATGGGTAAAAGTTTGGGGAAAGAAAATTTTAAACTGTTATAACAGCATAGCTCATATAAAACTGCATTTATGTTATAAACATAAGTAGAATTAGGTCAAATCCAGTTTGTCAAACAGGATTCTTAGTATATTACTTAACAGTGAAGAATATCATGTCCTGGTTGTAAGCTACCGGAACCACTCAAATTCAGCACTGCAACATACATTGTTTCTCTCCTTCTCCTGCATCCAAATTCCATGTATATATTGAGGCCTGTACCTTAAACTTTCTTGGAGCTTCTGTTTAAATATTATAGACCCTGAAGTTTTATTATCTATGTTTTGCTCTCATTGTTATGTCTTATCGTTTCAAGATTATTAGCAACTTGAAAGCTAGAATCATCCTTTCCATTTCAGTCATTTCTTTAGTGGAAAACTGAAGACTTAGTAGGCACCAAAAAAAAAAGAGAGAGAGAGAGAGAATTATCAGCCTATCAGACACTAGAACACAGAGCCATACCAAAATAAATAAATAAATAAAATAAAAGATGAGTGCTACTACATATCTCATTCTCTAATGCTGGGCAATAGCGCTTGTTTCTAGGTTTATCCCAAAATTTACATGCACAAAATTCAAACAATTCTTAGTAAAATCTTATTGGAAACATTTGATTTTTATTTTGTATCATTAATTATTTAATTATTAATTTCAAATTTATAAAGAAAGTGTCCTATAGAATCATGTAACTTCTTTCTTATAATAAAGAGATGAACATGGTCTATTTGGAATTAAGTATCCTTAAAAATTAAAGAGAGATTTATTTACCAGGCTTAGTTCTTGGTGTTTGTGGTCTAGGGCGTCGTTTAGGTGTAGAAGGGGTAGATGTAGTTCGCTGGGGAACTGAAAGAAGAAGACTGAATATAACTTTCATAAGTGACATTTTTGGGGGGTCAGATTTTTGTCTGTAAGCTTAAAAAACTTCTTGAGTGCCAGAGCTATTTTATATTTCTCTGTGTTCCTAGAATACCCAATCTCATGCTTTATAAACATTATGTACTAAGTGCTGACCAGGTCAAAAGGAATTAAAATTCTACAGGAGAACTGAAGCTGTATTGACTAATTAAGTGTGAAAGTGAGCACCCCGAAGGCATTTCAGAACACAAGGTACAATTAAGAACTCAAAACGATAACAGTGGAGAGCAGGACAGATGCAAAATAAGATATCTTAGATTTAGAAAATGGAAAGTTTAGAACTTCCATTTGTAGTTCATGACTGTCCTTGCCAGGCATTAATGAACTCTACATTTAAATAATTTTCCATGATAAAATGTAGGTTGTGCTTCCTCTCTTTTATGTATCTTTCTTCACATATCCAGTATTGCAGAGCCTACGTGGTGTTCTTTACACTTAGACCATTCTGAATGAAATAGTCATATTTAAAGGTGCTTAATATGAGGGAATATATTTTAAAATAATTATCATCTAGGATTCTGCTGCTGTTTTCTGGTTGACTAAGTTGAAAGAAACATAGGAAGGAAATTTTACTTCAAAATATATAAACATTGAGATTATGGAAATTATTTGAAGATTATCCTAAGGCTAGCAAACTGGATCTCTGAAGAGTTTCCTGGTAGAGAATGAAGTGAAATGTTTAGTCATGAATATATTTTAAAAAGGCCAACATGATGATTGTTTTTTGTTACTTTACCCGTTCCTTTCAAGCACACACTATACAAATGTCATTAGTTACCAGGTGTTGTAGGCTGCATTTCAGGACTGGTAAAGGTTTCCATTTTTTGAGGAACAAACGGTGTTTCACTTGCAGCTGAAAGTACAAACACCCCATCCCATCAAATAATCCAGTTAAAATGAGGTATCTTAAGAATTTCAACGTGCTTTTAGAATCATGCAATGCACATGCTACACATATATGAGTAAGGATGGAAATGCATGTCGTCTTAAAAGCTGATGGATGAAATTATGATTTAAAGTGGGGGAAAAAGCTAGAATGACAGTTGTTCAGTAGCTGATTCTAGGCAGAGTCACCACATGGAAGTAGGACAACTCAGGCCACAAATGCACAAGATGAGATGATGTGGATGATGAAGATGTCCATGCGGTTTTCAAAGCTTTTCAGGACTTTAAGGATGCAGGAAATACCATCTATCACAGTTCAGTGAAGAAGTTGGGGGAGGGATGAAAAATGAAATATAAAAGATGCCTGTGTTAAAAATACATATACACGTCTATTCAGAAATAGGAAAGAGACAAATGTCTAGATGTGATGGAATGAAATGGTCATTCTGAAGAAAGGCATTCACATAGATTATGAATTTTTTTGGTGGAAAACAAAGCACAATTTTTTTCTGTTAAAAACATTACCTAGTGTTGCCCTTGGCTGCTCAAGAGTTCTAGAAGTTTTAGGTGGGACAGAATCCAGAATAGGATCACTTGTTGCTGTTGGAATAAATGTCAACATTTATAAAAGCAGTAGAAGGCCACAGGAATAAAATACGAACTTGTGAGTAATAAATTATGCCTCATGAGGATAATATCAAGAACACTTGAGGGACTCCTGACCAACACTTTGAAACCAGTGATTCACCAGGAGCTGAAGATGAGCTCACTTCAAAAAACATACATACTTTAATAATACTGGCCAAATTATATTGTTATATCATGTGAGTGTATGAATATGTAACAAATCCCACTGTTATGTACAAATATAATGCACCAATAAAAATATAAAAAAGAACTTAAATATCAGAAACCATGAAAAAGTAGATTTACACATTCAACTTATGCCTTCTGTTTTATAGTTAACAGAACCCACTTGAGCATTCTATTTCATTGTCTTCTTGCTGTGAAAATTCTTCACCTTTATTTGTCATGATACAAATAATGCTAAGACTACACTTAACAGAAAATACCAGGCACACGTTTGGCAGAGACCAGACTTACTTTGAATCTCCTACAGTGCTTAGGTATAGTAGGTGCATAATAAATAACTGCCATAGGGAACTTGTTGGACTTAGACTAGCTGTAAATGGAGCAGTGAATTCCAAAGATGAGACCCACCGTCTACAAATGGGTGACAAGAGACTGTCTATGGCAGGATTTCTCACCTAGGCACTGACAATTAGGGCAAAATAATTCTTGGTTGTGGGAAGATACTCTGTGCACTGAAGGGGTTTGGTAGCATCCCTGATCTCTGTCCACTAGATGCCAATGGCACTTCCTCCCAGATGTGTCTCTAGACATCACCAATGTCTGTGGTGTAGGGGAGGGGGTCCCACATCACCCCCATTTGAGAATCGCTGCTCTACAGAAAACCCCCTAAGCCTCTAAAACTTTTTCAGAATAATTTCAGGCAAGAGAGCAATAGGCCTTTTACTTTTCCCCAGAGGCAACCCAGTCAATCTGCAGCTCCCTCATGTGACAGAACTGATTGACTAATAAACATAAAGAAACAGTCAGTGGGAATCTTGGGTAGGTTCGCTTCCTGACACACAGAGCTGCTCTTCCCTTTTGGAGCTCTAGAATGCACTTTTTCACTCTGAATAAACTAAAAGAGACAGCCCACCTAGTGTTGTCCAAACACCTGGGATCCGGAGACATAACCAAAAGACTAGGCATACCTGTGTGGGCCTCTGATATTTCAGTCTCATCTGAAGTTGTAGAACTTGAGAAAACATCATAAGTTGCTTTAAAAAAAAATGAAACAAAAGAGATGTTAATGTTGATTCATTTTGAAAGATTTCGTAGTATATTTTAATTCTGGCTATAGGACAGCTCCATGTAAGTATGAGCAGATTTAAGCATTCAGCTGCTGGCCTTGTCACTACTGGGTTAGCAATCACCACCACTGTGTTAGATTTTGGCTGCCTTGCTCTGAGCTGCAGGATTTATATAGCAAGGCTTGGCGCTGGCTCTGGGGTGATGTGAATACAGTGCTATATGTTTATAATGAAGTGATGCCAGCTCTAAATCAAGTGCTTCAAAGAATATAAACAAATAAAGTCAGATGGCAGCTTAGGGAAAGATTTCTAAAGAAGGAAATGGCAGTCACATTGAAGCTATTTGCATAAAGTCTACAGCTTAGTCTTTCTGCATAGTGAAAGTTGCCATCATGATATCTCACGTGTGGATAGTACTTTACACAGCACTTTCTCACACATCAGCTTCTTTAACCCTATTAATATCCCTGAGAAACATGGGAGGTTGGCATTATCCGCACTTTCTTGATAATGGGGTGTTACAGTTGCAGACACACACCAGAACTGTCATGTTCAGTGCATTTTCCACTCCATGGCAGGACCAGGAGCAGCAGGGCTAAGACCAGGACCCATGCAGCACCATCCCTCCTGCCATTTTACTTAGAGACAGCTTTTGTTTTGTGTTCCTCCATGAGCCATAAGCCCTTCCACAGTCTACACTGCTTTAAAGATCAATTTTATATGAAATAAAGAAAGGGAGATACATTTAAACCTAAAGATTGAATTATTTTAATGCAGGGATAATTTTCAGGATAACATAGGAGCTAAACCTGCAAGTAAAAACAGCATTAGATTACTTTTATTTTTTATGCACAAAAAATCATTACTATGGAGAAGTAGAGAAAGCAGGATCTAACAGGAGATGACATTGCTTTCCTTTTCCATTCAAATTTGCTATATAGAAATACAACAAAAAGGAGGAAATTCACAAGATTTACTCATTGGGGTTACTTGTAATTCAGTGACAATTTAGTGTTTCTGTATCACTGCTGGTAGGAACCATAAGAAAGATAATATGAGATGGTATGACTGTCTGAAAGCAGAGGACAGCTTGTGCTGTCAACATATCAACAGGCCAGGAAATATATTCATGATGGTTAATCTACTCTTTACAAAATCTTTAAAAAAATATTGCAAGTTAAATATGCACATATATTAGAATACATCTATTATATGGAAAAGTTAGACTCGTTGCAATTTTAAAGGGTCAGAAAAGAATGAATAGTCTTTTAAAGGGCAAAAATATGGTATCAGTCTCTGGTCTTAGACTTTCTTCAATTCAGGTTCAAAGTCATGGATCTAGCAATATCATCTCCATCTCCTACTAAATAAATTAGGAAAAGTTTACCAACTTGTATTTAACCCTCTTATCCTAGCTAAGAAATTATGGATAGCTTGACTTTTTTAAAATTTATATTACTGTTTTTGAAAAATGCCAATTACTGTTTTTATGTTATCCTATCTCCCAAACCTCCCTTCCACTAAGTGACATTGGACCAATTTTCCTATAGTCCATAATTTTGTTCTAAGAGATGATATTTATTCATCCTGCATTTATTTTTCATATTTACAACTCTCTACCATTCTGGAGGTTCTAAACCAGGTTGCCAACTTTCCTCAAGTTACTCTCAAGTCATTCGATGTGGACAGATACCCTCTCCTACCATCCTCCAGCAAATGAAGTCTGACTTCTCACAGCATCCTTCAGATTCAAATACCACATTTGTCAGAAGACTTAGTGTTCGATATTTCTATTTCTGTAGTTTCTGAGAGCTTAAGAAAAAAGAATACTGAAAAACATACAAATACCACCCATGCCAAGTTTTATGTAATTTGGACAGCTTTGAGAAGCACACTGCCTCATCTTATCCAGGAGTTAATCTTCTGACTCTGAAGTTATAGCTGTCTGAGGAGAAGACGGGGTTGAAATGAATTCTCTAAAAAGTTCCCTGAAAATCAATAGCTCTTAATTTCTTTTCAAAACTCAGAAAGGAACAGAGAGAGAAAGGAGAAAAGGGAGAGGGGATTTCATTAAAACAGAGATCAGTAGAGTAGATAAAGGGGATTGAGGAGGAGGAAGGAGGGATGGGAAAAAGGAAGAAGAATGGAATGAATCTGACGAAACTTTTCCATATATGTACATGAATACTGCACAGTGAATCCCAACATCAAGTGCATCCACAAGATGCTAATAAAAAACTATAAATAAATTACAGAAAGATTAGTACAGAAAGAAAAGCATGGGGAAGGGAGAAGGGGGGAAGGAGGAGAGGGAAGGGAGGAGGGGGAAAGTTCTGGGAACTGATTTAGAGCAAATTATATTCCATGCTTTTGTGATTATGTCAAAATGTATCCCAATGTTATATATAAATAAAAAGAATTTTTAAAAAGGAAAAGAATAAAACCTCTTGTATATGTACCTCTATGCCAAAGTAAAATTCACAAAACAGTTAGGCCTAGTTACTGCAAGTCTACTCCAGCTACAAAATTGATAAACAGTCCAGAGAATACTCCCATATATTATGACTTATCACCTCTCTGTAGGGGATAAAATGTTACAGCTGTTTGAAACTAAGCAGTATCTTTGATCTTGAATTCAAAGAACATACATGGGACCAAAAGTTGTTAGAGAATTCTAATGCAACAAAATAGGTAGTTCATTAGGTTGTAAAAAGCAGTATTAATTTCCTTACAAAAGCAGTAATGACCGGGTACAGTGATACACACCAGTAATCCTAGTCTCTGGGGGTAGGGGTGCTGAAGCAGGAGGATCACAAGTTCAAAGCCAGCCTCAGCAACGTAGAGAGACCCTAAGCAACTTAGCAAGACCCTGTCTTTAAATTTTAAAAAAAATTTAAAAAGTGGGGGGGACTGGGGATGTGGTTCAGTGGTTAAGTATCTCTGGGTTCAGTCCTTGCTATCAACCAAACAGTAATAACTTACCATTACCTTCAGATTTTTTCAGAAAAATATTCTTCTTTAGAACTTCCTAAGACCATATTTGTTAATCACATTTTGTTTGCTGTGCATTTTTACTTTAAAAATCTAGTGGATAGAAATCCTACCATGAAAACGCCCTGATAGTGCTCTGAAAATGTGATCTCACACAGACAAAATGTTTCAAATAATTGAGAATTTATCATTTCATTTAAATTCCTTGAATGTTAATAACCTTGTAATATATTTTCCTTTTCAAACATAAATTCTTAGACAATATACCTTTTTTAAAGTACAAAGTCTGTCATATTTATACACACTAGGCTTATATACTCCAGAGCTCAGTACATGGTGGATCCCCAATAAAATCTATCTGCAAAACACTCATTAAATAAATTAATTAATGGTAATTTTTGACAGATAGGTAGTTTAAGCTTTTTGAAAGGACTTTCTGGCTTAGGTTGGGGAATTATCATATCCTTTAATTATGATACACAAATGTGTGTATACAAATCTGCTCCTCCATTACACACATACCTTCCATGGGTTTGTGTGGCTTTACTCTGCCATGGAGGTAAGACTCTAAAAACATACAAGTAGTAGTAATGAAAAAATACAACAAGTAACCAGAAGAGAAAAACATACCACCACACAGAATTCTCAGTGCTATTTAAATTCATGGATACTGCTTTCTTTGGTTAATGGGAAAACAAAATACCTTTCTGCTTGGCCTTAAAATCTGTTAAAGTATTGCCTGCGAGAAAATGTTTGTGAAATAAAATTAAAGGCTGTGGCTATAAATCTTGAAGAGACCACAGTGAATCTGTAAACCATCTGCTATGCTTGACTTCTATTTTCCTGCTTTCAAGCATCAACACCACTACTCATTCCTACTTTTTCTCTCTCCAGGGCTTAATCCAGTTGGGTGGGCTAGATCTGTGCTAATCAACACCTCACAGGGCAGGCTGTAAGATCCAAACGTAGAGTTTACTTCTTTTCAACGGCTCTGAAAAGTAGAGTCTGTGGCCAAACTTCCTAACCTGTGTACCACTCTTTGTGTATGCTGATCACTTCAACTTTCAAGTCTTTAAATAATTTATAGAGCTCGAGTACATGTTTCAATTTCTTAGAGTTCTACAATGTATGGAAAGAATTCAACACAGAAAATCATAAGAGATGACCTCCTAAAGGAAGCTCCCAAAGTTAATTGCAATGAAAAGACTAAGCAGACCATCATCCATTTTGATCCTCTGTCAGGGTAAGTCTCTGGAAGAAAACTACTTCTAGTTTTTTGTTTTCTTTTTTTGGGGGGGAACTCCAGGAAAAAATAGTTTTAGAAATAAGTCTATAAATTTGGAGAGAAATTCTAAACACTTTCGGGGAAGAAGAGGCAGAGAGATTTCTATAGATAAAACAAACATGAAATCATTTTGCGTTTGAGATCACTGATCTTGACTGCATCCCTTCCCACCAAAGCGCTGAGTCTTTTTTATTCTTCTACCTTTTTTTCATTAAATAATTTAATAAAACTCTTATTGTTTTTATTATTATAATAATTGTATGCAGCAATTCAGAAAGTTTGGGATGGTCAGTTTGGTGGAAAGGGATGCAGTCAATGTGAGACTCCATTCTATTAATTGATTCATACATTATTTCTAAGACTAAACACCTAATGAAAAATTTATATATTATTGAAGATGGAGAAACCAAAGTTCTGAGAGATTGTTATTAACCCATCTCTTTCTTAATCTACAGCTTGCATATTAGTAATCACATTCACAGTAAGAATAAATTTCAAGGACTGGCCAGTCTCTCACAGGTCATTTATTGTTTCTAATCTATCTAGAAGGCATGTAGATCCAGGAAGAACATTTAATTCTCTGTTGTGAAAGTTCTCAAAAATTCAAAGCAAGCTCTATGGCACTGTTTCACTTTTAACTTTTCTGAAGAGAAGACTATGAAAGAAATGAATGAGTCTAACTTTTGATCTTCTATCTTGACAGACCTAAGTCCCTCGAGCATCTCCTCAATATAAAAGAAAATAACTGGCAGCTTCAGGAACTTTGGAAGGACCAGTCTGATGCTGTACACTTAACCCTTCAGATTTCTTAGGAGAAAATCATCATGCAAATACTAATTATTCCAGTGGATAAATGACTCACAGCATGTGGATTACATGCATACAAGTGCATAATTCATCTGGGGGTGGAAGATGAGACCTTTTCTATTTTTCTTAAATTTGCTCTTTTTAGATATACGTGACAGTAGAGTGTATTTTGACATGTTATGTATGGAGTATGACTTTTTCTAATTAGGATCCCATTCTTGTGGTTGTACATGCTATGGAATTCCACTGGTTGTGTATTCATACGGGAACATAGGTAAGTTATGTCTGACTCATTCCATTGTCTTTCCTATTCCTATAGGTGAGAGCTTTTCTAGAACTCCTATGACAAAGGAGAATGTAGTGAGCTGACCAACTTCTAATAGAACAAAGGATCAATTCTACTGTATCATCAGGAAGATGGACTTTTTCCTGAATAACTGTTATAAGCACTTAAGTATTCTAAAATCTAGGTTTCTTTTAATACAAAATATATAAATAATGTTATATTCTGGGACGCAGAACACATTTTATGATTTCCTTTATATACACTATGGAAAATTAGATTTCCCAAGGAAATCACCACCAATCAACTCTACTTAAACATACTTTATAGAAGATTTATACAAAATACAATTCCAAATAATGAAATTGCACAATACAGCTCTAGTGAAAGTTTAGTTCAAATAGATTGAACAAGGAAAAGAGTATATTTGATGATTATATATATCATATTTCCTGAGCTATTCCAAACTTCAAATAGCCTATTCTACTGTTGCCAAAAACTGTTGAAAGGACCCAGGGATTTCAGTAACCAGAATGAAATAATTTTATAATAGTCTTTTGTGTCAAAAGTGGTACAGAATTTTTTTGGAGCACTCATTCTTGCTTTTTTTGATACAGAATGGTAATGCCAAAGTAAAATATATTTTACAATAATAAATCATATATAGTGGTTGATCCAGAGAAGAGTTGCCTGGGAATCCAGGGTGGCCTGGCTCTCACAAGTGGGTTATGGCGCCCTCCTGTCAAATGTCAACAGTTTCAAAGAACACCAATATTAGATGAGATCACTCTGACTTTGATGGATCAAGGGAAAATCAAGAGTATGCTGTAATCATTCAGAACACAGAACAGAAATGAAAACATGAACAGCATCCAAACCACAAGCCTTACTCTGCCACATTCTCACCAATGTGGGCACCTTGTGCTGTTTTACCATTCATGCCTTTAGCTTTGTTTTGCTTACCTTGCCTTCTAGTTAAGAATCACGAAGATACTCATGTCCATACTTACTGCCAATCCAGAGCAAAACTGTACTTTCTTGGACCCTTCTGCCAATCACTTAATATAAGCAAAATTCCTGCAATAAGTCTTTTCCACCATCCTCTAAGAATTCCTCTAGTTACTTATAGTTTGTATTCTCTGTTATCATAATAATTAAACAATTCTAAATATATTCCCCTCGTCGGGGGTTTTGCTGGTCTTTGGGTAAAAGAAATTGACAGTAAATATAGAAGCATTACACTGAAAAACAAAATATATGTTGTTATAATAATGTCATTAATATCAGCTAAAATATATTGTTATAGGATAAACTAAAAATGGGGCCACTGATTTTGTGAGCCACCATTTAAGCACTGTCTCCATCTCTCCATTCTAAAAGCAATTGCATCAGGAAGCTACCTGAGTAACTAGAAAATAATCATATGTACTGAAATTAAATGGGAAATATCAACTTAATACATGTACAAATGTACACAAATCAATTAAAAATAAGAAAAGCTGAAATGAAAGGACTATATGTGAATATATCAACTCTTAAAATCACAAATAATGTATATATGTATTTTTAACTTGAAATTTAACATGACTTAGGAAGTTGCCACAGAATACTTTTACTAGAGTATATATGGATGCATTGCACATTAACAACAACAAAAAAAGAAGATACTTAATCACCCAATCATTTTTTATTTCTTTATAAGAAATAAGTCTTATATTGATTTTATGCCTAAAATGCTCTGTTAGTGACCATTCCTGATGATTCTTGCCTGTACCATGTGAAATATTATAGGATACCACAATTAGGTAGTGCATTTCAAATCTGAATGCCATGCAAGTCACCTGGGGATATTGTTAGATAGCAGATCCTCATTCAACAAACCTATAGTGGAGCCCATTGTATTTTAATTGAGTTTACAGCAATAATATTTTGGTCCAAGGATCATAATAAGTAACAGGAATAGACAAATTAAATGTCAAAAGGGAAGGCTGGGAAATTTCTGGGGCTAAAGCTCATGCCTAAAAATGTCATTTACTAAACAATAGTTGGAGCCAATGACAGGTCCCAACTTAGTGCCCAGAGAAGGCTGGGGATTAACAGTTGGGGTTCCCTGACAGCCTAAGGCTGCCCAGGTATTGTGAAGCAGCTGAATAATGAGGCTGCTTTCTGCTGCATTTTTTTGTTATCCATACTCCATCAAGGTAAGACCAGAATATTCCTCTTCTGGGACTAAAGGTAAAAAGCAACCTTTCCTTTATTGGGATTTCCCATATCATCTATTTTTCTCTATAACTCTGCAGTCTTCACTCACTCCCAAACATGCTCTCCATACTCCCCGGTAGTTGGCCCAACTCAGGCTTTATATACAAATTCATGTTCTAGGTTCTAAAATTTCATAAATGGTTTCATTGAGGTTTCAGTTTGTTTTTTTTAAAAAATCAGAGAAACCAAAAACTAAGTGCTGCTTAAGGAAAACCCAAGAGAATTTTGTGTCACCTATGTCATAGCCCTAAATCTAGGAGATGAAAGGGATCTGAAGCATTTGGTTTGGGAGATCTGGCACTCTGGTGGGATGTGGGACTCGCAGCCAGGGCTGTCATGGTGCTGCAGATAGGCCAACAGAGATGCTCCCAGGCTAGATGTTGCTCTGTAACTAGAATGGAGTTGGGCTGGTGTGATAGCTGGTGGAACTACAGGCTCAATATGACACTACATTCAGGACCCCCAGATTTTACTCTCAGATGGCTGCATTGCTCTTTTTGTACCCACTTAAACTAATTGTACTAGAATGTTAGTGTCAGTGATTAAGGACACCAAGGATTAAAAAAACCCATCCCAGGTTTCCAAAATGGCTCTAACCCATGGAAATTTTTAACTGTGTTGCCACTTGAGAAAATGGGGAGATCGTAAAGACACACACACTTAATTTGATATCATCGTGTATCTTTTACTAAATTTGCACTTATTATATTTACTACAGAAAGGATAACTTGACTAAGATCTGTGTGTCTGGGGGCTTATTCTCCATCCTTTCTCAAACCTACTATTCTGCTAGACTCTGGAGTATACCACAAAATGTTGATGTATTTAACTTCATTACAAAAACGTCTAGCTTCATATGACATGTATTCAAAATAAAGTCACAACAATTAGAAGCTCACAAAAATTAAAATAAAACAAAAAATTATGAAGCAATCACAAAGGATGTTTCTTATGATTCTTTATGCTGAATAGCCTCTTTTTTAGTTGACTGCTAGGCATTAAAATAAAGAATGATGGAGCTGGGCACAGTGGCACACGCATGTAATTCCAGAGGCTTGGGAGGCTGAGGTAGGAAGATCGCAAGTTCAAAGCCAGCCTCAGCAACTTAGTGAGGCCCTAAGCAACTCAGTGCTCAGTGAGACCCTGTCTCTAAATAAAATACAAAAAAGGGCTGGGGATGTGGCTCAGTAGTTGAGTGCCACTGGTTCAATCCCTAGTACCAAAAAAAAAAAAAGAGAGAGAGAGAATCTACTTTTTGAGAATGGAAAGTTAGCTCATTAATTTAATAGGTCGAACACAGGAATTCCCAAGAGAAAAGTAAGATAAGACCAGAAAGTAAAGATAAATAGCTAAATCACATAGTTAGTAAGAGAGCTGGGACTGAAAGTAAGACCTGCTATTAACTCCTAAAAAGTGCAGGTTTTCCTCTCTATCATGGTGTGCTTACAGATTTTAGAACTTGGCATAATAGCTTGCGCACAGTAAGCTCAAGTTTGTTGAATTATTTTACCAAAAATGAAACAAGTATCCACTTGCAAGGGAAATATTAAGCTCGTGCAGCTAAATCAGACATGATTTAACATGATGCACTTTTGTTACTGCTCTCATGTCATTAAACAGATCTCTAGAAAACCAGTGGGGCAATTCATAGTTCATTCTAGCCAGACTCCTAATAATGTATCCAGAAATTAAAACATATATCTTTGAAACAAGTACAAAACATTTGGTTTTTATATTGGGGAAAAATGTGATTCATATAAATATAAGGAATATATTATAGTTTTTCCATTTGCCACAAAATATATTGGTAATCAGTTAAGTAACCTATAAAAAATAAAAAAGATTATTTTTTTTAAAGGATGCAATTACCAGTTTGAGGCTGTACAACTTTGGAATCTTCAGATGGTTTAGCTGTAGGTACCATCCATGGCTTTTCACTTGAAGCTATATTGGAAAGAAATAGAATTTCCTGAGTATTTGTTTTAAAGAGAAAAAGGACAGGAATAGATCACTGGTATGGTGAAGTGGTCACCAGAAGACTGCATCAAAAGTCATTAAGTATTGAGAAGAAATCAATATATGCCCATCCATACAGCATGCGATCAGTGGCTAGGGAGAGACGAGAGCTTCAGATCACACTCTCAACATTTTTAAGCACAGAAAACTAAGCAACTGAATTGCACCAAATAAATAGACTGATAATTTTTACTGAATGTGAAAAAATTTAATCAAATAGGATATTTTTTCTTCTCTTTTCTTTTTTTGTCAAAGAAATGACTTGTTTGCCTGAGTTAACAGAATTAATTAGTTCATCGAGGTTTGCAGAGCTAGGACCCAATAAATGTGTCCTACAGAATAAGCAATGCAAAGCCCTCATGCATGCTAGGTAAGTATCCTGCCACTGGGCTTCATTCCCAGTCCACCACCCACATTCTAAACATCAAATATAAGGTACATTTATTACCAAAAGTACTCCGTGGTTTCTCAAAAGGGAAGGGTGTTTTTGCCTCAGGAAAATCTGGAAGACTTTTTGGAGCTGTAATGAAACACACAGGACAGTTATGACTGGAGGTGCAAATAAGAGAAGAGACTTTCAAAATTTCAAGCTTGCAAAGTCAGTAAACACAACAGGAATGATTTCATGTCAAATGATGAATCTTTCTTACTTTTGTGTTTAAATGCACAGTAACGTAATATTTCTTTCCCAATATTTTATAGTTAAGCCAGTATATCTGAGGTATATAAGCTATGCTTGTATGTGCTCTCAGGTATACTTCATTTCATTTTTTTTTTTGGCCCTGGGGATTGAACTCAGGGGTACTCGACCACTGAGCCACATTCCAGCCCTATTTTGCATTTTATTAGAGACAGGGTCTCACTGAGTTGCTTTGCGCCACGCTAAACTGCTGAGGCTGACTTTAAACTCATGGTCCTCCTGCATCTGCCTCCTGAACCACTGGGATTACAGGCATGTGCCACCACACCCAGCTTCATTTAATTTTAAACCAAGCACCAAATACATTTGAATTAGAAAATATCTACCTGATAGCTTTTAAAGGTAATTTTTGTACCTATGTGGTTTTATATATATGTTACTTCATCTTTTTAAATATTGCACTCATAAAGAAATTCTAAGCAATTAATCCTAAGAAATTCTAAGGAGTCTGTAGAAATATATCTACTCTATCAAGAGTGACAATTGAGTAAAAACAACTGTGCAGAAAATTCAATTTGTTCAATTAAATGACTATGAGTGAAAGAATCAAACATGAAAATGTGACCACTAAAAAGAAAAAAATATACACCAATGCATTTATCATACGAAGGGTCTCTTTAGGATTCAAAATTATACAGATTTTTAGCACATTTAAGGGCTTGGGTGTTGAGGAACTCATGGTTCTATAAACAATTTGTTCTTCCTTCTAGGGAGATGAATTTGTATGCAATAACCTAAGGATTTATATCAAGCATACATAAAATTTCCAAGGTAATAAATAATAAAAGTGCAGTGTTTAATCATTTTTACCTAGAGTGCTCAGGGGCAATTCAAACTTAGGCATTAGAATAGTTTGCAATGCTTCTGGAGTCCTTTCACTGAGAACTGCAATAAAGAAGAATGCAGTTAGCAACACCTTGAGTCATGACCTGATTTTGCTTCACCATGATCATACACAGCAACCTTCACAACACTCAAGTGCAAAAGCAATTGATGCTTCATATGGCAAGAGGTGAACTGACTTTCAAACCTGGAAGACTTATATAGCTGTTAAAATTTGAAGGATGTACTTTCAGAATATCAACATTACAAGTGCAGAATGAAATTCTTCAGGGGAAGAGAACAAACAAGCAAGTTAGATTCTCTTGGGAAAAAATAGCAAATATGAGTAACATGAAATTCTTATTAAATAGGAGGACTCTTTGGAGGATTCTTCCTGAGTTCAGTATGCAAAAGACTTCCAAAAGCCAATCTGAACAGAAGGCGCGGACAGTCAAGACTTGCAGGCTTTTCCCACCCTTCCAAAGTTGGAGGTTGAAAGATGGTATTCTGTATATCCAACCCAAGAGAGAGCTTTAAAAGGGCATGCAGTTAGCATCTAGCATCCAGCTCTGCCTAGAAGATCAGTCATAAGATCAAGGTATGTGTTACATCTTGGAAAGAAATGGCCTAAGAAATGGGAAAGTAACTGCCAGGAAATAGGGTGAAGGAGAAAGAGAGGAACAGTGGGGAGAGGAAAGGGAGGGAGGGGCAGGCTAAAGCATTGTGCTTACTTTTCTATGAAGGTTGGGAGATTTTTGCAACAGTCTTTTTGTTTAAGGGGGGAAAAAAGTTCTTAGAATTACCTAGTGTTGTTTCTGAAACATCTACTTCACTAGACACAGTGGGTTTAATGGTTCTGGGAACTATTTCAGGAATCACTGAAAGATTTAAAAAAAAAAAAAAAGGACAACTAATTAAGATAAATGATGAATCAATCAAAGGCCACAAGACATCATTTGTTGGTTTTAGAATTACCAGCTGATATTTATACAACCCATTTCTTTTCAGATCCTAATGTTAAGGACTTCCTGGCTTGGACCAGATGCCTGGGCACTCTTTTCCCCACCTGTCCTTTCTGGACTTGGTCCCCTTTTCTTGTGTGTTCTGCAAAAGCACATCACACTGACCTCCGTTAAAACATTTATCGCATTAATTATTATTTTTTATTATTTTTGTCTTTCTTTATCTCTAGGGCTTAGTGCAATGCTACAGTAAACAAGTACAGAGTAGTTTATTAAATAAATGGGCAAATAAAAGAATGACCTAAGGCTAAAAGATTTACTTAAAGCCCTTACATTATCGGATTTTTCTCTCAAACCACATCAAACTTACAAAGCTTGGAACAGGGTTGAAATTATGATCAGGACTCAAATACTCAACCACAGGGCTGTTCCAACTGCTAGGTTAAAGGCAGTGAACAGCTCAGGTAAATAATTTGGGTGAAAGAAGAACCATGGTTACTGAGATCTTGAATGAAATGTGAGCTAGAATTTTGCAGGGTAAGAACATGAAATAAACACAATACTGAATAATAAGTTGTGGTTGTTGCCTAAGTATTTCTAAAGTGGAAAATTCTGAGGAGGGTTTGGCAGAGAATTAATAAATCTGTAGACTCTCATCAGACACTGTGCCAAGAGAAGAAAGTACAACTTGGAAAAATGGGTAGAAGCTTTGAGGCAGAGAAGGACTTGGAATCACCCACTGGGCCATGCCTGGGCTCTTCTGGGTACTGACCAATTGCGTTGAAACCGGAACACTACCAGGAATTTCACCCAAGCCATTTATTTCAGTAGTCTTAAGTAGCTTCTACCTCGGTCCTATGAAGGTGGGGATGAAGGTCCAATCTCTCCTTAGGCAGGAACATATGTGCTCTGTCAGAAATATTCCTAATTCAATATGTTTCTTGATGCTATCTTATTACCACATCAATCATATCTTCTCTGGATCAGCTACAAGTCCAAAAGTTTGATACAAAGTAACTATAATGGATATTCCAAGTAATGGCAGTTTTGTGGATTGAAAAATTGACTTCAGATCGGAGTTACTTTGCTAAGTGTGGATTGTGGGAAATTCTTGGCAGAAGTTTGTTTGGATAAGGTGGTATAGCTCTGGCAAAAACTCTGTACTTGAGATATTAATGTATCCCCAGGGGACTAGATTGGATAGTTTCATTGAGAGAAGTTGAATGTTTATTAGTAACAGTGATAAACTCTGGGGAATATGTTTACTACATTCATTCTTTAAAGTATTTTTGTTGAACTATCATATTTTCTTTATACTAGGTTGTTCATCTCCCAGGTGCATTTGTTTCTAAGTGATTCCAGGGTATTTTCACAGCTATCAAGCTAGAGGTTTGTGACAGATATAAAGCAGTTTTGCCAAACAGACCACTTGTGAAAGGAAAGCAATGAAAAATGGTCTCAGATTTTTATAAGGAAAAAAAAGCACTAAAACCATGGTAATACATTTTAGTGTAAAACTATTTTAATGCCAATGTAACAACTTTCATTTAAAGTAAAATATACAGCTTACATATTATCTAACACTTCATGATTCAATCATTCATTTCTCAAACATTAGAGACCTAGATCCTCCTCTTGTTTGGGGATCAAAGTAAATTTCCTACTATGTCTGCACTGAAAAAAAAAATAGAGACTAGTACATAATTCACTTTGAAAAAAAAATGTTACTTCTTTTCTCAATATCAACAGAAGGATCTCATCTCATTACCTGTAACTGGCTGTGCTGGGATTTTTTCAACCTCTGGTGTTTTAGATTCAGCAGGTAATGCCAAAGTTTCATTCTTGGCTAAAAAGTAAGAGAACAAACAATTTACCTCACTTCCTTATAGTACAGTGTCCCATAACACCTTGATCAAAACACCATCAAGTAATAAACCATTTTAAAAACTAAACATACATCCCTTTTTACCAGTCAACTTCATTGTATATTTCTACCAGGATCTAGTATGAAATGTATTTCATGAAATTTCAAAGTATAGACTTTGAAATTCCTTCTTCTTAACCCCAGCTAATTGTGTAAGATCTAAGTTGCCATCAGCATGAAGAAAAAGTGCCACTACAATACTTGGATAAATCTTGTCATTCTGATTCATAAATAGTTTCCTGAAGGTATAAGTTTATATTACAAAAGTTCCTCAAATTTTTATATTTAAGTATGCTTAATTTTTTAAAAAAGAAATCAATAAATAAAAATTTTCCATTATTATATATGGTAAAAAAAAATATAACAGGCCATGGCATTAATTTTGAAAAAACACAAATAACTGACAAAGAGAAATAAGTTATTTGGAAAAAATTGTGTCAAAAAAAAAAAAGAATGAACAGTAACTTTTATTTGAGCCACATGTTAACATAGATCTTTTCTTTTGGTCTCTGTGGGAATTCAGTGCAAAGAATGAAATTACTTTTTTCATTTTTTCCTCCTCTTTATGCAACTATTTGGGAAACTTCCTTCTAAAATTTGGGTGTCCTTTTTCAAAGAAAGCACATTTCTAAACTAGACTTTTCCAATGATTAAGACATTCTCCAATTTTAAAATGTTCTTGGGATTAACTCTATTCAATTATTTAGCACATGCAATCTGTGACCCACTTATAGTATTTTGAACTAGTTTAGTGACATACAAGAATTCATGCATTTTTTTTAGATATCATGATCATACCACCTAGAGCTGATTAAAGAATCAGATAGGATTTTGTTGTTGTTTTGAGTGTCGAAAGGCTATGAAGAACTTGGGTTTCTCAATAGTGGCACTGTCAACATTTGAGGTTGGATAGTTTGTGTGTTGGGGAGTGCTGCCCTATTCATTGCAGGACAGTTAGAAGCCTCTCTGTCTTCTACCCACTGGATTCCAATAGCACTCTCACCACTGTGACAAGCAGAGATGTCTCCAGACATTGCTAGATACTCCCTGGGGTAATCACCTGATGGTAAGGACCACCTATTTAATTTGTTCTCTCAAAGTTTTTTGAATGTGCAAATTCTGTAACCTTCTTCTACAGTTCACATTACTCTTATGAAGACCATTTTCTTCTTTTTAGTTAATGTGGGCACATTAAATTTAGTTATTTACTTAAATTAATGACAATTAGAAAGCCATCTCATTGTTTAACCCGTTGGTGGCTTTCTAATTGTCTAATCAATTTTCCATATATAATGGAGGTGATTCCTTCAGAGAGCTTATTATTCTCAGGCAGGATCTGAAAGCTGTCAAATGGTAACATACTTGCCACCCATTGTGGAGTGTGTTTTGTACACTGTATAGCCTGTTTGCACAACAGAAATAGTTTATTATCAATATTCATAGTTGGCTAGCATGGCATAAAGAAAAAGGATTCTCTTCCATAACTAAAACTAGACCCAATATAATTTTATAAAATATATATATATATATATATATATATATTACTAACATTTTCCTGACATCTTTTGTAAACAACTCTTGTTTAGAACTGTTTCTGATGATTATATGAAGAAACATTCAGATTACAAATTTTTATTTTTCATGAGGTCTGGTTCTGGTATTTTAAATACGCACTATAGGAAGATTTGTCTTTGTTTCTTTCTTTCTTTCAAGGTAAAATGAAAATTTCATTTTCTTTTTTCCAGTGTCTTTTTTTCTATCAGGGTGATTTGTGCTAATTTTCTCCCTATTTATTAATATCTTATGTTCTCAATGCTTCTCTGCCTAAGACTCTTCTCCATTTTTTCAAACCTTCAGATCCTAGACTTATGCTCCAAACTGCTTTAGCTCCTTATATTCAATACAAGTCCTTAGTTTTCAATTATGTTAACCCCAAACTAGACTTATTGGGGGAAAAAAGGCAAACTACCTTTCCAAGAGATATTTGTATTTTTTTTTAGACTTTCACTAATTCCTTATAAAGACATATGTTATTTCTAAATCTGGCATTTCAGAAGTCAGAGAAATTGGGAGACAGAGAAGATATTTAAATGGGGGAATCTTGACCTCTCCTGTCAACCTGTGAGTGTTCACTAACACTATGCACAGTCTCAGCAATAGGAAAATAAAATGCCAACTAAATGCAACCCAAGATTCAGGAAATTCCTTTTCCTCCATTATTCTTCTGTACCTTTTTCAGCATAGTTGTTTCCCTTAATATTTGGCAGGCTAAGTCTTGGCTTTGGCAAACCCTTTGAATATCCCTTGGAGATGAGTGTGTAATACTCGCTTTCTTGTTTATTTCTTTCATTATTCACACCATGTGTTCCTAGAACAAAAGCTATTACATCTCTTGATGTCCCGTGATGGGTTCTGCTGGAATAGGGATATTATTTTTGGAATTTACTCTCTTAAAAAATACAACTTTTCTGGATTGCAGTGATAATTAACTTCAGGAAAGTTTATTTCTCCCTTGGTAGTATAAAAAACTGTTTATGCCCAGGCTCTTTTTGTAAAAACATTGTTTCTGCGCAGAAAAGGAAACAATCAACAAAATGAAGAGGAGTCTAAAGATTAGCACACCATGTACCTGATAAGGACTGGTATCCCAAACACATAAAGAATTCATACAACTCTGTACTGTTCTGTCGCACACTAGAATGACTATTGTTGACAACAGTTTATTGAATATTTCAAAACTAGTAGTAGAGAGGATTTTCAATGTTCCTAAAGCAATTAAGTGCACTAGGGTGATAGATATGCCAGTTACTCTTACTTGATCATGACACATTAAATACATATGTTAAAAGGTCATATTGTTCCCCATAAATATGTATAATTAGTATGTGTTGATTAAAAATATTTTTAAAAAATAGAAAAAAATAATCTGAAGTAAATTGGGCAAAGACTGAAGAGATGACACAAAAATGGTCAGTGGGAAATGTGATGAACATCACCAGTCATTAGAGAAATACAAATTAAAAACACAAGAGATCATCTCAATAGAATGGCTATTACCAAAAAGACAAGAGAAAACAAGGAGGTAGAGAAAGGAACATTTAAGTTGTTATAATCATTATGGAAAATAGTATGAAGATGATTCAAAAAGTTAAAAATAAAGCTATCATTTAACGTAGTCAGCAATCCTTCTAAGGGGTAAATGCCCAAAGGAAACGAGGCAAGCACTTCAGAGACAGATGCACCTCCATCTCCACTGAGGCATTATTCACAGCATCCAATATATGGAAACAACCTAAGGATCCACTGCAGATGAATGAATCAAGAAACTGGTATCTAGAAACTAGATGAATGCATCAAGAAACTGGTATCTACACATGATGGAATACTATTCTGCTTTTGAAATGGAGGAGATTTCGTTGTTTGTAACAACTTGAATGAAGTTAGAGAACATTATACTACGTAAAACCAACCAGGCACGTACAGAAAAATACTGTATGATCTTATTGATATGTACCATTTTTTTTAAAATTCAAATACATAGAGAATAAAATGGCAGATAGCTGGGGGGGTGGTTGGGATAGGAAGTGAAGAAATACTGGACAGAAAGTAAAAGGTACAGATGATTAAGTTCAGAAATACAAGATTCAACCCAAAGATTACAGTTATAATATTGTACTATATGCCAGATATTTGAAAAGAAAGTAGATTTTTGGTGCTCCTATCACACACACAAGAAAGGTAACTAACTATGAAAGGGGATGATTGGATATTAGTTGATGTGACTATAGTAACTATTTCACTAAATATACGTATATCCAAACATGTTTTATACAATAAAAGATTAAAGACAAATTTCATGTCTTTTTTTTGAAACATGATCTGTTAGGATAATACACTTGATAGAATTTTCCTTGGATATACTGGATATTTTCAAACACAGTGAGTATTAGTCTTTTCAGTGCAAAAGAAATTTTTCATATGCTAAGTTTAAGACAGGTATTTTCCCAGAAATTTTGTTTAAAAAGATACTTCCTATTTTTATTTACACATTTATTTGCATTTTTATTAAAATAGCACTATCCTGAATCATACAAAAAAAAAAAAAACCCATTCAATATAATTCCCTAAGTTAGAAAAAGCACAAAAGGCTGAGTTCATATTAAGGTAGCAAGTACAACTTGGCAAAAGAAAAAAAAATGAACAGGAAACATCACTCAAGACTAAGGAATAAAACATAGCATCTTCTGGTTCAAAAGTGGCACCAGTCGTCTGGGAAGCAACTTTGACCATCCTTCACAAACCCTGATCTTTGTAGTTTTGGTGAACACATTAGGGACAAAATGAAAATGAGATTGGTTGGGTATTTTTCCTTCTCCTTCCAAAAAGTCCTTCCCAGAAACAGGGTGAAAAATTTAGTCTCTGGGCAGAGAACAGATGAGTGCAAAAATCCTGGATTGTATACTTTCATCTACCTAAAGTTTTCCTCCTTCTCTTTCCAGAAACTTCTTAAAATTAATACTTGAGAGAAACTTAAGATTTTACTTTTTAAAACTCTTACTGGTTGCCTAGCATTGAATGAGAAAAATATAAAAAAAATTAACTTCCATATCCTAATAATTCTACTTATGCAAAATTTAAGGGGTCTAGATATTTGAAAAACACGTAGAAAGATGGAAATTGCTGTTTTCATTTTTGCCTAACTTGAGTTGCTTGGCTTTGTGTGAACAAAACTGAACATCTCCTCGTGATACTGTTTTCCAAAGAAAAAAAATTGGAAAAAACTTCTTAGAGGAAATGCTTTGAATATTTCCCTATTCAGTATTATGTTGGCTATGGGTTTGTCATATATAGCCTTTATTATAATGAGGTATGCTTCTTTTATAGATACTTTGTTCAGAGATTTTATCATCAAGGGATGTTGAATTTTATTAAATTTTGACTGCATTTGTTAGGATGATAATGTAATTTTTATCCTTGATTGTACTTATGTGTATTGTGTTTACTGATTTGCACATGTTTAACCATCCTTGCATCCCTGGAATGAAACCAAATTAATCATGGTATATGATCTTTTTAATGCGCTGCTGAATTCTATTTGCAAGTATTTAAATTGAGACTTTTGCCCCTATCTTCATCAGGAATATAGGTCTATAGTTTTTCTTTTTTGTTGTTTTTGTGTCCTTGTCAGGTTTCAGTAGCAGGGTAATGATGGTTTCAAAGAATGAGTTGAGAAGGATTCCTTCTATTTTATGGAATAACTTGAGGAACATAAGTGTTAATTATTCTTTAAGATTTTGGTCAAATTTAGCAGTGGGCTTTTTTTTTTTGCGGGGAGACCTTTTATTACTGATTCAATATCATTATTTTTTATTTGTCTATTTAGATTTTTAAATATCTTTTTGGTTCAATTTTACTAGGTCTTATGCATTCAGAAATTTGTCCATTTCTTCTAGATTTTGCAATTGACTGACATACAGTTTTTCAAAATATTCCCTATTCTTTTTGTCAATTTTGCTTGATTTATCAAAGAACCAACTCATTGAGCTTTTGTATTATTTATTTTTAGTCTCCATTTCATTTATTTCTTTTGTGATTCATACTATTCCTTCCTACTACTGGTTTTGGGTTAGTTGTTTTTTCTCTAAGACCTTGAGATTCTTATTTAGATCATATGAGATCTCTCTTTTTTTGAGGGGAGAGGGGTACCAAGGATTGAACTCAGGGGCACTCAACCACTGAGCCACACCCCCAGCCCTATTTTGTATTTTATTTAGTGACAGGATCTCACTGAGTTTCTTAGAGCCTTGACATTGCTGAGGTTGGCTTTGAACTCATAATTCTCCTGTCTCAACCTCCTGTGTCACTGGGATTACAGGTGTGCAGCGTCTTTCTCTTTCTCAATACAGGCACTCACTATAAAAACTATAAAATTCCCTCTTACAATTGTTTTTGCTGCACTCCATAGGTTTTGTATGATGCTTACTTTCCATGTATTTGAATAATTTATGCAGTGTCTATCTGTTGATTGCTAGTTTCATTCTTTACTAGTGAGTAGAGAAGATGTGAGATACTATTTCAACTTTTTTAAATTTGTGAAGACTTGGTTTGTGGCCTGATATGTGGTTTAGTTTAAGACAATGTCTGTTAAGTCCATTTTATCTAGAGTATAATTTGTTAATTTGTAAATCATTTGTTATCAAATTAGCAATTTTTTGTTAGTTTCTTTATAAATTTTTTGTTTATATGTTCTATCTACTGGTGAGAGTGGGACTTTGAAGTCATCCAGAATTATGATATTGGGGTCTATCTCTCTCTTTATGTCTAGTAGGTTTTTTTGGTACATGTGTTTTGTATTTTTACAAAAGTGGATGCTTTGACATGTAAATTCATAACCACTGTAACTTATTGATGATTTCTTCCCTATATTCCCTATAAAGTGACCTTCTATATCTCTCCTGCTTGCTTTTGGATTTTGTTTTCTATCATTTTATTTTCAGTCTATGTATATCTTTGCTGGTGATGTGAGTTTCATGTAGGTAACATACGGTTGGATCTTGTTCTTAGCTCATGCAGTGTCTTTTCATTGGAAAATTAAGATAATTCACATTCAGAGCTATTCAAGATATGGACTCATTCCTGATTTTTTTTCTGATTGTTTTAAATATTCCTTACTTGCTCTTATCGGTCTTTGAAGTTTGATGGCTTACTCTACTGATTCTTTCCTATTTGTAATTTGTGTATCTATTTTTCTCGTGGGATTTTTTCATGTGCTCTCACAATGGTGATTTTTTTTTTCTCTTCTGGTTATAGGATTTCCTTAAGCATTTTGTGTAATTCTGGTCGAGTGGTCATAAATTCCCTTAGTTTATACTTATCATGTCAGGTCTTTATTTCTCTCTTCAATTCTGAAGAATAAGCCTTGCTAGGAGTAGTAATTTTGGTTGGTAGTTTGGAATTTTAAATTTTAGGATTTGAGATACATCACCCCATGATATATTGGCATTTAGAATTTCTTTTGAGGAATCTGCTATTAATCTTAAGTGTTTGCCTTTATATGTAACTTGTTTCTTCTCTCTTACATATTTTTTTTTGAGAATTTTTTAACATTTATTTTTTAGTTTTTTGGCGGACACAACATCTTTGTTTGTATGTGGTGCTGAGGATCGAACCCGGGCCGCACGCATGCCAGGCGAGCGCGCTACCGCTTGAGCCACATCCCCAGCCCTCTCTTACATATTTTAATGTTATTTCTTTGTTCTGTACTTAAGGCAATTTAACATGTCATGAAGAGGTCCTTTTTATTCTGGTTATATCTATTCTAAATGCCTCTTGTACCTGGATGTCCATGTCTTTCCCAAGATTTGGGAAATTTTCTACTATTATTTTATTGAATAGTTTTTTGTTGTTGTTGTTGTTGTTGTTTTTACATCATCTGCCTATAATTCTTCTGACTAGGAATGCTGATGAGCTGAAAAATTTGACTTTTTTTAAGGGCTTCTCAGAGATCTTGTATGTTCTTTTCATTCCTTATTTTTGCTTGAGTATGAAATTTCAAAGTACTTGCCTTTAATCCCTGATATTCTTTCTTCTGCCTGGTCTAGTCTATTTTGTGGCTTTCATTAGAGATTTTTTATCAGATTTATTGTGCTTTTCAGTTCTAGGATTTCTGTTTGCTTCTTTTTAAAATCTCTATCTCTTCACTGAATTTTCCTCATTATCTTCCTTAACTCATCTAACCATTTATCTGTATTTTCTTGGGTTTCATTGAGCTTTCTTAGGATTATTCTTTTAAAATCCATATCTAGCATTTCATCCACTTCATTATTTTTGGAATCTGTTACTAGGGAGTTATGAACTTTAGGAGGTGTCATATTACCTTGCTTTTCATATTTCCTGTGTTTTTGAGATTTGTACATCTGTTTATATGGATAGCTCTTCTACTTTTGTATGATGACTTTCTTAGTAAGCAGTTTTCTCTTTACAGCATATCTTAGAGTATTGGTTTGTTGTCCAATATTGAGTTTATTTTATATTAGACTCTATAGTTTAATCTCTCCATGGATTCTTTTGGCTGTGACTAGTGGGTATGGATACAGTATAAGAATCTGAGGGAAGCACTCTTTCATAGGTCTTGTAAGAGTGAGGGCCCTCTGAAAACTTGAGCAGGTTTGGTATATACAGCACAGTATTGGGTGAACCCTGTGGTTATTCCTACAGTGGGAGCGGAAGCCTTTATTAGGTGGTTGGGAGTTTCCATAGGTACTATTGATATTGAATCTGTTACTGGAAAGCAATTCTGATACCGGTTGCTCCAACTGTGAAGCTCTTATTCTTAGTTTGTACACTGCTACAATTACTGGTGTTTCACAGGGCGAGGTATGGGCTGAGATCACAGTTCCCTCTCTGTGGTACCCACAGTCCTGTTAACAATGTGTGATCTGATAAGATGTGGGCATGATTAATGCAGAGAGCCCTCATATATGCGGTGTTCACAATGGTTGTATTATTCCTCTCTGCTGTTACTATGTGGGTCCCTGTCCAGGAGTGAACCTCAGAGCCCCCCTAACTTTTCCTGCATGATGGATTGATGACTGGGAACTTTTGCTTCCCCTGTTCTTTAAGTTGAAGTATCTGTTAAAGTTCACACTGGAACAACATATAATTCCTCCCAGCTGGGCTGTGAGTGTACATCAGTGAAAAACCACCCATCCAATGGATACAGGGCCCTGGGGTTCAATCCCTGGCAACACACACACACACACACACACACACACACAAATATTGATAAAAACCAAAAATAGAAAAAAAATAAAAAATTGAAAAGGAGAAAAATAAATAAAAATGAAAAAGCAGGAAAAAAAAGACAAAGGAGAAGCATAAAAACATGAAAAAGGGGATTTTTTTAAAAAATAAAACCCTTCTTTCTGAGGTGCTCGATGATGGTGTTGGGGTAGATGATTCCAGAGCTTCTCTTCAGGTCTTCTTAGACTATGCACCTCCCATGCAATGGCTATGGGTTTTTTATGCCCTATTTTTTTTTTCAGCTGGGTGACTAGCAGGAGTGATTTGTGGTTGACACTAGATAAAATTCTACTCTTCTGCACTGCATGCTGGAACAAGCTAGCATGGAATGCAAAATGTACCAGGCAAAGATTATCTTCTTTGATTTATACTCTACACAGTCCATCAGCTGGGCCAACCCAAGCACTGTGATGTGAACCCAGACACCTCTGAGAGCAGAGAGGAGGGATGGAGTCACAGAGAGTCTTTATCTTGTGCTGGGAAGGAGCAGCAGTATTCAGAATCCATAAGCTCTGCTGCCCTTGACCATGGTGACCTCAGACCTGGCTCCCACATGAAACCCGCATGAGACTGCACTCCCTGGTTTCAGAAGGCATGTAAACCTAAACCGTTGATTTTATAGGGAAGCACATTCTGCATTGCCATGTGCATTTCCTATGCCATAAAACTAAGCAGGCCTGAGTCAGAGTCACTCCCCAAGCCAAAACTAACCAGTGAGATGCACTTGCTGAAGCCTCTTAATTAAATGGCTACAGGGTCCTTGAAGTAGAAAATGCTAGGATTTCTGTCCCCCAAAAGAGTATAAGCTCAGACAGTAAGACTTTTCTTAAGATGGCTCCTGATTACAGGGGAAATACAGGGAATTACTAAAATCAGCTCTTTGTCAATCCCAGTTCTCTTCAGCATTTAGACTGCATTCTGTACCAATGGAGCTCTCTGGGACTTCTCTTTCCCTTATGCCTAGGCTAAGGGGATAATTTTCTTCCCCTGGATGTGTTGCTATTCAACAGGGTTCTGGTGTACTCTTTCTCTTGCTATAGTCTATTATACAAAGATCTCAAGGTTTCACCTCACCTTTATCTCTTCAGTAAATTCCAGTCTCTCTCCCCTGTCATGCACCTCAACAGGCAGCTACATACCTGTTGTTATTGTTCAGTCTTATGGAGAATAGATGGCTCTATCCCATCATGTTGCCTCCCTTCCACAATACTTTATTAAAAGTCTTTTTGTTATATCTCATTTGCCATGTGTTTTCTCTCTCTCAACTAAAAAAGAGAAAGCATTAACTTAATTTTGTTCCATTGTTGAAAGAGTGACCTTTCCCCTGAAGTACAGTGTCTGAAGTTCCAGTATGTGCAGGCATAAATTTGTGTAACTCACCATTATAGCTCCTAGGAACTTGCAGTTCAGGCATGGAGTAATGCTTAATAAGTATTTGTTGATTGAAAGCTACCAAACTTGGGCTTAGGCTTCTGTTTTTTCTTCATCCACACAACTTCTTAATTCAATTTCATATTAAATGCTAAAGTTCTTAGGTAGTGTTTAGCTCAGAGAAAACATTTTCTCTTTTATGTCTTGTTCAGTTTGTACCACATGATGTTGTTTCCTTTCCCATTTGCCAACAATCCAAATGTTCTCCAGAGACAGAGGGGTGGTTCTCAAAGTGAGGTCCCTGGACCAGTAGTGTCATAGTTACCTAGAAACTTGTTAAAAATGCAAACTCCCAGACCTCACCCCAGATCCTCTTCATCATTAACCCAGGGTCCTAGCAGTCTATAGGTTCATAAGCCCACCAAGTGCTTCTGATCCTCAAACAAGTTTGAGATCCTCTTCTACAGGGACATTTAAGAGTCTAATTTGATACTCAAAAGGAGAAGGTGCCCAGAGATCACCACAATTATTCCTTGGCCTCCCTTTTAGTGGATTTTTTTGCTATTTTCAAAAATTATGTTTTGTTTTTAAACACTGAAATCATACTCAGTTCTTTCTAGAAGTAGAAAGCAATATCAATCTCAAGTGTAGTAATTCTAATATATCTGACCTTTAAATTAGTTCTCATTGACTATATCTTGTGGCCCCTTGATAGCATAGTTTAATGAGTTTATAAAACATATGTAAATACATTTATATAAATATAACATCTATAGTTAAATATTTATATTTGTAACAGAATGTGATTTGTATGAATATCTCTAACACTCCAACCTCCTTGCTCCTGGTTTTTACTTTGCCATCAAACATCTCATTTGCAAGATTCCTGGAATATCCTAAGAATCCTGAGTCAGTACTAGTACTCAGTCATTGAAAAGTCAATGTAGAATTTTGCTGCTTACCTAATTGTGTCTTGATTGCATCTGAAATCTCAAACATAATGGATGTAGGAAGTTTTACAGTGGTGTCATTAGGACCTGGTATAATAAGGTGAACTGCAAAGAAATAGATATAAATAAGATAGGGGGAAGACAATCAATCATGACATAAAGCTCAGAACACCAGGTACTAGAATATGAAGCTTAGTGTTTATTTTGGTTAGTCAGTTTTGACCTCAAATTTAAAATGTTGGGAGAAAATATGATCATACCTTTGAAATAGAGTGTTTTTCATTTTTAGAACTGAACTACTGAAATCCTCTGGATTTAATCTATAGATTAAAAAATTATAAAATGTCTGCTTAAGATGTGTGATGAACCAAGATTATTACCAATGATTTTTTTTTTTGGTAGTCATAGGGATTGAACCCAGGTCCTCCTACATGCTTGGCAAACATTTTACCACAAAGCTACATCCCCAACCCAATGACAGTGACTTTTAAAAGAGCAGTTCAATACAAGACAGACTCCTATGTAACTTCAAACAACCCTGTGGGCATGTAGGATGAACACCATCATTCCCACTGGGCATGGGCTAAAGATTATTCTTGAACACACCATGATAAAGGCAGTGTCTCTTGGCTGCTAGCCTGGAAGGCACAGAGGTCAGGATGGTACACAGTGAAAGGAAATAGACTGACAATTTAACAGCTCTTCTCACAATGCAAAACTCCTTGAGGGCCCTATTATTAAAAGACAGTCTAAGCTGCTGATTCTAGACATAGGTTTCAAAGTTGACTCACCTAGTATCGGTCCTCCATAGGGAGTCTTATCTGGGGATTTAGTGGAAGCCTTGTGAGTAACATTCTGAATCACTGTTGAAATACAAAAGAAATAGTGAGTTGAGGTAAACAAAACAAAAGAGGAGGCAGTAAGGAGCTAATAATGTGAAGCCATCTGTCCTGTGAATATCCTAATCCAAGTTTATCAATTAATAAAAAACAATTCAGTGGTCTGGCTACACAGCCAGCAGGAGGATTACCTAAATACCTCTGCCTTTAGGTAACGAAAGGATATTATTCTATCATAAAGTGTTCCATTCTAATTACTGGAAGATTTCCTTTGTATCTCTACTCCCTGAAAACTGCCTTTTCCCCAGGTCAATTAAAACTAGCACAAAATGCAGCCTGAAGCAGAGATAATTTCAATTCTAACTGACCCTGTGTTGAAAGTACACTTAGGACATTTTGTTTTCTTAAAAGAAGAACTATTTAAGGATTCACCTCTTCTATCAAGAATCTTCTGGAAATAATGGAATCATTTTAATAACGCGAAAAACAAAGTCAAAACAAAAACAATTGGATACTGAAATATACATAATTCTTAGAACCTGAACATCTTTACTTTCCCTAAGTGACCACTAAATCACAGTTTTCATTTCACATCTTAATGTAAATGTTCTATTAATGGCTTTCTTTATGCATGATATCTTAATCCTGAATGAAGCTCCACGTACTTAAGTGACTTTTAAAAATTTAATACTTGTTATGGTTGCTTTGTCCAGAGTTATGCTCAAGGTTTTGCATATTGGTACAAGAGCCCAAATTACCTATTAAGTGCTAATTTACTAGACCATACTAGTTTCTTCAAACTTTTTTCTGAAAAGCAGAAATCAGAGTGTTTGAGAAAATATATAATTATTTTTGTTTAAAAGTATATTAAAACTAGTTCTTAGGTACCCAGAGAGCAGACTAATTACCTTGTTTGATGATTGTTATTGGGATTAGCTTCTTTGGGACATACGCTGGCTGAAAAGAGAGGAATAAAAATCAGCTTCCATATCAGTTCTAATGACCTAAAGAAATAGTCCTTCCTTGTCTTTAATGAATTCTGTCAAGCAGGTTTAATAGTGCCTGTATAGATCTTTACCACCCACATCTGCCTCTATTTTATTGGATTCACCTGGTTTCCACAATAATTATCCAAAGGATTGATGGAAGCAATTTATTCAGAATTCTCATTTAGTTAAAAACTGCAAGGGACAGAAACTAATTCCTCTATGTTGAATATAGGTTTATTTTCATTTGATTTGAGGAGTGACCCAGCCAAGTTCTGTCTTTATATTTCCTCTCAAAAAGATGCTAAGCTACCATTGTTCAAGCACACCCTGTTGTAGCTGCTGTTACTACAGGCACAACCTCTTTGAGCTCCTGGAACCAAGCCTTTATTGCCTGAGAGGGCAGAGCTGGGACTTAGGTCCAGACAGTTCTTACTTCAAAGCCTGTATTCAACCATTCTGCACCTACTTATACACAAGGGACTTCAGAATTAGAAGGGCACATCCCAGAGGACTATACTACCTCCCCTCACCCAAATTGCCTCAGAGGTCGCCCTGAAGGTTTTGACACCATACACTGGCTGGCACTAGGTTTATGCTTTAAAGCAGAGTCACTGCCAGACAAAATCAGGAGCCAAGGATAAAACAGACGAGAGCTACATGTAGACACACAAAGAGAAGGGCAGCAAATACATGTGGGAGGTCAGAGGTGAGCTGAAAGGTCCTTGAATTTTTGGTACCTGGTCTAACTTGTGTTCATGATGTAGACACACCATGTAACAGACCTGTTGATTGTGAAGCATGTGGTGAACGTGAGATACTGAGCAAATAGGGGTATACAGTTGTGAGCAAGAGACTTATTTACATGCTATCATTTTAATGAATTGTATGCCCATGTTGAAGAAGGGCCATAATACCAGCCTATTTTCCTTGTATTAAGGTACTTATATTTAATTTACTACCATCAGGTAGTTTTTGCAAAGAGGTATGTGTACTCATTGACCTAGCAATTTCCTCCTCAGCTTAAGGAATTAATCAGATAGAGATAATTGTTTACACATAAGGTTGTTTAATACCATAGTTTAAAACAACCTTAGTTTCCAAAAATATAGGTTTTATTAAATAAATTATATGGTCTAAATGTTTACTTCTATTTAATAAACTGGGAAAAATATGCAGATTATGAATAAATACAAAGAATACAAATATGCATACATGGTATGTTGCAATTTTATAGCAAATACACAGAGACAAAAGACAAAAAGGAAAGACATCATGATTTTGTTATTTTTAATAGTAGTTATTTCTTATGAGCTAATAGTGATTTTGTGTTGCATACCTTCATGTATGCCAGATTCCTTACAAGATGAATTACATTTCCAATCAGGCAAAGTTACCTTAATCTATAGTCTGTTCAGCTACCACATATGCTTCTGTGTGGCAACCTAGCTTGTGCACTTCTGGTGAATAGGGGAATGATTTAAATACAATTTAGACATGATTTTTTTCCCCAAAGGGAGTAGAAGAGGAGGAATAGAAGCATAACCTTCAATGGGAAAGAAAAAGATTCTCAGTTTGAAGGTTGCACTTCTAAGAAGACGACTTTTTCTGCTTTACCATAGAAAGATTTTGTCAGCATTTCCACATGAATCCTTTTCTGGAGAGGGCAGACAGGCTCATTACATATTATATTCTTGTGTCCCCCTTAAGATCAGTCTACCTGGCTCCCCTCTACCTGCACTATCTACTTCTTACCTATGAAACTTCAGGAAAAGTGCCACAGGTATACGGTTTCTACCACTGCTAAGAATTTTTTTTATATTAAAACCATTAGCATTTATTTTTGCCACTTATATTTTTAGTTTTTTTTTTCATAATTACAAGTATATATTTAGGAGATACAATGTGACATTTTGATAAAACCATACAACAAAGAGTGATTAAATCAAGCTAATTAACTTGTCTAACTACCTTACTTATCCTTTTATGGGGTGTGAGTCATTTGATACTTATTTTTAGCAATGTTGAATTACATGTTATTAGTAATTATGGTCATCTTTCTGTGAATTAATTCTCAAAAATGTATTCTTCCTGTTTGACTAAAACATCTCCTCATTCCCCCTCTGCCTCTGTCCTACTGGCTCCCTTCCCCAGATACTAGTGATCTCTTCTCTTGAGTTCAACCCTCTGAGAATTTTAAATGACTGGTATAGCAACTTCCAGTTACATGAAAGCCTCCTGGTGGGGGAGATACATTACCTTTCTAGGTACCAAGGGTCATTTTTGGTAGGTCTGTGGCTACAGTTACAAAAGTTTTTGAATGGTGTACCCTATATTTGCCCTACAAATCCTGTCACTTAGTACATGTTCTGCAGAATGTGAAGTTTTTCAGAGACACCTAACACATTATAGCAGAAATGCCTACACATGGCTGTGTTTGTAGCCTTTGAATTGTATTACACCAATTTTATTCCCTGTGCTGTAATGATTAATTTAAGACAAACAAATTTTCGACAAGGACAAATGGAAAATATTTTACTCTTCACATGAATGGAACAGTTTCTGAGTTCTTAGTTGAGTACAGACCAATGTTCTAGTAACTTGATGACAAGACTACAGGTACAATTTGTGCTGCCAAAAATAAGGAAATCATTTAGCTGCAGAATGCAATTCTTTCTAGACCTACAATTGCTGTCTTATCTAATCTGCAATTCAAAGGTGCTCTGACACTAGATAGCTACATCTCAACAGGTAGGTTCCTCCCCTTCCTCTCCCCAGTACTGAGGATTGAACCCAAAGGCACTTTATCATTGAGCTATATCTGTGGTCAATTTTAGTTTTTATTTTGAGACAGGATCTTCTAAGTAGCTGAGGCTGGCCTTGAACTTGAGATTTTCCTCCTTGGCCTCCTGAGTAGCTGTACAGCAAAAGGTAATGTTTTTAAAGGGCATCAGGAAAGTCCTGCTACCTCATATATCTCTGCCAAAGAATCTAAAATCCCCATATAGAAATCCACAAGGTGCATCCTTTCCATGTGTTATTAATGTTTAAGGAAATATCTGTAACCTGAACCTTCTAAAAAATGAAATAGTGTGATAACTTTTAAGATAGCAATGTTTAAACAATCACTACCTGATTTTATTTTAATTTGATGTACAATATTTTTAAAAAGACACCTATTGTTCATTGTGCATTGGAGTCACAGGTACAGATGGTGAGAAGGTTGCAGGGTGAAGAGGGAGTGAAAGTTCTGCAGGCTGCCATGCAGTTTGGGCTATTATGGTGCTATAGCTTGAATTTGTCCTTCAAAGTTCATGTGATAGAAATGTAATTCCAATGCAACAGTGGGAACTTTAAGAGGAAATTAGGTCACCATTACCCAGAGAGTTGGTTAGTTAACACTAGAATGGGTTCCTGAAAAAAGGAAGAACCTGGCTCCTTCTACCTTTTAGGTATGCTCTCCTGCCCTTCTGCCTTCCACCATGGGATGAAGGCCCTCACCAGATGCCAGCTCCCTGATCTTGGACTTCATAGTCTCTAGAATTTTATAATCAGTCTCCGTTCTTTGTAAATTACTCAGTCTGTGATATTGTTATGGCAACGCAAAACATATCTAGTAAGACACATGGCATCAGCACAACACCACTCTCCATGGACACTACCTCTGAAGCAATTCTTAAGCAGTTTCTCACTGACTCTCTTTGTTCTGTAGCTTTCTGACCCCTAGGCTTACTGTAATCATCTGTCACTACTTCCTCCAACAGTTCTCACCCTTTCCTTCATTTAGCAAGTATTTTTAAAATATTTATTACATGCCAGAAAGTTAATATATTTACCTGCTGCCCTATAAGAGATATGTTATCTGTTTCTACTTTTCTAGATACCTGTCCCTTTACAACCATACTTCCCTTGAGTAGAGAGGTTAAGAAAACTTACTTTTACTGTTTGTCTTGGATGTTGTGACTGAGTATGTAGATGGTGACAATTAATGGGGAAAGAATGCTGAAGTGGTAAAGTGAAATGCTCTTGTGACAAATCTAGTGTGCTTTTTTGGTCATGGCTAGAGAAAGCCTATGCTTATTCAGAAACAAGCACAGTGGCTGCAACAGTTGCATAGCAGAGGAAATTTCAATTGACCTTGCAGTATACTAACTTCCTCCTGATATTGTTTGAAAAATTAGGTTTAATAAAATTAATAAGAATGCTATTTTTTGTAGGTGTGTCTATTTGGAGATTTTGTGGTGTCAAAATAATTATTGTAGATGTAACTATTTTCAGGCCCTGAGAAAGAAGAGAAATGTCCACTTTGGGGTTAAAGGTTACTCAAAATAAAATTTCAGTTACTAAAGAGCCAAACCACATGAGAGGAACTTGGGCTTGTTATAATTCAGTTTTTCGGATGTTTTAATGAAAGTTATTAAACATACTGATTCAATATAAAATATAAAATCTGGCTAGAATGAACCTAACATTCTACTTCTCATAGTCTTTGAATTTCTTGTCAGCAGAAAAGGGATGAGACATATACCTTTGATGATATGATTGGTCTACATATATTTTTCAAGTTCCTGCTTAAGACAAGGATTTTTTAGAGTGGAAGGATGCACAATCTTAAAGTATGGATAGGACTAAAAAGGCAATTCTTTTTATTGACATGACTCATCTGTTGATACACTTTAAACATTGGTAACACTTATTTTTGTCAATAAAAGATATGACTTCTTAAAATATGGGTGGATTTGGAATAGAAGAAAGAAAGTGAAAATAAATGTTCTATCTTGGAGAACACTAGGAGATTTTGATCAATTATATTTGTATTTCAAAATCTGTTGTGCCACTCACTTAAAAATTGATTCTCTTTAATGAACTAGTTAGATAACTAAATTTTTTAAAAGAGATAATGTATTAAAATTTTAGTCATTTTTCTAATATTATTTCTTGAAATAAGAAAACCTCTAATAGTAAACATTAGTTTTTTAAAAAATGTAATAGATGGGGCCAGGGTTGTGGCTCAGTAGTAGAGTGCTTGCCTAGCATGTGTGAGGCACTGGGTTTGATCCTCAGCACCACATAAAAATAAATAAAATAAAGGTATTGTGTCCATCTACAACTAAAAAGATATTTTTTCAAAAAAGGTAATAGACTCTCAAGAAGGGAAAAATAGCTCAAATATCACGGTAAGTGTATTTTTCTTTCTTAATTACACCAATCTTAAGTGATACAGTTTGTTACAAAGAATACAGCTGTGTTTATGCATATACTCTTTCTGATTTTTCCAGAGGTATAGGCAGCAGTGATACTCAAAGTATTTAACAACTGGTAGGACAAAGGCAGTGACCCATCAGAAGAGATCCTGCTACATATCTCTGCCACAGCTCTACTGGGACTCACCAGCAAAACACAACTAGATACATGAATTACAATATATAACGTAAGCAGATGGATAAGATGGGGTGCCTTAAATTCAATTCAAAAATTTTAACCTAAATATTATTTATTTTTTAAAAAGGATGGCCTAGAGTTCACACAATTTTTCCCATTTCAAATAATCCCCTTAATAAGGTATCAAGGAGTTTTTGATGCTTATAAGATTTAGGTGTAAGAATGTATAATGAATGAACCCATTTTTTAATGTATCTTTTGCTTGAAACCTTAAAAAGTAAAACATCTGGAATTAATTTTACATCTCTTGAAATACTGCCTTCTAAAGTCAGTCTCAGAGAAGACATGGGTGAATATTTGGGCACAGACTTTATTTGGACTGAAATATACCTCTGAAGTATCAAACTGGTTTTCAGAATCAATTCTGTGTGGTCATAGAGGATGGCTGAAGGCTGTCCCACATAATTCCTTTTTAACTTTACCATGTCTGACAGCATCCAAGAGCACAGATGTCAGTTTATTTTTCTGCTGTTCTGAGAATAATCATAAAGAAAGCTTCACAGAGAAGACTAAATATATCTTTTCAATGAATTTGGGTTTTCCTTTGGAAATAACCAAGAGTTTAAAAGTACAGCTCATCAGAGCTGGCTGCTTGCGGGTGCTCCACCTCACAGCTTGAAGTGATAAAATGTTTGGCTGTGTCAGAGATGCAGGAAGTTTCTCCCTAACCCTTCCTATCATGGCTCTTTATGATGAGGAGAAAAAATTAAGTTACTCCATAGTAAAATGCCAATCAGCTTTCCTAATTCTGCTGAGTAACTCACACTAAATGAAATATTCTGCCAAAATAAATAAAATTTCTTGGGATATGATAACCGAAAAGAAGGAATGAAAAAAAAATGACATCATTGAATCACATGAAAGATGGAACATGACAGCCAAGAAGGTTGGAGATAAGCTTTTCTTCCTAGGAAACCATTCACAACAAAGAATGAGGACTGTTCTAGAAGAGGGTTAAAGAGCAATTCTATTACATTAATCCACATATGCAGCAGAGAAGATTTATCTTTTCTATGCAATACTGATTGGATCTGAGACATACACATACACACACACACACACACACACACACACCATAGTAAAATAGAATCCATATAGTTTGGAGTTTAATTATTGCAAAGTAAAACCATTTGTAAAACTAGAAATTGGATGGAAATACACTTATCTGCTCTCTGGAGAGGGAGAGGCTTTCTAAAATATAATGCAACTGAAGATATGACAATGGAAAAGTCTAATAATTCAATTGAGCAAATTTTAAGACTTGCCTTCTTCAAAAATTCCAATAAACAAAATTAATTGATAACAAATGTGTTCTAGATGATATCATAAAGGATCAATGTTCTTTAATCTATAAACTCTTTATATCATTCAATAAAAAAGATCACAAAATGCCCAATAAACAAAGAAGTGCAATAAAGGTCATTAAATGGAAAACACAAATGTCTAATGAACAAGTGAAGAAAGTACAGATTTATCATCCATCAGAGAAATGGTAATTTAAAACTATCACATTGGTGAAAGCTTTGGTGATGGAAACACATGATGTTGGCAATGAGAGGATTGTATGAAGATATACTCTGGTATATTCCTGGCAAGACGGTAAAGTGGTACAGACTTTCTGGAAAGAAATTTGACTATATATATTAGGAAGGCTAAAAATGTAAAATTATTAATAGATAATTCTAGGTATTTGTTTTAAGGAAAAAATTAGAAATGTGAACAAAGCTTTATGATGAGTTCACTATAACATCATTTAAATAAAAAATCGGAAATAACTTGAATGCCTACAAACTGATTAAACAGATGATGAATAAGATACCTATTATTTGTAGCAAAATAGATGAAATCGGAGAATATTAGGTTAAGTGAATTAAGTTCAACACACAAATACTACATGCTCTCTCTGATATATAGATGCTTTAAAAAGTCAATCTGAATGTGTAATACAATTACTGGAAGTTGGGAAGGGTGAGGATACAGTAGGAGTTTGGATACAGAGTACTCTAAGGTTCTACAGCATAGTGGAAGGATCATAATTCACAGTACCGTATTAAACACAAAAGAGTTCGAAAGCTCCAAATACAAAGTAATGATAACATGATGCACATATTAATGACTCTAATTTGACCAGTACATATTGTATACTTGTACTGAAATATCATATTGTACCTCATAATATTGTTTAATTATTATATGCTAATCAAAAATTTTTTTTTATTTTTAAGGACTTATAAATGTTAACTCTCCTGTTTAATCATAATGTAATGTACATATGTATGAAATGATCACACTGAACCCCATAAATTTGTACCAATAAAATAAAAATCTTAAAAAGTAAAAAAAAAAATTAAAGTTTTAACAGAACACAAATGGTCTTATACTCGTCTTTATAAGATTTGTTATGGATAAATTTGCTAATGCATTTCCACTGTTTTTACATTCTGAACTTTTAAATTTTAGACAGTGAGGAAAATAGCAAAACCTAAAAAAAGAAAGTAAGAAAAAGAAAAGAAAAAAAAATAGCAAAACCTAAAAAGAAAAAAAAAAATAGAAAAAGAAAAAACCCAGGCCTGGGAATTTAGCTTCAATCCCTTTCTTGTATTGAGATTTGAAATACGTCTGTTATGGTTTGGATTTTTAATGTTCCTTCTGCCCTCATCCCTCACCAAACAACAACAAACAAACAAACAAACAAAAACAACCTATGTGTTAGACAATGTAAGAATGTTCAGAGGTAAATGAGTAGATTATAGAGTTGTAACCTCATCAATGGATTAAACCATTTAATGAATTAATGATGTGAATGAACTCCTGGGTGGTAACTGTAGGCAGGTGGGCATGGTGGAAGAAGTAGGCCACTGAGGACATGGTCTGGACTATAGATGTTCATGAACCCTTCTTTTTTCTGTCTCTTGGCTGCCATGAGCTGGTAGCTTTCTTCTGCCACATCTTAGGCCCCAAGCCATGAAGTCAGCCAACCATGGACTGAACCTCTAAAATCTTGAGCTCAAAATAAACTTTCCCTCTTTTAGGTTGCTCTTGTCAGATATTTTCGTCACAGGAACACAAAATTTACTGATACAACATCAAAATAGTTTCCTGGCAATCATAATAATGTAATGCTTGTAATTATTATTTGATAAGAATTTCATAGTAAACACATTTTTCTGCCAACTGAAACCATAGAAACAACTTGTCTTATCAGGATTAATTCTCAGTCCTATTTTATCCAAGACCATTTTCTGTAACTGAAAAGAATCCTCCTTCTGGGTTAGGGATGGTAGATCCTGTGTTTTGTTTTGTTTGTTTGTTTTTAACAGGGGAAACCCTGGGTTTGATCCCCAGCACCAAATACAAACCAAAAAGAAAAAAAGAAAAAGAGCCCTCCTAAGCATGTATTCGCCCACCCCATCACCCCTGGGCTACATGATCAATGGAGTATTCTGTGAACTATTTAATTAGACATAAAAAGATAACCATCCAGACAGATCATGTTATACATTGAAGAGCAAATTTTCACCCATGATGAGAGCCTCTGCATTCATTCAACTGTAGGATATTTCACAGGCTGGATACTTACAATACATAAGAAACAAAGCCAGCACTAAATTTTCCTGTATAGTAACTCCTCATCCTGGTCAGTAACATAATGTTCTTGCTTTACAATTGGACATGTGATTTGAAATGCATGTGGCTGTATCAATGGCTTACATTATACTAAGTAGTGCATAACTGATATGATGTGTCCCAGAGCAGACTGTGAAAAAAATATTTGCTCAAGTGAGACATAAAAGGCTATCTAGACTGGAGGCAGGAGAGAAAAATGCCTGGCTCACAAACCACACAAATATTTACAGTACTGAACTGAAGCTGGGCATGTTTTAAAACCAAACTGATTGTTTTTTCTTTTTGAAAAGGTTGGCTACTTTAAGTAGGAAGTGATAGAAAGTAAAAAAGGAAAGATCTCAACTTTAGCAATGTACCTAGAGCATGGACCAATCAATTGGCTTTTGAAGTGTTATATTAAAAAACAATCCACATGATAGAAGAAGCATTACCTAAAAATACCTAGAATATTCAAATAACAGAATGACTATATGAAAATTTCAGAATTTTAGAGCTTCAAACAAATTAGAGATAATTTGGAATCATAGTTCTCAGAAAAAGAAGCTAATTCCTAAAACATTAAGCACGTAAACCATTTCTCCATTGCTAATCAGTTAATCCAGTTTCAGTAACTCCTAATTGGACTCTTTCCTTATTTAAATAAAAATACAATGCAGATAATTTTAAAAAAATTCTTAAAAGTGAACTGGTACATACCACTGTGTGGACTTGGTCATAAGTACTCTGGATTTTCCCATTTACTTTGTTTTTACCTGACAAAAAAAGGGGGAAATGACATTATTTTAATTCTTCTTGCTCCCAAATCAATTTCAGCCCATCATTATGAAGATGACTACAACTCATGCTCTATCTTGGGCATATTATATTACATCCTAGCCTTTTAAATATTGATTCCAATAAAGTTTTAATGAAAGGATAACTAGAAGAAAACTGAGGGTTCTCCCCAAATATTTTTATATCCACTTCTGCTGGTCTATCTTTCCATTCTAAACATTTGTAATAATAATAATAATAATAACAACAACAACAACAACAACAAGAACATTATTATTATTATTGGCTCAGTTGTATTCACTGGTCAGCAAAATATGTTACAAGGGCCTATGACATCAGTAGAGACATCAATTTTTTAAACTGCTTATTTAAAAAAATCATATTATTAAATAAAGATTTTGAAATGTAAATACTTAAATTGTATTCTTTTTGCATTTTCTTAAATACTAGAACATGAAAATTAACTCATTTCATATCATGCAATAACTAAAAATAGATAATTAGGGAAAAAAGAAAAAAATTACAAAAATCTTACTGAAACAAACAATTCCAGATACTTACTTCCTATAATAGTCTTGTGATTAAAAATCTTACTCCAAATTCCCCCTTCCACATTGTCTTTTACTCCAAATTCATAAACTGTGTTAGGCTTTAAATTTTCCACAATTGTTTCAGTGGCTGGACAGAGTTGAAAAATCCATTTTTTCTCCTTATCCTTTTCTCTATAGCGAATTGTGTAAAATCTGTTGAACCAAAATATAATACCTTAAAGTCACATGGAAGTCACAATATAATTTCAAGTTTCTTAATGTATCTCAGACTTCAATCAACTCAGAAAACTATATTTAATACTGGACTGTTCAGGTTTTCAAAAATTTGCAGAGAATATGAAAAAAATAGCTCAACATGTGCTTATGTTTTTAATTTCAAATTGCAAGTTGGGGGTCCATATAATAGCCATTTATGATCTGATAGAATCCATAATTATCAGTTCTGTTATTTGCAGCTTTAGAAAATGAAGTTGGAAAACATCATTCACTCTTTTCTGATTACAGAGAAGAATATAGGCATTATTTTATAAATACTTAATATTATAGTTTCATAATTTTATAAATTTAAGACTTTTAATTCCAAGGAAAGTATCTTAAAGGTAATAACATTCAATTTTTTAAGATGAGCCCAGGATGTATCCTGGACTACAATTTAAGGGTGAAATAAGTTTATTGTTACAAAAGAGAATTAAGACCAACAGCCAAGTTAAGGGTACAATTGGAAAACATAATGCAAACTCAAGAGTACTGTTATTATGGGGCCTTTGCTTAGAGTCTCTTTATACTCTGAGTTAGATCTGTCAAATACGTAATCTCCACCACCATTTTTTTTGCATCATTGCTACATCCTGTTTTACATATGCTTCTTCATTTATTTGTCACAAACAAATCTTAAGTGGTAGAAATGATTAATCCTCTATCGTAAGTGTGAAGACTGAGTTTCAGAACAATCACTTAACTTGCCCAGTGCCACGGGCAATGGCAGAACCACAACATAAAGAAAAGCTGCTCTGGCTCTACTTTACACAGCCTAAGTGAGGCAGAGCAGGAAAGGGCGTTTCATGACTACTGCACACAGTAATGGGAATGAAGGAAATAGCACAGCAAATAATATAGAGAATGAAGACAGCAAATTGTAGAATAAAGCATATAGTTTCATGCCATCCACAGAAATGTTAAACCATCACATGAAATGTTACTATAATTGTTCCTAGTATTATAAATTGAGAAAAAATACTGGAAGATTCCAACATTTATGATTGTGCTTTGTCTCCCAAAGAGCAGAGGGAGATAAAAATGGCATTAGTTAAACTTTATCTGCTTTTTAAGGTAAACATTTTAAATAAATGAAATAAAATAACAGCTACTATTTGTGATGATGGAAACAGGCATTTGGTTCTTTCTTTCATCTTTAATTTTTTCTCAAAAAATTAATATAAATTTTCACTTTCCACCCCATCAAAATTAGATAAATGAAAATTAAGCTTATATCAAGCTTTAGAAAGTCACTCATTTACTCATGCTAAAAATACTTTGTTAGAGTCTGTAAACAAGTCAAAATAACACCTGGCATTTTGCCAGGGGAATGTTAGAGTTCATAAACAAGTCTGGATGGTGCCTGGCAAAATGCCAGAGGGAGTGGTTTGAAAAGTAACAAAAGCGAGCCATTAAGTGTGGAGATTCCTTATTGGTTGACTGATGTATCTAGTTTATGCTAATTAGATAAGCTGTGTGGAATGTATAAATACTGCTCCTGTCCTGCAATAAACGGCTCCCACTCCTGCTGTATCAACGTACACAAGTTATTCGTCACCCCCCTGATTATTCTGCTGTAGCCGGACTGCGGCAATACTTATTGTGCACCCTTGAAGGACTAAATTTATTTTGATGTTCTTCAATTTCTCCAAGTAGTTCTTGTTTTTTTTTTAATCTATCCAAGTTGCCTTTTTATTAATAATAAAATTTATTAACACATACTGCTTACAAATAGTATAGACTCAAAAATTATAAAAATAAATCAGTAGATATTTAAAGGCAAATGCAAAAATTTACACATCAGATCATTAAAGGTTTTACAAAGCGTTTATACTGTCAACAGTTGTCAAAACTAGATATATTAAGCAAAAAAAAAAAAAAAAGCTAGGTACAAACTAGCAAGTATCATGTTACCATTATGTTTTTAAAAGGAAAGAAAGACAGTCTCCAACATGCACAGACTAGATCTGGAAGAATGCTTAGGAAACTACTGCCAGCGGATGCCTAAAGACTAGGGATCAGGAAATGGGAAGGAAATTCACATTCATTGAATATCCTTTGGTACTATCAAATTTTTAAAATTCATATTCAGGTATAAATTTGTTCACATATTTTTGGTTAGTAGTTACATTAAAGACTAAACCCTTAACAAGTGGATTCAACATGAAATTAATTATATACCACAAACAAATGAAAAAATTTGCAATTATTTCTGGAAATATTTTCATGAAACTGGTTTACAGGGTAAGAAATGAGAAAAGCTTCTGCAGTACAGATGTTATTACAATGATATTTAAGTGAAGAATTTTATTTCCAAGTGTGAAATATTTCCAGGGGTATGTGAAGACAATAAGACAATGATGGCTAAGCTTAGCCTTTATTTCTTTCCTATGAAAAAAGGTTTATGCAAATGTATAGGAGGCTTGAAATTGTCACTTCAAGAGAAAAAAAATGGAAATGCCTTACAGTGAGTTTTATGTCTACTTGACAGAGAAACCAAGATTTTCACCAACCACTAATATACTATTCACCTGCATGTTATTCATGAAAATGTCTTTATACAAAAATAATGTAGTGTTTTTATTTTGTGTTCTGAAAAAATTTATTAAACTATAAGTCAAGATTTAATTTCTCTAGCCTGGCTTCTCACTTACATCATGAAGGTCAAGGTCATGGCACAGATAATGACTATTCCAAATGTGAGCTATAGTTGATGTGGTTTCTAGGTTGGGTATACACTCTATATACTTGTTACATTTATCCCCTTATCCCAGTGGTATTACCCAGTCACCCCCTAAATATGTAGCCTAAATCCAAAAAGAGAAAGGTAGATCACCTACTTCTTCTCCATCAGACCTTTTCTTAAATTATTTCAGAAACAGCAAGAAATGATCTGCTTTCTCTAGTCACCTGTTCTGAAATACAGAACACACTTACATAATGCCCATCTTTGAACTTCTGTGTCCCTGAACAAGCACATTTGCAAACAATCAGCTGAATATTAAAAGACCCTCAAAAATTAGGAACAATATCTCTAGTAGAAAAGAATTCAAAAGCATCAAGTTCCAAATAGTCCCTGAGCACACTGATCATTTCAGCAAAAAGTCTCTGGAGAGGTAATGAGTGAACAGCACATTCCCTCCAACTCAAGGACCACTGCATAGTACTAGAGATGATATAACAGCCTGACTCATCAAAAGGTGACATCCCCCCTCCCAATGTTAAATCTTATACGCTGGAAAAATAATCTAATGTTGTATGTAAACGCAACACTTTTGACTAGAAGAGTGGAGGCTAGGCACAACTGCCCTTGCAAGGAAGGATCAGAGCAAAGGACAGCTTCAAGCCTTGTCTTCATTTTCCAAGAAATCAGTCAATGTTCCACTGTCAACAGGAATTAATAAATATTCCACTCTGTCAGTTCTCTTCTTTGTTTTTGTAAGTTTGTGGTCCCCGAATTCCATTAAGTTGGCCAGGAATGTCACACACTATTGACAAAGAATGCCTCCTGACAGTGCTGGTAAAAACCTTGAAAAGAAAGTCCAATGTATGAAGAGTAATCCTGGTTATCCAGCTGATACTTTATTAGTAGCCAAAAAGTAAATCCTGCTTGGATTAGGGATATGGCTTTGTAAAACTTGAGTCAGGGAACCAAGTGGTAGAGATCCAGATTGTTTAACCAAAAGAAAATTCTTATAGGAGGTTTCTTTAGTATAAAAACTATATGTAAAAATCACAACTTCTGGGACAGGAGTCCTTGTGTTTCTCCTTTGCTAGCAAAGCAATAAACCTTTTTGCTTTATCTCAAAATCATGTCCTTGTTATTGGACTGGCATTGGGAACAAGGACAGAGTTTTGGCAACAAATTGGCAATCCAGATGCGACTTGAGAACAGTCCCAGCTCCAGCTTTCTTGGGCAGGCCTGGCTCTCTAAGAAACCCTACTTCCATGCTGAGGATGCAAGGTGGCTGGTGAACTTGCTGAGAGCAAACTGCCAGAGAGTTAGGAGATGGGTGAGTTTGCCTGGGTTGAACTAAGGAACTAATCCTGTGAGTAAAGGAAGTGACTGAGAGACTATCCTAGCAGCTGTCAAATCTCCTTTTGCTTCAGGGAACTCCTGCCTTCTCTTCCTGAATGGTACAGGTTGCTCCATCATGATCCATTTTGAGAAAAAGGAAACTGAACTCAGTAAAGTTGCAACACCCTTGGCCATCTGGTAAGTCCCCCAGTGTGCACACCAAGACCCTTGATTTTACACATCTGGTTCCTCTTTCTGGGGACATCCATGGCACCACTGGTGCAGGTGTCGGGATTAAGTGGGACTCTAGAACCTACATACGGAGAGCCAAGATGGTGGGCCAGAAGGAGGCAGCATTCTGTGTTGCTCTGTGACCCAGGTCTCAACTAGTGGGAATACTGCTTCTCTGAGAGTGATAGAGGACCCCTACACTGCTGCTCTCATCTAGAAATCACCAGCACTGTGCCTCCACACAGGGCCCCCGGCTTCAGTGTTAGAGCAGGACTCCAAACTCCCGACTTCTAGCCCACTCAGGGTTCCCGAGGGCTTTAGCAGGATCACCGCGTCAGCACCAGAGCAGAATTCCCAGATACCACTCCGTTCCCATGCAGGACACTCAACTGCTACTCACCTACAGGAACTCCAGCCACCACTACCCTGTGGACTCCCATCTACCAACATGGGAATCCCTTGGTTGCCTCCATCTGGTGACTCAGCAGCTACTGCCATAGTCCCCTACACGTGGTAGTCTGCTTGCACCTGAGGACATCTCACAGGTTCTAAAAACCGCTGCAACACTGCACGCCACAGAGCTCATCTCTGAATACATCTTACAATGCCATTGCCTGGCTCACCCCACCCGACCTGACCCCCTGGCTCTGGAAGTGGCTCTCTTCCATCTTGGGTCACCTTCCTCTCTATCTTTGGTGGGGGCAGCTCCCAGATTGGAACTTCAGCTGGTCAAGCACAGGGTTTCCAACTCCCCCCTTTCCCCAGCAAGGCACAGTTACTGCCCAACACAAAATAGGTCTCAGTGGGACAGGTGCGCAGTGCGATCAGGGCGCCACCCACAGGAAGCCTGTGAGAGAGGTCCCTTAAATGGGAACTAGTAAGGGAGAGGGGGAGGGTGCAACAGTTTGGAGACTAACAGAGAGACCAGGAACTGGGAAATTTTCAGGCAACATAGGAGATAGGACACAAAAAGAGACCCTTGAGGTGCAGTCTCCTTTTAGGGACTGGCAGATGCCATGCCTCACTTCCAGGTGCCCTGCACCAGGACTAGCCTTCCCACCCTGGTTACCTTCACCATACTGAAGGCAGAGATACCAGATAACAACAGACAACCCCACCTATTGGTTGAGAAAGGAAGCAGAAAAGATATGATCTCCAACCAAAACAATTAACAGTCCTGGTGTCTTACTTTGAGATTTTTTTTTTTCCTCCCCTTCTATTCTCCTGCTCTCACATCACCAACATATGTGAAACCAAGTACTTTGCATTAATTAGGATTTTTGAGGACTGGTATATCTGAATAGCTAAAGTTAATAAAAAAGGATAAAGAAGGACATTTCATACTGCTCAAGGGAATCATACACCAACAAGTCATAACAAATATGTCCCAAACAATGGAGCATCTACGTTCATCAAACAAATTCTTTTCAAGTTCAAGAGTCAATTGACAACAACACAATAATCATGGGCGACTTTAACACAGCTCTCTCACCACTAGACAGATCTTCCAAACAAGAGCTGAACAAAGTAACTATAGAACTCAATAATACAATCAATAACTTAGACTTAATTGACATATATAGAATATTTCATCCTTCGATAAGCAAATAGACTTTCTTCTCAGCAGCATATAGATCCTTCTCTAAAATAAACCATATTACATGCCACAAAGTAACTCTTAGAAAATACAAAAAAGCAGAGATACTACCCTGCATTTTATTAGATAATGGAATAAAATTAGAAATCAATGACAAAATAAAAAATAAAAGCTACTCCAACCTCTGGAGACTAAATAATATACTACTGAATGAACAATGGGTTGCAAAAGACCCAAGGAGGAGATTGAAAAATTCCTAGAGGTAAATGAGAACTTAGACACAACATATCGAAATCTCTGGGACACTATGAAGGCAGTACTAAGAGGAAAGTTTATCACATGGAGTTCAGTTCTTAAAAGAAGAAAAGGTCAACAAATAAATGACCTAACATTAAATCTCAAAGCCCTATAAAAAGAAGAACAAATCAACACCCAAAACAGAAGACAGGAAATAATTAAAATTAGAGATAAATCGAAACAAAAGAAACAATTAAAAAATTGACAGAACAAAAAGTTGATTCTTTGAAAAAAATAAATAAAATTGACAGATCCATATCTACACTAACAAAGAGAAGGAGAGAGAAAACTCAAATTGCTAACATACATGATGAAAAAGGTAATATCACAACAGAAATACAAAAGATAATTAGAAATTATTTTGAAAACTTGTACTCCAATAAAATAGAAAATATCAAAGATATCAATAGATTTCTTAAATCATATGATTTGCCCACATTTAATCAGGATGACATACACAATTTAAACAGACAAATATCAAGCAATGAAATAGAAGACACCATGAGAACTCTACCAATCAAAAAAAAGACCAGGACCAGATGGATACACAGCTGAGTTCTACAAGACCTTTAAAGAAGACTAATACCACTACTCTTCAATTTATTTCAGAAAACAGAAAAATAGGCAGCACTTCCTAACTCATTCTATGAGGCCAATATCACCCTGATTCTAAAACCAAGCAAAGACACATCAAAGAAAGAAAACTTCAGACCACTATCTCTAATGAACATAGATGCAAAAATTCTCAATAATGAGTCTGGAAAATCAAAGACAAAAACATATCAAAGAGATAGTGTACCACAATCAAGTGGGATTCATCCCAGGGATGCAAGGTTGGTTTAACATATGAAAACCAATAAATGTGATTTATCACATCAATAGACTTAAAGAATCATACAATCATCTCAATAGACACAGAAAAAGCATTTAACAAAATACAGTGCCCTTTCTTGTTCAAAGCACTAGAAAAACTAGGGATAACAGGAACATATCTCAACATTGTAAAGGCTAAGTCCCAGGTCAACATCATTCTAAATGGAGAAAATTGAAAGCATTCCCTCTAAAAACTAGAACAAGACAGGGATGCTCTCTTTCACCACTTCAATTTAACATAGTTCTTGAAATACAAGCCAGAGCAATTAGACAGACAAAAGAAATTAAAGGGATATGGACAGGTAAAGAAAAACTCAAATTAGCACTATTTGCTGACGATATGATTCTATACTTAGAAGACCCAAAAAGTTCCACTAGAAAACTTATAGAACTACTATATGAATTCAGCAAAATAGCAGGATATAAAATCCACACCCATAAAATAAAGGAATTTCTGTATATCAGTGACAAATCCTCTGAAAGGAAAACTATCTCATTTACAATAGCTTCAAAAACAAACAAACAAACAAACAAACAAAAAAACTTGGGAATCAACTTAATGAAAGAAGTGAAAGACCTCTATAATGAAAACTACAGAACCTTAAAGAAAAAAATCGAAGACGACCTTGGAAGATGGAAAGATCTACCTTGCTCTTGGACAGCAGAATTAATATTATGAATATTACCATACTACCAAAAGCACTATACAGATGTAATGCAATTCCAATCAAAATCACAATGGCATTCCTCATAGAAATAGAAAAAGCAATCATGAAATTCATCTGGAAAAATAAGAGACCCAGAATAGCTAAAGTAATCCTTAGCAAGATGAGTGAAGAGCCAAGAGTCTTCACATATGTCCCCAAGAGTGATCTCTGAAGAATCTCAGCTAATTCTTAACAGGAGACAGAAACAAAGTCAGTTTTGACCGACTTGGTCTTAAATACCTGGCAGGTGAGTATAGCCTAAGAACAGTCCTACATGGACATTTAAAAGGAAAAAACAATGTGTTTTTTTTTTAATGTAACTTAAAATGTGCACTTCTGTCAGTCCTACCAAAAGTAAATAGAGCTGGAGACTATAAAGAAATTGTTCTTGTGTGGGAGTGCCTAATAATAATGATCACAAAGGACTCTAGAGTCACAAGTTTGTCCTGAGTTAATTTGAGTATGATCTCATAGACCTACAAATCTTCTTAATTTCCTACATTGATAAACTCAATCTATTTTTCACCGATATGATTATGAGTTAGTCTTGATGGTTTTCAGAGACTGGCTGAAGTATCAATTGATTTATGCTAATTGTTCACAAAAAAGTAATACTTTGTCCTATTTATTATTGTGTTAGCATTATCCCTGCCCTATGTATGCCCTATCCAGTCATCTGCTATCTTTCACTATGGACCTCTGGACTGCTCTGATGATGAATAACCTTAACTGTCCATGCCTCCCCTCCACCTCCCAATAGCAAATAAGGACTTTGTGTTACTTCCCCCAACTTTGCTCTCTTTCCACAGGAAGAAGCTTGGAGATGTCATTGCTCAGTTTTCCATAGAAATGAAATGTAGAAATTGAAACTGAGAGTGGGGAAATGTAACATTGGACCATTTTATGCTTTGAATATAGCCCTTGCTGCTCTGCCACTGCAACTTATTTTTAAAATGAACATGTTACTTTCTCTTCCTCTTTCCCTACTCCTCCTTAATCTCTCTCATTCCCTAATCTTGGGGGAAACAGGATTACCTTTCTCAGAGTACACACTCACCATAGGAACGAAGTAATCCAGACCTTGGGGATGGTACCAGAAGAGCTCAGAAATGATTATCTCCCAAATTAAAAAGCAAATTACAACTCCAACAGAGAACAGGTGGAATGTAGCCTTTGAATCACCTCTTTAAAAGACCCATATTCCTGCTGGTGGGTAGTATCACAGCCTTTGGGATAGGAATCCCATGCGTTTCTCCTTTGCTAGCAAAGCAATAAATCTTTTTCCCTTCTCTCAAAAAAAAAAAAAAAAAAACTATATGTAGTAGTTTCATACCAGAGCCAGTTATAAAGACTTTGCTTTGCATGATCCCACATAAGAGGTACATTGAGGTGAACAATAGATGCAATAAGGTATATGTTACATAAAGATGATAACTATTCAATTATTAGCTGACTCTTGTCTCCTCTCAATAACTAGCTATCCAAATTGTGGACAAAAAAAGGAAGAGTTTCAAAGAAGAATCTTCTTTAAATTTGTTTACTATCCAGTCTAATTGGTCCAGTATACTTTGGAAAGTACCCATAATATCGAGGACTTCTTCTGTTAGAGAAATCAATATTTACTGATTCCAGAAAAGAAGCCACTGGTGGCAACATGAATGGAATCTTGCAGCATAGTGGTTTGAAAGCTTTCTCGTAAGTCTTAGAACCCAAACCATAAAGCACAATGTGGAACCCAAGGTATAACTACAGCATCTATTTATGAAATAATTTCTTATATTATTGATTTGTTTAAGTTCAGCAGAAAAGGAAGAAGAAACTTTGCTGAATAAATTATGCAGAGTTTGCTGGTCTAATTTTGCTCTCTTTACCTTCTATAGTGTTCTATCAGAGGAAGGGAGGGAATGCATTTGTATATTCAGCCTACTTTACAAAGCACTGACGTTTCTGGAATTATCTATCAGAGGTTAAAACTTGGAACTACTGTGAGCTTCAAAATATTCTCTACTGTTACTTTTTTATCTTTTTTCATTTTCTTAGAAGGTGTTTTTTTGTAAAGAGGAGCTGAACATACTGTATTCTGAGGTTGAATCTTTTGGATGAAAATGACTGCGTTAGTGGTCTCTACATATTTCAAGCAACCTCTTCATTATCCTGAGTTGGAAGTAGAATATTCACTTTCACTGTCAGAATGCAAACTTGGTACTATTAATCTTTTTCTTAGACTATGGAGTAGTGTTCACAGACATTCACTTTTATCATTGTTCTTTGGCAGGACTTTGTCTAAAGCAGAATACCCCTTGCTACTTTAAGGAATGTTTATCCTCATTTCAGGATCATTCTTCACCTGAATGAAATACTTTTTCTTGTTGTTTTGCTAGTTCTGAAGCTAACTTAGCCATCTTTTCAGAGTATTTTCTCTTCTGAAAAAAAAAAGAGAGTCATTTTTCAAGGATTGACTCCTATAGCAGAGTCATTTTTTTCAAGGATTCTTGAACATTTCTTCCCAAAACTTCCACAGAGTTCTGATTCTTTAAGACTTCTTGCTCATTTTCCTCCAACTCACATTGTGACTTCCTGACTAAAGAAGTGGGGCTTGCTTGACTAAAAGCTGAGCTCGCTCCTTCTTTAATTTAGTTCCTTTAGTGTCTTCTTTTCCTTTAATTCCAGTTTACTCACCTTTTAAGCTACCATATATTCTGCAGCTGGAAAGTGTAGACAGAGTCATGCTAAGTCTCAATGTAAAATGAAAATGTGGACCCCTTGTATAAAAGTATTATTAAAGATTTTAAGATAGTGACAATAGGGTATTAAAACAAACTTTGGCCCTTCTAAGTGAGGGGACCTTGCACAAGCTTCTGCACCCTTGGAGTCAGCAGGGGGTTTTCAGTTTAATAAGGAGGGAGGGAAGGAGGGAGGGAATGCATTTGTATATTCAGCCTACTTTGTTTCTGATTACAAAGCACTGAAATTCCTAGAATCATCCATTAGCTTGCTTCTTTCCATTAAAAGCTGCTCTCAGGGCTCTACTCCCCCTTCCAAAACAGCAGATGGCAGACAGAGGCAAGGAGGCTGCTCTAGCCAAAATACTAACTGCTACTGGTAAAAAATGTTATAGAATACAAGCCCTTTGTGTCTTGTGAGTCAAAATATCAACAGTGATTTATGAAATACACTTCTTGACAAGTATGTTACATGAAATTTTTGTTATTTTATCCCTGCCCTGGCTCTTACAAGACTTTAGAGAAACACTGAGAAGCTAAAATCAGACCAGATGGGCTACCACAAGTATGCCTCTCTAGGATGAACACATTACTGAGGACTTAATTGCTCGCATGATCTGGGGCCCCATTGCAAACCAAATTACAAAAAGCCAGCGTCTAGGCTTTCCAATAAACTCAACTTCATATTGTCTTCCTGTGAATAAAACAAGACAGAATATTCTGTGCTTTTTAAAAACCCTAAACTTAACCGCATGTTTAAACAAATTTCAGCCTGAAAATTTCTTCAATTTCCATCAAAAGGCTCCCTCCTACCAAATGGCAGGCAGCCCTTCCCTTCTTCAGTTGCATTCACCCTTGTCAACATTGCCCAAGTTTGTAATTGTCAAAGGAAGTTCTGAATTTTAAAGGAGAGCGCGTATGGGACTGTCTAGTTATATTAGAAGTAGTGAAGTAAATTTTCCTTGATTAAAAAAAGATTCCATAATAATAAACTGTGCTTTATAACCTCCTGTGCAGAGAGTGTTCCATAAGTATTTGTAGAATGAATAGAATGGATATTTAGTTTCTCATTGGGTCATTTAAATATGAGAATGTAAGAGCTCTAACTGGCCAAAGTTTCAATCACCAAAAACCACCAAAACTAACAAACAACAACAAAAATGTGATTTAAGCCATTAGGTCTACAATTTTATATGTGTGTGTGTGTGTGTGTGTGTGTGTATACCTTTATTTTATTCATTTATTTATATGCGGTGCTGAGAATCAAATCCAGTGCCTCACACATGCCAGGCAAGCACTCTAGCATTAAGCCACAACCCCAGTCCCTTCAATTATATTTTGCAATGTGCTATTCATTTTATAGGGTTTCATTCACCAAAATGCAGCATTCTTACAGAACTAATGCAAGCTGAAGTAAAATTTGCAGAGGCCTTAAGATTTTTATTTATTTATTTATTTCAGTTTATTCATATAATAAACCCTGAACAGAACAAGAATTACTATAGAAGCAAAAGAGAGGCTAAGTACCTAAAATCTGATAATCAGTGAGAGAGCCGGGTACATGCTGTTTTCTTACTCTTAATACCTTTTGATTTTCCAGGGACTCTTTCTCCTCTCTGCTTGGCAAGAGGAAATGGAAAAAAAACAAAACAAAACATAAAATAACCCCAAATGGAAGAACCGCAAAAGAGAATAACATTTAACATAATTCAGGGCTCTTTATTGCTTTACTGTGTACTTAACCTATAGTCATAGTCTTCTCATTGTCTGAGGACATTCAAGATCAAATGTTGGTTGCATCTAATTGTTTTGTGAATGATTAAACTTGGACACTGCACAGAGGCAACAAGTCTCTTAAAAATACAGACAGCATCCAGTGAATGTTATTAGACCAGATCTCTGGAAAACCTGCCTCCAGCAACTTGGATGTTCAGGATAGAGCATTTCATATCCTAATGAAGGGGTTAGAGTTGGTGGAGATAGTGTCTGCTTCAACTGGCATTTGTCTCAGTATAACATTGACTATTATAGCTTTAAAGAATCCATAGAATGTAATAGAAAAGGGAGGGAGTGATTTGACCAGATTACTAGTCAATTACATGTTAGTAGCATGACTTTAGGGAAGTATCTTTACTGACTTTCACATCAATTTTCTGAGAAGGTGATTTGGACTTTTCAGATCCTTTGTTTATAGAAATTTATTCCAGCAATATATCAGACATTCTATTGAATAAAGTACTGAGATAGAGGTAGAAAATGCAGTTAATTTGTGATGAATTATACCCAGTAGATAAACTGAAGAACATCAAAATAAATTTAGTCTGGTGCTGGGATTGTGGCTCAGCGGTAGAGCTCTTGCCTAGCATGGGCAGGACCCAGGTTCAATCCTCAGTACCACATAAAAATAAAGGCATTGTGTTGTGTCCATCTACACCTAAAAAATAAATGCTAAAAAAAAATTAAAAATAAATAAATAAATAAATTTAGCCTGTCTACAAACTACCCGACCTTACTGTATGCCACTGACCATCTTTTGGGATGGATGAAAATATATATTTTATATATATATATATATATATATATAAAAATATAATTTTTTGGGTCCAATGCTTATGTTTTGATAAAATAGCTATTACATTTTCTAAAACATCTCTTCTATACTTTTTTTAAAATTTCTTCATGTCAAAGGACACTTTCTAACACATTCCATTGTCAATGTTCTTTCTTCTTCTTTTACTAATCCAAATTTTTTCCTCACCCTAGAAGCATAGCTCAGATATGTTTTGAGAAGTGCTTTTTGAGAACGTCTATGTCCCCTTTTACCTGGTACAGGGAATTTGGTAGAGATTTCTCAGCAGATGAATAAAGCTTTGCACTGAAGACAGAACCTAGGTTTACTGGGAGTAGAAGAATTAGAAATCAGAGGGAATGATCTTACTCAAAGGGCAGTCCAGAAATGAGAAGCAAGAAAATGAATCATGGAAGAAACAAAATGAATAAAGGAAATAGATGAAAATTTATTTCTAAAAAGAATTGATAAGACCAGATCTTTATGGAATATGAGTACCAAGGAAAGGAAACATAAAAATCAAAAGTAAGTTTTCAAATGTGAGAAGAAAGTAAAGTGATGGTAAAATTATTCTTTTAACAGTATAAAAATATGAACTTAGTTTGAGTTTGATGTGCTGATCATTGTTCCTTAGTCTTCTAATGAAAATATTCCACAGTAACTGAAAATGTAGTCTTATAAATTTGAAAATGGGTCCTGGTCAGAGTTTCAGGTTTGGTAGTCATTGACATCCATGCCACTCCTCCTGATCTCAGTAGAACAGCAACATTAGTTACTGGTAACTTTTTAGAAAAGAAAAATGTTGGGATCTTCCCCAGGCTCACTGAATTGGAATTTGCATTTTAACAGAGTCCACAGAAAGATCTGCACACACATCAAAGTTTGAGAAGCAATGCTTTACCTAACAGGTGATAGTTAAAGACAAGGCATAGATAAGGGGACATGAAGATAAGAGCACCAAGGACAGAACATTATTTCACATTTAGTAGGTTGGAAAAGAGGTTGGCAAAGGAGAGAAGGAATGGTTAGAGGAGCAAGAAGAAAAATGTCCAAGAAAGAAAGAATTCAGGATTGAGAGGATGGCCTTCAATTCCACAGAGAAGCTAAGAAGGGTAATAGCTTAGAAAATTCTACTGGATTTAGCAATGAATTGGTGACCACTAAAAGTTGTTTTCATGAAATGGTAGAAAGGGAATGGAAGCCAGGAAAAATGAATATGTGGGTGGTGTAGAAATCAAGTATGTAGCAGATAATTCAGAGAAGCTTTAGAATTAAGGGATTGAAAAGTTGCTTGGAAGACATGAGATCAACAGATGGTTTGGGTTTGGGTTAGGGAAATCTTGAGTATGCTTACAAGTAGGAGGCAAGGCACTAAGGGCAGAGAAGGGGTAAGAGAGAGGAGAACAGTGAGGAAGAAAAGGCACGTGGGAAGAAATGGAATCAGGAACACTGTCTTAGGTCAAAGATGGGTTCTTTGGAAAAAAAGAGAAGTGAGGTAGAGGTAAAGATTAATTTAGTACCAAAAAAAAAAAAAAAGAGTAAGCTGATGGTGGATGGTCCAGATTTCCTCAGTTATAGAAGCTAGGATGGACTGGGGTAGGAAAATGAGTCAGGGAATGTAGACAGCTTCCACTGAGGAGTAGTTGGATTAGAATTATTAGTGTGGAAATGGTGAAATGAATATAGATACTCCTCAAAAGAAAAATGAACCATATGGGGCCTTTATAGACTGTATCAGATGAAATGTCAAAAAATGTCAAAAGTGAATAAGTCCTCAAATTAGGGTAAAGGGATGGAACTTCCCCAAATAATAAAAAGATAAATGAGGTTATCAAGAGAAAAAGTGCGAGTTCAATTTTGTCTTGTAGAGTTTGAGGTAATAGTGATATGTAAAAGTTAAAATGTTGATATCTCACTGTGTATTTGTTCAACATGTATTTACTAAGGTCTATAATGTTCCAGACCCTGGCATGGGGACTGGGGTGACAATAATAGGCAAGATGCACACAGTCCCTGCCCTCATAGAACTTAAATTTACACTACTCCACAAATGGGTAACAGACATTGGGCTCAATCAAGAGAGACTTCAGCATTGAAAATACCCACTTCTTTAAAACTTGGGAGAAAAAATAAAAGGCAAGAAAAGACTGCTCTGGACCAGCCAAAAAGGAGAGCCCTCATTCTACATTAAGAGGAAATAAGCCCAATATGAAAGTGTCAGAATAATGTGAAAATTATTTCTAAACAAGTTATAATGCTTTAATAAATTGGCAAAGGAGAACTAAAGCAATCTTGAAAACTTTAACGAGTTGAAAACATGGGAAAGAAAAAATAAGCTATTAATGGTGACAAATTTCTGTTAAAAACATATTTTATTCTTCATCTGGGACAGTTTGGAAATATTTTTTTGGCTTTAGTCATTTTGGGGACAAATGTGTACACTCTTCCATTTAAAGTTCATTAAGAACAAAACCTTAAATAAAGCACATCACCTCTCTCCAGTGTGGACTCAGAAAAAGATCTAAAACCATTGAAGATCCATATAGAACCCATGCAAATAGAAATAGAAATGCACCACAAAGATAAAATGATTTCCATTAATACTTCTGAGCTTAAAACAAAAAAAAGCAGGCATTTTTCTCATTGGAAACTTACTCATCCAAGTCAAAGGACAAAGGAAAAACTTTTCCAATATATCATTTGCATAGGATGAAGAAGGCTGTACAGACCAATGTGAAATGGTTTTTGTAAATCAGAGACTTTACTGAGGGTTCCAGATATTTGAGTTCAGTGGTTTAAAAATGACACCACTTGGTGTTCCTGTGGCAAGCCAAGGGCATTTAGATTCCAATGGTTTTGTAAGAAGATATTCCTGAAAGAACATTTCAGCTGTGTAATCTTCCAATTTTCAAGAAATAGTCATTCCCTTTACTTATTATTGTTTATTGTAACTTACTTGATTGGTCTGAACTCTAAATTTAAAAAAATCTGTGTGAACATGTAAGGGAAGATATCACCAAGTATGCTTTTAATTACACTTATTAATAGTTATAGTGGATTTATTTGGATGTTCAGAATATGCACAGCATTTCTAACACTTTCAAATAAAGACTAATAATTTTTCTCAAATATGCCAAGGACTCTAAATGTCATCTCTTTATTAACTCTACTAACTTGGGAGAAAAGAGGCTGAAAAATGGAATCCACATGTACTCCAAAGGTTTCTTTTTTGTTGTTGTGACTGTTTTTGAAATTCACTATTTATTAAATTTCAAAAATTTTAGTTAAAGGGGAATTATTGATTTGGAATATTGTGATTTGATGTGCCTGGCTCCATCTATTTGACGAAAAGGGAAGGGCCACAGGTATGTGTGTGGATGAGGGTGAGATGTGCTATGGTCTGTGTAGCTTGGGCTTAGAGTTGAGTGCCTGTGTTCAACACCTCAGCCCCGTTTGTCACCTGTCCTCATTTTTCTGTATTCATGTCTCCCTGTGCTGTCCAACTGTGGCAACCTCTATCCATCAGGACTGCTCATCAGATAAAATCTTTCCTGGAAATGTCTGTCGGACCAAGAGAAATTAAGAGAGCAACTTGGAAGCAGGGAGGAAATTTTATACAAATAATGTTTATGAATTTTTCAGGTTACCAAACCTGTTGGAACAGGTTCAAAGATTTATCAAGCAAATTAATGGTTCAAGTAAGGTTGCATTTTGATATAAAACTATCAGATTTCCTCCCTTTCTTCTTCCTTTCCTCCCTCTTTTTCTTCTTTTCTTTGTCAAAAGAAAATTTTTTTTAATAAAGAGAAGATAAAAAGCAACCCCTAAATGTTTATTTTCTCAGCATTGACATCCTGGAATAGCCCACTAACAACTGGAATTATCTCAAGAAAACATGTGCTTTCAAGAGTACATTTTCCAAGCAAAATAAGACATGAACTTAGTGGTGGGTAAAATAAGGAATATTTCAGATTTTTGAAGCATCTCAAAATTATTTTTCAAAATATTGGGTTTTGGAAATATCTTCTGTGTGCCTTTTTCCAAATATTTATCTCTTGAGAACCATGAACGTATTAAGAAAAAAATTTTAATTTTTTTAGTGTAGATTTCCTAATCAAAGTCATGTGAAAGGTACTTTTGAGAATTTATAAACATTTTAAAGGCCTCTCTTTTAAGACAAAAATAAATAAAACCACAAAAAATATAAACATGGTTAAAAAATAGATGAAAAAGTACTCATATACTTGATGCTAAGGAAGTACACATCAAAACTATAATGAGATACTGCTTCAATGGAATAGATGCCGCAAAAAATGCTAGCAATGCAAAATGCTAGTGTCAATGTAGACAAACAAGAACCTTGTATATTGCTTGAGGAAGAGAGATGGGAGACTAGACCAAAAAAAAAAAAAAAAAAAAAAGTAACCAGCAATTCCCATTCTAGGTATTTATCTAAAAGAAATTAAAGCATATATCCACAAAGTCGTATACAGTAATGTTTATAAAATATATATTCATAAAATCCAATACCCAACACAATTCAGATATCTACCAGCAAGGGAATGGATAATCTAGAATATTTACATAGTGGAGTAGCATTCAGGAATTAAAAAAGGAATGACTGATTGATACCTATGATGTCATGAATAAATCTCAAAATATGCTGAATAAAAGAAGATAGGGAAGACCTTCCCATACTATCTGATGACATTCATATAAAATTTTAGAGTAGGAAAACCAATCTACAGTGATAGAACCAAATCAGTGACTGCTTCTGGAGGGAGGTGATTTCTAGGGTGATAAAATGTCCTATTTCTTGATTTTATAAAATGCATGGTTTTATGCATTTATAATTACTCAAACATACACATAAGGTCTGCGCATTTTACTATTGTTTAAATTATACCTCAAATTTTTTTTTGTTTAAAAGGGGAATAAAACTCTGCAAATTTGAAAATCAATTTGTACTTAAAACAAAAAAACTTAAAAATCCTTATTGAAGCTTAAAAATTTGAATGTTTGTTCAATTTCTAAATGTTGAAACTAATGTAGTAAATATTTATAATAAGCAAATGCTATTTTGTAAGCAATTTAGTATCGTGATTCAGTGTTTAGCATAGTGCCTGGTACATGTTCGTACGGTGCCAAGTATATACACTTGATGGAACGATGAATAAATGGCAGTGTTTTTAAAATATGCTTGATTTTTCTTACTTGTTCTGCCAAAGAGATAGTGGCTCTATCTCCACTATTTTTTCTCTACCTATATCTCCCCCAGGTGTCTCTCCTGTTTTCTAAGCCAGTGATTCTAAACTTCAGTGGGCAGCAGAATTATCGGAAAGGCTGTTAAAACACAGGTGGTTGAGCCCCACCCTGAGTTTCTGATTCTCTTAAATCTGGAGGGAAACCTGCCATTTGCATTTGTGACAAGTTCCCATTTGTGGCAATGCTACTTGGTTTGGGGACCATCCTTTGAGGACTACTGTTTCAGGCACTTCTTCAAACATCAGAGCAAAGATCCATCCTTCCCCAAGCAACTTTCCAAATTTTTAGTCTCTCCTAACTACCTTCAGTCCCCTCCTCTGAGCTTTATTGCACATATTATTGCTACTGTCCATTTGCTATTTGGCTCATTCCCCCATGTACTTTCTATTTGGGATGAAACATACATCTTTGTGCTTTCTGCTCAGGGAGATCATAACTCTCAAAGGTGGGGCCCCTGACTTAAGTATCTGTGCTCCCTTTCCATCTATAATGATAGTACATCTAACAGGTGATAAGTAAGTGCTTATGGTCCTGGTATTTATATGTTCTTCTACAGCATGTTCAAATACTATTAAAAGCAAGTGCTAATTTTCAAATAAAAAACCCAACATTTTTCATTATGATGAATTACCTGTCATTGGGACAGTGACTTGGCAATGTCCAGTCATGGTGTGGATTAATGAGGAAACCCCAGGACAGGAAGACTGAGCTTGGTGTCAGAGTGCCAACCACCAGCTGCAGAGGTTTGCGAGAGCGACTTTTACCTATGAAGACAGCAGGCAAGTTAATTATGGAAACATTTAGTGTACTTGATATTTGAGTAAAATGCATAAAGATAACTTGGTAAGATGATTTTTTTAAAGTGTGTGAAAACATTAAATTCCTTTTATTTTCATATGGTTCACACATTAATCCTTTCCATGAATTTTAGCATGATCAAATGAAAATACCCTTTGTCATATTTATGTGCATGGGTATATGTATGCATGCAAATATGTATCTGTATACATATAAACCATAACCAACCATACTAATTTTTGATTTTTTTTTGTGGGTCAAAATTCCTTGGTATAAAGTTTTTAAAACCATGTATCTACAATGAGTACCTAAATGGAAAAGGTCCACACATTTTCCATAATACTGGAAGAACAGGAGTAGTATAGGAAGCACAGTTGTTTTGATGGGAATGGGACTAATTGGATTTGCAAAATGCCAAGAATTATGCTGATGAATCACTATATATTCAAGTATGTGGGTAGGCAGATATTTGAAACTACAGTAATGAGAAGAAGAAGAAAGAAACTCAACCATGGAACCAATACTGGTTCAATCAGGATAAACAAAATAAAGGAAGCCTAGTAAAACTACACAGAATGAACATAAAAGATGCACCTTTCTATTCCCATTTAATCCCCTCTTTTATTTCACGAGACTGTTTCATTTGCTATAAGGAAGAACTCATATTATCTTAATCTAATGGAGCCAAATAGCAAAATAGCCTTGTAACTTTTATTAAGGTGGGTAGGAGGGTACCCCTTATCTGAGCCTATTGGTGGTTATCTAAATAAGATACTTTTGAAAACTGTGCAATTCATATTGCTTTAAGTTCTGTAGTTGTTAATTTGGCAAGAAACCTTTTGAGTTCAGATTATATAAAAACTTCTGGTAGCAAATTGCCTTAATACAGGATAGTTGCCTCTTTTTACTTTTTACGGATTCATAAAATCCCATGTAATATTTCAATTCTTGCATATATTGTGTAATGTTCTAAAAAGCATAATCCTATCTCTTTAAACATTTATCATTTCCTTATGGTAAAAACATTCAACATATTTTCATCTAGTTTTTTTATAATAAAATTTATGTTATTTGCACTTTGTCATCTATGATGGTATGGTTTGCAGAAGTCTCTCTCAATGGTCAGTGTGCTAAAGGCTTGGTCCTCAGCCCACAGCACTAATAAAAGTTAGAACTTTTTATTAAGTTAGAACCTACCTTTAAGAGGTAGAACCTTTTATTAAGTTAGAACCTACCTTTAAGAGGTAGGACCTACTGAGAGGCCTTTAGCTCCCCGAGGGTGTGCTCTTGAAGGGAACTGTGGGACTCCAGTCCCTTCCTCTTTTTCTTTTTATCTTCTGGATAGGAGGTTACCAGTTTTGCTCTGTCATACATTCCTGCCATGATATGCCACCAGAGCCCTAAGCAATGGGGCCAACTGATCATAATCTAAAACTGTGAGTCAAATGATCTCTTTATGAGTTAGTTACCTCAGGTATCTGTTACAATAACAGAAAACTAACACACACAGTCGCCTGTTAGGGTTTAGATATTAGATGTCCCCCAAAAGCTCTTGTGTTGTGAGACAACACAAGAAAGTTTAGAGGTGAAGTGGTTGAGTTTTGAGAGCTTGAACATCCTCAGTGCATTAATCTACTCATAGGTATTAGCTGGGTGGTAACAGTAAAGCAGGGTGTGGTGGGGAGAGTTGGGTCACTGGGGGCATGGCTTTGTGGTATATATTTTATCCCTGATGAAGGGAGTCTCTCCATTCCTGATCGTCATGTCCTGAGCTGCTTTCCTCCATCACACCCTTCTGTCCTGATGTTTTGCCTCACCGTAGGCCCAGAGGAGTAGAGTTGGTCATCTATGGACTGAGACCTCTGCAACCGTAAGCCCCAAATAAACTTTTTCCCCATTAAAATTGTTCTTGTCAGGTCTTTTTGTCACAATGTGAAAAAGCTGACTAAAAACATCCCTCTACTGTGCAACAATACACCAGAACTTTCTCAACTAGGATACTCTGTTTTTTTAAAGATGTTTAAAATACAGTACAAGGATAGTTATCATTTCCTTGGTTGCAAACATGCATTTATCTTTCTAGGTAAATATTTTTCAGATCCACCTATAATCATACCTCATATGATAGTGATTCAAATGGTCCATGTATGACCTCCAAGGAGGGCAGGTGAAAATCTTGATTAAGAGTGGGTCATATACAGGTTGAAAAAGCCTATAGATGATTCTGATATTATTTATTCCACTTCTAGGTTGATTTTTACTAATGTAATATAACATTTTTGTATTAGAGATAAAAAGTAAAGGCCAGGGAAGGATCAAGGGTATCCAAAGTCACATGGAAAGCAGGATCAAAACTCAAATTTAGGTCTCCTTGATCATTATCTAGTTTTCTTTTTACTACACACTGGTTTATCTCACCATGTATAAAGAAAATACTATGTAGAGATGAAATATAGAGTTTTCTTTCCCCAAGGTAACCTAAGGCTTGTATGACCCATCAAATAGTTACTTAACTAAGGTTAGATCTTAATGCAAAAATGATTAAATAATTCAAATTTATGTGGTAGATGCAAATATAAAATGAGAAAAAGTTAATCCATTAGTAATTACATCACTCCCAAATGCAGATTACAAAAACAAAAACTATATCCACTGCCTAAAAGGAAAGGTGGAGTATCACATCCTGAGCAAGATGAAACAATTTCCTGAGTTAGTCATAATGAAGTGAAAAATAATATCTAAGGCCAGTGTCATAGAAACCTCAAAATGAAATGAAGTTATAAAGTGCTGTTAAGATGTGATCACTTTCCTTTCTATATATTTTTTTATTTATAGTATGATATTTGTATCAGTTCAATAAATACTCACATGAAAACATATTCCAAGGAAATACAGTCATGAGTTTTTATTTTCTCGTTCAGCATTTTGAAATATTGGGAGAACAATTATTTTAAAGTGTGTGAAAAACTGCCTGCAAAACTCTCAGCAACGAGTCAGAAGAAATTACTGAGATTTCCCTTTGGCTTTGAGATAATAAAAGAGGTCAGGATAATATTTTATATTTCTCAAAATACTTGACCATTCAAGGCTGCTCTTAAAAGAAAGGGAAATCAAGGTAAAGGAGAGGAGGGGATTGTGGTAATTGATTTCTGGCAATCATCCCTGGGTTGCAGAGTTGCAAAGAGCCCCAGTGTTCAGTATAATTAAATAGCTGAATGCTTTCTTGTGTTTTATCCCTGTAAAAAATATAGCAAGCAAACAACAACAACAAAAAAGATCTTTTTTCTGGGTGGTATCCAGTGTTCCATAAAAAAAAAAAATAATTATTTGGATAACAGCTCACATAAGAAAAACAAAGCAAAACTTTGACGAACTCTATGGAGATAGGAAGATGCTGTATCAGATGGAAAAAGTATATTACCGCTTCTACCACCTTTTCTTTCAGCAATTCTTCACTTATTTGATCTGAGAAGTCTTAGGAGTTAAGTTAGACATTGTACACTTCTAATCTCTCTTTTGTCATGCAGTAAGTGTCTGTGTATTTATTCATATGTCACCTACTTTCCTGATTCCAATCCTCCCACACTTAGAAAGTTGGTTGCTGGGGCTGGGATTGTGGCTCAACGGTAGAGCGCACCTGTAAGGCCCTGGGTTCGATCCTCAGCACCACATAAAAATAAATAAAGTTTTAAAAAAAAGAATGTTGGGTGCTGCTGTTGCTATAGCTTTATGAAAGGAGTTGTTCTTCTGTTTGAATACAAAGAAGAGGTTTAGAAGGGAGAGAGAAAGAGTAACTAAAACCCAACTTCAAGTCCATTCAACACATGTACAAATGAGTTATCCTTTTGAAATGTAAACAGTCTCCTTGAATAAAGGTTAGACAAAAAACTTTGCCCTTGAAAGCTGCAAGGCATCATGGTGGGCAAAAGTGCTCATGTCACAGACAGAATAAGGTTAATAGGAGTTAGCCTCTGATGAGCAGAATAGGACCTGTCACTATCTCATTTTATGCTCTCTACAATCCTATCACACATTAGAACACAGTTGTAAAAAGGTTAAGTATCTCTAACCCCTGCTGCTTGTAAGTGATGCTGGCACAAGATCCCAAGCAGCTTCTACCACTTAGCTAAGCAACTTCTCCAACAGGGTCACCTGTGGATCAAGGGATTTCATCTACCTACTCCATACATTCCTAAGACATCTCCAAGGCATTTGGCTTTCCTATAGGGAAAAGAAAAAAGAAAAAATGAAAAGTTGTGGTTTAAAGTTAATAAAAGAAAACCAATAAAAATGACTATACCTGAGCATGACTTCTTTTGGCTTGGAGGGGGAGCAGGTCGTACAACTATCAGATACTTGGGCTCTGCATCTGGAAGCAAGAACATAATTTATCAGTCAAATCCTTTAAGCAGCAGCATTGGAGTAGCACACCCACACCCTGACTCAGCATTCCTGGGAGTTCATGACCCTCTATAACCGCAGCACCAGTGAATGAGAGGACCATGGAATTCAGAAAGTTAATACTTCCCAATAAGCCCATTGAGTTTTTAAGATAAAAATTAAATCCAGATTTTTCAAAGCCAAATGGGCAGGAGCAGGAGAGAGGTCTTTAAAAAAAATGCTAGAGATAGATATTATGCCAGTCAATGTCTATATTGCCTTCTCTCTATAAGGAGATTTTTAACAAGTCAGATCATGTTCATTCTGTCAGTCCATGCTTCACAGAGGGGTAGCCTGATGCTCTAAAATAAGAACGAAAGTAATAATTGCATATGACATGTGGGTCTCACCTATTGTATGGTCTGAAATTCCTTGCTTTCATGGGAACTTGAATATTTATAATCCCTATATTTGTATTGTCTGCATAACTTTTCATACTATTTTCATATCTAACCAGTTCTTTTTTTTTTTTTTTTGGCAGGGGGAACAGGGATGGAACTCAGGGGCACTGAACCACGGAGCCATATCCCAACTCTATTTTGTATTTTATTAGAGACATCTTTTTTGATGATCTTGACTCTCTATCCAAGGAGGAGGTGTTTCGTTTTGTGCAGAGCTGTGCCCAGGCTGTGGTTCCTTCTCATATCCTCCTTGTGAAAAAGCACTGTGATGATTCATTCACCCCCCAGGAGAAGCTGTGGCTGGCTTTGAACTCGTGATCCTCCTGCTCAGCCTCCCACGTCACTGGGATAACAGGCATGCGCCACTGTGCCCGGCCTAACCAGTCATTTCTAATAAACATTCTTTAAACAAAGTCACAATTTACAGGTTGGTATAATTTCCACATGAAAAAAAAAAGTATCATTGAAATATGTTAATAAAGAAGCTTTTAAAAATATTTAGGTTTTAACAAAATTATGTTAAAGCAATCAGTATGTGCTAACTCAAAAGGGACTAATAATTTATCAAATATTCTTTTTTTAAACTGATGCTTCCAAGATGAATGGTTGGTGAAACATGAATAAACCAAATATATCTAAGGCACACAAAATCCAATTTATCAGCAGCTCTGTTGAATTAACTGGTTGATGAGTATTATCTACAACATCTCTTCAGGAACTCCAGACCTTAAAATTCTTTCTACACCAAATTTCATTTGGATGCTGTGGTCAACCAGGGTTCATCCCCTCTTGCTTAAGCAAATCTCAGATCTTAATTTTGTTTTCATTCTGGATTTAAATATTTCCCCTCTATGAGTTTGGATCAGAGGCCTTCTTGCTCAAATTTGTCCAGAGCTGACTTCATTTTCAGACAGAGAATCTGGTAACTCAATTGCTTTTAATGACTTGTGCCTTTGTCTTTTCCTAGACACCCTCCAGAGCACAATTTGCTATAACCTGCCACAATAACCACTAGTGTAGAAAGCAACCCAGGCAACCTCTCTAACTCACCTTAGGATTGTGTTTGTGTATCATATAGTTGTCTTGTGAATACCACACAGATGAAGGAGTGTTCATTCTATTCCAGAGTCCCATGCGTTTGGAACTGTTGCTTATTGGGACTCAGGTAATAAGAAACTGCCATGTACCAAATGCTTTCTATGTGATAGAGACTGTTGAGAACTTTACATCCATAACTGAATTACTCCTCATGACAATGGTGTCAGTGAGGTCACTGAGGCAAAATGAACTTCACAGGTACGAACACAAATAGTCATGGGGCCCATCCTCATAGGGGCCCATGCTTCGCTTAATACCCCATTGTAACCATCTTGATATTCTCAATACTTTCATCTATGAACTTGTCTTTTGAAAGTCGGATGAGACCATTGAGCATGCATGTGAGCACTGGAGATGGGCATATGTGTCTGTGAATTTTTGCCTCTCCATTTGCACACAGAATTCCAGGTGCTTCATTAGAATAGTATTCCCGAAGATCCACAGTGTGCAGAATTCAGCAAGATTTAAAGTAGAATGAATGGGACAAGCATGTCACTTCTCTGGCTAAGGAGTATGGAGGAGCTCACGGAGAGCTCTGACATGCCACACTATCCATTTGAGTCCAAATTTGCTTTAAATGGAGAAAGGAGGCAATGGTGTTTGAAGAAACACAGATGATCGAGGAATCCTGTCATATTGCTTCTCACTCCTATTACTTCTCTGTGTTAGCCAACCACTTATGCTGAAAATTATTAACAGAAAGGAAGGAAATGATAGGGCAGTTTGTAATTCCTTTTCTATTTCTCCTTATCCATAAATCAGAGAGAGAGAGAAAAAAACATTCATAGAATGCACATGTAATGAAAATTAAATAAAAAGTTGAATTAGTTTTGTGCAGCATTTTCATTAGTCTGGCAGGAAAGAAATACATATACATGTGAAAAATTGTGCAGAACAGAAATGGAAATGTTTTTAGTTGTTTTATCTTCTTGCGTCTATATTTCTGATGGAGCACAAAGAGTCCCACAATACACATATGTTGGAAGTATTTAATGAGCACTGAGCCTACACATGCACGCAGGTCCTGACATCTGTTCCAATTTGTAATTGGCAGTAACAGCCTATGCTTTATGCAAAGTGACTGTGAACATAACAATTATTTTGAAGTTGCTCATGTAATCATATGTCTTAGATCATAACACAATCTTTGGCTTCTGTATTTGTTTTTCTAGTATTTCAAGACTTCTAAAAATTGTTAAGCACAATTAACTACCTTGCAACATTGCATAGGCTTAACTAGTAGGAATGAAAATTTAAGATAACTGTATTGTACACAAATTTTGTAAATTGACATTTTTAACATGTGCCTTCTCTAAATTAAGACATACTAGGTTTTGGCAAAATTTCTGATAAGGCCACAATGTATATATTGTTGCTATGAGTCTACACATTTGTTTAATTTGTTTAATATTGAAAATGTCCTATGGGAGAGCATAAGACAGTTTTCTGTTTAAGGAAATCAAATACTGACTGAATCCATTTTCCACTTTGAGGTGGTTCTGCTCTGTACAGAATGTGTTTATCTTCTTCAATCATAAAACAGATTTTCCTTTTCTCTCAGAGAGGATCTCAAATCAGAGGATTAGCAATTTGCAGCTTCGTGTGAGTAAATTTACTTTAATACAGTAGTGCTTATACATAATATATTCTACTTAATGACATAAGAAAAATATAAGTTCTCCAATAAATAGACACAGGGCATAAAACAATAATTGGGAATAATCTTTTCACCTAGTGCCCTTCCCAATTCCTTTCCTTAGTCCCTGAAATCATAAGGTTTAAAGAGGCACTTTCCAGGTAAACTAAAGACAGTCTGGCTTGCAATGTCTTATAACAGATCAGATCTGTTGAGACTGTAGGTTTTACCCTGGCAGGGGAGGGAAGAGATTCCCTCTGCTGAGACTATCCTGCTTTAAAGATCTAGGTCTCTTTAAATACAATCAAGGTCAGATGACCTTCAAGACCCAGAGAAAAGTTTCAAGAGCAAAATATATTCTACCTTGGCCCTCAGCCTCTTAAGGACTGTAAACACTTTTAGGGAGTAATCATTTTCATTTTTGATGATAAAAAAGTGTGATTATTCCTATTGTGATTTAGAGGTTGAAAAAGAACACTCCTGCTGAGTCCCTAGAGGGGAAGAGACAGCTCTATGTAGGTCCCAGTGGAAAAGGCTAGAATTGCCTCCAACCCTTATCTCCTTGGCTGGCAGGAATGTTGGAAGCTACTGCTTTGGTGCACACAGAATGGGCATCTTGAGCTGCCTCACAGAAGACCAATGGGAGAACATTGGGCACTGAGCCAGTGGGCTGCTTGTAAGGGCCTTCTGTGGGGATCTGTGCCATCCATGCTAGGATTCTGGCCAGCAGGCACCTGATCAGATGGTGGAAGGCCCGCACCTGAGGCTTAGTACAAGAGAGAGGGTTCCAAAAGGAGCCTACCCTGGGTTTCTTCAACTGCATGTGAAAGTCAGACAGACTTCCATTTGGACCATACTGGTTCCCTGGGATTTTGAAAACTGGGAAGAAATGTAGTCCTAATGAAAATTTAATTTCATACAAATCTGGCAGGTGTGAGTTTACTGCTTTGAATTAGATTCAGAGATATAAAAAGCAACACATCAGGTCTAAACCCCAAATGGTAATTTGGCAGTATTGAATATAAAGTCATTTTATGAGAAATGGCATATGAAAAATTCAGAATTCTATATTTCATTGAGTCTAAGACACACTTTTCCCACATCTGTGAACACCTCTCCAATGCATTTTAAAATTGATGGTCTCTGATAGGGTAGAGGGTGCAGTTGGATGGGAGCTGTGATCCTGCTGCTGTTGCATGACATCTTTAAGGTCAAGAAAGTGACAGCTTCAAAACTGGCAGAAGAGGGTCAGCGATCTGGAAGACACCCCCGAGAACTATTTCTAAAACACTACATCACCTGTATTCTTGATGGCACAGAAAATGATACTGTATGGAAAGGCAAGGAGATTGGTAACTCTGTGTCAAATGGAGAGAAGCTGGACTCTCAACCTTTCCTTTTCTTTATTGTAGTTTTAGTGTATTTTTTAAAGTAATAGATATCTTCTTCCCATAATTCAAACCACAGTCTTACCATGAGAAAAACTTCAGATAAAACTAAATCGAAGAACATCACTAAATGCCTAATGAGGATCCCTCAAAACTTTCAAGGTCATCAAAAACAAGAAGAGTCTGAGAAATGGACAGTCTACAGGAGACATGTAATGTGGTAGCCTAGATGGTATTCCAGACAGGGAAAAAAAAGACCTTAGGCAAGAACTAAGGAAATCAAATAGAATACATATGTCTACTAATAATGTATCATTAGATCATTATTTGTGATAAATGTACCACACTAATGTAAGATGTTAATGATGGATGAAATGGATATTAAAGTACCAAATTTTCTGCATTATATTTATAGAAAAGCTGTAAAGATAAAACTTTTCTAAAATAAAATTTTGACAAAAAAGACTAATAGATAAGATGAAATTTATACATTGATAATTTAAAGGATGCTTTTTCAGTAAGTACAAAATAAAAGCCCTAAGGGATATGAAAAGTGTCATTTATTAGTGGCTTTATTAATTCTTAGTTTATATAAAATAGTGATATAATTTAGTTAAAGCTACTTTAGAAATTGATGTAACAAGGTTAACTTTTAATTAGAAGTCAGTATAGCTCGCCATAAAGCCCATAGTAAGAATTAAAATCACTTATAAAACTTGAAACAGATCATGCTTATGAAAATCTCCATAATGGTAATATTACCACTTCTTGTTTGTATCTGTGTGATCACATGCCATATTTAGCTGTAATCCAAACTGTGTGTGTACGATTTAATTTTGAGGATTCTATCTCTTAATACTTAGCAGACAGCTTCTGTACTGAGCTGAGAACTTGTTGCCTACTTGTTGGATCTGAGAAAAGGGACCTAACTGTGGCCATGGAGCAGACAAGCAGAGAAAGCTCCACCAGGGCCCTTGGCTCTACAGTTCTGCCTCAGTTGCCTGTCTAGCTGCAGACACATGCCCTGGCTTGCTGCTCCATGAGGGAAAGAGGGTGAGGGAATCTTCCCTAAGAAAGTGTTTAGGAGAGGTGGGCAGTGCTGTGGGGAATTGAAAGGTTAAAAAAAATGTAAAATACTACTTGTGTTTATTCATTTCTTGAAAGGTCACTTACTGGGTATTTCTAAATTTCAGGATGGTGACCAACCTAGTTCCCCACCCACCCCACCCATTCTTATATTCTGGTGACAGAGAACTGAGCAATAATAACAAATTGACATCATGACAGCAAATTGGTTTCAGCAATGGGGTGCAAATGATTCATATTTAAACTGTAGTCCACAATCATCCTGAAGCCCAATTACTGGAATATGACAGTGTCCGGTAGTATTGATAGGACAGATGCATCATTCCACAGGCAGAATCAACAATAGCACAACTAAACCTACCACAAAATACATCGATAATAATTATGTGACCCTAAAGTAATTACATACGCAAAGACTAGAACAGCAGCAATTGATAGTCTCAATCCAAGAACTTCACTGATTCCTTTTTAGGAAGGCGGGGGTCCCTTTTGGAAAAACCAACCAACCAACCACGAATAGAGTACTTCTTTAGAAAATTGTGGAAATCCCATTGTCTGCTTGGGCATATGCTAAATTGTAGCTTTGTAAAGTCTCATGGTTGCCAGATGTTCAAGTAGAATACAGAATAGCATAATATTATTGCTGCACTAACTCTACTATGTTTACTAAATTTATGAATAAAACTTTAGTATTTTTTAATAAATAAATTAGTTCAATAGCACACATTATCCTTAGTTGTACATAAAAAAGAATGTCTATAGAATTATAATCATCACAAACTCACATAGGACTCAATATTTTAAAGTATTTCTAATCCCCTGTGGAAAAAGTTTGTGGCTGAAGATCATCTGGACCTGGGCCACACACATTCCCCATTCAAGCTTTACTCATTTATGTACCTTTAATCCTGGAAAATTCACAATTGCTCAATAAATATGTTCTGAAAGAAAGAATGAATCTATTCTTCTCTCCCTTTAGTACCAGAGGCTTAGAATCAAAATGAAGGAAGCTTGAGGCTTTGTAAGAAGAATGAAAAAATATTTAGGGGCTGGGAAATTGCACTGTTATCAAAATAAATAATATTTTTGAAAGCTCAAATTTTAATTGGATAGTCTGTGATGAGACTACTTATAGAACTTTTGTTGTTATTGTTACATTTTTCTTATAAACAGTTGTGTTTTAGTGTAGAATAACAAATCTTTCCCTTCTTTGCCTGAAAAAATAATTGGAAAGGAAATTTTAAAGCAAATCCTACAGTATTTGGTAATTATTTCCATTGAACAGTACAAAATCTGCTGAATAATGAGCCCACACCCAGTTTGACAGTACATACTGTTATGCCCCCTGGCTCAAAGAGAATTCTGACTTCTTTTAGCCTTTAAAATGCAGTCTTCGGGCCCCTGGGATGGGACAAGTTTATCCAGCCACGTTACACAGCAAGCACAAAAATGAGCAGGAACACTGTCACTGATGGGATTCCAGAACGCTCACAGTCCTGTTCCAAAGGAAACTTAGAGCTTATGTTGATGTATGTGTTATAAGTGAAGTTGTTCAGGGTTGATGACAGCACTGAGCAGCTCTGCATCTCCATGTTGTGGAGTCAGTGAGTGGAAGAGAGGGTGTAGAGGGGAGCAGGAAGGCAGGCTATCTGGGGAGAAAGAATTTAGTTATGGTTTAGTTATATGCTGTACCCCAAAGCTCTTGGATTAGGTAATGGAAGAATTTTCAGAGGTGAAATTGTTGGGTTATAAGAGTCTTTAACTTAACTTGTGAATTAACCCACCGATAAATATTAATTGGATAACTGTAGGAAGGTAGGGTATAACTAGGGGAGGTAAGTCACTGGGAGCGTGCCTTTGGAGTTTCTATTTTGTCCTTGATGCTTTGCTTCCTGGTGCCATGTCCTGAGCTGCTTTTCTCTGCCTCACCCTTCCACCATGATGTTCTGCCTCACCTTGGGCCCAGAGCTATGGACTGAGCTATGGTCATCTATGGACAGAGATCTCTGAAACCATGAGTCCTTTTTGTTTTCTTCTCAGATATTTTGATCACAGACATTAAAAAAAAGCTGACTAAAACACAGGACTTCTCCTTTCAGTGTGCTACCAAAGCTCTGCTATACTCCTTCACCACCCTCAACCTACCAAGGTTGTCTGGAAGAGAAGATGCACATACTCCTTTTCCATACAGAAGGTCACTGCAAAGATACATTCCTTTGAAGGAGACATTATTGGAAATTTCTTTCATTTGGTGAGTGTTTGAGAGGCAGTGCTATTGAAAACACACACTTCATTCAGGTCCAGCTATATTATTTGTTGGTCCCATACAAAATTAAAAGATGACACCCCTATTAAAAACTGGGCTTGGCAGCACATACTTGGAATCCCAGCAGTTTGGGAGGTTGAGGCAGGAGAATCACAAGTTCAAAGTCAGCCTGGGAAATTTAGCAAAACCCTGTCTCAAAATAAAAAATAAAGAGGCTGAATATGTGGCTCACTGATAGAGTGCCACCCTGTGTTCAATGCCCTGTACCACAAAAAAAGAAGAAAAAATGCAGAGAAAAAGAATACTATTAAAGACACTAAAATATGAAATATTTTCTTTCTTCCACTGTCTGTCTTGACTCATCATGGTGTTTTTTTGCTAGTTAATTTGTGCAGGTGAGTACAGACCTTCATTCTACCTCTCCATACCCCACCTTACTCCAAACCCCAACAGCATGGCATTATGTAGGATTTATAATTTGTCCCCAGAAAAACTTTCATTGAGGCTTAATTCCTCAGTGTAGAAGTGCTAAAAGATGTAGCTTAACAGGAAGTGATCATATCATGGGGACATTAGCCTCACCGATGGATTGGTTCAGTCTTGTGGGAGTTCTCACTCTCATGAGACAGGATTAGTTATCTGGAGAGTGGGTGGTTTTCGGGTGAGCCTGCCACTTTGCCTCACTCTCTCATACACACATGTTCTCTTTTGCATGCACCTCTTCACCATCCCCACATAGCCACCCCCATTTGGTACCATCCACCATATTATGATGCAGCATGAGGCCTTTACCAGATGCAGCCACTCAGTCTTGAACTGCCCACCCTTCAGAACAATGGGACAAAAATCAATCACTTTTCTTGATAAATTACCCAGTGTTTTACAGCAACAGAAAATGGACTAAGACCATCTTCCACCACTGGCAGTCCCAAGATCCAAATGCTTTATCCCCCATCTGTACCTTCCCTTCCCACGGGTCTGCTACCCTGACCTATAAGCCTCAAGCGATTGCAAAATCTGTACTGAGACATACTGTGTGCGCCCTCCAGATCCCCTACTGAATGCACAGTGACACTGCCAGTGTGTGCAAGAACTGCTGCCATTCTGTCCAGCCAGGTGTCACCCCAGGGTGTGTACATTCTGACCCCTCTTGAGTCCCCTGCTTGAGGTAGAGGCCAGTCCAAATTGCCAAGCAGAGTGGGAAGTAGAAGTGTAGCCAGACAACAAGGGCACCAGAGTCTGGGGGACAAGAGAGTTGAGAACCAAACTATGGGAGGAGCTGGCACAAGAGACCAGACTCCATGTCCTTAGCACATGTGCCATTGTCCCATAGGACCTCCCAAGACAACATGGAAAGATAGAAGTATTAAAAAATTCAAGTTTGCAACAGCACTACATTAAACCTTGAACATGGGTCCTCTGAGGGCATTGGTCACCTGCTCATGAAACCAGCACTGACCTGACCCTTTGACTCCCAGACTCTACACACTGGTCACAAGTCTGCTGTTTCAGGTAATCTCATTTCCTGTCATCCTGGCACAGAGTTGGGACCATCTCATTCAGTCACTGTCCCAAATTAACCCTGCTTCACTTTCACACTCTTGACAAATTCTCACTGACATCAAAAATATTTAATAAACAATTCATCTTACCCACTTGCTCCAACAGACAGTACACATCCTTTTCTAGTTTAGAAGACCTGGTAGACATTAAAATTGTTGGCTTTGTTGTCTGTAGTATTTTCTTTGTATTTTATATTTGCACCCCACAGAGAAATTTAGTGTGGGGTGTTGTCCATTAAATGGTTTAAGATTTGGCAATGGCTTGCTTTTGAAGTAGAGCCCATACATGCACACGCACATTTTCCAATGAACTCAGCACTTTGTTAATATTTTCTCTCCAGGAAGGACTACTGAAAACTCCGGACTTCATTTGTATATTTTTCTTTCAAGTAATAAGCCTAGGTCACATTAGATCTCAGATGGTCTCTAAAGTCAAAGCCTTCAAATCAGCAAGGTTTTTTTCTTTCTTTTAAATGCTCTAGTCAGCATTACCATGTGCAGATAGAGCAGTAGGAATTACCCCACAAGATGAGTTAAACAATACCAGAACACTGACATGCCATGGGGAAAGCACCAGGGCACGGTGGCCAAAGGCACAGGATTCAACCTGCTGCTTGTAGATTTCTCAACCTCCTGGGGAATCACTGTCTTCCTTAGGATGATGAGGATCATAATTGTATCTACTTCACAGGGTGGCTATAAGGATATAATGACCATTCCCATAAACTCCTTAGCACAGAACATTGTAGGTGCTCAAAAATATTAAATCATCAGCTAACAGGCTGATAATACCCTCCACCCAATATATGTTCACTCAGCTACTATGTGCCCACCTGGTGAATGGAACTCAGGAGAGATGAACTTGTGGCCAAATTCCCTTGATTTTTTCCTCCTCTTTTCTTGACACAGTGTTCCCAGTGGCAGAAGAAAAGGCTGGGCTATCACTTTGGGACCCAATTGTGAAAGATTTGGTGATCATGCTAAGAATGATGTAGATTGAGCATGTCATTTTCCAAGTAAACTGGGATGTGGTTGAGAGAATGGGAAGCATAGTTGACAATTATGTTATAACAGTGGAAAGCATGACTGTGACAGATAAACCATGATAGCTACTTAACCAAGAGGGTAGAGTCAACTCCTAAACCCAGTTGAATGATTTTCCCCTACAACCCAGTTGTAGATTTCCGCTACAGATCACTAGAGACTTTTTATTTTGTTGATAGGAAACCTTTCTCCAGAAAAGTCAGGGTGCAGCTACCACAGCTGTAGACATATTGACCCTGATTGTAGAGTATATGGGAAGAATGAGACTCAACTCTGGCCCCAAGAAGCCTACATTCAGTTGGTGAGACGTGACAAGATGAAATTATACACACTGTCAACCGTCTTCACTGTCTTCATGAGGATGAAGAGGATCATAAGAGTATCTACTTCACAGGGAACAATACAAAACAGAATCTAACTAAATGTTGACCTTCATGGATGGCACTTGGTATGACTCACATGTGCCAAAGAGAACCGAGAATCTTAGAAAAGTGAAACATATAAAGAGAAATAAAATGGACCATTAGGAAAGCCGATATGACTATGTTCCTTGGTTTTGAGATGTATCCCTAAAACTGAATGAAAATCTAAAATATAAACACTATCTTATATATCTGTTTTCTAGATAACTGCCAATAAAAGGAACAATTAGAGGGTTATCTGTCCAAATAAGACTCCTTCTCTATAGGCAGATTCTTGCAGTGAATCTTGGATAATATATCCTTTTGGAACCATTAGCCAATTTAGGGGATACTTTTAAATATGATTGAAAGTGAACTTTAAATAAAGTTAGATCTTGGTCTCAGTGTACTGTGTATTACATTTGAAAAAAAGAATGTACTTTATATTGAGATATTATGAATTTGTTTTATTGTATTTCCAAGAAAAGATAGATTGGAGATAGTTTATCATTTGGTGAGTACAGGCAAACCGTGAAAATCCTTGTAGTTGAATCCAGTAGAAAAAACAGAACTTTGAAAAGATGTTAAGATACTAAAGTATAGTGAAATGGTTACCTATTATTAACATAGGCCTTTCTGCTAGAAACTCATGGTGAATTGTTTAAGTGATGGCATGCATTTATTTAAAAAATTGGTACCCACTAGGCCAATACCTTTAAAAAGCCCTTTTGAAGTTTACTTCAGTTCTGCTTAACTTTGTGCCTTGGAAGGAAATCAAATGATTCTCTGATTCCTAATTTTTTTAATGAAAAGTTTGGATTTCATTTGAAGATTTAAAGCCAAATACTTCCCAAATGATGTCCATTTCCAGGGAAATAACAAAGAATTAGATGACATTTTGAAGACAGTTTCAAACAAAAGAAGAATCCATCTTAAATGGTACCCACAGCTGTTTTAGACTTCCTAAGTCTCAAACTTTCCTCTTTCTCACTCATTCATTTATTTATTGTGTTTCTAAATTCAAGACAACATTGAAGGTCAAAAGCAATGTAAGGTCATTAGCTCTTGGGAGTTTTCTATTTGGGTAAGTGTTGGGGCAGAAATGACAAAAAAGCAAATAGCAGTTTCTTGAGTGATGCTAGAACTGGATGCTATAACATGTGCCTGTTTTTTTTTTTTTTTTTTTCCAGCTATTTGGAAGGCTGAGGCAGGGCCACTAAAGCTGGGGATTTGAGGCCAGCCTGGGCAGCACAGTGAGACTCCTCTCAAAAGCAGAAAAAAAGCAAAAATATGAAAATAAAAGCAAACAGCAATTCATTAACATTCACGCTAAAGAAAATGCTCAGTCTCTAGGATATTTACGGAAAGGGACACCAATGTTTTCTGCTCTGGTGAAAGCTGGCCTTATGCAGAGCAGATGAGGTAGCACTTGACAGATGGGCCCCACATAATCCATAGAGATGGTGATGGAAGAGGTGAACAAGTTTTGGGGGCCCAGTAAGTACAGAACATATTTTAATTCATTTAAATCTTTGTGAATTAAGTAGCCATAATATATGACCTTTAAAAAAACTTTTTATAGGATATTGTAGAAGCAAAACATCAGATAAAATTCCCTCAATTGAATATAGTAGTTCAGAGCTCAAGTTCTCAAGCCATATTCCTGGGTTTAAATCCCAGAATGATTTATTTTTTTATTTTTATTTTATTTTTTAGTTGTTGATGGACGTTTGTTTATTTATATGTGGTGATGAGAATCTAACCCAGTGCCTCATATATTTTAAGCAAGAGCTCTTCCACTGAGCTACAACTCCAGTCCCTGGAACTACTATTTACTAGCTAGATAACCTTAGGAAGTTTTAACATTTGGAGCTTCAGTTTCTTTATGGGTAAGAAGGAACAAATACCTCCACCTGCACAGTAACTATCTCATCCACATTTGGGGATGGCTTCTTATTTCCCAGTTGGCAGCTGCCTTGCTCTCTTCTTTCATAACTCCTTTTTTGTTTGTTTGTTTGTTTGTACCAGGGATTTAATCCAGGGGTGCTTAACCACCAAGCCACATCCTCAGTCCTTTTTATATTTTATTTTGAGATAGGGTCTCGATAAAAGTTGTAGAGGCTGGCTTTGAACTTGCAATCCTCCTGCCTCAGCCTTGCTAATTCTCCAAGGATTCTGCCGGAGAAGAGGGTGCTCAGCTGGTTTCAATGGCTGGCACTATATCGTTTCCTCCTATTGGTTTCTCCTGTTTCTTTTTTTCTCCAATTATTTTTAAAATATATTTAATTCTCTATATAGTTCCTTCAGTTATTTATCTTCAACCTCTACTTCTAGCAATTTTCTTCCAGTAAATCCACAGCCATCTTTCTTGTGATATTTATCCTTCAGTATAATAAGTAGTAGCAATCTCCATTATTTATACTTCATCCCACTTCTGTAAATGAATAGAGCATGCTTAAACATTTTTGTGACAAAGATAGAAAAAAGAGAGCCAAAGTTCTGAGTTGTGGTCATAGAAGGAAAACAATGTGCTTTTGTTTCAGCTTTCTATACAAACTAAAATTAAGCATAAAACTTGAAAAGAGTATTACTAATATTCAGGACTATCAATTGCATTAAAATTTATAAGCACATAATTTATATTTATTCATATCTGAATCAATAACCGTAAGTAAACTTTATTCAAAACTGTTTGAAAAGCTTCCCTTGCGAAATAAAAGAAAGTAATACATCTCAGATTAAGAAACTATTAATCTTTGATCTGAACTTGCTGAGATAAATTTATCATCGTTTAGAAAATGAAACTGTCATCCTCTTATTTTGATCCATGGAGGGCAGGTCAAAATTCTTGCTATGTTCTTACTAAAAAATTGCTTTATTAGAATAAGATTAGAAAAGTAAAATCTAGGGCTAGAGTTGTGGCTCAGTGGTAGAGCACTTACCTAGTACTTGTGAGGCGCTGGGTTTGATCCTCAGCACCACACAAAAATAAATAAATAAAATAAAGGTATTGTGTTCAACTACAACTAAAAAATATATTGGAAAAAAAAAAAGAAAAGTAAAATCTAGAGATTGAGATTGGGGGAGTCATCATATTCTTCTTTGGAGGCCACAGCTATGAAATTCCAAGAATTTTGGTGAATTCTATTCACCAAAAGCAAATGGCAGCTTTGATACAAGGATCTCCACCTAATGATTAAAAGATAATGACTGGCTGGGCATAGTAGCACATGCCTATAATCCCAGCAGCTTGGGAGGCTGGGACAGGAGGGTCACGAGTTGAAAGCCAGCCTCAGCAAAATCAAGGCGCTAAGCACCTCAGTGAGACCCTGTCCCTAAATAAAATACAAAATAGGGCTGGGGATGTGGCTCAGTGGTTGAGTGCCCCTGAGTTCAATCCCTGGTACCGCCCCCCAACCAGCAAAAAAAAAAAAAAAAAAAAGATGATGACTGCAGAAGAGAGATTTTTGCTTGTCTCTTAATTTTATTTTGAGAGTTGTCCCTATCAAAAAAGCATACCTGGGGTATGATAGAAAGATGAGTATGACTACTTCTTTTCAGAAACCAACAGTTCTACTAAAATAATTTACTGCTATGATTTTACTGGCACCAACTCCCCACCCCATAATACATAATAAAATCAAACCACAGGGCACCACTCAGACCAAGGTTTTTCAACCTGGGCACTAAAATCTTAGAACTGATTAGAACTTCAGTGGAGATTTAGCATAATCATCATTGGCAATTGAGACAAAGCTCGGAAAAGTTTAGATTGACTATCTCAGTTTATTATAGCAGCAACTGACAAAATTTATAAAGCATGAATACTCTGAGCTAGAATCTATTCTAGCTGCTTTATCTAATTCATCCGTAGTCTTACATCGTTTCTAAAAGTTTATCCTCTATTTTATATATGACAGAAATGAAACTCTCTTACAGAATTAAATGACTTACTCAAAACTACTGCACAGTAACTAGTGATGTTCAATTATTAACTCAGGTCTAACTCAAAAGTACTAGATATCTTTCTCTACATCTCTCAGGCAGAGGCTGAGCTTTCCCAGAACACTGTTCTAGCATTCTGGCCCAGGCCTCTTTCCAGTTCAGATGGTTTACAGGGCACTAGCATTTTGTCCCCTCTTCCCTAACCCCAGAATCACTCTGAGGAGTTAGAGGCACATTGTTGCCTGGGGAGTGCAGCTGAGAGGCCTATACTGAGTGTGTGAAATTGTGCTCTCAGGGAAATGAACATGCGGGTTAACAGGGGAAGTACATGAAAATTAAAACCCTTACCCTTATTAATCCTGTTGGATTCCTAACACTTGGCTGGAAGACAAACCTTCAGAATTTGTGGTAGTGGTAAAGCTACGATATTTTTCTTTTTATTGAAATCTTTCCTACAAGAAGAATAGCAAAATAAAACTCTTCAACTTCCACTAACAACTGGTGGTCCGTCTATAACGTCTTTCCCATGTGATTCAGATCTTAGAGGTCAACTGAACATCATAAGGTATGAGTCTTAACGTTCAATATTAGAGTCCTCATTTTTTATTTTATTGGATATTTGCAAAATTATTGGCAGCTGAAGATAAAAGAAGTGAAAACTTAAAAATGTAAACCAGAAGTGAGAACACTCAGGATGAGAGTCAGAAAAGAAGAATGTGGGAACCTAGAGGACATATTAAATGGGAATCCTGCTTTTTCAATCATAGCAGGACTCTCTTGGCCATTAATATTTAGTCCCAGCAACCTAGGGCAATACTAGTTTTTTTTTTCTACTGCTGCAATTAGTCCTCTAAAATTTTCAGTCAATTTTTATAGAAATTTCATATGAATATGAACTTCCAAAACATAAAAAGGGATTATTTCATTTTTTATTTTGCATGTCAGACCTATAAGTGACTTGAAAATATCTGTCTATACTTGATAGATATTAAAATACATGTATAAATGATTGTTTGAAATATTAGTATACAAAGCACTAAATATTAACTTGAACATTTCAGAATATTTCTTGAACATTTCCATAGCAAAATGAGACATAATAATAAATAAACCATTCAACATATGAGATGTGTCAGGCAATGAGGCTTAGTATTCGTTTGATAATCAAAGTAATTTTGGTACATTTCAGTGCAACTGAAAAAAAATGCTACTATTCCATTTCAAAAGGAAGAGTAGGAGCTGTAAGTGATGCTTTCTTTCCATAAAGACATAAAAATCCTTTGCTCTCATACTCCACCTTGAACTAAGGGATTTCAATTCATCACTTTATGATCATGAATTTACTAACCTGCCCACATCACATCAGTAAAAAATAGACCTGTTTCAAATGAACAGATTCAAGAAGGATGTTAGAATAATCTGGTACATAAAGGCAATCGAATAGAAACACAAATTTCAAACATATAGCTTGTGGCAGACAGGATAACAGCCTCGCAAAGATAGCCCACATCCTAATGTCCAGAACTTGTGAATGCATGAGGTTATGTGACAAAGAAGAATTAAAGTTGCAGATAGAATTAAGGTTGCCAATCAACCAGCCTTAAAATAGGGAGAGTATCCTGAATTTGCCATGTGGGCTCAAGACAATCACAAGAACCACTGATGGTACAAGAGAAAGAGAATTGGTCAGGATGATGTGACATGTTATGAGAGGAGCTTGATTCATGTTGTTGACTCTCAAGTAAAAGAGGAAAGCAGGCACTTTGTGGAAGTTGAAAAAGGCAAAATTCCTCAGAGCCTCAAAAAGGGAATGCAGCTCTGTTGACACCTGGAATTTAGCTCACTGAGACCCATGTTGGACTTCTGACCCGCAACCACAAGGTAAGGTATTTGTAATGTTTTCAGCCACCAAGTTTGTGGTACTTTGTTACAGCAGCAACAGAAAGCTGATACAAAGCTGTTTAATCAGTTAAGAGCAATTAAAGCAAACACAATCATGGGAAACCATAATAATCAATTTTAGCAACCAAAAATAACACTTGGAACACAAGTCCATTTTGAAGTAATAAAAGGAAAAGCACAAATATTCCTTGGCATACAAAAATAAGAAAAAAAAACAAATATGTAAGAGGAATGTTTTTCCACTTCCACTAGACTACAAGAAGAGAAAGGGGACTAAAAAAATAAATACAATGATATAAAGTATGGGTAAGAGTTTTTTTAAATGCCCCCTGGAATAATGCCCTAAGAGTTCTGGAGTCTTTGTCCCTAAAGTTCTTTTAGATATACAGAGTCCTATCTATGTTATATCTATTCTGGATGGCTCAGATGTTTACTTACCTGACATCAGAGCTTAGATTAAATTAATTAATGCTAGAATTAGAAAATTGTCATTTTACAACCCTCATATAAAATAATGGATCTGAGATTAAACAGTCTCCCATGGCCTCCTACAGTCTAAATATTCTACACAGATTTGTGTCCATTCAAATCTGTACCACAAATATTTATTACCTATCTACTCAACATAAATCATTCTGATGTGAATAACCAGAGAATACGACATAAACCTTGACTTTAAGAAAGTCATAGTTTAATATTTCCCAGAGTAAATAATTGACCATTGTCAGGTTAGTCATTGAGAAGAATCTCAGGAGATGGAGAAGTGATATATTGATTTTAAAAAAACCTATCAATATATTAAAAATCAATACATTCTTATTGATCCTAAATGAACTATATTATTAGTGATCACTGGAGGTTACCAGGGAACCAACTCATAGCAATGAGAATTGTATGCCATTTTCCCTAAAAACATACAAAGGAAATGAAAAAGTAGATGACAGAAGAGAGAAAAATCTTCTTTATCATCAGCTTAAAAAGGCATAAGGAATGCTAGAATTAGAAAATTGTCATTTTACAACCCTTGTATAAAATAATGGATCTGAGCAAAGATCATCATCAGATATTAAAACTCAAAATAATTTTAAAATAGATAAATCAGAATAGAACGTCTAAACATGCACACCAAACAGTCTTAGGGTCAGGAAGTGGGACAGACAGCCATTATGTACCTCTTCTTGTGAGTCCCTAGGAATCACATAGTACCACTTTATAAACTAGTATTTCTCACCCCCAAATAAAACCCAAATCTAAAACAGCCCCCAGATCCGATTATCTTTTCATAGAAAACACAGGGATAAAGGAACTAGTTCAAAAAATCCAGAATAGGAGCTACCAATTAAAGAATGTGGAATTCTATATGCTAAACCACCAAATTTCCCTAGAAATCAAAAGAAAAGGAAGAAACTTAAGAGACATGATCAAATGTAACACATAGGCCTTGTTTAATCCTGATTCCAATAAATCAACCCTGAAAAGCTAGTTTTAAGATCAACAGAGAAATTTAAGTATGAACTAGGTATAAAATGTTATTATAATAAAGGCATGACACTATTAAAGTATGTTTCAATGATTAGAGATGCATAATGAAGCACTTTCAGATTAAAATGAAATGTCTGAATATGCTTTAAAATACACCAGCCAAAAAGAAAAAAATATTTGTATGAAAGAATACATAGAACAAGATTAGCAAATCAGTAGTATGTATTCAAGCTGCATGATGAAACTTAAGGGCTCATCACAAGATGCTCTCTCCTATGTTTGAAATTTTCTATGATAAAAAATTTAAAGGATGAAAGCAACTGTAAATAAATAAAAATTTACTAGTTCATTTGATCAGTCTTTATTATTGAAAGTGTGAAAGATTAAAATATTCATGCTAGAAATTTTATTTTTCTGCACATACACATATTCTTATTAGTAATTTGACTCCTATTACTTTAAGATTGAATTCATCTGATATAGAAAGTAAGTTTTCAATTGACCAAATTCCCAATTTACACAATCAAAAAAAATCTATTATAAGTGAAATGTGACTTCTAGTGCTGAGTAGAGAGTGCTTCTGGTGCTTTTGTGTGAAGTTGAGCCTACATCTTTTGCATGAATGGAGTAGGAAATATTTGCAAACATTCAAATTATTTATGGTTCATGTGAAAAGATTAGTATTATTGTATTTTTTCCAAAGTGCTAATTCTCACAAATTTTTGATTAAAAAGTAGATTTGCTTTGAAGTGATTATCTTATATAAAATCTAGTCTACATGTTTAACTGACAGTATTATCCTCTTGCTTGTTTTTCAAATACAATAGAGACTTCTCTAGGAGAAAAAAGAAGCTGGACAAAACAGACTCATCTTCAACATTCTCTGCATATATGTGTAGATTCCAGAGCTGGTATAAAGTGGTTGAACTTATAGCATTGAACTTCTGAAGTTCATAGAAAGCCTCTTGAGCAACAAACCTAGCAGTGGAACAAAATATAAATCTCATCATGGATTTTCAAAGTATTCACAACAGAGAGCCTCTTTAAAAAAAAAAAAATTAAAGGGATTTTATTTGTAAATAATTTATTTCTGGAGAAGTCTTGAAGGTGACCCACATGCTCAAATTGCATCTGGAGGCAATTAAAATATTTTCAAAGATATATACAATTTCATAATATATAGAAAAACTTTCATGTTTTTGTCTGAAATATGCTAAATTTTAAAATATGCACTATTTTTTCTTTTTAAAGGTAGTCTTTTATAAAGAAACACTTAAAAAGTTGTGGCTGTTACCTTCTACCAGAAGGGAGGAAAGACAGCATAAGGCAAGTTAGACTATGTAAATAAATTACATTACAGAGGAATAAGTCTAGTTATTTCAGCTAATTTTTTCCCTTATGCATTAAGCTATGTGGGAGGGATTACAGGTACAATGTCAATAAAGATAATTATTATTTTCTCATGCAGTAAAATTTTTAATATAAAGAATTGTGCTATGGGTTGCAACAATTATGAAGATGATTTGTGATTCTAGCATTTGGTCCAGTCAAGGATGTAGAAGAAATGGATACACAAATCTCAAGATTTTGTTACAACCATTACCTCCCTTTTTTCTGAGCCTGATCCCCAAATACCTTACCAACTACAGCTTCTGTGTATTTCCCTTCAGTGGGAAGAGGGAAGTACTGGTTTGGAGATACGTTGCTGCCATATCCCAGCAGAAATCCTTCAAGCTTTACATTTGGATTTGGACGTAGGAACTTCAAGAGGATGGAGTCACTGGTGGTATTGATGTGGACTTTAAGGCTTGGCTTTTTGCCTAATGATGGAAACAAACAAACAAAAATATGTGGCTGTTACTTTACCTGTTTTGCATCCCACCAAAATTTGCAGCAAGGGTTAGTTGCTAGAGCATTGTTCTGGGAAAGTATGTTCTCAACTTTGCAAGGCTCATAACAGACATGCCCAAATGTGCCCAAAATGTAGCCAATTTTGATATTAAAAAAATGGACTTCAATAAGCCCAGCATGGTGGCACCCACATGTAATCCCAACAATGAGAGAGGCTAAAGCAGAATTCCACACTGGAGGCCAGCCTGAGCAGTTTATTGAGACTCAGGCTCAGAATAAAATTAACAGGGCTGGGGATGTAGCTCTGTGGCAAAGTACCTTCAGGTTCAGTCTCAAGTATTACAAAATTAAATAATAATTTTTTAAATAGCAATGAGGAAAATGGACTTAATACCATAAAAAGCAGCTGAAAATGAAAAGTAATGTTGTGTGGTTTCAATACTTGGTAGTTTATTATCAAGCAGGTAATAGAATTTAGGCTTTCTGTTTCACCTCATAGTGAAAGGACCTGGATCTCCTTATTGGTAAAACTGAATTACTGTCAGGCACAGTGAAGCACACCTATAATTCCAGCAGTTTGGGAGGCTTAGACAGGAGGATTGCAAGTTCAAAGCCAGACTCAGCAACTTAGCAAGGCCTTAAGAAACTTAGTGAGACCCTGCCTCAAAATAAAAAATACAAAGGGCTGGGGATGTGGGTTAGGAGTTGAGTGCCCTCAGGTTCAATCCCTGGTACTAATCTCCCCACCACTAACAAAAAACAAAAACAACAACAACAACAAAAAACTCTGAATTATTACACTTTGAAAACCTTTAGCCCTTTATGTTCTGCTTTCTAACACCACAGCTACAGGAATTGGTCATGGATAAAGTTGGAAAGGGAGAGGAGAAGGAAGGTTTCTGGTGGCAAAGGTAGTAAATTAGGGAATGCTGGAAGGAAGAAAATGGTTAAGGAGAAAGTGGACAAATTCCATTGGGAGCTCACTATGTCAATGAGACAATTACATGGAGACGCCCAACAGGGAGTTGAGTATCTAAGTGTGATGCTCAGGACTGGGGTACAGACTCAACTGAGTGTCATTAGATTATCAGTGACAATTGGATCAACTTTCCCAGAGAGACTGTGAAAGGTGAGAAGGGAGACATTACTTCAATTCTCAAGACATTTTTTTTAAATCAATGATGCAATAGGAACAGATAATCACACTAACTAAAGGTCTTGACCAGACAGTAAGGAAACAACATTGTCTTTGGAGCCAGAAGGAACAGGGTTCAAATCCAACTGTTATCATCACTATGAGATAATGGTTAACTCATCACTCTGGCAACTCCCTGGACATGCTTGCACCTAAGCCTCCTGCTTTGTAAACAATGGATAACAGCCACCATTCTTGCTGTGTTATTTACAAAGATGAGGGGAAATGGTACAAACTTAAAGCTGGCACATAGCAGTTGTTCCATGATTGCCTAGCCATCCTTTAGCCATAGTTCTTTAGCCATCATTCAGAAATCCAAAAACCTTTGTATGTTTTTTTTTCCCCCAAGTTCATCTCAAACAAATTTGGCAACAAAACTCTGAACCATCCTGAATCCATTTCGTCTGTCTCTGAGCCTGCTCAGTATAACTATTGACATGCTTCACTGTGGAAATGTGCTTAGTTAAGTGGTGCTTACTGGGCAAGAACTCACTAAAGAGGTTATATAACATTTGGTCTAATACTTTTCTAAAATGCCTCAAATTTGTGAATTCCAAAACATGCCTGACCCTCGAGGTTAGGATTGCAAGACTGAATTATTTTATTATCCACAGATTTACTATTTTGAAAATATCTTGCCTATTGGAAAGACTGCATTTACCAATTTAACAATTCGTATTCTATTTCTCATTAATTGAAGTTTTATATTGTATAAATACCAAACACCACATCTATACAACACTAGTTCCCCAAGGTTTCATAACTGAGTTTATTCTGCTTCAACCAAAATCAGTCTGGGCAGCCTTAATAAATACAGTTACATAAATGGATTCATACTACTATCTAGAACTAAACTTTAAAAATGTCCTGAAAAAAAAAGAAATAGAGGTAGACAAATCTCACTTCACTACAGTATCACCAACTTTATACTTCAAGATCATCATCCAATTCTTTATTTAAAATTCGGAAGTCATGTCCCTTGTTACCTTACCAGACATTATTTCTCCTATTATAACTTCTTACCAAAGCTCATTTGGTTTTGGCCAGTATAATCTTCTTGCTTTCTGTAGTACATATCTGGTCCTGGCTCTCCACCTTGGCTCACACTGTTCACCCAGGACAGATTCCCTCTATGTTTGGTTTGCCTTCTCTACATCCCTTTACTCATCTGGTTCTTACCTCATTGCTCCTTTCAGTGGTTAGCAAAATGATTAAGCAAGATTTTTCCCCTTTTATTCCAAATAAGTTTGTTGAGTGTTTCTCCAAATGAAAATTTGAAATATTTAGTGACATTTGACAATTTTTGACAATTTCTCCAGTATTGGGGGGCTATATCTATGTACCTCCAAAATTAATTTTTAATCTTTAAATAATACTTTTATATCTATTTTTAATAATTCTGGTTTAATGGCTTGGAACCTGAGTCATGTAATGACAGTTATCTTTCAATAGTTTTTAGTAGTTAGAACTCTGCTGAGTGACTTTAGGTAAAGACAATAGAAAATCATACAATGTATTGCAAGCCTAACTAGTATAACATTTGTAAGTAAAGTAGCATATATGTTACCTGGGAAAGTCGAGGAGTAAAGAGAAGTAAGCATGTATGGCAACAGATGTGAGAAATAAAAATAAAAAATAAATGCAAGCATTGTGTAAAAGCAACACTAATTTGCCTTCAAGGAGGGGAGGGAACTGCACATTGGCAAAGTAGAATCTTGGCTCTGTGACAATAGTTTCTAATCCTCTGTTTGCAACAAACACCCTAGGGTATCTCTAAATATTTCCAAGAATGTTGTGAAATTCTAAAAGAAAAGTCTTTCAAAACAAAATTAGAATCAATCCACTTTTCATTTTTGAAAGTAAATATATGCCCTGCAGCATTAAAAACAGTGAGTAGGTCAGAAGGGGTAGGTTTGGAAACAACAGGTTTTTAAAAATAGCATTGTAAATTCAAGATATCCCTCTGAATCAACCAGAGTGGGCAGGTTGCTATTGTTTCAGAGAAGCTGTGGTCAGTTCCAGTCAAGTTCTGTAAAGAAACAGCCCAAACACAGGGTACTTAGTGAAGCCAGCTAAACTGTCGTGGGCATCCAGTCATGGACTTGTGAGAAAGGAATCACCATTAAAGTATATTCAGTAGGAGGGATTTTTTTCATGTTTGATCTCTCTTAAGATTATCTTATACTTTCCACAATGTTTCAGAACATGTTCTAAATTGTTGATATCAAGTTGGTCAAGATGATAAAATTACTACAAGAGAAAAAAGTGCAAAATATTAAAACTATTCTATTGACAGCTCACTGAAATGAATTAAGAGAAGCAGTTACTGCAGTGTGTTAAAAGTAATAAAGGGTTGATTTTTTTTCCTAAGCTCTTAGAAGATTATTATAAAATTGCTCTAGGCTATTCAGTTAATGTGCTACACCCAATTACTATTCTTAAATCAGTGAGGATATGTCTATTTATTGAAAAGTAACTTACTTGTTATTGTTTCTAATTTTTATTCATACTTAAGAAATTGGACACTTATTAAATATTGAAATTGAGCAAAGCACATTGTAGATGTCAGGTTAATGACATGCAAAGACCAATTTGCATTGTGTTATCTCTGTTTTCAGGCACTTTCATTTCTAACATAATTTTAGCACAGGGAACATAAGTCTATACAACTTTCTTCATATTTAATTCTTTTTTTTTTTAATTTTTTATTGTTGGCTGTTCAAAACATTACATAGTTCTTGATATATCATATTCACACTTTGATTCCAGGTTATGTGATTTCTAAGTTTGGGGCTATTCCATGTGTCTATCTAGTAAATGTTACCAGTAGAGACATAAATATAGTTAATCTATAGTCAGTAGTAGACTATTATTTTTCATTTCTGGGATATTACACTTTCAAAACTGCTGTTTCTGATTATTTTCTGAACGATTTTACTATATTATGTGTGAACAGGACTGGGTACAAAATGTGTGGTTCCTAATGCAAAATGAAATCCTGGAGCTTTCATTAGAATTACTAAGAAATTTTAAAATGGCAACAGTAGGATCAGGGTGGGGCTCTTTTGAGGGAGACTGCTGCAGAGGTCACGTGTTCATGAGGTCAGTCTTGTGTGACAGTATAATGTATGTTATACCTGAAAAATCTGTCAGTCTGTGACATGTTAAAATTATAATAAGAACTACTGCTATATAAATACAGGTGATCAGAGATCAACCCACTATCTATAAAGGCAGGAATTTTGTATTGTTGTTGTTTTTTTTTTTTCCAGGAAAAGTGGTTCAAGTTTATGATGTAACCAGAACAGTCCTTAGAAAAAGATATAAACTACCCTTCAATCGAGTGTTTGCTTTGAAGATCTATATCTCAGAGTGGATAACAATACTAGGTGTAATTTTTTGAATTTCTACATCCTATTGTGAATCAAGAGACTGTTCAAGATAATCAAGCTTTTCTTTGGAGTTGATGTGGTGTGAAATGCTGGTTGTCTTCTCCATTCTTCTGTCCATGTTCCATATCAAAATACTGGCAGAGTGATTTGCTCAACAGCTATACTTATATCCTCCTTGAAGAAGAGTGAGTTTTAATAAAATGACGTCATTGCTTTTCTCCATGGCTGTGGCAACTGTGATGGCTAAAGTGTTCTGTAAGATTCATATGGCCACCGTGTGCATGGTAGAATTTCTGTGTGAGACCAAAGGCGGAGAGATGTATTTTGTTCAAAATTTAAATTTTATGTGGTACACTATCGGATGTAACCTGTCTCATGGGTTTGTTTGGACAACCTAACTCAGCTCTATTTGCCATGGAACCTAGAGTAGGAGGTGAGATCTTGGTGTTCTATATGGGTTGATGTGACACCCGTATGTATTTTAGGGGATACTGGACATAAAATGAAAGATATTTGCAAAGACCCTTCAGGGGCTGGGAAGGGAAGCCTGGAACTGTCTGCATTGAACTCTTAAACTGGACAGGGAAGAGGCATCTTCAAGGTTCGTATGTTGTCCAGCTATAAGTTTATTTGAATAGCAGGCCTGCTAAGTATTTGAGGTCAAAACCCTACCATGTTTAAAAAAGTAAACAAACTTACCATGTTAATAAAAGTATTCATTTGCTTGAAAAAAAAACTATTCTAAAAGTAAAGAATTTATTAATATACAAACAATAATTAATTTGGCTTTATATGTCTCCATGTTTTAAAACATTAATGAAGAAACTAGAAATACTGTAAATAGCAAGTTTGGGCATGAAGTAAATCAGATATAGAATTAATTTCCTTAGGATATTAAATGAAAGAAAAGCAGTAATACTGATGTCAATAAAACAGTCATGGGCTGGAGCTTGAGCTCAGAGGTAAAGCACTTGCCTAGCATGTGTGAGGCCCTGGGTTCCATCCTTAGCACCACATAAAAATAAATAAATAAAATAAAGGTATTGTGTCCATCCACAACTAAAAAATATATTTTAAAAATATTTATAAAATAATGAGTCATTTCAGAATTAAAAGTATAACCCTATTCTTACCCATAGTATGTAATGTGTTCTGTGCAAATTTTACAGTCCCAACCTCTACTTGCTCAGCAACTTATGCTATTATACAAATATCAAAATTTTCTAAGACACTTAATTAAATCAATTCCCATCAATTTTGATATGTTATATGAAGTATAGGTTTAAAAAATTGACACAGATTTGACCAGATTTTTGAAATTTTGAAATTTCAAAGAACCAGAAAAAAAAAAAAGGCAAACAACAGACTGAACAGACGGGTAGAAAATATTTGCAAAAGATAAATCTTTTGAAGGAATTGTACCCAGAATATATATTCTTTCTATTCAATAAAACAACAAAACAAGGGAAAATGGATTTGAATGAATGCACTTGAATAGATTTTTCACTAAAAGCAATATATGGTGACCAAGAAGCACATGAAAAGATGCTCAACATCATGGTCATCAGGTGACTTTCCATCAGAGACCACGTAGCAAGTATTTCAGAGTTGGCAATCCAGAGTTCTCTACCACGACTAATCAACTGTCACAGAAGTGCAAAAGTAAGGTATTGGTCTAGGTTTGTCCTTCAAGTAACAGTTTACCAAATCCCAATCAATATCAAGGAAATGACAATTAAAACCAAAATGATATACCACACACACAAGAATGGCTAAAATCAAATGGACTTACAATAATAAATCTTAGGCACAATTTGGAACTTTTACACATTTTAAGTGTGAATACTAAATAGGATAGCCACTTATGAAAACTGTTGAGAAATTACCAAAAAGCCATTGATTTTATTTCTGGGTATTCTATCCAGGAGAAATAAAAATATATCTATACAAAAACTTGTGGGAAATATTTTAAAGTAGCATCAACCTGGAGACACACACAAATATCCATCATCAACTGAATGGATAAACAAAATATGGCCCATTCAGACAATGTGAGATGACTCAGCAACAGAACTGAGCAAACTACTAGTTATATATGCAACATGATTGAATCTCGGGCATGCCATTATGCCATTGTAGAATGGGTCATGACCGTCTATATCTCTGTAACCACGTTATACAGACTGCCTGATGGAAAGTTATTAAAGCATATTGCTATTATAGCATTGGTAGAAGTAATACTGCCTGATATTATTAGTTATCATTCAACAAATTATATATATACACACACACATATATGTATAGATACTTGTGTATCATTAAGAAAGTTCTCAGGCATTGACAATGCCTAAGTTAACAATACTGTATCAAATGTATTTTATGCTTTTTATAGACGGTGGATTACATATAGAAAACACTCCAATGCCTTGTGGTCACACCAGCTTATTAAGACATTTATAGCTTAAGTTTTTGTTTTAATCAGGGCAATTATTACCTAAAGACATATTCAAAAGCTTCCAAAAATTATAGTTCATGGCACAGATTATATATTTAACATTACAGTTAATGTTACAGTTACAGTTCGATATACAAACTACAACTTTAATGTCGGACTTGGCACTAGTTTAACATTTGCCTTAGGAAGTCAAGGGGATTCTTAGAAAGTCAAAAGGGGATTGCATAACATAGGTTGGTGCTCAAATGACTCTGCCTGCTCTGGTTCCATGCTCCAAGGAAAGGTATTAGGGAGAAAAAAAAAGGAAGGAAAGAAAACCATATAAAAAAGTTTCAGTAATTTTTCTGTGGTACCCACAGACTGAACTGAATGGACAAAGGCAGTCTACAGCTATCTTCAGTTCCTGATCCTACAGAGCCTATAGTCTATAGTATGACTTTTTCTTATTAACAACATGAAATTTGGTGATTACTAGTGGAAATTTTCCATAATAGAGGGGAAAAAAAACATGATAGCTTCAGTTAAACACCTTGAGAATGAAAATTAAGTGTTGCTATAATAAATAATATTAGATGTTATTAAAACTGCTTCTGTCAGTTCTTGAATGACCTTTGATCAAGAGGAGAGCCTTTCTAAGGGGGTTACAGAGATGGGGAAAGCCAGGGTCTATTCTGCAGTGACATGATGGTATACCAGAACAAGGTAGGCAGGTAGAAGGAATTAAATGGCTTCCATGGTTGTGGTGGTACTGTGTGTGCCCATGCAGACCTGCAATTAAAAATACAGAGTAATAGCTAGGAAAATCCTGTCTAAATTCCAAGTTAAGGGATAGTGGTGGTGGGATAGCCTGTGTAGGATAGATGTGGACATAGAACAACAAATATTTTGAACATAGTGCTCCCTAATTTACAATGAAATTATTTCTCCATATATTTAAAGAATGGATGTTGAATCAGGGACCTGAAAAGAACAATAGAGGAAAAGAGATTCTGGACATTCAGGAAATAACAGCAAAGAGGTAGAGAAAAGGCATCCTTACTTGTGTTTCATTAAAAAAAAATCTGGAAACATAAGAGAAAATCCTGATTACAACAAGTAGATACAGCAAAATTTTCACAAATGTGAAGAAAAATGACACTTAATATAGAGAAAAAAAATGTAATAAAATCTCATAAACCATATGAACAGTTGCTCCAGTGCCAGGGAATGGGGCCTTTAAATAAACTTAAGATTTTCATTTACTCAGATATGATCATATGTTAGTAAGAAGCATCAACTATGGTGTCTCAGGATTCCAGTTTCCAGGCTAGCAGAACAGCACAAGGCCTCTCCAGGATTTCTTGAATTGAGCTTTCCAGTGGAAAGGATATTCCCACATGCAACATGCTCTCAGAGTTCAAGAAATGATAATTCCCTGCCCACCTGGAGAGCTTCCCTCATAAAGCCACACCTGATTCCCAGGAGTCAATTAGTTAACTATTTATTAGGACATTATGGTTACCATATACCCTGAGGATGTTTGCATATTGAATTTAGAAATGCTTTAAGTCCAGAGAGAAAATCTTTTCTTCCTAATGGAGCACTTTGTATCCATTTGCTCAGCTGTTGGTATAAATGATTCCATTTCAACCAAAATAACCCTGGTTTCCACCTTGGTCAGAATTCCCATTGCTGTTATTCCTCAGGCCAATACTTCACCGTCTGGTGACTTTGGATGCCTGAATGAGACAGATTGAACATGCCAGTGTTGACATTTAAACACCATTTGGCAAAGTTAATAATTTTACCAAAGGAGCAAAAACTTCATTACCTACTTTATAACCCAACCAACAGCCAAGTAGGAAAATTACATTTCATTGACAACCTTCTAAATCAGCAGCTTCTCATTCTGAAGATATCTCATCCTGAGACATATACTGTTGTCACTTGCACATAATCCCTTAATCTGAATCTCTCAAATTGCTCTTTGAAGTCTGTATTATGTTAATTTGAAAAGGAAAGAGGTGCAGTGGGATGGTGGGAAGGACAACCACATGCAATCAATAACCATATATTTGAAATAAGTGCATGGGGATAGTTTTCAAATGACAAAAAAAAAAAAGGTTAAGGTAAAATTTTTATTTTCCTTGAGGAAGCCAATGGTTTTGAATGATTTTTTCCCCTCCAAAACTCATGTTGAAACTTAATCCCCATTGCAACACTGTAGGGAGATGCAGGCTAACGGGAGATGTTTAGGTCCCTCCCATTAGGCAATTAGAATGGATTAATGCCACAGGGTGAATTCAGAATCCCCCCCCCCTTACTTGGTTGCCCTCTTGCCTTCTTCCATGTGATGATGTAGCAAGGCAGCCCTGGCCACATACTGGCACCTGATATTTCTCAGCCTCCAGTTCTGTGAACCAATATATTTCCATTCATTATTAATTATCAAGTCTTAGGTATTCTGTCAGAGCAGCACAAATCGTACTGAAAAAGGGAACATGTATATTTACTAATCTGCTTTTCATTTGATCCATTCATTAACTACTAGATAATTTGTATTAGTGATATAAATTCAAATATGACTTGTCTGATCACAAAGACTACATTCCAATAAATTAGGCAGATGAATAAGTCTATTTCTGTGTAACATAATTAGTACAATGCAGCCACAGCAGAGAAACTCTAAATGTGATGGAAGGGGTAAAAAGAATGTACAAATAAAATGCCCTTTTAAGGTTATTTTAGTCATAAAAATAGCTTTTATTTCATGAGGGTATCCCAAATATAGGTGGGAAAGTGATGGAGAAAATAATGCATGTCAAAGTATATTTGTAACACCTTTTCTGTACCACTTAGAAAACCTGTGGATTCTTAGTAATTTTTAAAATACATGTAAAGAAAGACATCAACAGACTAAGGAATTTAAGAAGACTTATTGCCCTTCTTTTTCTGTTGATTTTTGAAAATCCATGGAGAGGATTTGCTTCTATTCTCTTGTTAACTAAAGTAAGAGCTAATGGCTATGGGCTCTCCAAATGGAAGGTGGGTGCCAGGGTCGTGAAAGTGTGGTCCCCTGATTAGAGAGCTAGTATCACTTGGGAACTTGTGAGAAGTACAAATTCTTAGAAACCATCTCAGTTATACTGAATCAGAAACTCTGGGGTAGATGCAGCAATCTGTATTCCACAAGCTACTTGAGTAATTCTGATGCTTGAGTAATTAAGTAATTCTGGTGAGAACCATTACTGTTTCCAAATTCAGTGCATCAAAACGAAATTAATGAGCCCAATGTCATTTGAAAGACATTTACAGATGTGTAATACAGTGTGGGGAAAAAAAGACCTCATCACAACTCTGTTCAATTTCCTGTCATTAGAATTTTTCATATATTTTAGCCTTTGAACATATTCTGTGAATTCTAATCAACTAGAATTATAATTTCTGGAGACACTTCAGGGAAAATGTTAAAAAATACTTGAACTATTACTGTGACCTTTGAGAATCCATTACATGTCTTTAAATCCAACCAATTCTTAGAAGAAAAGATGGGTATTTTTCCAACATTAAAAAAAAAAATGTTGAAAATGTGCAGTACCCATCCATACAGCCACAACCAAAAGTCAATAATTCTTATATTACTTGCTCTATCACATTTTTCCATCTCTCCATCCTTCTATCCATCATTAATCCATCTTATTTTTAATGAATTTCAAAGTAAGATGCACTTGAGTAGCTTTAGTCCTAAATATTTCAATATGCATATTAACTACAGTTTAATATGTACTTATATTTCTTTTGAGATAGAATTTACAAATAATAAATACATAAATCCTAACTATACTTGACTGATTTTGTCCAAATGCCCTATGTCTATGGAACTCAAACCAATAACAAGATTTAGAACATCACCATCAACCCCAAAAGTCTCTTCATGCCCCTTCCCAGTTACTCCTACCCATCCTCCCAGAAACAACTGTTGTTCTTACTTTTACTACCACAAACTAGTGTTGTGCATTCTAGACTTCTTAAATAGAATCACACAGCAGGCTGTCTTTTTCATAAGACTTTTTTTTTTAGCACTCAAGACAATAGTTTCAAAGATTTCCCAACTTTGCTCAATGCATTGGTTGTTTTTTGTTGTCACTTTCATGGGTAGAGCTTCAAAAATCAACATTTTTACATCTTTGAGTTGTCATTCCAGATATTTATTTGTATGTTATTTACCAGGAAAACAAAACTAAAACTCTTCCATTTATTATAGCATTTAATGGTAACATTTAAGTAAATGCAGATAAAACCATATCATGGTTTTATTTTCACTGGAGAGCTAAGGACTGAGCATGATACTCACGGTCTTTGACACCTTTCCCACTCGTGCTGAGCTGACAGAAAACAAGACATGGCCAGCCCCTTCCGACAACAGAGTGTAATGTTGACTTTCCTATGTTTAAGAATGATTCTCACAAATATTAAAGTGGGTAAGCTTAAACATGTTTCATATGAAAAAAAATTGCTTGCCTCTACAATTCTCAGAATGATCAGGTTTCAAAACCCAAGCTTAAAAAAAAAAATACATAGCTTTGTAATGTTTTGAACCAAGAAAAAAAAATACACACACACACACACACACACAAAAAAGAAAAGAAAGAAAGAAAGAAAAGAAATTATTGTAGTTAATATCACTCTATTTGGGTGATTTCCCAAAAGGATTGGTATTCCTTTTCCTATCCTTCTTTCAATAACTTCAATTCAAGCACACAAGAAGTTCCACTGACCAAGTAGAAGTTGAATTTAATTAAAGTGCTTCTTTATGGGATAAAGTAGAAAATCTACAACTTCTACCAACACTTGAAGAAAGCCCACATAAAAGATAACACATTTCCATTGTGATAACATTGCTCCTGGGGCAAACTAAAAATGTTCTTCATAAAACATGTGACAAAACTGTCTTAAATAGGACTTTTTACAAACACATCAGCCCGAGCTGGAACACATGGCTTCACTATCGTTTATCAGACATTTGATATCTTTGTGAGTTGTAATTTGTTTAGGGAATGCATACCCAATGTTCATGTATATAGCTGTTTATTTTGAGATTTCACTATCAAAAATCTTCCAGGAAAAAGGTTAAAATGCCATGACAGCATAAGCAGGTGGCCTCTGGTACTAACACAGAGCAGGCTGTGAGCCTTAAGGAGGCTTCAGGAAAGGCTGTTAAGCTGTTAACCTCACAGCAGGTCATTCCCTCTTAATGGCAGTTGTGGAAGAAACAGAAGGGGTTCTGCCATAAGCTTTGGCTTTTACTGTGTTTGACCTTATGTCACCTGTCCTTGCTAAGACTGATTTTTCTCCTCTGTAAAATGAGCTGTAGAATCTCAAATCCATTTGCAATCTAATTTTCAAGGAGAACTCCTAACATCAGACAAAATATTGTCTTCTTATTAAAATGCAGGAAAATCAAAATAAATCACAAAATGAATTTTATGTAACATTCTTCTAGTAATCTCTGGATGATATTTACTTCTCATGGGTCTCCAAAATTGCACTTTAAATACAAAAAACTTTTTCATAGACATATGGAAAGAATGTGTGTGACTGTCACATATAATACATATTATAAAATTTGCCCATTTACAGAGTACAGTTTGATTTTTGTGAATTTATATAACTTAATGGATTTTTAGAATTTATTACACTTACTATAATCCATTCTGAGAACATTTCCATGACTTTAAAACATTCCCTTGTACCTATTTACAGTCAATCTCTGCTCCCAACCTTAGCTCCAGGCAACCATCAGTCTATTTGGGGTTTTGGTAATTTAATATAAATTGACTCATAGAACATGGAGTCTTTTGTATCTGGCTTCTTTCACTCGGCATAATTTTTATGAGATTCATCCATCTATATTGTATCACTGGTTCATTCTTTTTTATTGCTGGATAGCTTTTTATTTTATGGATATATTACATTTTCTTCATTCCTCAGCTGATGGATATTTGGATTGGTTATTATGAATATGCCATGAAAGTTAATGTACAAGTCTTTGTATGGACATATGTTCCTATTTTTCTTGGATAAATAAGTAGGTGTAAAATTGCTGGGTCATATGGTAAGTTTATGCTTAACTTTTTAAGAAACCCAAACTTTTTCATTTTTCTATTATTAAGATAGTGATTTCTTCTCAAGAACAGTCCAAATTGTGATAGTAATAAGAATATAGCTCATTTTTTGAATTGTCACTAAATATATATTATATAATAAAATCCATCATTTTCAACCCATGGTTTAAAGGTGTATCCCAAGGTTCATGTGTTGGAAATTCAATTTCCAATGCAACAATGTTGAGAGGAGGGACTTTCAGAATTGATTAGGTCATAAGGACTCATGAATGGATAATGCCATTATCATGGGAGTGCATTCATAATTTTAAGATTGGGTTTGTTATAAAATCAATTCAGTCTTTTCTTGCCCTCTCCTCCCATGTGATACCTTCCACCATGTGTCAAAGCAGCAAGGCAGCCCTGGGCAGGTGCCAGTTTCACGCTCCTAGAATTCCCAGCATCCAAAGCTAAGAGTCAAATTTCTGTTCACTATAAATTACTCCATCTATGGTATTCTATTATAGCAGCACAAAACAAAGACATTGGGACATCTCTTTAGTCATTAATGAAGACCACTTACTTTGTTATAATAAAATTGTTATAATAAAACATTTATTATAACAACTCCAATTTATCCAGAACATAAGAGAAACTTTTGCAAAACAATAGTTATCATTGACATTCATAGCAATGATTGGTGAAGGATAAATTACTGAGTTGTTTTCTAAATCGCAAGTCATTCTACTTTTAAGACTACCTATACTAGTTATGAATATTTGTGCATCCCAAAATTAGCCAATTCTGGAGAGATTAGAATCATTATTATTTGTATTTAAAATTAAAGTGAAATCATTATTGTTTGTATTTAAAATTAAAGTAAAAATAAGGAACTGACACCTTTAAACCATAGCACCATGGGTTGAAAATGATGGATTTTATTATATAATATATATTTAGTGACAGTTTAAACTTCCTCCTTGTGAACCAAATGTTCCAGTTCTGTTCTTCTGATTACGGAAATAAAAAGCTATCTATAGTGACTTTGGGTCTTACTGCAACAGTGATAGTTTATAATTGTTTCTTTTTTCATAGTAAGAATTAAAACATTTCAAATGCCCCAAATGTTTTCCAATATTAATAAAATCTTGCCATTTCTGATGACGTACATATCTGAAATGTGTATATAGCTCTTGCTGATATCTGTGACGGTTTGTGATTAATGCAGCATTTGGACTTTCCTAAGTGAGGAAAAGAAAGCCAAAATGGCTTGGCATCATTTCCTACCATTTGACATTATTAAAATTTTCTCATCTTACATGATGGATGTGACCCAAGCTTTAGACTTAGTGCTTAAAATAGAATTTTATAACATTTTTTAAATGCTAGCAAAATGTAACTGAATGAATCAATTTTTGGGAAAAAAAGTCTTTGACTTTAAGTTATAGAAATAAGAAGGAAGCATGCCTTACAACTTTTTTTTTAATGTTACAAAGTTTCTTTTAATTTTTCTTATATTTAGAACATAGGAACTATAATGAATTTCCCCCAATTTCCATTCAAAACTCTAAACCTGAAAATGAAGAAATTAGATTGTGCTTTGACTATCCATGGAAGAATGTTCCTTAGATAATGCAAACATGAGTCCCCAAGTGGGATGAATTAATTTATATAGTAAGGAAGAGAGGCTAGGAGTCATACTAAGGAACTGAAATAAGTTGACCATTAGGTAGCAGAAGCTATGAGGCTGAGAATAAAAATAGAACTTAAGGCAGTTTATTGGTAGCAGAAAACAGACTTAACACAAGGGAACACGAGAACAAAAATCCAAGATTATACTGTTGAGGTGCCCAGACCTTCCATGGCTCAGTAACTGCTGTGACCTGAGAAACAACAAATTTAAAGTGTGAACAGGAATGAGTCAGCCAAAGCCTCAGTGTGCATATGGAGAGGGGGACCAGGAACAGCATTCTCAGGCACAGGGAGCTGCGTGAGCAGAGGCTTTGAGGCAAAATTAGTGAGTTTAAAAAAGATATCTCTGGCTTGGACATAAGCTACCGAGGACAGAGGAGTCAGATCTCGCAGGCTCCCTACAGGTCACGTTAAAAGACACACCAGTGTGTTATAAACAAACCTAAATTATTTTCCCTAGTTAAACACACACACACACACACACACACCCCAAATTTCTGAGAAGTTAATTTGAAATTTAAATCTTAGACAATTATAGCCACATGGTAAAAATGTTGCCTCGCAAGCCCTTAAAGCAAGTAACTCAAATGCCGGGAGCAAGATTTGATTTAAACAGAAAAACACATATGCTGTTTTTAAATGAAAAACACCAACAATATTTTACAAGTAGATGACAGTTTAAATGGAATTCAATCAATACAGGTCCCTCCTGCAAAGAGGACATGTTATTAAAATCAGTTGTTATTCATTTTAAGCCAAAAACTAAATGAGAATAAAGTATTTGGCATTCAATTGCTCTATTGGCATGGGCCCTCTGTCCCCCCTGAGAATTTTGCTACTTACAAATTACTAAACTCTGTCTTCACCAAGTCACATCATTTCATTGTTCATCCCAAGCTAGTAGCACATTTTCATTTCCATTCCCTGTACTCTAACAATAATCTCTGCACTGATTTTTTTTAACTTAAAGAAATACATAAATAATCCAGATTTTAATAAGAAATTTAAAAGAGTTATGAAAGAAAATATTTTAATTACCCATTATCTAATATCAAGAGAAATATTTACAAAGATTCTTTATATGTCCTTCCAGACAATACTTTACAAGTGGAATCTATTACATCTATCAGCAAATCTGTAAAGAAGGTAGGCATCCTCTTTAAATCTTTATAGAAAGTCAGTCATTCATTCAATAAATATTTACTGAGCATCTAGAATAAGTGAAGCTCTCATCTACAAGATGGAATAAAGCAAATGGGACATAACAAAAAGCCACACTGTCAATGAGCTTACGTTTTAGGATGAAGAAAAGAGACAAAGAGATAATAAGTAAGCCATGGTATATCAAATGATAGGGCAAATATCACTGCTGTTTTTTGATATCTGATTCCCTTCTTATTCTGTATATCTTCATCTCCTTGAAATTAATTGTGAACATGTAACAAATTCTTACCAGTAGGTTGTACACAAAAGGAACATATGCCAACACCATGCCAATACATATTATTGGTACAAGACTCTTTAACTCCGTTCTTTACCTTAGGGAATAAATTGACCAGATGGAACATGGGCCCTGAGTGACTACAATGAATAGAGGTCCCAATCATTTAATAAATGTAATCGAGCAAAAAGTATATATATATATATTTTTTAAAGATATTGAGACGAGGGGGGATGTTTATTATTGAAGCATATTCTAACTGACCTGACTAATGCAGATGATAAATGCTGTGGATGAAACTAAATCAGGGCAGCACATAAGGAAGGGTTAGGCATACAGTCAGACTTAGGTGGAGCAGGTGTACAATCTTTGATAGAGAAGAAAAGAAGATCTCACTTTTGGATAGACTTGAAGAAAGACAGGAGGATAATCATTCAGATGTGTGGGGAAGAACATTCTAGATGGGAGGAATACTGCAGAGCTCAGAGAAAGGAACATGCCTGGTAACCACAGCTGCGGGAAGACAAGAGAGAAGGAAATGGTAAGAGGTAAAGCTGGAGCTAACTAGACTAAATCGATGGGACACAGGGAAGCATTGGGCCTTCACTCTGAGGTGGTAAGCCAAAAAAGGTTTCTTAGCAGACGAACAATAAGATTTGATTTATAATTCGACAGGATCACTCCGGATGCTATGCTGAAAATCTGAAAGGCACAAACAGGCGACCAGTTAGGAAATTATGGAAACAATCTAAAATGATGTTAGTTTGAATCAAAATGGGAGAGAATGTGAGAAGAATGGAAACCTAAAAATTCTGGATAAAATTTGAAAGTACAACAGAAAAGATCTGTGGATGAATCAACTGTGAGATAAATGAGGGGAAAGGAGCTACAGATGTCTTCAGTATGAATGGGAAGATGGAGTTGTCTTTCACTGATATGGGAAGGCTATTGCCTAAGAAACCTTAGGGCAGAATGTACTCAGGGCTTGATTCTGGAAACGAAAAATCCCAGGCTTCTATTGGAAAGCCAAGTAGAGATGTTAAGTAGGGAGTTGATCCAATGGGTCTGAAGTTAAGGGGAGTGGTCAGGGCTGGAGATAGGATTTTGAACTTGTGTTTAGATGGTTTCTAAATCATAAGACTAGATGAGATCATCAAGGGAGCATAAGGAGATGAAAGAAAAGATCCAAGGACTCAGCCTCAGACACTCTAGTTTAAAACTTGGTAAGATGACAATGAATCACCAAAGGACACTGAAAAGCAGCCAGTGAACACAGAGGAAAACAGACAGATGAGGAAGCGGAAGCCCAGAGAGGGTAAGCTTCTCGCCAACAAGAACCAGAACATAACTCTGCTCCTGGACCCCACTGCTCACAGCTCAGCCCACGATGCAGGAAATCGTGTGGAAACTCGGCATATCTGCTTATGATGATTTGTGAAATCTTTCATAAAATTAGTCCAAGTTGGGAAATATGTGGCTGGTTCTACAAAGATAAATGGATTAGGAAATGAGACAGAGAACAAAGCAGAGAGAATATGAGGGACACAAAGCAACAGCCAGAATAAGCATTTCTTTGTGGCCTCACCTCATTTGGAACAATGTACTTTGAGAACATGGTTACCCAGAGGGACAAGCAATACAGTATTTTTACCCAGGATAATTTAGCATATGTAAATATCCCCAAATATATACACATACACACATACATGAAATAAACATACATTTATGAACACACATATATATGCATATACATAAATATATATGTGTATATAATACACATATGTGTATATATGTATATTTAATAAACTCATTAAAGTAGTACCACATACCACAATTGTAAAACAGAAATATGATGTAAAAGTGCTTCAAGTTTTCTGTAAAACATTGAACTTTTAGTTTCCATTCATGATATAACAAGTTAGGGAGAACATCATTTCCAGCTTTATAACCAAAAAGGAAAAAGAAAACTGAACCAAATAATCTTACAATGTGCAATGTTTCTAAAACTTGTTTTAGAAATGTGGATGCAGAAAAAACTTGAAATTTAAGACAAGCATATTCAAAGAGAGGCCAATGGATGCCACAAAAGCTAGTAAAAAGAATTTGGCTAAAATTTTAGTGAACTCCTAATGGCCTGTGTGCATTATCAAGAGAATATAGAACTCCTGGGAGCCAAGGGCACAGGAGAATCTGCACCCAGTACATGGCTCTTCTCCATGAACCTCATAGTTATTAATAGGAAAGACTGGAAACAGCAGCAAGTGTGTCCTACAGTAGCTTCCCTTGGGGTACAAGCCTGGGGCAGGCAAAGTCAGAGCACCACCCAGAACTGTCTGGCTTATCTTCACTATGAGAATATAAGCCTAAGCCCACAGGGAAAGGATAGCAACCTGGCTGGCTTAGAGCACAGGTGGACATGTACTGCATCTGGCAGAAGGGGATAGGAAAATATGCTCCATCCCTGGAGAAGGGGCAGGAATACCTCCCAGACCAAGCCACAGGAGATCTTCCGCTGAGAGTGAGGCAGGATCACAAGACAGACCCCACTCCTTAAAACCAGGACATAGTGCACGCTCAAGACTGAGGCTGGATCTGATAACAGAGGAGACCCTTCCACACCCCCACCAACAGACTAATAAGCTTTGAATGATACGTAACAGCAGTCTACCCATTAAGAGCATGGATATAAACCTCCTTTGAGGTATATAGACTCAAATGGAAGAGAAAATACTGAGGGTAGAAAAGATATGGAGAAATAACCTCAAGTAAATTAATCCTGAGTTTCCAAGGTAATGTGAGACAAACTTGAACCCTGTGGGAAGATGAGCAAGGACCCTGAGATGACCATCGTGACAAACCACATATCTATCTCAACTAATAACTCACGTGTCTCAAACTACCCCACTGAAGGCCTAACAAAAGGCAAGGCTAGCTTCATCTCTACTGTCCTCCATAAGCTCTCAGTTTTAAAACAAACAAAAAAAATGTATACATGATTACGAAGAAGCAAGAAGACAACCACTGTGAAGGGACAAATTAATCATGGAACCAGATTTTGATATGGCAAAGATATTGGATCTATCACATGGGGAATTTAAAATAATCGGGATAAATATGTTTAAGACTCTAGTAGAAAACTTGGAATATATATATGATCAACTGATATTTTCAGAGAAGAAAAGTATAAGAACAAACAAAATTAAAATCTCAGAAATGGAAAACATAAGACAAAGAAAAAAATATTTTAAAGTAGAGCATGAAAGAAGGACAATATGAACTAGTTTGATATACATGTAATTGGAAACGCAGAAGAAATATTTGAAGAGAAAATTAGTGGAAGAATTTTCTAAATCAATAGTAGATGCCAAACCCCATGTCCAAGAAGCTCAGACACCATCAAACAGAATAAACACAAATAACAGAAGCCATTGCTAGACATAACATTTTCAAACTGCTGAAGGCAAAAGATAAAACCTGGAATGCAAAAATGGAAAGACACATTCACAGCAAAAAGATACTTTACTTACCAAAGAACAAAGATTAATCACATCAAATGGTAAAAGGAACTTAGAGATATAGTTAAGGTCAGAGACCTTAAAATAGGGAGACGCTTGTGGATTATCTGTGTGATTCCAGTCTAATTGCACAACTCCTTTAAAAGTAGAGAACTTTTTGTGTGGAAGAAGAAATAAGGCAGAACTAGAAATCAGAGAGCTTTGAAGCCTGCAAGGAACTCAACCAAATGGTTGCTGATTTTGTAGATAAAGGAAGAGGGTCACATGACAAGAAATCTGAGTGGCCTCTAGGAGCTAAGAATGACTCCCAACCAACAGCCAACAAGGAAAGTGTTTGCAAGCTTATAAACACATGGGACACAATTCTGCAAAGAACATGAATGACTCTGGAAGTGGATTCTCCTTCCTGAGCCTTCAGATAAGAGCCCACAACTTGCTGACACCATTATTTCAGCCTCTAAGACCTGGAACAGAGAAACCAGTCTATTCCACTCAGACTTTGACTGAGTTATAAAATAATACAGTTATGTTGTTTAAAACTCCTATGTTTGTGATCATTTGCTATGACAGCAACGGAAAACGAATTCAGGGTCTATATCAGGCCACTTGAGGCATGCTTTCTAAATAGCAGGACTCAGCAAAGGCAGTCCCCACAGTACCAATGAGGTGAAAGAAATCATCTAGGACCTAGTTATAGGCACTAAAAAGCTCTACCCAAACAAACATACATCACCCCAGAACCCACCATCACATCTGAATTTCAATTTTGAATCAGTCAGTTTGAGAAGCTACCTGTGTTAATAACAAATGGAAGATGAGCAAGGCATGCTGTCTCCCAGGGCTCAGATAAAGATCACACATGCTATGGGAAGTGATGGCTCCCTGCAGATTGAGGTGGGACTGGCATCAATAAGCAGTACTCAAGGGGATGAGAGAGGAAAAAGAGCTGCATGGGAGGGATGCTGCTAAAGGGAGAGCTGAGTGAGCAATGCACGTCACAAGTGGGTCCTCATTCCTGGGGGTGGATGGGTGGGCAATTCTCCCCTTTTCCTCAAGATTATGTCAAACTTGGAGCCCTTTCCTCAGAGCTATCCCCTTACTCATCAGGCTTTCTCTCTCAGGAAAACCGAAGCCACTGGGTTAGAAACTCATTAAATTCTCACTTCTAAACACACCAACCTGCCTACGTCAGCACCCGTCCCCTTCCTCTCTTCTGCATAACAGCAATCATCTTTCCCCCTATCCAAAGACACTCTCTTTAGCTATGCTCCACATCTTACTCACAAGGCCACTCTTTTCCAGGAAAACTGCGCTATTCAATCAGTTTCTTTCACCTTGTTCTCTGACAGACAAATGTTCCACTCTCTCTCATCTCAGAAACGACAGCCACACGTCCTCAGCTGACCTCGAATTCTCTTCCTGTTCCTGCCTTCTGTACTCTCCATGGCCAAATTTCCCAACACTGCCCTTCCTCCCTATTTCTACTTCCCTCGCCCCTAAGCCTGCTACAGAGTTGTTTCTGTGTCAGTTGCACAAATGAAGTAGCTCTAAGGTCAACAGAGATGCACTTCACAGAATTCAGTAGACAGTTCTAACTGTTGGCCACATTCTCCTGCTGCTCTGAGTGCTCCTTGTGTAATCTCAAACTCCTCTAGCTGTTCATTACGTGCTGGAGGCCCTTGAGGTCCGTTCTGAAACCTTTTTGTGGTGACTGTATTAATTTCTACTTCTTGAACTATCATTTTTGTATTGATGATTCCTAAATTTATGAATCTAGTCCAGACCTTGTCCCTGAGTTCTATAGCCAATTTCTATTATAGTGTAATGATTGCTAAGGAATTAAGGTGATTTTTAGCTCATAGTAAATTTTTATATTAGTAAGAAAATCCTAATTACATTACCTTAGTTCTACCAGTATAAATCCAGGGATAAGAGAAAACTTGGGGGAAGAGACTTCTTCCTGGTCATTTGCAACTCCTATTTCACCCTTTCCAGTAAGGGTATAAAGCCAAACCTTGAACATTGGAACTAGCAGAATCATGAATCTACGTAAAGGCACATTAAGGATCCTCATTTCCATCCCCCTTTTTCTTAAGTCCTTCCTGACTCAAGGCCTAAGAGAACTCAGAAACTTTATGGGCTCTGTGACAGAATTCTGAGCCATTCAAACCATTAATTACTTCTGTTTCTTTAAATAGCAGGGTTCATGAAAAAAATCCAGTGTCACACTTTTAGCAATTGTCCTTAAAAATTGCCCAATTATTGCTGGACCAAAATAATCTATTGAGTTGCTACAGCAGTGATAAAAAGCCTTTATTGTGAATAAAACAAAACAAAACAGCAGAGGAACCATTCAAGTTGGCATTAGGAGAAGGGATTTTAGTGAGGAACGGACTAATTATCATTTGGGTTGATATATATCAATTATTTATGTTTATATATCAAAAGGATTGATATATAGCATTGAAAAAAGTTTATGGAGAAACTTCTGTGTGTCAGGCATTATTCTGGGCACTCTGGAGAACAGAATCAAGGCATATTAGAAGTGGAAGAACTTTGGAGACCATAAAAGATGAGGTCACCAGAAGCCTGGATTGTTGAATGACTTTGCCGGGATGACACAGCTAGGACAAAAACAAAGTCCTTGCACTCCACATGCTCAATTTAATGTTTTAATGATTTTTACAATCGACAAATGCTACCATTACTGTAGGGATATCTAAAATGCATGAATGCATTCACCTACCACATCCCCGGATTAAAGGTAGACTTCACCCAAGAACAAAAATGGGTAAAAACAAAAGCTCATGAACCAGGTTCTTCTCTGCAACTAGGTTAGTTTTCCTCCCAATTTAATCCTCAGAGAGATACATGAAAGCAGGATTGGCTTCCTACTCCTGAGAATGCCTCTGTTCCCCAACCTGAAGTGATCACACTGGACTCACAACACTAAATGTTTCCATAGTGCACAGCTGTTATGTTGAAAATAGAGAAGGATGACTTCATGTGTGGACTATGAGTGCCGGCAAGAGATCTGTTATCAATAAACCCAGTCTCTCTAATTTGATCATCTAAAACACTGAGTAAGACCTTTATCCATCAGCTTAGCTTTTGCTGACTTCCCTCTGGTGAGGTGAAACAAGGCAGGCAATGCTATCTCTCAACTTCATGCTCTAAAGGGCAAACAGTGGTCCATGGGCCAACTCCAGTGCACCACCTGTTATTGTAAAAACAACAGACTTGAGAATGATACATACCATATGTCCCACAAACATCTAATGTATTTACTGTCAGATCTTTTCAAGAAAAAAATTTGCTGCCACTTACTTGAAATTAAGTTAAACAAGAAAAATAAAAGATTTTTTTGTTGTCACAAAGCTGTGTTGCAAATGAGAAGTTAAAATGATTTTGCAAAATAGTTTCTTAAACCTTTGAAATTATATCATGGTTTAAATTATAGGAATTTTATGAATACAACATTTAAATATACCTCCCTGATCCATCTCACATAAAAAAGATTAGTCTGAGAATGTTGTTATTCTTTTAAGACATAAGGTGTAATTTTAGATGTCAGGGTTGGTGGCTGTGCATTAATGATTATGCCTCTAGGAGTTCATATGCTGCATCTCTGTATGCTCCACCATGATGAGCACAATGTCTTATACTAGAAAACACAAATGATGTTGTATATGCAATGGATTTTAAAGTTCTATAAATTGTAATGCTTTAAAAAACAATATAGAATATTATTAGCTATGAGGGATTAACTCTGGAAGACCCAGTTTTGTTCTTGACTAGTAGTGTGATCATAGTTAATTGATTTAATGTTCTTTAACCTTAATTTTCTCATCCTTGAAAGAGATAGCTAAGCTGTATATCCTCTCAGGTTTGGGGCTCTAAACTCTAATTAGTGAGGATAAACATCATTTGATTCTCAACAGTTTGAAAGGATGGGTCAAGTTTTTATTATATTAATATTTTGCTAAAACAAACATTTGAGATTATCGATGCTACTTTGATATGTTGGAACTATTGAACCTTTGGGGCACCAATATCACAAAGAAAACTAAGGTGAATATGAAATAAAAATAAAAATAATTCCAATTTTATAGTGACTTGTCCATGTCTTGTTGCATTTTTCTGATTTTAATCAATGTAAAAACAATCCATAAGGCAGAATGATTTCAACTAGCTTGATATTCAAATGTTGCTAACTTAGTCTAATAATAGAAATGCCTTGGGCTGGGGATGTAGCTCAGTAGTATTGTGCATAGCATGCATGAGGGCTTGAGTTTGATCCCCAGTACCATAAAATAAAATAAAAAATTTAAAGGAAAAAGTATCTCAACATATATTTTATGAGATAAAATTTTAATCTACAATAAGTTAATAGCTTGACTAAATTCAGCCTAGCCTTCACAAAAATACATGTTCACATACACAAAAATAGTAACTATTTAGGTCAGTAGTCAACAGCTTTTAGAAAACTGACTAAAATGAATGAGATTGGGAAGGGGCTATCAAATTATGAACTGGCATGAAAACAGGGCTCGGTGGAGTTCAGCAGGCCCAGGCTGAGCTGCCATGGATGAGCTTGGAGAATTCTAACAGAACAATCTGGCCATACCTGATTCGTATTCTGAAAATGACAGAAGTTACTTCCAGTCTTCTATTCTGTTACTATAACACACAGGTATTTGAATCCCAGAATCCTATCAAGAAAAACAAATCTGGAACAATCTATTTGAGAGATCTCAAATATAATTTGTTGTCCTAAAAAAATTCAGGTTATCATTCAAATGTGAGCTTTTCTTACAGATTTGGGCCCTATGGGATTTGTTAAACTTTTTCAGACCCCACTGGAAGAGTAATATAATCTCATTTAACCAATGGGGTCACTATTGCCTCATCTTACGTGGATCCAGTACTTGAAAAAGGGTGGGGAGGTGCAGACATGATCTAAGTGATGCAAACGATGAAGCAGGAAAGTCACAGTCCTGGGTCAGAGCCAAGACATCCACATATGCAGCTTGCAATAGGCCATAAGTCAATTCCCAAAGTAATCTTCCTTTGTAAGTAAAATAGCCCAAGTTTTAGAGACAGAGAGGAGTTTAGATTGTAGACTAAGATCTTCATTTTAAACTTGACATAAATGAAGCCAAGCAAGGTTAGAAGACTTAAATAGGGCTCTAAAGTTAACCAATGGTGTTGGTTTAGAAATGGAACCCTGGGATCCTGCCCAGCAACCCAGACCCGCACCAGGCACCTTCTGCTGCCCCATGCAGAGAGACCAAGAGCCAAGTACTGAGGGCATAGGCTTACCCAATAAACATGCCTAACAGCAAATCCTTGACTCTGTGTTTTATTATAAAACTGAAAAAAAATCTGCATCAATTACAAGCATAAATAATAAATGCTATCCTCAGAACAACATTTTTTCCAAAAATGTGCATTTAACAGTAAGAAAAACACTAGAATCTTCAAATCTCAAGACATAGCTCTGAACAGAGAGAAGAACATATCTATGCCATCAAAGGGTGGGGGGAAACATGCTTTTTTGAAAAGAATGGATTTTGCTGGAATAGAGTCAGGGTGGAATAGGAGGAGTCCACATCTGAGAGTGTTAACTCATTTTTGTGAATCATCTGCCAAAAGTCAGAGGAAATCCCCAATAATATCAGCACAGATGTGGGTTTTTTTTTAACGTTTCTTTTAAAATTTAGAGGAAAAGATGTTCTTTACTTTTTTTTTTCTTGTTCATATAAACTTAGCCTTAGTCAAAAAGCTATAGTATAAACTTTCTTCAGAGAACATTATTATATGGGCTTTATTCACAAACTTTATATTTTTTAATAGGGGACAGACTTTTTTCAATAGAATATTCCCATGGGAGTAGAGATCAAGTCTATCTTAGCCATTCCTCTGAAGTCTTGCTACAGCCCCAGTTCTATTCCAGGCTATCTGCCCGCATGGTCAACTGCCTCTGAAGCTATTCATATCTATGTTATGGGAAAAAGGAAAGGACAATCCTAACTTCATCCAATCACCTACAGGGCCTGAGTAATAGAGTAAGCAATTAATAAATATATGTTGAATGAATTACTGACTTTTTATTGAAAACAGAGGTTAGGCTTCTAATTTCATAATAATGTTCAATGGTAAAATCAGGAGCATCAATTTGGCTTTACAATATCTTGGTTTTTGTTCCTATGAAAAATGGAGTGCCCAGCTGGATACCTGGGGGGAAAGCTATAGTTCCTCCTCAAACACACACACTAAACAGTATAACAACATAAAACCAACTCCCAGGTAACTAGTTGCAAAGTAATGTGACATTGAGGGATTTTTATGGAGCCAGAATGGGATCTGGGGTCTTATCTATTCTTTTTCAAATATTCAGGAAAGCTAAAGAACTTGAAACACACCAACTTCCATTCAATTTACATGTTCTCACCTACTCTGAAGATTCCCCAGACTCCTTTTCAAAGCTGAGAGCCAATGAGCTCCTGGCTTATTACCTTCTCTTCCCAGGGCAGTCCACTGAGGAGAGTAGCTCTTTAGCTTGTGCTGAAAACTTTTCTCTAGTCCCATAGCATTTGCTCTTCCTGTCCTTAGAGAGTGGAGAAGGTGGAAGAACTCCTTAGAGAGTGGAGAAGAGAGAGATGGAGGAGGCTGGGAACTGCACCTGTTAGTAACTGTTACTTCATCTCCATAATGAAACAATGAGACAGTGGCACTTACATGGGCACATGCTCCATCAAGAGTTCTCCCTTTAAATCCTAATTAAAAATGAGTTACTCTGAGGAGTCCATCAAGTAAAGAGACCTTTGAAGTGCTTTCTTGTAGTGTGTTTGAGCAGTTTTGGTAGCTACTGATACCATTTTCTGGATTCAATATACAGCCTTATTCTAATAGTCCTCACAAGTTTTAAGCAAACATTTATCTTTTTCAGGACTGTCTTCAGGTTGGTGCATTTTCCAGGACCCATTTGACAGGTAAATAGAACAGGTGATCACTTACTTGATATGATTTAGGAGACATAAGGATGACTCATATGCTTTAACAAATTCTTCCCCTGTGATACACCTGGTGGTTGAAATCTTCCTATTAGAGCAGACAGACCTGGTTCTCTTGCATTAAGGCTTTATCTACACAATCCCTTTAGATAAGAAGCAATTGTCCCAGGGGAATAAGACACTGAGCTGTCACCAACTATTAACTCCTAATTGTAAGTGAGAGTGTACTGACACATCCCACTGAATTCCATTAATATATACAATTCATTCCTGTTAATTAAAATAAAATTTTAAAAATAGAGCTTTCTCTTGTTAGGAATGAGGTACTGACAGACATTTTGATAGAGCATGGTGATGGGATGGTCTGGAGCCTACAGCCCTGCCAGTGGAAGGCAAGTCTGGAATGGAGCAACGTGTCTTTAGGGGTTGTCTTAGTAAGCTTTTTTTTTTTTTTTGGCTGCAACCAAAAGACCTGACAAGAACAATTAAAGGAGGAAAAGTTTATTTAGGGGCTTTTAGTTTCAGGTCTCAGTCCACAGACAGTTGACTCCATTCCTTGGGATTCAAGGTGAGACAGAACATCATGGAGGAAGAGTGTGGTGGAGGAAAGCAGCTCAGGACATCACACCAGAAGCAGAGAGCTCCTTCCAAGGACAAAATATGTACTCCAAAGGCACACCCAGGGACTCACCTCCTCCAGCCATACCCTACCTGCCTAATTACCAGCTAGTCAGTCTCTATCCGAGGATTAATGTACTGATTAGGTTTAAACTTCAATCATTTCACCTGAAAGCTTTCTTATATTGTCTCACACATGAGCTTTTAGGAGCCACCTAATATCTAAATCATATCAGGGGCCCCAGCTCTTCAAAGAAGAGCAGTGAGAATGTGGGTGGGCCCCCTAAGCAAAATGCCCTTCCACATTTATGCCAGCCACCCCATTCTGAATCGTCCCCTATCCCTGCCTGCATTATCAAAAATGCCTTATTATGATTTATATCATGCAATGGGAATGAAAGAAACAAGTTCAAATCTTGATGTTTGATAGATGTTAAAAAATGTGGATGGAACTTGAATTTTACTCCTCTGCTTATCAGGATGTTTCTCTTTATACTAACGACACCATATGTTTTAATAAATGAATTAAAAACAATGTCATCAAAATAGATTTTAAAGTGGAAATTAAAATGAATTTTCTTGCCAGTCAAGAAGGGTGTGCCTTCCAAAAAGAGGTAGAAAGAAGGGCAACTGGGAATGGAATGTCATCTCTCCCTGTGACACTGCACTCCCATGAAAACATTTCTGCCACCTGGTAACTTCACCTCAGTAGCACAATGTATCTAAAATCCATTAATTTCATAAAGGTAGCATTGACATTCAAACAACATCTGTACCATTTTATAATAAAGCTCATGCCATGGAAATTAAAATAAGCCAGACAACAATGTGAAAGTGCTTTGTAAACTGAAAAGCAAAATTAATTTTTTATGTGAACAAAAACTATCTATAACTGAAAGGAATCTACAAATAAACCTGTGATTGCAAATATTTACAAAGCACCTTTAAGATGTAAAAATTACTCTGAGCCAAGAAGAAAAGTGATGGATGATCACTGAGTTTAAAAATGGCCCTACAGGAATCCACAAATATGCACAAAAACAACCAGGTTCCAACAAGCCTGTACCCACCTTAAAGAAATCAAACAATGAACTTATTATTTGACAGGCAAGGCTCTTCATTCTGATGTTATCTCCATGTTAATGTATATTTTTAAAGGTAAATAAGCACTTGCATTAGGCTTTCCAGTTTCCCTAATATGCTTATGGTGTTTGAGGCCCAAGCAATGAGACTTCTTTTCTTCCAAATGAACGTTCTAGATTTCTTGGGCTGTGGCTGGGAAATAATAATAAGGAGAATCACCATGTCCTTTCCCGTCAACCAGCAAGATCAGCAAATACAGTCAGTTGATCCACATTATTAGCAGATTCCATGTTTGCAAATGTTTCTACTTTAAAAAGTTTATTTGTAACCTCCAAGTCAATACTCAAAGCACTTCTACAGTTATCTGTGGACACGTCCACTCAGGTTTTTCAAAGCAGTGAAAAACTTGAATCACCCCATGTGCACATTCCCAGCTGAGGCTGACCAAGGTGACTCTCTGTCTTCTTTCTTCAGCTGTCAGACTGTAAATAAGTGTCCTTCACACAGTATATTTAGTGCTATAGTTTCCCCGATTTTATGCTTTTTATTGGAGATTTAACTGTTTGAAATGGTCCCTAAGTGTAATGATGACAGGCTACCTAGTATTTCTGAACACAAAAGCTACAGTCCGCCTTTTGGAGAAAAACTGAGTGAGGTAAACTTCATTCAGGCATGAGCAATAGTGTGTCAGTCATGACTTCAATGTTAAAGAATCAACAACATATTAAATAAGGTATCTTCTAGCAGAAACCCAAATAAAACTAGGTAATATACCTATCCATTGATGAAAATATTATGACCAGAGGCTCACAGGAACATGGAAGCAATTGTTCAGCTTTGGCTAATATGATGTTTGCAGCAACTTTATAGAATATAACTATTGCAAACAATGAGAATCAACTGTATTATGCTCTGTGTTTTTTAGATGAGAAAACTAAGACCCAGAGCAATTAATTTTTTTCCTCCAGGGATACCCATCCAATTAAAAGCAAAGTAAATCCTAAAATAGAGGTTTTTATTTCCAAGTTCAGTGATTACTTTTCTTCTTATGCATCCATAATCACATTGTGATTATGGATAAAAGGGAGAGCTTTCTCCTTTTTTTTGCATAATATGGGATGCCCAAATTTGTCTAGCATCTTTCTCTCGAGATCAAAGTGTTTAAAGCAGGTTGAAATTGAGTCTTAAAGCCAAAAGAAGAAAAAAGTATATGACATTCAATTTAGGTTGTGGGATTTGGGGTTGTGTTGATTTGAGAATGCAAGGGACATGCAGAAAAGGAGTTAATACTAAATTTATATGAATACTCCAACTGTGTCAGGCAAATGGAACCAATTTCCTTATTTTATCCCATTTGATAAAAAAAAAATCAGTGTGGGTTCCAGCAAATTAATTTGTCTATTATCTTTTAGAAAAGATGTGGTTTCTAAGAAAAAAGATTTAATTATTTTTTCTTCTGGTACTGAGGATTGAACTTAGGGGCACTTGACCACTGAGCCACATCCCCAGCCCTACTTTGTATTTTATTTAGAGACAGGGTCTGAGTTGCTTAGCACCTCACTTTTGCTGAGGCTAGCTTTGAACTTTCCATCCTCCTGCCTCAGCCTCCCGAGCTGCTGGTATTACAGGAGTGAGCCACCGTGCCCAGCCAGAACTATTTTAAATCTTGATTAAAACTGACAGACTAAAAAAGTGATCAGACTGGATGAAGCAATCAGGTAGGAATCAGAAAATATCTTTGCGTGCTTAAATTTGAAAAGGATTTTAAAAGTCATGTTTTTCTTATTCCTTAGATTAAGCTATAACTACAGAATATTTTTAATTTATTTATTTTAATGAGGTATATGAGTGCAGGATGCATTTTAATTCATTGTACACAATTGCAGCACAACTTTACATCTCTATGGTTGTATAGGATGTAGCATCACACCATATGTGCAGTCATACACATATCTAGGTTACTGATGTCCATCTCATTCACCATCTTTCCTGCCCCCATCTACCCTCCTTACTCTCCCTCTCCTTTGCTCAAAGTTCCTCCATTATTTCCATTCCTCCCCCTCCCTGTTATGGATCAGCATCCACTTATCAGAGAGAAAATTCGGCCTTTGGTTTTTGGGGATTGACTTACTTTGCTTAGCATGATATTCTACAACTCCATCATTTACCTGCAAATACCATAATTTTATTCTTTTAATGCTGAGTAATATTCTATTGTGTATATATACCACAGTTTCTTTATCCATTCATCTATTGAAGGGCATCAGAATATTTACTAATAGAGTAATGTTAAAAAAAAAAAAGTCATGGTTTGCTCCAAGATGTGGTGTAGGATAACAGGTATCCCAAGAAAGGATATTCTAGAAAGCCAAACCTGCCCAAGATGCTGTTTGAGATATTTGTTCTCTAAAAGACAATATACAAGTTGTTTGTGGAAAGCCCAGGCAAGAGAGTTCTCCTACTGGACAAGAAGTTAGTCCTTTTTATTTTTTTTAAACAGTCTGGAGATTATTTAATCATTCCACATATTAGTAACAGTACAGAAAATTTTGTAAAGAACATTATTATAATTACCTGTCTTAACAAAAAGAAATCAGGATGTTGGGAAGGCAAAAAACGTGTACATATGTAGATAAAAGTCAATAATTAGAAGATACTTCCTTATTGTATTGTTCTTTAATTCAACTTCAGTAAGCAAGATAACAAAATCCAACCTGTGAGCAGTACACCTCCACTTCTAAAAGTCAGACCTCTTAATAAGGGGTCCCCAGTGCCATCCAGGAGCCAGTGAGGATGAAGGGCACCCACATTTCAAGGACAGGATGAAAAAGGGTTATACAACAGTTGATTTCTGTCACAGTTGTGATTTTTCCAGTGGCACCGGACTATTGTGATGATACTTTCAGACCTGACTCCATTTTTTTGCTTTGACTTTTTTCTTTGTCCACCATATCCTCCACAAATAGTCTGATTCAAAAGCCTGATTATGTTTCTTGCTTAATTCGGTATGTTTATTGAGGGTGGATAAAAGGAGTGGTAGGAAATGAGCTGTTTTTACTACAAAAGCAGCCCTTCCTTGGCAACTCTGATAAGACATTTGGGGAAGGTCAAGTTCTACATGCCCTAAATCTAAGCAAAAGCAAGAAGCTACATGAGGCCTTGCAATTCCCTGAACAATGAACACATTAGTAAAAAAGACTAGAGACGCAGACTGAGGTTTGGTCTTGGATAGAAACTGCTTCGCCAAATTTATGTTTTGTTATNGTAGTGCAACCAATAATCTTGATTATATATATATATATATTTTTTTTTAAATAAAGAGAGCCCCAGAACATTACACAGAGCCCTGTGTCTTTGGCACTACCTTTACATATATTACATATTCTGGTTTGGAGTTAGAAAAATTTGCTCACTCTTTGTAGATAGAATACAGAAAAAATTTTCCTACATGAAGCTTCTTAAAAATAAAACACTTGTGGAAATACCATAAAATTCCTGCAGAATGGCAGAAAAGGCCTTATTCAAAGATCTTCCAACTTTCCCATGCAAAATAAATTCCTTTTTTTCCTGTGCCAGATTTAGCTTTATTTGTTCCTCAGTTGTAGCCTTTATTTATTTATTTACCTTATTTAGTTTGTCAATTCATTTTACTAGGATATCAACTACACTGGGACAGTACCCATTTTTCTTCTTTATATCTCTATTCTTCCTATTTTGTTAGGTGCTTATAAAATGATTTTTATAAGAGATAAGAAATTTCATAATGCCTACCCTGGAGACAAAATTCCATGAGGAATGCCAAGGCAGAAACTTCACCATGGGACTGAAGCTGAGGCCAAGGAGATGAGAGCCTGGCCTGACCCAGGTTTTTCCCAGGAGGCCCATTTGTTCCTCAGGGGAACTCAGTAATGTAGGTCAACTGCAGGGTGGATCTTGGATCTGGCTCTCTCTAGGCTATCTGGGGCCTAGAGGTTGACTCTCCTAAATTATAGCAGAACCAATACAGATCCACACCCTTGGCCTAAAACTCATCCTAGCCTCTGGAATGAAGGAGAAGGCCATTTATGAAGCCCTCAGAAAAGATGGTCTTTAAGCTGCTCTACACTATCAAACACTGAGTTTTCTTTAAAGGGATATTTGTTTTTGTATTTTTACAATCAATTAGCATTTATGCCCAGCGTTTCATGGTCCTAGCAAAGGTAACTGATCCAAAAACTCTCTTCCAGAATTTAGTCTCACTTATTTTTGGCCCATAGGCAGAACTACATATTCAAAACTGTATGCCAATAAATAAACTTATAAACATAGTTCATTCTATATTTCTTCCACTTAAATAGTCCTTTTAAAAAAATTTAAAGATAGAAAATACACTCCCTGTAGAGTTTAAAAATTAACCCAAAGCTTAGTGGCTTAAACAACAAAGGCACTTATTATCCACAGTTTCTGTGGACCAGGAAATTGGGAACAGCTCGGTTGGACCATTCTGACTCAGCATCTCATGCTACATTGCATTAATATATTGGCCAAGGCTGTATCTGAAGGCTTGACTTGGGTTGGAGCATGCACTTCCAAGATGGCTCATACCTGTGGCTAGCAAGTTTGTGCTGGATATAGGCAGGAATTCTAGGTCCAGCAATACATGAACCTCTCCACAGGATTGCATGAGAGCCTTATGACATGACAGCTGCCTTTCTCCAGACTGGATAATCCAAAATAAAAAGCACTGTTAAACACAAAGTCTTCTACATCCTAGCCTCTGAGGTCGCAGATCTTTGCCGTATTTCTGTGTTCTAATGGATATATGAGCCAGCCTTGATTTAGGGTGCAAGATCATACATATAAGAGCATGAATAACAGGAGGTGAGAACAATCAAGGGCCATCTTGGACACTCTTATTTCCATGCTTAAATTTTTTCAGCCACATCAAAATTAATTATGAAAACTAAAATGTGTTCACATCTCAGTTATGAAGTTTTTCATAAACACCCCATAACCGTCTCTGCAGTCTCTGCATGTTCTTCTAGCCACTTACTTGACCTACTCTAATTCTCTGAGTAAAAAGGATCTGTCTAACAGTTAAATTTTATTGGCTCTTAGACTTCTTGAAAAGCTTCATATCCAAAACTCAATACTCCTGAAAAATGCACAGACCCACAAATATAAACTAATTCAAAGGTTTTATGGATGTCCCAAGAAAAGAAACTAACCTGCAAGCTACATGTACAAAACTTTCAGCTGGATGCCAAATACAAATATCATAGCTAATGCTCACGATAGGCTGATGTCCAATATGAGCTGACAGGCTGGCTGACAGCCTGTGAAAGTTAAAATGACAGAAAACATTTATGTGAAGTACCAAGTTTATTTTGAGTTTCACAATTGTATTTGTCTTCATTGACCTGGTCAACTGTTCATACTTTATAATGGATTTTTTCTTGCGTTTGGGTTATACTTTTCTTGCGTTTGGGTTACACATGCCTTTAGCTAGTGTTAGGCATTAACTTCAACATGTATACCCAAAATGACTCCCACTAATAGCTTATAATGTCACCAAAACCTTTTCAACCAAGTTTTAAACATTAATCACCACCAAACAAGGTTACATTAAGTGAATGCTGCCTAGGGCTCCAGCTAGCTGTGGTAAAAGATAGATTCTAAATTTAAAAGGCAGCCAGCAAGTTTACCATAAGAGCTAGCTGTTCTCATTCTCACAAGCCAGACTTTTCCTACAGATAGGTACTACATACTGAACTGCAGAAAGCACAGTTTCTCCAGACTAGATAATCCAAAATAAAAAGCAATGTTAAACACAAAGTCTTAATTTAAGGTAAAAAACTTAGTAAGTTAGCTAAGAGTATATAAGCCACTTTCTTCAAATTAGTGCCCCACTGCTTAACGCTGATTATATTAAAAGATCAGTACTATTTTTCAATATATTGTTAATCTCATCAGAATCATTAATGGTAGTTGTTTAGCAGGCAGATTATCAGAACATGAAACTGAGTTGCCTTAGAATGGTGACGATGGATGATGTAGAACTTTTCATTCTGAAAAGATTTATTGTCCATGGTTTCCAAAATAAGGTGTAAGGATCAGCAGCATTATTATCACCTGGGAACTTGTTAAGAATTGTCATTCTCTCAACATTCATGTCAGATCTACCAAATATGAAACTAGTGATGAGACCTAGCATACTGAGTTGACTTTTTGTTTTCTGGTACTGGGACAGAACCCAGGGGTGTTTTACCACTGAGCTGCATCCACAATCCTTTTTAAAATTTGAAACAGGATATCACTAGGTTGCCCAAGCTGGCCTTCAACTTTAGATCCTCCTGCCTTAGCCTTCTGAGTTGCTGGGATTACAGACAACAGTACCCATGCATTCTAAGTTTTTAAGCCCATGTAGAAATTCTGATGCTTACTACAGCTTGAACATTCAGCAATTCCATGTTTCTCAATACAGGTTGAGTATTCCTTATCCTTTATGTTTGGAATTAAAAAATGTTTCATATTTTGATTTTTTTTTGCCTTTTGGAATATTCACATATATATAATGAGAAAACTTGAAAATAAGATACAAGTCTAAACATGAAAATCATTTATGATTCATGTACATTTTATATACATAGCCTGAAGGTACTTTTACACTATTTTTGGTACAATTTACACAATAATTTTAGCATTTTTAACTGTAACCATCACGTGAAGTCCAGTGGTAGAATTTATCGCTTGTGGTATCATGTTGGTGCTTAGTAAGTTTCAGATTTGGGAGCATTTTGTATTTCAGTGTTTGTATTAGGGATGTTCAAACTGAGTGTAAGAATAATTTTCTCCAGGTGGTTAAAAAGCTGAATTTCAATAAAACAAAACTCAAGTTGGTTTTTTGTTTGTTTGTTCTTTTACAATTCCCATCTAATTGTGGTCCGAAAGCAGGCCTTGGGGATATAGAATGCAAATACATGAAGGAAGAAGGGTAGGAAGAAGAGATTTTAGGCTCAGAGTAGATAAATGGAGATTAAGCATTTCTCTCTCCCTCTCCCTCTCTCTCTTTTTGAGAAACAAACACTCACGAAATAAGAAAGTCCCTGGAAAGAGATATCCCTAAAAGCATCTGAACTCTGCTAATGCTTATCCTTTAATGCCTTTTAAATTACTTGATAATTTACAGGAAGTTTATTTAGTGTTAATGTCTGTGGTCTCTTTGTGGCCTATCAACCTCCAGCCAGGAAAAGGAATATTTGAAATGGATGTTTCTGGGACACCACAAAACCCTTGCAGAGGACATTGAACCATGGGTTATGACGACTTTGGAAAACACCACAGTAAATGCTTGTTGTCTTAATTTTCTGACATAAGTGAAAACAGATGCTTGAGTTGAATGGCCAATTAAGAACAAGTGTTATATAATGCAATTCGGCTGACAAATTTAGGGGATTATAAAACTCAATGCATGTTCTTCATAAATAGCTGAGAAAGGCACCTGAAAATATTTGTAAAAATCACCGAGATGTTGGTAAAAAGGTGTGAAAATGGAATTTGTCAAGAATATGTAGAGAAGAAAATTAGGCTAAACTATAGTATGAAGTACTATTACACCTCTAAGTGATTCAATGATATATATCTAGTCAGTCATTCTAGTGAGTCAGTTGTAATATCAATATTTGAGTTGTTCCCAAACAGGATAATAAAAATGTCACTTGCTTCAGGGTAAGACTATTTATAAAGGGTTTTGTAATGGGATTGTTATACATAGGAGCAAAATACTAAATCACTATTTTTAATATGTGGATCAAAAATCAATATCACACCAAATTCAATTAGTTCTCACAGACTTTTACCTAATATATATTATGTATTTATAGATAACATGTTTATACATATTTATAAAAACATTTATATTTGTATCACAAGGAGAACCAGCACAACTTAGCACAGGACACATATGCAAACACACACACACACACACACACATCTGGAAACCTAATACACAGTCTTCTCTTGGCATCCATGGGGAATTGGTTCCAGAATCCTTCACCAATATCAAAATCCATAGATGCTCAAGTCCCTAATGTAAAATGGTGTAGTATTTGTGTACAACCTATGCACATCCTCCCAAATACTTCAAATTGTTCCTAGATTATTTATAACACATACTATAATGTAAATGCTATTGTAAATAGTTGTTTTATTTTTTTAGTGAATAATGGCAAAAAAAAAAAAGCCTCCACATGTTCAGTAGAGATGAAATTTTATTTTCAAAAACATTCAATCCACAATTGGTTGAATCCCCAGATGTAGAATATGTAGAATCATGGATATGGAGGACTATATGTATTTTTATTCAATTATTAATATAGGTTATGGTTGAAAAAGTCTAAATGCCAAGAAATTATACAAAGTTCCTATGGAAGGTAGAGTGGATGGTCTTCCAAGCACAGGGATCAGAACTTGAAGAGACACAAAAGCAGGAAAGAGGAGGGCTGTTAATGAAGTGAGAGGAAAATTTGGAAGACATCTGTCGAGTACAGCAAAGAAAACCGTGAGCCCAAGAATGGAGATCAAAGAGGGAATCTGGCATGTCGAAAAGAACTTAAATACCTACAATTGTGATCTGGTTGCCAACGAGAGGATCACATTTCCTGGGGATACTTTACACAGAAGCTCAGTTTCATGGAAATGTTGGTTACAAGTCAAATGAAGAGAAACATGGCATTTGAGTATAAGCCTTGGGAAAAACTACAAAAAAAGTGCTTCAAAATATCCAACGACAACTACAACAGAACCAACACAAAACCAACTTTACACCATGACACTATAATATCTAGCTTTTGTCATGCGTGTATTGTTGCCAACTTTCACAGGACATAATACGTGTGCTATACTTGAGGCTACTTAAGAATGAACTATGGTGTGAACATGCAGTTAGGGTTGGTGCAATCTGATTGGCTCAGGGCTTATCACATGAATATAAGTGAGTTTTCAAGCTTGCTGATGCCAAGATAAATGAGCAAGAAATCATGATATTTTCAATCTAATAGAACACTTAACATGACATAGAAATAATAATCCTGCCTTGAAAAAGATATAAAGTGTGCATTGTCTTCTAAAGGATGATTCCTGGTGCGTCCAAACAGATGGGGAGTCAGCTGTGAGGCGAGAGCAGGAGCCAAAGTGGCCAGCAGGAGTGGCTGCGGGTGGAAGCCAGGAGAATACTCTGAGGACTCTTATAGTGTTGAGAGAAAGGGGAAAGAGGACAAGAGGGAAGCAGGAGGAAGAGGCAGGGCAAAAGAAAGGGATTAAGGTTTAGGAAAGAGAAGGATGAGGAACGAAAAGAGGGAGGCTGGAAAAGGGTCCCATCTGGTGATTTATCAGTCACCAATCCAATGCCTGGGACTCAACCAGACAGACTATAGCAAGCACCTAGCTAAAAGCAAGTCATGCAGGGCTGCCTCCCCAGAACCACAACGTGTGCTCCCAAATCTTTGACAATAAAGGGCCAGTCTATTCTGAGCAGGACCTTCTCAATCCATGTAGGGAGAGATGGACAAGGGAACAAAAGCGTGATGCTGATGGCAAGGGTTATGTCTAAAGCATCCATTATGGCTTGACTCTCCTGCTCAGAGCCCGTTTCAGTGTGAGGCTGCCACACCGCAGATCCCAACACATTAACCACTGACACCCAGCAAGAAGGTGTTCTCATCTCTCAGCATCTTTTCCAGACTGTGGAGCTTCCAGCAGATGTCCCTCTCTCATTGCCACAGAAGGCAAAGAGATTTTAAAAGTGCTCCTGGTCTCCACATCTCCTCTTACCTTGGTTAAGAAAGTTACTATGGCCATTAAAGTCATCCTAATATCATTTATTTGTGGAAGCTAAAAAAAAAAAAAAAAGAACTGATATTTATTATACTCTTTTTTCAGAGGAAGAATTCTGATGTTCACAGGTTCACATTTAGTTCTGTGCTTTTACCCAGAGCTCATCACATGAATATAAGTGAATTTTCAAGCTTGCTGATGCCAAGATAAATGAGCAAGAAATCATGATATTTTCAATCTAATAGAACACTATATTGCTATTTTTCAATACTTACCTTCTTAATTTTTAATGAAACTACAGATTGGGATAAACCTGAATAAGAAAGCATATCCATCAACACTTTCCTTCTAATGCTACTGAAAATATGAGCAGTTAGAGCAAAATTCTGTAACAGGATCATCAGGGGGTGTTTGAAGAAGATGGACCAGAAGAGGAACGGAGGGGCAGACTTCAGATTATCTGATATACTGTCCTAAACCAGTTGGTTAGGGGTAGTTTAACTCCATCTGGAAAGTGAAAGGAGAAGGAACTGTCCTGCCTCCTCTGACAGCATAACTGGAGCAGGACTAAATTCCAGAGTTCTCTGCCAGCAAGACTTTGGCAGCCACCCCAAACTCCTCCTTCAACGACAGAATCTGGGTCTCTCAGAAAGAAGGCCTATGAGGTCTTGCAAGCCTTCACATGCGTGTGCACAGTGTACTTTCAGTGAGGCCCTTGGAACCAGAACATTTTCTTACCAACCAACAGAATGGAAAAATCAAAGGATGGTATTCAAGGAAAAAGGAAATCTGAAACTCCACCTTGGCATCACATCGGAAGCAAAAGCACCCCAGTTCCAGGTCCTCAGAAGCATCTGTGCACTGCTCAAAAGGGAAAGACCTTTCCGTGTTCTGAAAATGCAGTGGAATGCATTTCAAAGAGGTTTTAGGTCATAAGATTTCCTATGTGCTCAAAAATTGTCCTGAAAACAGAAGATGAGCCAGAATGTATATGGTAATGTATACAATGAAAGAAACCATTTCCCAAAGAAATCATGTGACCAGGACTTTGCGAGGAGGGAAATTCATTATTCAAAATTCAAAATTCATCAGTTATTCACTGATGGGCTCATGAGGTCTTGGTTTGTCTTACTTATTACATGAATTAATTTCTTTATGTATATCAAAGCTAGTGTATGACAACACGGTGGAATGGCTTAACTCCTGGAAATTCAGTTGTTAAATGAGGACAAAGAATTAAGACACTGATGATTTCACATAAAATAAAATGACATTTGTGTAGTCAAATAGAATCGATTTCAAACTCCTCAAAGGCAGAAATTGTTCTACTCCTCTTTGTAATCTTTATATTGATGATTTTAAAATATTACTTGGGTGACAAAAATAAACGTAAGTTCAGTCCCGATAAAGGAAATCAGTCACAGCTTCTCAGATCTAGCTTCTGAGATTTTATAAAATTAGAGAATATCACTTATGTCCTAATACTAAAAACAAATGTTAATCTTAATCTTAAGCGTTTTTGTATTGTACTTTGAGAAGGAAGCCTGAAAAATTATTCCAAATAGTGTTTTAAAATCCTGGAATCAGGCAAAAAATAACAACAATAATAACTTTTAGATAGAAAGTAAAACTCAAATAGCAAAATAATTTACTTGCAACTTTTAAATTTTACTCTATATTCTTCCAGGAACATTTATCAAGTATTTATACATGCACATTTTCAAAAAATGTTGATTAGTTATTCTATAGCTCTGGCCATATTGGAATTACCAGAGAAATATTTTAAAAATCTCTTACCCTGGACTAATGGAATTGTGATGAGGCAGGGGTAGTAGAGCATTACTGATAATTTTGAAAACTCAGTTATCCTCATGTGCAGCCAGGATTAGAACTGTTGCGATGGATGTTACAAATACTGGTGACCTTATGTTAAAAGAAGAAAAGGTAAGGTAAGGTTTGAAGTGGGCAAAGCTGCTCTCTACAAATAATTTCTAATCTGATCAGAAGGTGCTTGATGTGGGTGAGTTTGGTCTGGGTTTCTAATGGACGGGCATTAGATGCATAATCCTTGACTAGAGAATGGTAGCAAACTATCTATGGAAGCACCAAATATTCTACCTCTTTTTTTTTTTTTTTTTTTTCAGAATTCTGGTGAGAGGAACATTAGCTGACTTTATAGCTTGTGTTCTAAGATGGCTTCAAACCTCAGACTAACTCTGAGGATCCCAAATTTCCAGCAAAATCCCAGGGAATATAAATCAGGGTTCTGCTGGGTCAGAAAAATCTATTACATACCATAACTATCTCACCATGGAAGGTTTTCAGTGGGAAACACAGGTAAATATTATGAGCAGTGAACTAAATCCTGATTCAGTCTTGCTACCTACAGAACTTTCCCAGAGACCCCCAAGCCAACCTTCCCTACCATGTGCCTCCTAAAACCTTTAAAATCTTTCCAACACAAGAAGAGACTATGGGCTAAATAAAAGACCCACAGGGTGCTCAAGTATTATTAAACATTCTACAAGATTCTGAGTGTCATGCTGAGAATATTTCTTTGTACTACCTAAATTTTGTTCTGTTTCCTGAGAGCACGTGGAAGAACTGCTGTTTTATTAACATGAAATAGCATCTGAGAGAAAATTTTCTGAGTTGCCGCCATCACATCTAGTAACAAAAGTATACCTTCTATCCCCAACCACAAATTTACCCTCATTGTAATTCCTCCATTTACTTTAAAAGCCACTCTACTAATGTTTCTGAAGCACATTTTCACTGGGACTGCATGACCAAGTTCATACATATTAACTGCTTAATATTTTTTCAGATTTTTAAAAATCATTTTTTATTATGTTTTTTCCTTTGAGAGATGGTGGCATCAATGAAAGCAATTCCTCTATTTTGAGGGAATTTGGTTTGTGTGGCCCCCTATTGGATTAACCATACTTGATGAACTACAGAGAAACTCAGCTGACTGTTAACGATAGATAGAAACAAAAGTCAGTTTGACTACTTCATCTTAAACACTTAGCAAAGACAGTTAAAACCAAAACACAGCTATTCCTGGGCATTTTAAATAATAATAATGGTTAAATGTAACTTCCAAGAATAAGTAAACTGGAGGCTACAAAAGAGATTCTTAGGCAGGAATGCCTGATAACTATCAAAAGGAACTTCCAGAGTAGTTTTTAGTTTAAAGCCTACAGCTATTTCTAACCTACACAGGTAGGCTTAGTGTTTGCTAGTATGATTATCCAGCCCTAAGTAACAGAATTAAAGGTTTCTGTATCAACAAAGGAATCTAGGTGCCAATCGGCCTGTTGCATACAGAGAAGATTCATATTGGATGCCTTTGCATTCTTAACATACTTACCTCAATTTTCGGGAATTTCCTAGAATCAACTCCAACTATGGAGGGACACAAATAAGCAGTTTGCCTACTGAGCATCTGCCAGTAATGGCTGAATTCTGTGGGAAGTTGATGGACTGAGTAATTATGCTCAAACCAGTGTGTCCTCTGGAGTCAGATTTCTTATGTCCATGGTTCTGCTATATCACTTAGTGACTTCAAGCTACCATTGAACATTTTGTGGCAGGTAGACTCTGAGATAATCTAAGAATATAATTACCTCTCACCTTCTTCTCACCAACAAGATATGGCAAAAGAGAGGGGCCTTCACTTCTGCAATTAGGCTACATAAGTCTACCTGCAGACTCTTCTGGGCAAGTAGCCATAGTAGAAAGGCCCATCTGACAAAGAACTGAGATGACCGCTGGCCAATGAAGGCCAGTGATGAAATGAGGTCCTCAGACCAACGACCTTTCAGGAAATGAATTCTTTGACCACATTAGCTTGACAGGGAATCCTTCCCCAGCCAGGCCTTCAGATGAGACTCAGCCCTAGAACCTTCACAGAAGCCTCATGAAAGACCCAGCTGAGCCAGGCTGACTCCTACCCCACAGCAAGTTTGAAACAATGAATGCATTATTTTAAGCTGCTTTTATGGAAATTTGTTATGCAAAAATATAATCACCATATTCTTTAAGATACTAACAATATACTTTTCACAAGTGTGAGGATAAAAAGAGATCATTTATGTAAGCACAGCCTTAAAAACCTAACCTGGTATATGGTAATTTGGTTATATTTAATGAAATGTAGTATTTAATGCATTGTTTTTCCATTTGTTTTTAGAACTTTTTTTTTAGCTGATACTATTTATATTTACTGTGTGTGGGGTGGGGATACTGGGAATTAAACCCAGCTCTTCACACATACCTTAAAGGGAGGTATGATAGACTTGCCTAATAACAGTATCCTTTGCCTTCAGGCTGAATACAACCCTCCATACACAGGAGTTTTAGCAGGTGTGTCAAGCCTCTGATGTCCAATTATAAGATTTTGTTGGCTCCCTTTACTCCTGTGTGGTTTTGTTTTCATGTGTGATGGGGAGAAGAAACTTCTATGGTGCAAGAATAAAGGTTATGAAGGTTGCTGGAGCACAGGGGCTCTTCACACATACTAGACAATTCATCTACCACTGAGCTACATCTATAGACTTTTAATTTTATATTATTTTATCTTGAGACAAGGTCTCACTAAGTTACCCAGGATGCCTTGAACTTGCAGTCATCCTGCCTCAACCTCCCAAGGAGCTGAGATTACAGGCATGTACCACCACACCCAGTTTTTAGTTTTGTTTTGTTTACACTTTTGGTCATTTTTTAACAGCTTTGTTTTTATTTTATTGTTCTAGCAATTGATCACATTAGATTTTTAACTTTTATTTTTATGTTTGTTTTTACATAATGTTTATTAAATTCACCTCTTTTACGCCTACCTTTACAAATGTCAGTCAGGGAATACTTAAGAGGGAATTCTTTCTGAGGATGGTGACCCAGATAGAATGGATGGTTGTATCTCAAGAATGGTTGTCCCTTCACTCAAGGTCTCACTTTCATCTTAGCAAAACCCTTCATCAACTCGCATGAACCTACCTAAACATTTTAATCTTCTTTGCGACAATATAGTACTGATGAATTCTATTCTCAAGTGGTCAGCTCTGTCTCATTAACTTGAATCAAGAGAAGCTAAAATTCCTTAAGATTTTGTATCTCATTGTCCAACTGAACAGTGTATGAAACTAAACGAATGATGTATATCATTAATCTAGGGGAATTTTATTTTTAAACCTTGAGTTGTTTTTTTTTTTTACATTCCTAATTTAAAGTTCTTTTATAACACAGCTGAATCTCATTCAGTTTTGCCTAGTAGATGTTCAATAATCAGTGGTCAAATAAACAAACATAGCAATAAATCTGCCAAGAAACTTTAGAGCTTTAAAAAATACTAAAATAATTCTATGGTTTCCCAACTTTTTTCTTTTAGCAGCAGGGCTATTCCTTCTAATGTACTCTTTAATACAGTCCTAGCAATACACAAACATTCAAATAAAATCAGAACTCCCTCCACTAGACTTTGCAGTCCCCATATCAACCTCCCAACTTCTCTGCCCTAAGATGGAAGAGATCTGATGGTCCCTAAACCCTCACAAGTATCAACCACCCTTTGGAGACATGGAATGTGCTGTTAGAGTGACACATTTTTGTTTTGTCAAAGTTAAGATTGAGAAGGCCAGTACTGAGATGAGTGGCTGGAAAGTTTACAGAACAAGAAAAGCCTGCCTCTCCAAAGATAACGTTCCAAGTCCTCTTTGTAATAAATCATAAGGACTCAGAACAGATAGAGACAAGAAAGGCATACTCGATTGCATCCTGTGGATCTCTTGGTCTTCGTTTACCCTCTCAATACTTTAGTAATTGCTGAGTTTGAGCCCAGCAGTCATCTCTGTTGGGAAGGCCCCTCACTTTTCAGCCATCCTTCTTCTTGCCCCCAAATGCATTTGTCCTTCACACTTCTACTTGAGTGCCTTTTATAATATTTGACACCTCCAGTCTGGATTTGGTCCTTTTGGCTAGTCTCAAAATTCACTGTGCTTCACCAAATTGGAGAAGGATGCCACTTTACTGGAGTTATCCCTTTTTACCCCATCTCCTCCACTAACTCCAGTTGCCTGAAGACAGGTGTCAAGTTTTGTCTCCCCAGTCTCAGTGCTCTCCATAAACATGGGGTAGAATTTATAACTAGTGTATCTTTACATAGATTACAGAGCTGATATTTCATCAAAATCAAGGGAAATATCTTGGCCATGCTGGCTATGTGGCTAGGGAAAAGTTATTTAAACACGTGGAGGCATAATCTGATGCTTTACAAAATGCAAGCAATAGGATACCCACTTTACAGGGGGATTTAGACAATTTAATTAGCTCATTAAAAATATGCAGCTCTATCATCTTAGCATGATCCCTGCCTTATGGATGCCTTGTCCAGTCACCTGCCATCTGCTACTGTGGACCTCTGGACTGCTCTGATACTAAATACCCTTAACTGTCCACATCCCACCTGATAGAGACCAAGGACTTTGGGTTACTTTCCCCCAACTTCATCCCCTTTCAGCAGGAAGCAGTTTGGAGATGTCATCACCCATTTTTCCACAGAAGTGGAACTTGGAAATTGACAGTGGGGAAATATAACAGTGGTCCACTTTATGCTTTAAATATAGCCCTTGCTGCTCTGCCACTGCAACCTATTTTTAAAATGGACACATTTCTTTCTCTTCCTCTCTCCCTCCTCCTCCTTAAACTCTCCTACTCCCTAATCTCAGGGGAAACAGGATTACCTCTCTTCCCCCATATTAGGCAGATTTATCTGTCCTTGAGTACAAACCCACCATAGAAACAAAGTAATCCAGAATTTGGGGATGGTATCAGAAGAGCTCAGAAATGACTGTCACCCAAATTGACTAGTGAACATGTGGAATGTAGCCTTTAAATCACCTCTTTAAAAGCCCCCTGTTCCTGATGATAGGCAGAATCACAGCCTTTGGGACAGGAGTCCCCTATGTTTCTCCTTTGCTAGCCAAACAGAAATGTTTATTATTTATTAATAAAAAATAATTAAGGGGGACCATCAGATCTCTTCCATCTTAGGACAGGGAAATATTAATAATAAATAATTATTATTTATTAATACCTATTATTTACTTTTCTTCAGAAAAATAATATTATATATAATGTGTACCACATGTAGTACACATTAAAAAATGTCATCTATGAGAATGAAAACAATAGCAGTAGTAGCTAATAGCCATGATGATGGTCACTGTTATATCATCTGTTCCTGTGTTTTTTAATACCTGAACTAAGAGACGTCTACCTTTTCAGGTAAAACCTCAGACAAAGAGCGAGCTACCTATTCCCTTTGCCACATGACAAGAATCACACCCAAGATCCCCAGGCCCCCTGACCATGTGACTATACTTGCTACTCGATGCTCCTCTGTGGTTTTCCTCACACGTGCCTTAAAGGGAGGTATGATAGACTTGCCTAATAACAGTATCCTTTGCCTTCAGGCTGCATACAACCCTCCATACACAGGAGTTTTAGCAGGTGTGTCAAGCCTCTGATGTCCAATTATAAGATTTTGTTGGCTCCCTTTATTCCGTGTGGTTTTGTTTTCATATGTGTGATGGGGAGAAGAAACTTCTATGGTGCAAGAATAAAGGTTATGAAGGTTGCTGGAGCACAGGGGCTTCCTAAGGTACAAAACAACGTGATTCATCTCAGGGGCCTATGTGTTAGAGTCCAATTGTCCTCCTGAAAGTTCAAGTGGTTCTCACCTGGAGTTCAAGTGGTTCTCACCTGGAGAAGCCATGCATCCTTTCCCATCTCTTTCTCTACTGAAACCCTGATCCTAAGGCAAAGGTGCAGCTTTTCCTGGAGAGTGTCTGCCCACATGCAAGGAGCACAGTCAGACTGGAAGGGGGCAGATGATTTGCCCAGTGGTCACACAAAACAGTAGGTCACTATCTCACCCCACCTGTCCACCAATGACACACCACAAAGCCATCTCAGAGATTTATCTTACAGTTTCAACAAAAGATCATATATTATTCAGTGTGCACTCAATATAGAGCCACCTTTATATTAGGAATAAGAATTTATTGGAGGCTAGTTATGTATAAGACCCTTTACTAAAATCTCTGCATCTCTTAACTCATTTAATCCTAAAATACTATGAGATAGGTACCATTTTGCCCATTTTACAGATGAGAAAACTGAGGCTTAGCAAAGTAACTTGCCAAAGAATATAGTCATTAGCATATAGGAACATGACATGTAACAGATGATTTCTTACAAATAATCAAACAATACATATATATGTAAATATATATATGTGTGTGTGTGTGTGTGTGTATAAAATGTTTGTATCAAATGTAACTTTGTCTTAGGAAAATGTGAAAATTAAGATGAACTTTAAACATTGTATGAGAATCAATTTTATTCACAAGAAGGATAGCATTCTCACATATGCTATAGGGTATGATGCCTAAGATTTGGGTGAGGGACTCTGCTTACCAAGTGGGAAATAGGGTAGAAAGTGGATTTTTAATCAGAAACCCAGTATCCACTCCTGGCTCTGCCATTAACATGGGAAAAATCACTCAACTTCTCTATTCTTTGGATGCCTTCATTTAGAAAATAAACGTCAAGCTAAGCCAGTGATTTCCAAATATTGGCCTGTAATGAAGTTTTTATCAGTCTGTGGCAAAATGAGTAAAATGAGGATAATAGACTTGTTTGTGTAGTTAAATTCACTTGCTTTATAAATCTGTTAATATGGTCTGTTTTATGAAAAATGAGAATCTTAAATAACACATGGTCCTTAACTAACTCTAAATTAGGTAGAAAAAAAAGAAAAACCTTTTTTTCCCTTCTCATTTTTTAAATCCTATTATAGCCCAGCATTTCTCCAAATATGTTCTGGAACAGACAAACCCCTGGGAAGATATTATTACCATCATACTGGGAAAAAAAAAAAAAAAACAAAAACAGGTTTTAAGTTAAATGAATTTGAGAAACAATGGGTTAAAAATTGTAAAATGCTAACATCTATTGTGAATACCCAACCTATATGGACAAAGCATCAAAGGTTCCCCAAGTTATTGACAAAAAACAGCTGCCTGCCCACTGTCACACATAGCTCCCCCCCCCCCACCATCATAGGACAGAACACCTATTCCTGGAACACAGTTTGGGAAAGGTGACTTCAGCTAAAAGTCCCTCAGTAGCTTCCATGATTTGAAATAGCACTAAAAACAGTGAGGCATGGCATTTATTTTATAACAGATTTTTTTTTAATTTACAAAAGAACCTGGATGAAAACACTTCAGATTAAAACTCAATTAAATAGACAAATATTTCATGATTATTTTTTACAACTATGGTTCTTTTTTTCCTTTACCATTGAAAATAAAGGCAAACTGTATTAAGAGATCTGCTTTTAGTGAATGCAAAATAATTAAAGCACTTGGAATTTGCAGAAGTTTGCAATAAACCAAATTTTGGCTATCATCTCTACTTGGTGAACAGACAATAAAATAAAACCATCTATAGGTATTGAGATGGAGAAAAACCCCAGACTCCTCTCAAATGATATGTTATTGTTAAATGTCTTATCACTATGAAGGGTCAATTCTAAATGCTGGTAGCTCATGACTTATTTCAATCACAGTTTGCTATGACCAAGAAACAAAATTCTTGGTATAAGAAAAAGATCTGATAGTGTTTGCTTTTCTTTTTTCTTTGCATAATTATTTGATCAAAGTTGAGAAGTTTTACTTTGCCTTTTTATTGCTTTTCACGTCATCATGTGAAATACCAACCGGCCAAGTGCTTCAGCCTTCACATTCTGGATTCAAGTTTCACTTTACCCAGTGAAAGAAGAGCAGCTTTTGCTCGTGAGAAGATGATTCTGGAGTGAGCCCTCCAGGAAAGGACCCAGGCAAGATCTTATGAATATTCTGACACTAACAACTTTTCTTGACTCTATTATGCACGCCAGGTTTTTGACAAGCCTGTGGCTCTGGGTTACCTCCAATATTTTCCATCATAACTGTACGGTAAATTCCAGCCTGTTTTTCATAATCCTGCTGACTACAGCAGTCTTCAGCCATAAAAGCCTTCACAGACCTAAAGTTGGCTTCCAAAAGTACCTCTGCAAAGGAACGAAAGTACACACAAGATTTCTGTACAAAGACAGGAGAGGAAGGAGCCTCTTGTTTTAGTGCCGATGGGCTTAAAGCATTTTTGAGGTCTAAATTTAGAGAACTTAATTTTCTTCTAATGGCATTTGTAAACAAAATACCAACACTAAAATAAGAGCAGTTTAGGCAGGAGAAAGGGGGAGTGTCCTGTCCAACACATCAAACCCTCTTCCAAACTCCACTGGAGAGAAGTGTCTACCACTTAGCGCGTGACCATACTTTGGTCAGACCTGCCTAGACTCCCTCAACCTCCTGGTTAACAGGTATGCTTGAGATTTGTGCCAAAGATTCCAGATTTCAGAATTAGCTTCTTTTAAATTTTAAACTTGTGCTGGTTTAGTCTCTGAGTGATAAAAACAGCAAATAACTGACAAATTATAATAGCCCTTTACATAATATGATTCAATATACAAATACTGTAACTTGAAACTATACCATTCCAGTTCCCTTGAACATACCCAACCAAGAAGTTGGTTTTCATTTTTGCCATAAAGAGCTGCAATTGAAAAGTAAATAATGGGGAGTGTGGAGTAATAGTTTAAGCAAACCCTTCACACATTTGAACTTTGACTTTCTGCAGCATAAATCTATTCCCCCATATGATAAAGCAGATCATATTTAATATTAACAGTTTAAAAACAAGTATCTCTTAAAATATTTTTAAAACATAAAACATCAGAGCTACTTGCCTTTTGGCAATTTCTGTGCATTTCCCAGGGCAAGTGCAATACTTCCACAGAGAAGTAGACACCCCAAGCTGGAGAGCATGTTGCATTTGCCACCTCGCCCGGGGAGTGATGCTGGTGGGTGCCTCGCAACCCTGGAGCTGCATTTAAGTGGATGGTCTCCCAGTGACAGAGGCGGGCGGCTGCACTTAGCTGTGCCGTGGGCTTACTCACAGGGGGTGGAGACAAGATGACATCACACCCTTTCCCACACACACCAAAAAAAAAAAAAAAAAAAAAAAATGGCACAACAGCAAAAACAAATCATCATATTTCCCTCTGTGAAATTCTAACTGTCTCTTCTCTTCCCTCTGTAACATAAAGATTGAAATTATGGCCAATCTACATTTGTAAAAGAAAAAGAATTTGGGCAATTTTAAAAACATTCCATAGACTATTTTAAAGAATCTGAAAGAGACACACTTAAGACCATCAGAACATTAAAAATGTAAAATGAAACCTTGTTAGTTAGGGAGGAAACTGTTTTCGGTTATCCAGTAAACCAAATCTATTCTTTGAAATGGGAGTAAATTCATAAAATATACTTTAAACTATCCTGTATTTCCAGTATTAGGAGAAACATTTAAGAGTAATACCTGGGCTATTAGCTATACTTAGTATATAATATAAATGTGGAATAATCATATATATATATATATATATATATATATATATATCTATAAATATATATATATAAATATATACATACAGACATTCTACAAGTAGGATATAGAGACAGCACTATTAACAATCGAGTCCCACTCTGAGCTGGGCTCTGCAACAGGACTGATTTGGTGCAGGCACTATGGTGTTTTCCCCATTTATCAGTGAGAAAAACAGAGGCCCAGAGAGGTTAAGTGTCCTGATCAAGCGAGTGTACTCCAATGATTAATAATTTAGACAGACTTTGGAACAGAAGATTTTACCCTACTTACTAGCAAGGTGCCTCCGAACAAACTTCCTTGATACCAATTACATTTCAGTGCTTGTTCTTTTGCAGGCATGGGTCTGGTCAATTTATACATATGAACATATTTATTCCTCAAAATGACCAATGAAGAAAGCACTGTCATTCCTCCCACTTAACAGGTAGAAAAAGTGTACATAGAGGTGCAATAGAAGGCCCAAGTTCACAGATCCTGAGCAACAGAGCCAGCATTTTAAGCAGGCCATTTAACCCAGCACTTCTAGTCCTAATTGCTAAATTTTAAATTCAAAAATAGAGATGACTGTGCCAACTTCATAAATTTTCTAGTAGGAATTTTAGAAAGTATTTAGTAGTACCTGCCACTCAGCAGTTGCTGAAAGTGACAGAAATAAATGACAAAAGTAAAGCCCTCCAGTAAATAGAATATACTCTAGCCTGGGTGTAATTACCTCTGAAGTCCATGCATGTGCCCTCTCCCCCTACAGCACTTGGCCCCAAATATAGGCACATTGCTGGAATGACAAGGGTAATAATTTAAATATTGCTTATATTGAGTTTTTGAAAACAGCTTATTTCACAATGTTGCTATAGCTGAACCAAAAACAGTAAGAGGGAACTGGAATAACTGGTCAAATGAAATGATAGGTAGAAAACTCACCAAAAGAAAACTTGAAGAGAGCGCCTTGTCTTCCAAATAAAGTGTGAGAGGCACATTGTTAAAGTCATCTGGAGCTGGCTCCGTCCAAGCTCTCACCATTGGAATGCTCTGGCAGTGGCTGCGGAAGGGACTGGGTTATTTAACAGGTCTTTTTCATCTCTGATTTTCTACTTCAACAGGCAGCTCCCTCAAACCCGAGTTTGGACAGTCATCCAGCTGACCCTGCTGGTTCTGCTTCTATATGCCATTACCCTGAAGCTAAACTAGTGGAGCCACAGTGTTAGCAGGAAATGACAGGTTTTCTGAGGGAACAACACCAGCAGAAATGTTATCAAGGCAGCTAGTTCTTCAAAACTGTGTGAGGGGCTGGTGTGAGGATTGGGTGATGGGATTGGGCCATCAGCTTCTGTGTGACTAGCAGAACAATTCCCATGCACATTAGCCGTCATTATTTGCAGTTTGGAAATGACTGGAAGCTAATTAAACAAAGGCCAATCTGATTATTTTGTCAGAAAGGTGGTTGCATTACCTTGGCTGCTAGGACAAATGACCATTCAGTAAAAATGCTGACAGTATTATCATAACTCTCCAAAGGTGGGAGGAATCACGGCTTTAGAAAGAGCTCGTCTCACACAGGACTTCCCACCTTCTCAATTAACAAGACATTTTCTGTCAGGTCAGATCTCCCACCCAGGCAGGAGGGATACAAATCCTCCAGAATGTAGGTCCCTCCTCACAGGGAATAAACACTTCAGGGCTTTGGTCATGCAATCATTGAAGGATTTTGGGCTCATCCCAAGGAAGAATTGACCCTCTGGCCATGGGTACATTGCAGATGACTACTGTGGAATAATTGGTACATTCTGTCAGGTTTCTCAGTTCTCTCAAGAGAATACCAACCCTCATCCTGTTCAAATGCCTCTTCAGCCACAGTATCTTATTTGGAAATATGAAAATGCTAAGCTCCAGATACTTGTGAGATTGTAGACTACTGAATTTTATCACTGACATTTATAATAAAAAAAATCTTGTTGAAAGAACACTTAGGAACTGCTTGAAAAGCACATAAAATATGTACTGTGTTTCTTGTGAAGGCAGGAACCATGCCTCTTCTCTTTATCATCCCCTCCCTGCCTAAAACATAACAATGCTTTAAGTGTCACTGGAAAAACATCCTTCAATTCCTCCAAACAGTCTAAAAGATAGTTCTGGACTGACATAGAGAAAGTTTGAGTATGGTCTAGAATGTTGTTGGAAAACAATTCTCCAAGGGGCCCCATCTCACGAGCAGATGCACTGATTTCCTGTGGTCCAGACTATCTTTTTTAAGAATGCTTGTATTGCAGACAGCCTTGGAAGACAGAACTTTTTTTGTGTGTTGACTCATATAATAAAGATATTGTTTCTTTCTGAGGCAAAGAGAATGGATGATTACTTCCCATCAAAGTTCCCCAAGCTCAGTTTTCTTTTGTGATATCACCTGTACCTCTTTTGGCCTGTAGGAATTGGGACTCAGAATTGATAGAAATACTGCTATTCAGACCTCTGCTATTTCTCTAATTGTCCTTTGCCTTTGCCCGAGGAGTCCTGCATCTCATTCCAGCATCTATGAACTATCAATGTTAGCTTGCACATAGGGTAAAATCGCAGAGCCTTCCAGTTCTTGACAGTAGTTTTGGCCCACTCTAAAATATTTTACTAGGTCTTGCTTTAGTATAGTGCTTTTGATAAAACACCTATATTCAAGTCCACTGTAAGGCTCAGCCATGAACCCCCCTTTTGGGCATAGTAAAAGTGTTGTTAGTGCTTATTAATGAAATCATATACTTTACTAAAATCCTGGAGAAAACTTCTGATTATTTTTTTTTGACACAAAGAAAACAGCTATGGCTCCTTTTTTCCTGAGAAACTATTTATTTTGTGATATTATAACCAGGTTCACTTTTTGTGTATATTGCTCGAGAACCACAGCCAATGTGTCCCCCACCCACACTAAGCATATAGGTCATGTGATGTGCATTTTCTGACATCATTCCTGGCTCTATTTTTCATCCCCACCCTTATTTCTTGCTTATTTTACTTGGAGTCTTAATTTATGTGATTTTATAAGTTGCTTTAATTTGTTTCTGGAACAAGGTATAGTAAAACACACAAGCCCCATATACAGGAGTTGTATCAAAAACATGTGTCCAAATGTGAAGTGGGAATCTGGGAACCTGTTCTCTACTTTCTTTTTCTACAAAACAGACCCAAATGGAATTTTGGTATAATAATCATATGGCATCATTTCTTTACATTATTTTTATCTTTGGGGATATGGGTGAATTCCATGAGTCTAGAGGACATTTAGAACCCAGCTCTAAATAAGTGTTTTATTTTTCAGTCATTTCATGTTTGACTTTTTAAGTGTTCAACATTAATTCCATTATTTCAAGAGAGATTTCCATTAGACCATAAATCTTTCAAATTTGGAAATAAACTCTATATTCATATTACCTATCAATCCACATTTTTTAAGTCTCTGGTATGTTAAAAACTATGTTAGGGCATTTTTAAAGACTTATATATGTGCAGTTAATAATACAAAGGTATGCTGTGGTTTTCTAGGGGATACTAATAAAAATAATTTTAATATGACTCACATTTGAAATGGGAAATTCAGTGTTCCATGTTTTAAGCCCAAACCTTGTTTCTGTAATTACTGTGCTAAACCAGACTCATGATCCAATTGGATGAGTATCCTGCTCCAATGAGGGTACATTTGGCCAGAGCATGAAACTCTTCCCCAATGGTTTTTATAGCATAGAGAAGTACTGCCCCATAAATGCCTAAGTTTTGTTTGCAGGTCATTCTTCAGTCTGTCCAAAAGCATCTTAACCTTTAGTTTTTGGTTTCATTATCTTAATGTAATTAACAGCCTATGCTTGTAAAAGACCATAAAGAGTCTTCTCTATTAATCTGGAAACAAACTTCATTAAGAACTAGATTGTACATCTTTAAGCTATGAAGTTTGCTTTCTGTCCTAGTCTATTTTCAGCTGCTACAATAGAATACCACAGACTGGATAATTTTAAAATAAATGTATTTCTTATAGATCTGGAAGCTGAAATGTCTACAGTCAATGGGCCCCACATCTGGCAAGGGTCTTCTTCCTGCATCATAATATGACAAGAGAGCATGTGATATGGTTTGGATGTGAGGTGTTCCCCAAAGTTCCTGTTAATGCAGGAATATTCAGAAGTAAAATGAATATGTTATTAGAGCTTTTACCTAATGGGTTCATCCTAGTTTGAAAGGACTGAGTGGTAACTGTAGGTGGTTGAGGTGTGGCTATAGGAAGCGCATCTTTCCTGTGATCCTTCCCCTCCCACCATAAGGAGATAGCTTCCCTTGTCCATGCCCTTGCCCATGATATACTGCCTCACCTGGACCCCGAGCAGTGGAGTTGGCCATCTATGGACTGAGATCTGTGAAACTGTGAAATTCAATTAAACTTCTCCTCCTCTATTGTTCTTATCAGGTACTTTGGTGATAGCAATATGAAAGCTAACTAAAACATTACATGAAAGGGAAAGAGTGAGAGAGGCATCAACTCATTCTATAACAAATCTACACTCATGATAATTAACCCATTACCTTAATAACAGCACTAATACATTCATGAGGAAAGAGCTCTCATAACCTAATCACCTCTTACTTGGCCCACCTCTCAACAATGTTGCCTTGGGGATTAGGTTTCCAACACATGCTCTTTGGAGGACACGTTTAAACCTTGTTTTGTCTAAATCCGGCTGTCTTCATGGAGGTGTTGAGTACCTACTGGATCTTGTACAGGTGGAGGGAATATCTTTCATCCTAGCTTCAGTTAATGTAAAAATGGATGGGATCAAGAGCTGAGTTGGAAATAAGTAAACCAGACATAGGACTTTGAACAGGAAGATGGGTCAGAGAAGGAGCCGGAAAGTTGCAGCACAGCGTCAGGGAAGCCAAGGAAGAAATACAGGTGTAGCTGAGCAGGATGGGGAGGTAGGAGGATGGTGGTCCTAGGAACATGCACTCAAAAGGAGCATCTTTCACCCAGGCTCTTACTTACTATTGTGTGTGTATGGGAGGGGCGATGTGCTTTAAACCTGAGATGGTAAGAGTCAGGAATGTGGTCTCCAAAACTATACAGCCCACATCTTTTAGATATTATTTTATGGAAGGGACTCTTCTCTGAAGACTTCCCAACTTTGCTGCATCTTTTTTCGGGGGTTGGACAATGAGGATTGCAAGCAGAGTTCAGGAATGGAAGAATTTTTTAAGCAAAGGTGAGATCACATCTCTCTGATAAGATAGGCATTTGTAGGCTCTTCTGGTTGCAAATTAAAGTTCACTGAAATAAAGTAAGAAGTATTCCAAAGAGAAAGACATTCTAAATCAAATTGAGAATCCATCATGATTTAAAAACAAAGATGTAGTAAATGGTTCTAAACTGAGAATAAAATGTTTTTAGAAAGTGACAACTTATAATAGTTGACTATTATGAGGATTTAAAGTAACAATCACTAAGAAGACAAAAGTGTACAAAATTTTTATTTATAATGTTCTATGTTTTGACTTTGTGATACTTTACTTCCCAGTCCCTATTTCAGCTTAAAATAATTGTGTTTGGGAGCTTGGGGTGTAGTTTATTGATAGAGCATATGCTTAGTATCCTCAAGGCCCTCGATTCAATCCCTAGGACATCCCCACACACAAAGTGTTTTGAAGTTATGGAAAAAATTTGATGTGAAATTAAATGCTTTTAAGATTTTTATAAAGTTATGGTTGAGAATTATAACAGATAACAATGTATCCAGTGAGAGGATAAAGAGAAATGAGGAAATGAAAATATTCTGAACACTTATCTAATATACTAGCTATTAGCCACTTGAAGCTATTTAAATTTAAACTAATTAAACTAAATCATTCAGTTCCTCAATCACAGTACCCTATTTCAAGTGCTTAATATTCATATCCAAATATAGGCTACCACATTGGATAGCATAAACATATTACAGTTCAATTGTATAGTGTTGATCTTGATCATATCAACTAACTTTTAAACTATTAATGGAGAGCAACCAACATTCATATTTTAAATAATAATGTAATGAAAGAATGGAAGATTGAATAAATAAATTTCTTTTGATCCATTTATCTCTCTTTTCAAAATAAATATGCTTGATTAAACTTTAATTGATGTAAGTTCTGTTCTAGTTGAAGGAATAACTATCAAGGACAAAGGAATTTCACCTATAATAAATTTCCAGTTTTTTTTTTTTTTAAGAATCATAATTTACTTCTTCATTGGACTTTTAAAAACATGCCGATTTCAACAGCTTGTGGGCATATACAAAGATGTAAAACACAAATATAATTGTAGGTTGAAGTACAAATATAATAAATATGGAGAGAAGTCAAACAAATAATGCAAAAAATGTGTTAAATGTCCTCGGTAGAACAGGTACTAAGAAAATCAGATTAGATGATGGCTGGTGTTATATAATTTCAAAAACACACTACTTAACACCATCTATTTTTTCATGTGCTGATAGCCACAGCACTGAGAGAGAGATGTAAATCAGAAGACAAAGTAACTAAATTGTTTACTTAGTGGAAAGATGAAAAGTATATTTTGTGAAGTAAATATTCACCAAGGTGAGGAGAATTACTCTTCCATGCAGCTTTAAGTATGTATATTCTCAATGCCCTGAATAGCAATATCCCCACATCCACCAAAAGAAAATTAATGTGGGATGACATTTTATTTTAGAATAGCACAAGTTTACTTGTTAGGTTAAAGCTCTTCAAATATTTGGACAACTTCATCAGCGACCTAATGAGCCTCAAACTAGTTGTAGAAGTAGATTATTTCACTTTTTGCTTCACTTTTTCTTTTTCCTTAATCCCTTATTAGAAATGATGCACTAAATAGTTAGATGTTCCAGACAGATATACATCTGATTAATAAATTTTAAAATCCTTTGAATTCAAATGTACTTATATTTAACCTTTTGCTTTCTTCTCATTTTATAAATGTGTTCATCATACAGAGCACAACATTAGACTATACAGAATAATAGAAAACAGGTGTAAAAAAATTCTTTGCACATTGAGATTATTTTTGTAAAAGTTTCCAGTTCTTGAAGTGAAGGCAGCCATCCCTGGGAATCTCATCTTGAGCTGCTGATAAGATATATCAAAGTGGTCCCATCACTATTGGTTGCCAACTGAATAGCCATTCTCCTTGTGCTTCCTCCTATTTGAGAAAGCTGGCTTACCATGCAGAGGATGGTTTGGGTAGACCATTTGACCCAGTTCTATTCCCTGAAATTTGAGGGGAATCTAGCCAACATGTTTCTAGCAAAGATTACTCTTATTTAAAAACAAAACAAAACAAAAACCAACCCACCTTACATGAAGATACCTCCCTTCTACCCACTTTTTCCTGCTTTGAATATTATTAAGTGAAGGAATGCTTACCTGATGGTAGCCATCTTATATTCATGAGACAACAATATGGAGAAGTGCAAAAACACAAGGGCCTTATGTTACTGATTATAGGACCAATCCTGGAATGGCCTATCCATGGACTTGTTATAGAGATGTTGTATAGTAAATAAAGTTATATAGTAAACAGATACACACTACTTTTAGTCAGATGACTTGATTCTTGCACCTCTTTGTACTTTAACTTCTTCTGTAAACTGGCGGTAGTAATCTCTACCTCAGAAGATCATTGTGAGAATAATTTAATATGTGTAAATGCTTCAAATACTACCTAGTACTTGGAAAGTACTCAATGACTTATAACTACCAGAGCTTTTGTTACTGTTTTGATTTTCACAATGGGTATATGGACATTTAAGATGGTGATGATGGTGATGATGGTGATGATAACAATGACAAGAAAAGTGATTTAGTTAAATAGTGTTTACACTGTATAGTGTCCCACACCATATCAGTACCCTATAGACATTATGTTACTTAATCCTTAATCTAGTGAAAGTGTTACTGTTATGTCCATTTTAATAGATAAAAAATGCTGGAGCTCAATAAACAAATAACTTATTGAGGTCAGTTAGATCTGAATGTGATCTCCTCCATCCTCAATTTTGAGTGTAAAAGCATTAATCATATAGATTATACTGAAGATTTCATACTGGGACAGAAGAGAGGCTAATCACATCATAATGCATACTAAGCATCCAACTTAAAAAAAGGTATAATTTCTATTCCCTCATATAGCTTTAAAATCAGTCTTTTCTATCTTCTGGTTTTCTAAAACATTCCTCACAGTTTTTTTCCAGAAGAGCTAGCTGGTCTTTTCTTCAACACTTCAAAATCCACTTAGGAAAAAAAATCTAAATGATTTATTATTTCTCTAGAATTCCCCTAGTAGCACTCAATTTTTAAATTATTTCCCAAACCATACATTTTCACATTGTCTGATCCTCATTAAGAGCCCTGTGAAAGTTTTTAGATGATAAAGATATGACTCAGATAATTTAAGAGACTTGCCCAAGGAACACAGTCAATGGTGTACCTCACCCTCACAAACTAGTGTATCATAATTTCTTCCTTCATTCACTATATCTGCAATTAAACTTTGGAAAATCCTTTTTGCTGATGAATAAAAGGATCCCTTAGAGAAGTTATATTGTGAGCTAGTATACAGCAATGATATATTAGAGTTCATAAATACAGTCAGGACAGACAGATTGGAGGATGTCCACCTTTTTTTTTGGTAGAGGGCAGGGGGTAATAAGAGATTGAACCAGGGGCACTTAACCACTGAGCAACATCCCCAGCCCCCCTTTTTTTTAAAAAAATATTTTATTTAGAGACAGGTTCTCACTAAGTTGCTCAGGTCCTTGCTAAGTTGTTGAGGCTGGCTTTGAACTTGTAATCCTCCTGCCTCAGCGTCCTGAGTTACTGGGATCACAGATATGTGCCACCATGTCCAGCTCAGATTGGAGGATAAAGCAAGAAAAGAATGTGTTCTTGAGAGGTATGAGAAGATGATAGAATGATATGCAGGAAACAAAAACCAGGATCAGGCTATGGACTTGAATGGGGTCCAGCTTGAATTTATCCTAAAAGACTTTGTGATTTATAGAGGACCTTACTTACCCACCCATATTTCACTTTTAAAATCTATCCATTCACCTAACTATCCATTCTTTGATAGCTTGTTTTCAATTCTTTTCTCTTCCTTTAGCAAAAACCCTAAGAACCCCAAGAACTTCAGGAATAACAAACCCAGTTATCTCCACTTATCTCCAATTCAAGAACTTCTACAAACACAAACCTCCTGAGGTTCTTCAGCCTCAACATGGTAAAATAAGTTCCCCTAAGGACACAGGCTATGTATCCATAACCTAACAAGATCCTAGGCGTAGTGTAAGAAGGGATTAAATTCTCCAGAGAATTTATTTTCAGTTACTATCCCAAGAAAATTCTGAGAAAAACTTTTTCCCTACTTTCCCCATGTAAAAATGAAAGGAAATGGCCTTTCTTGAAATTTTATGATTCACCCAAAACATCTGATATTAATTCCAGGAACAAGGCTTGAAGCACAAAGTATATAGAAAGCAACTCTCTGATAGAGTGTTTATGGGACTAAATATAGCCTTACTCAATGTATAATAAGTTGCCACTGCCTAAATTAAAAATTGGTGGCCCTCAACTTATGAAATGACCTACTCCTAGTACAAGTGCTCAGGTAGGGTATTAAATTGGATCATCAGATGGATGGTGATAGGTTATTTTTTTTTTTGAATTTTTTTCCAAAAGACTGGTATTTCTTATTCCAAATAACTCAACCATCTGCCAACCCAGCATGCACAGCTTGACCCTTAAACTAGTCTGCAAACCAATCTGAGATGCCAACCACTGTAAGCCAATGTCTTGCATCATCTCTGTCACTCAGATTGTCATTCCTGGGCAGATAAAATTCCAAACTCTCCCTAACACTAAATTGTGTACACTGAGATATTTCATTCATTTGGTCAATATTTATGGAGAACACAGAGCATACCAAATACTCTAAGCCACTGGACCACAGTGGTTTAAAAGATATCATTTCTAGCACTAGAGGAAGACCATTCAATTTTTCTTCTTTTTCAAAAAAAAAAAAAAATCCAGTTGGTTACTAACTAGTGTGCTTAGTGTTACAAATGGCTGTGAGCACAAGAACATATGGAAACTCAAGAGGGTCTCTGTAACCCTACCTAGTTTTAGGGGGTGCAAGGATCTTCCTGAAAGTGCTCGTTTCTGGTAAGTCTTTAAATGGCAAGTGAAGTTATGAGATGAAAGGGCAAGAAAAGCCTCAGCCTCTGCCATGGTTTGAATATGGTTGATCTCCATCAGCACTTCAGGTTTAATTCCATGATATAACAGATTTAAAGTGGTTGAAACTTTAAGGAAGATAATTTGATCTTGGGGGCACCACCTTCAAAAAAGATTAATGCCATCTCATGGGAATGAGTTAGGACTTACAGCAGTGGATTAGTTCCTACAAGAGTGGGTTGTTATAAGAGTAAGCCTGGCCCGTCCTCACTCTTCATGTGATCTCTTTTCCATGTTCCTGCCATGTGATGCCATGAATCATGTTGGGACACAGCCAGGGGGCCTTTGCCAGATGCCAGCACCATGATGTTTGGACTTTTCAGCCACCAGATTGTGAGCCAGATAAATCTCTTGTCTTTATACAGTATCTAGCCTCAAGTATTTTGTCATAGCAACACAAAATAGATTAATATAGTCTCTAACATAGAACAATGACAGTTTGATTAATCAATAAACTGAAGGTTAAAATGAAAACATTATAAAATGGAAAACACAGTGGCAAAGGAACATACTTTAGAAATTAAAACTTACTATATTAGTTTTCTAGGGCAGCCATAAAATAATTACCATAAAATTTAGTGACTTCCTGCAACACAAATTTAATATCTTATAGTTGTGTGGTTTAGAAGTCTGGTTACAAGTTTGGGGAGACTAACATCAAGATCTTCCAGGCTGCATCTTTTTCCAGAGGCTTTAAGAAAGAACGTGTTTCCTTGACTTTTGTAGTTTCCAGAGCCTGCATTCCTTGGCTTTGGCTCCCTTCCTCATTCTTCAAAGTCAGCAACATTGCATCTCTGACAGTACTTGGATCATCACCTCTTTTCCTCTGATTTTTCTTATGCCCTCTCTTCCATTGTTAAAGACCCTGAGGATCACATTGGGTCTATAATCAAAGGTAGTCTCTTTTAAGATCAGTTGACCAGCAGACTTAATTTGATCTGCAACCTTAGTTATCCTTTGCCATGTAACCTGGTATGTTAAAGGTTGGGAGGATTAGAATGGGAAGGTCTTTGTGAAATTTCCCCAAAGAAGTAAACTTTCTCCAAAATTACTATGACAACTCTTCCTTGGTGCTGCCTACAGATGTGGCAGCCATCTATTTGGCTGGATCAAGAAGTTCACCCAGCACCAGTCAGGCCCAAAAGTCAAAATTAAGCATAACTGGCAGAAACTCAGAGGTGCTAACAAGAGGGTGCAGAGAAGATTCAAGGACCATATCTTAATGGCCAACACTGGTTATGGGAGCAACAAGAAAACAAAGTGGCTTCTGGAAGTTCTGGGTCCACAATGTCAAGGAACTGGTAGTGCTGCTGATGTGGAAAGAATCTTACTGTGCTGAGATTGCACACAATGTTTCCTCTAAGAACCACAAAGCCATCATGAAAAGAGCAGCCCAACTGGGCATCAGTCACCAATTCCAATGCCAGGTTGCACGGTGAAGAAAAGGAATAGACAGATCATGTGCACTTTTTGTGTGTGCTTAAATAAAACCACAAAAACTGCCAAAAAATTTACTATGACAAGATGTTTCAAAATCATAAGGAAAATGAGGATGTTAAATAGAAATAGTTTAGCCTGGGAAAGTTAAAAGAGCTAAAAAGTCAAGGCAATAAAGATAAACATGGAGTTTTTGCTGAAGCATTTTTAAGTCCACTACTGGTTGATTGTGCCTGAGGAAACCAATATATAGCTATTGTGAAAGGACAGTGTGCGTTAAGACATCTCTACTAGCTATCTTACCATTTTGGATATACAGTGTCTTCCATGTCCCTGAGTTTCACCCAAACAATGAAATTAGTTCATTTATACTAAAAGCAAAACAAAACGAACCCTCTTAATTCTTCTTTAGGAATGACCGCCAGAGCCCTAAAAATATTCATACTGTGACTCATTAATTCACACTGGAAAATACATACCAAGGTAATGGTTCAAACATAAGGCTCATCTAAACATTTTTGTGAAAAGTAAAAATATTTGCAACATATATGACCACACATAAAATGTAACAAAATATTGGTTATATAAATTGAGGAACAAATTTATCAGCAAATTAGATTGATAACTAAGGACCACATAAAATTGGCTAAATGTGAAATCCTAAAATTCTAAGAGAAAAGTACATATTATAAAATGTTAAATACTGTGTAGATATAACTATATTAAACTATGTGTGAAGTTTTAAAAACTGGAAGGATATAAATCAAAACCATTTGCCTCTATGTGGTAGAATACTTTCTTCATTCCATTGTCCTATAGTTTTCAGATATTTATGATAAACAAGTACTTCCTGTACAATAGCAACATGTCCTAAAGATATTTTGGTGTTCATCAACTTCCAATCGTTATGTGGAAAAGCAGCATGGAGAGAGGGAAGGGATGTGGTAGTACAGTCACTTTTGGAACGTGTGTGTGAGCATGTGTGTGTGTGCCCCCCCCTCACTTTGAACCACTGTAGCTATTTTCTAAATTGTTGCCCATGATTTGGCCTCAGCTGCCTCTAATCCAGTAAAAAGCCCTAAATCCTACAGTCCTTGTCTACTCTTTCCTTCCCCAATCTAGCTCTTTCTGTCTGTACTCTCACTAGCCCCTTATATCCACTATTTTTCCCAGTTTATATTTTCAAGAAAACCATCTGCAATTCACTTTTCCATATTTATTGTACATAATAGGAGCATAAATATTTAACTAGGAACTTTGGAATAATAATTTTTTTCCTTAGATTATTTTGTCCCCTTCTACTTCTATCATTTTGCCATGGGAAGCTCTGGCCTCCCCCTCTTCAGTCTATAGAAGACTCAGACATTGAGTTTAAGGTCTTGTTTAAATGTGAATTTACTTTAGAAGGAGAAGTCTTTAGCTATTTTTAGGCAATGTGAGTGGACTACTATCTGTCTTCATAACTCTTTTTTTCCTACCATTCTGGGGATTGAAACCAAAGGTCTTGTGCATGCTAGGCAAGTGCTGTACCACCGAGCCACACCTCCAGTCCTTTATAACCCATTTAGAGAGCAGGTTAAAAGAAAAATACAAGGATGCCAGTTCAAAAGCCCGGAGAAGTCTGCATCAAGACAGGGAATGGCACGGGGATGGAAGGAAAAGTCATGAAGAGACCCATTGCTGACCTCACCAATTTACTTGTGACTAAATGGTCTTAATCATTTATGCCTGAAGCAACATCATTTGTCAAATCAAGAAGTGTGTATTTTCACATGACCTCCCAACACGGTGTTCCAGAAACCTCAATCCAGCTGAAAAAGGGAACATTCCAAATATATATCATATGAACTGGGGAATCAGGAGAAAATGTGCTTTCCTTCTTTGTCTCCAAAGTGTGAAATCTGAGGCATCTTTAAGAATGATTACAGAGCACATGATTCTTTGCTCATAAAACATTTTGGAAGAAACTGGGACTATACTTTTGGCTCTGAGTTGCAGATGAAGCAGGAAATGTTAAAATGTGCTGGACTCCTTCACAAAGGCCCTTAGTCTAAAGCTGAATAAGAAACTCTTTTGGAAAAGATGGGGGATTAACAGGTGTGGGCTCTAAGTGTGCATTCTCCTTAGCTGACTCCTCAAAGTGTCCCCATGGCTCTATCTTGGAAGACAGGAGGAGATGAAGCGTTAAGCAGGGTGATGCGCAGATACAAAGATACTTATGTTTATCAGGAGCAAAAAGGAATCCATGAGTCACAGAGAAAAAGAAGGATTAAGTGTTGTAACGAGTTTTTCCCTTTTCCTGGAATTCTTACTCAAAAAAAAAAAAAATCAGCATTTTTTTTAGGGTAAATATGATTTTTCATTTTAGAGATAAAGATTATGTTTATACATGTGCAAAGTTAAGTGATTTTTTCCTATTTATATTCCTTCTCCTGATTCATTAAGAGCAAACAAAATACCTTCTAGCAAGTGAATTGCTGCTTTTTCAAACTTAAAAAATGGAAAACGCTCATACTCAAAGTTAAATTTTATATGTCTGTGCTTTTAGAGGCAGAAATATGCTTCTGTTCAGTACTAGTTATAATAGTTTTATACTACTGAAAAATATGTCAGTCTAAAGGAGAAAGCTCTTAATTTGGTTTCCCTTCAGTTTATGAAATTTAACAAATTTTACCCAAAGCATTACACTATCAACAAAGTATGTGGCAGATTGTGGGGGTAGGAGAAGATAGGAAAAAAAATTCTTATCTGCCCTCCGGTTTATAGTATTTCACATTGTTTTTACTGGTAGATACATAGTCATGTGCTTCAGTTCTCACACAGATATGCACTGAAAGGATATTGTTTGAGTTACTTCATTGGATTATCAATGTATGGATGATGAGGTTGGTGGACATGACTTTGAGCACATTAGAAAAGGAATTAAACTGTTACATATGAAACAGTTTGATCTTCAAGTTCATCTTCCACCTCATTTAAATGGGAACCATATATTCTGGAATTCCTCAGATTGCCCTGATGTTTCTTTCCCCTGCTTTAGGGTTTTTACAGATGTATGTGATCAGGAAAATGTCTCTCTGGTGGGACTTGATGGCTGAAGTGACCACCTCTCCTGAATGATCTCCTTGAGCACCTCTGACTTGTCTAGGTTTGTACTCTGGCCAGTAACAGATGAACTTACCCAAACAGAATAGCTATCAAAGAAGTAGAGTTAGAATCAATAGGGGGTTGATTAAGGAGGTGGAATTGGAATCAGTTGCCAGACAGAAGGAAGACAAGATGATCCAAGAGATACCTACAAACTGTATCTTTAGACAAGTTACTTCAAGAAGTTCAATTTAACACTGTCTAGGTAAGTCACTGTAACATTACTTCCTCTATTCTGACAAAGAAAATATCACATTATACATATTATAGCAATCATACTTGTTATTTTAACATCTGGTTCCTTCCCTCATCTCCCATTGAACTGTGAGCCTTGTGTAGGCAAAAACACCATCTTCTCATCTTTGTGTCCTCACAGAGGACTACCTGGAGAATGGAAACCTTCAAAAAATATAGATACTACAATCAAGAGAGGTTTTTTTTATATTTTTTCATAGCTGTGAGCAAAAGACCTAACAAAAACAATTTTAGGAGGAAAAGTTTTTTGGGGGTCTCAAAGTTTCAGAGGTCTCAGTACATAGACAGCTCCATTCCTTGGGGCTCCAGGTAAAGCACAATATCATAGTGAAAGGATGTGGAAGAGGGAAGTGGCTTAGAACATCACATCAGGAAGCAGAGAAACTCCACTGGCCATAAACAAAATATATACCCCAAAGGCATGCCGCCCCCAGTGACTTGCCTCCTCCCGCTAAACCCTACCTGCCTGCCTTCAGTCACCACTCAAGTTAATCCCATCAGGGGATTAATTCACTGGCTGGGATAAGGTAAGGGTATCATAACCCAATCATTTCACCTCTGAATGTTCTTGCATTGTCTCACTTGTGAGTTTTTGGGGGATACCTAGTATCTACACTGTAATAGGAGGATTACTGAAATCAAGGGGAAACTTCAGCAAAAGAAAGTTGGATGAGAATTTGCCCACATTCCTAAAATAACCCAACAAACACTTTTTCAATGCATCTATTCCAGTTCTCCAGAAATAAATACCAAGTATCTTGTATCTTGTAGGAGTAAAAAAGAAATAAAAGAGGCATATAATAATTATAGTCTGCAAAATGTTATGAGCTTTCTTGGGAGCCAAATCACAGGGTTGTTTTAAGCAGAGATGACATAACCAATCATGGATGGTGTCATAAATGTATTAAATGAATATTGGACTTTCAGGTTCCTTCCAATTCAAGAGTCAATTCTTGATCCCCACAACATAGCTAGTTTATTCATTTTACTACTTACAATAGCTTGTTGAACACATCCCATAATGATAGTCAGCATCTTTGCTGTGACTCACAATCACAGCTGAGAAGGATCCCTGGCAGTTTTGTTTTCTAAGATGATTTTCCCAGCAAGTATTCAAAAAAAGTGCTCTAAGATATCTGAGCTTAATTTTAAGGCCAGCTACGTCTTCAATAATTTGTAGGTTTGCTTTATGGTACTAGTCAATCTTTTCTAAATTTGATCAGCGTTACATGAATTCTGTGAGTTTCCTAATAACAACTAGGCAACATCATTCAAGATGTGATAGTCCAAGGCTGGATCTTACTAACCTTTCCACTGGTACTCTTACCTAAAGCATTTTTTTTCTGGTGCAAAAGTGACCATTATAGCCCGGCATAGTAGCACACATCTATAATCCCAGCACTTTGAGAGGCTGAGTCAGGAGGATCACAGGTTCAAAGCCAGCCTCAGCAACTTAGCAAGGCCCTAAGCAACTTAACAAAACCCTGTCTCAAAATAAAAATAAGAAGGGTTGGGGATGTGGCTCAGTGAGTGATTAAGCAGCCCTGGGTTCGATCCTTTGGTAACCTCCATCCCACAAAAGAGTGACCGTTATAAAACAAAACATACCATCACACCCACACCCTACTCCATAAGATCCTGCAGTGACATCCAAGTTGCCTTCAAATGAAAGTCTATATGGACCTGGATGATCTACACCTTGCCTACCTTTTCACCTCAATACCTAATATATTTCTTCCCTCCATCTATGTTCAGACAGTTAATCAATTTTCAGGCCCCTAATTGTGACTTGTGCTCTGTCATCTTCCTCACTTCAGATCAGTGACTCTCCACAAGGAAGACTTTCCACCTGCCACAACACCCCAGCAGTCATCTGGCAATGTCTGGAAACATTTTTGGTTCCTGCAACTCAGAAGATGCTATTGGCATCTGGCGGGTAGAGGCCAGGGTGCTGCTAAATGTCCTACAGTACTTAGAATAGTCCCTCATATCAAATAATTAACCAACCTAGATATCAATAGTGCTGTGATTGAGAAGTTCCATTTTAAACAAAAGAATGATAGCAACCTATATGCAGCAAACCTCAAGGGAAATCCTTTTAAAACAGTGGTGCAGGGGCCAAATCTGGTTCATTACCTAATTTTGTAAATATTGTAAAATTTTATTGGAATATAGTCATGACCATTTGTTATTATATTGTCATTTTACCTATGGCTGCTTTTATAGTGAGATAAATAGTTGCAAAAGAGATCATGTGGCCCACAAAGTTAAAAAAATTTTTCTATCTGGTTGTTTATGGAAAAAGTGTTGAACCTGCTATAAAATGCCCCTGCTATTCCCCTGATCCTAAGACTATGGAACATGCATATAATTATAAGTTGAACATGGGAAAGAAACATTTTCCCCACTGGCAGCCTATTTCTGTTTTAGAGCAGAAACAGTATGGGATAACTCAGAAGTTGTCTTCTGGGAGAAGAATTTCCTTGGAATTAATAATAAGCTTTGCTGGCAACAGAGGAGTTTCAAGAGAGGAGTTTGGGGGCTTAGAAGGAGCAGTTGGGGGTGGGGGATATGGGGTAAGGAAAGCGGGGCAATCAGATCTTAATTTTTCCTCCCTAGAAGTCTCTCTACTCAGCATATTCTGAACACAGTCTGGCATAATTTTTGAGGCAGGCAGACCCTGTTACTCCTCAGTTTTAGACACTTTCTGAAATATGAAATGAGAGATGGTAAGGGACAAGAAGGCAAATGGCTGTTATGAAGAAAATAACTAATCCATCAAGATTAGCTATTCTAACTTTAGCTCCTCAAAAATGTGAAGTTCTCTGTTGTTAGATCTGCTTCTAACATTAGCAGACTGCTGATAAAATGAGAAGCATACAGAGGCTGCAAGGGGCAACACAGATCTAGTTCAGATGCACAAAAGGCCAATTCAGTATATAAGTTATTTTATTTTAAATAAACATGACTTTATTGTGTTTACAGTAAAGAAAATGAGTCCCTTATGACCACTGAGTACCCTCATGCACATATATACCAAACAGTGCTTCTTCTATTTTGAGATAATTATACCATGGGTGGAATCTCAGAACCTATAGTAAAGGGAGAAGAGTTTCCGTGGTTACCTAAAGGTGATATTTTTTCTTTAGGGATGGAACAGAAGAAGATCTTCCCAGATATTGCTGAAAAATTATATGTATAAGCAGCCAGAGAGTTAAAGGTTGTCAAATAAGACAGAGGTTATCCCAAAGTAAATGCCACCATCATTATCTTCAAGGATACTGCAAGCTTAGACCAGCAAGGCTGGGTAACCAAACCCAAGATTTCTATAGTAATAGTCCAGGGATTCTAAGAGGGAGCCTTTTGTAGGGGAAAAAACACAACTTTATAAAACCATGTCAAATAATAGAAATTCTAAATATACTACAGCCATGAAAGAAATTCAATTAGTAGTTTAAAAATTCCAGACCAAAAAAAAAAATAATAAAACCAATACTTTAAGGCAAATTCCATGATATTTCTAAAGAAAAATCATTCTAAGCTCTTCCAGAGAAGAGAAAAAGAGAGGAACATTCCCAATACATTGATGACAAAGTGAGAAAGCACAGGACAAAATAGAATTATAGGCAAATTCTAGTCAAATGCAAATGCAACACTCCTAAACAAAATATTAGCACACTAAATCCAGGAGTTACAAGTTAAAGGTATAGACATATGTGGATAAATATAGATACCTTATACAGATATACATAGGTGTCAGTATTAACCATCATGACTGGGTTGGAATTATCGTAGGAATTCAAAGGTGGTTTAATAGCCTATAAATGTCTTTTACAACATTAACAGATTAATGGAGAAAACCATATGACATCAAATTTTCAGGAGAAAAAAACTTCATAAAATTCAATGTCAAATTGAAGATCTTTCTATTGTTATGTATAACTGGTTAGAACTAATAAATATTAAATATCAATTTATAATACATGATTTTTGTTTTTCAGCTTTTTTCTCAAAATGGAATGAAGAGTCCTGAGGCAGACAACAGAAATGTTATACATATTATCTAAAGATCTTTGGAGAAAGGAAGGAGCTCCCTAAGAATATTGCTGACAGAACTGATGCTATACAAAACAAAATAAAACTGAGCTCTTACTTTACACTATATATGAAAGTCAATTTCAGGGGAATTAAGGACACCACTGTAAATAGCAAGATTTTTAGACTTTGTGAGAAAATATTTTTATAACCTCAGTAAAAGAGGTCATCCTAATACATAAAAGAACTATCAATGAAAAAAGACTAATAAATTCACCCATTTTAAGATGAAGAATATTTTATTCATCAACAGAACTTTATAAGTAAAGTGAAAAGACAAGTTACAAACTGAGTTAACTGCAGCACACACAATTGACAAAGTCGGGAAACCAACACATAAAAACTCTTACAAATCTATAAGGAAAAGATAAACAACACAGAATAGTGAACAATGGGTTTAGTTATGTCACAGGAGAAAAAGGAGAAATGGACAATAAACACATGACAATTGTCCCATCTCACTTGACTCTTCATTTGCATCTTTTTGCTTACTAGTAGAAATGCACTTTATACCTTTAGATTAGCAAAAATTATGATTCCTGGCAAATAATGACAAAGATGTGCAACCATTATATACGGGCCAGTATATGTGTATGTTGGCCCAATTACTTTGGGAAAGCAATATTCGATAATAGCGCTATATTAATCAGTACTGTTGAATATTAGCATACCCTATGACCAGCAATACTATGTCTGCCCTCAAAGAAATGTACAAATATGTTTGTGCTAGCTAAACTCATAATTTTTTAAAATGCGAACTCAAAAGTTTATCAATTGGAAATACATTTTGTATAATGTGCAATAGTGAATATGAATGAATTACCATGACATTATTGACAATAAAATTGCAAAGTTGAATTTCAAAAGCAGTTTATTAAAGACTGTATTGAAAATAACAACATCTTAACAAAGTTCAAATAACCACACCCAACAGAATATATTTTGTTATATTTTAAGGTTATATTCATATAAAAACTGAGGAGGATGAGTAAAAGGTAGGTGAAGAAGGAGGAACAGGGGGAGGAGAAGGAGGGGAAGGGGAAGGGGAGGAAGAAGCAGCAGTAGTAGTAGAGTGGATAGAAGTAGTAGTGGAAGTATTTCTTTTTTTAAATTGCTTTTATTTTTTAAACACATGACAGCAGAATGCATCACAATTCTTATTACACATATAGAGCACAATTTTTCATATCTCTGTATATAAAGTATGTTCACACCAATTCGTGTCTTCATATATGTACTTTAGATAATGATGTCCATCACATCCCACCATCATTGCTAACCACCTGCCCCCTCCCTTCACCTCCCACCCCTCTGCCCTATCTAGAGATCGTCTATTCCTCCCATGCTCCCTCTCCCTACCCCATTATGAGTCAGTCACCTTATGTAGTGGAAGTATTTCAATAAACCTAAACTTCAGGATGGAGCTATCAATTGCTGGAACCAAAGAGATGAACAAAGAAAGCAACCAGTGTTACTAGTGCTCTATTCTAAATCTGATTGTAAATAGATGAATGCTCATTACTATTTTTCTTCAGAACTTATACACACGTATTTTGTATGTATACAATCTTAATAAATATATTAATGTAAAATCACTGAAATAGAGAAAGTTCAGAAAGAGAATTCAAGGAAACTAAATCTATCAGAAAACATCTGTGCTGACTCAAGGTTAATGGATTAAAGATGAAACCGTTTCTGCCAATGACAGGGAGCAGCTTCCCCTCAGTAGTCATCAGCGAATACCTGGTCCAGAGACTGAGGCTGACAAAGTTGGCTTCTTCCTTAGGTATTTACACAAATCACTAGTGTAATATGTCTTAATTGAGACCTTGTTACAAAATTGCTTGGAAATGAGAAAAAGTTGCTAAGAGCAAACATTCTAGAAAGTCTCTCACAGTCAAAATAGGAGTGAATGAAAATTTGAAATGCTACCCTGAGTCAACGTGCCTGCCTTTATAGGGACATGCGGATTCAGTCCCTTGTCAGAAGGGGTTCTCCGGGTTGGAGAAATGAATGACACACTAAGTCACCTTGATACAAAAATCTCAAGAACGTCTCCCTCACTCAGACTCCATGCTCACCAATAAACATTTTGACTATAATTTGGTTTTCTTTTTTCCAAGAAGTTTTTACTAGTTCTTTCCTATTCTCTTTAAGAGAATGACAGAATCATGAGCAAGGTTGATATCTATTTATATTTGTGTATCTGCATGTGTGTTTAAATCAATCTCAAGCCCCCCCCCCAGCCCCTGCGCTCCCCCCGACACACACAAGCTAGTCTCACGTGAGTCTCAGTAGCAAGAACCAGCTATCTCTGGCCATCAATGACACAGGAAAACCATTGCTACAATGTCCTCTTCAACTGGGTGGCAGTTGTTGCAACTGAGAGAATATGGTAAAAATATGCCCTCACACATTTTACTGAGTAACCCCAAGACCCTGCGTGATGAGTCCTTCTACTACATCAGAACTAAAGATCTGTAGACAACCCATAACAGTGCCTTTCAAATCTTACCTGCACCCAAGTGCAGATAAAGAAGTTAGTTTTGAAATCAAAACATTTAACTGACCAAGAGGAAAAGATCCTAAGCAACAGCCACCTGTCCAAGGTCTCTCTCTAGCTGATAATAAGGCTGCTTTCGAATGAATATTCAGACTGGGCAGTTCCTCTCGTGTTTTCCCATGGAAGCAGATGTGATATGGAATATTCTCATGACAAGAAGTGGCTTTAGCTATTAGCTCGTCCCTAAATCTCATTGGGTTCTACAGCCTGTAGCCAATGTAATTGTTGATGTTCTTAGGAAAATAATGTTGTTGGCATGGGATCCGTCTCACCCTTGGACCGAATCTGTAGATCTCAAAGATGTGCTCCTGGTAGGACCTACCTTTTAATTTCAGAACTTTGGACTTCACCAGTAATAGAAAAGAGCATTATAAAATATATGAGACAACAATGCAATATATCTAGGGCTTTTAAAATAATGTTTGTTTTTATAGAATTAAACATTGTGGGCACTAATACTTGATCCTAGAACACAGAAAGTTTTAAAAGTATACTAGAAGAAATCATTTCATAATGGAGTAAACAGTGCAGCTCACTCTCTTGGATAGTTGAAGGGAAAGCTTTCATACTGACCCCAAAGTTGATAATATGAATTTGGCTGGAAATAAAACAAAATATGGTTAACTATTTGTTAATTGACTATTTCCAAAGGCAGATAGAAAGAGGTATCAAGAGCATGTTCATATGGGCAAAAAATTTCAAAGACGAACAATAAATATTTCAGCCCTAATTTTTTATCATAGTCCCCTTCAGCAAGGAGACAGTTTGTTGCAAATGAGAGAATATGGTAAAGGCTCTTCTCATACATTTTCACTGAATAACCCCAAAGATTCTGCATTATGAGCCTGGAACCTGGCCTTAGCTAAAACACTTGCCACACACTTGAAATTTTCTAGTCTTTACTTTGTCTTAAAATTTAAGTGATTTGTTATATATATATATATATATATATATATATATATATATATATATATAAATGTATGTATATATGTGTGTATATATATAGTGCACATATATATGTGTGAATATATATGCATATATATAAAATATATCCAAAGGAAACAGGATTCAACTAATTTTGTCTCTGAGTATGGATAACAAAATGTGTTAGGAATGTAAAAGTGCAACCCCCTACCCCACCACACCTTTTCCATGTCTTCGAATAAAACTGAACACTGGGAAAATGCACTGTATTTATCCTGGGTTGTGTATTCTCAAGCAGAGGATCTGCATCGAATACTACAATATACAAATGTAAAAAACAAAACAAAAATAAAAAATCTAACTATGTTTAACAGGAGGAAAACCACTGAGATTTTAAACTGTGAGTTGTTCCATAGAACTTGTACTTTCCCCATGGATAACTGACAGATCAAGGAAATATGGAGGTCAAGGAAAGATAACAGTCACATCATTTCCTAGAAAAATAGTTCAACATCTAATTTTCAGATCTAGTGCTCAGCTTCCAAGGAAGGATTAAGTCTTCCCAAATCCTTGGGGATCAGGGTCTTAAAAACCTCAGATAGAAGATATCATAAACTGGGGTGAAATAAAAGTAACATTCCATTCTAAAGCACCAAAGCGTAGAACAATAGGCCATGCTCCTGAAACTCACTGGTCTTCCCATATTCCCCACCATGTTGGAAGAGGTGGCTTAATGGAATGGTGGAATGGCCTTTTAAAGATGGTTACAGCATCAGCTAGGTGGCGATATCCGGCAACACAAGGGCAAAGTTCTCCACATGATTATTTTGTTTGTTTCCATATCACATACCATAAGACATATTGACTTTAAATCAGTATTGAAGTATGGCTAATTTTTCATTATAGTGTTTAAGTTATGGGGTAACAGAAGAGTAAACATCATTCAAGGACTTTAGCTCCTCTTCTGGAAAAGGGTTGTTACATGATACTTTCGTCAAGACAAATTATCATCTTATTTTTGTCATTATTTAGAGATCACGTATGATTGTAGGAGATGGATATGGATACGAAGTTAACAGGAATGGATTTGTGATGGTTAATTTTATATATCAACTTGAGTGGGCTAAGAGATGCCCAGATGCCTGGTAAAATATTATCTCTAGATTTGTTTATTTGGATGTTTCTGAAAGAGATTAGCATTTGAATCAGTAAACTGAGTTAAAAAGATCTACTTTCATCAATATGGGTGGACATCACCCCATCCTCTGAGGACCCAAGCAGTACAAAAGGGTCAGGAAGGACACATTTACTCTTTTTGTTTGAGTTGGCATATCCAACTTGCCTTGCCCTTGGACATTGACACTTACTGCTCCTAAAGCCTTCAGACTCAGACTGACCTACATCACTGGCCTGGTTCTCCAGCTTGCTGAGAAGATCATGGGACTTCTCAGCCTCCATAATCACTGGAGTCAATTTTTTAATATATCCATACAGATTTCTGTGTCTTTGAAGATCCTTGAGTAACATACCAGAAAAAGAAACATACAGAGATGTGAAAATTTTCTCTATTAAAAAAAAGAAGAAGAAATATCAGCTACTAACCAACTGGTACAGAACTGAATGAATTCCTATCTCACTAAGTTCTAGATTCAGTGAACTTGGAAACTGAGTTAGATACTATGCTTGGATGTCAAGTATAATAACAAAGACAATAATAAACTTTCATCAAAAGTCTGAAATGTCCTATTCTATTTGATCTTACAGACAAGTGAGTGAGAGCAAGGGGGAGAGAGAGGGGAAGGGACGGAGAGAGGAGAAGCTAAGAACATGACTCCAGTTTACATGAGCCATAAGTATTACTGACATGTGTGACAATTCCGTAGTAATTACAGATGATCTTGGTTCCAGTGTGGAACTGCTCATCAACTTCCACCTGGATTTTAAAAGTAAGTCAATGGAAACCTTGAAATCTCAATCTATCAGGGACTGACTAATTGCATCACTCCTCTCTCTTTCCCCAGCAATCTACTTTGGAGCACTATTTTTACAGTACTTATCTGTAGATGAATTTTAATTATCCTCACACTCATGGTGGTAAATCTGCTCATTATACCACTGTCCTGTTCCAATCATTAAACTTTAGATCCTTCATTTTCTGAATGTGAAAGTAACATTCTCTTCCCAGAGGAAGGCAAGGACTATTAATGCCAGTCCTTATTTGCTTAGACTAAGAAACCCAGCCAAATGCCAGTTTCTTCCTTCAGATAAGGCTACAGGATTCATTAATAAGAATTAAAAGTAATGTGTGGCAAATCTTAAATGAACTGTTACTAACTAAAAGATTTGTTCCATGTCAGTGCCTACTGGAGGTTTTCATAAAATCACCAGCACTGCACAACACAAAGAGCACTGGACTGGACGTCAGAGACTCAGCTTATAGTCCTGTCCCTGCTACTCTTTATAGCCCTGAAGAAGCCATATAACTACTCCAATCTTACATCTCTGAATTTTAATTTAGACTCTAAAGATTCTCCCAGCTGTGACCTTCTTTGAGTCTTTCCCTCTTGCAACTCTGTGCTTTCATTAACTAAAACTTGGAAACATGCAAGATTCATTTTTGAAGAATTAATGGCTATTGCAACCTTCGCCAAGTTGGGAATCACCTACAGCTGTTACTCCAGCTTTGGTCCTCCTGGGAGACAGTTAGTCAGGAATGTTTCTTAATAAACAGGGCTAGCCCTTGGCTAAGTAATCAATAGGTACAATTTGTGTTTTATATGCCACTTTCCTTTCAGAATATCCTTTATGCCAGGCAATTCTCTTATTATATCCCATGGAGCCAGCCTTCAGCGATCAACTAAACCACAGAAAGAAGATGGCTAATAAATCTAGGTTGGATTCCTTCCAGAAATTGTAGTGGAACAGAAGATTCTTAGAGAATGAAAAGATCTTATGGCATGTCCTCCATCTGCCTATCTTTTAGCCTTCTCTTCTACTGAAATCAGTATACTATAGCAATACAAGCACATCAATGTTTATAGCAGCACAATTCACAGTAGCCAACTTATGGAACCAGCCCAAGTGCTGTTGACAGATGAATGAAAAAAATAATGTGGTACATACACACAACGGAGTTTTATACACAGCCATAAAGAAGAAAAAAATTATGTCATTCCCGGTAAATGGAAGAAACTGGACACATCATGCTAAGCAAAATAAGCCAGACTTAAAAAGTCAATTGTGAAATGTTTTCTCTCATATATAGAAGTTAGACCAAAATCAGGGTAAAAAAAATGGTGGGAAGAATCCCATGAAAATAGAAGGGAGATGAGTGGAAGATAGGAAGGAGGAGGGAGAAGGGATGAAAAAAGGGAAGAACAGTGGAATAAAATTAGCCCAAGTTCATTTTATTTCTGTATCAAAGACATGACATTCACACCATTTGTCGGGGGGGGGGGAGTCAATCCTTCTCTCATCACTCATCAGCCCATGACTATCAATTACTGTTTGGCTAAAGATCTTTGAGGAGTCATCCTAAAAAGGGTTCTAAAAAGGCATTCCTAACCATCAACTTCACAGCCTCTGAAATCTGCCTAAAGTACACAGGGTTTGGTCACCTCCACTTGAAAAACTTAAGCACAAAATGAATACTAGCTACATATTTACTCCCACTTATGTTTAGACACCGTTTACGACTATTATCCCAGATTAGTCTTCTGAAACAATAAAAAGAACTCAATTCCAAATATTGTATAGTACCTTGTAGCTCAGGGAGTGGAAACTGAACTGTTTTTCTTTTCTTTAGCCATTTCAGAAGCCTGACATTTTCTCAGAGAATACTTGGGGTACACCAGGCAGGCTCTGGGGATGAAGCTTGAATGGGAAATACTGTCCTGTTCTTGTGAAACTTATGGTCCAGTGAGGCAAGCAGACAATTATGCAAGTAAGTGTTTAACTACTTTATTATTAAATGTTATTACCAAGTGTAGACTTGATTACTACAGAACCTGTAATGCTTTCTCAGGTGGTCATGAAGGCTTTTCTAAGAAAGCAATGTTGAAGCCCAGAGCTAAAGAAAAAAGAGACATGACTTAGGTGGAGGAATTGGGAGGTGGTGACCAAGGGCAGTTAACAGGCAGAGAGAGCAAGATGTAGCAAAGCCCTGAACTGGGAAGGAGCTTGAGGCACTTGAAGAACTAAAAAGGAGGCAGTGTGACTGGAAACTGGATTTGAGAAGACTGGGACTTCTCACTCTACAGTCTGCACTCTACACTCTACAGGCTTCTAAGCAGGAAGAGACCAGGACCTGTGGAGCTAGTGAAGGATTCTGGGGTGGAACCCAAGAGCAATGGTGTTTTAGTCAGTTTTTCTGTCACTGTGACCAAAAGATCTGACAAGAACAATGGAGAGGAGGAAAAGTTTATTTGGGACTCACATTTTCAGAGGTCTCAATCCAAAGACGGTCAACTCCTTGCTCTGGGCCCTAGTGAGGCAGAACATCAAGGCTGAAGGGTGAGGCCACCAGGAAGCAGAGAGAGAGCAAGCTCCACCCACCAGGGACAAAATATAAACCCCAAAGGCACACCCCCCAGTGAACTACTTCCTCCAGCTCCATCCTACCTACCTACAGTCACCTCGCAGCTCATTAATTAGCTAATCCACTGATTAGGTTACAACTCTCAATATGATCATTTTACCTCTGAACATCTCACATACCATCTGACATATGAACTTTTTGGGGACACCTCATACACCTAACAAATAAATAGAAAGTAAGGAAATGTTTTAGGCAGAGGCAATGCATTAAGATTTGCATAAGGGATCACTTTGGATACCAGTGTGGATATAGCTAAATGGAGTGGGGACTAAATATGATTGAGAAGGGATGGGGCTGACAAATATGGGGAAACAGTGCATATACAAAAACCAGAAAGACACCAAGAGTAACAGTTTGTAGACAAGTCAATGCATTTAAATGTGTTTATAAGGTAGGATCAACAGTTTAGCGATGCATTGGCTGTAAAGGGTAAGGGAGAAGGTGATGTCAACAATGATTCCCAGGTTTGGGTAGGTTCAACTGTGCAGATGGTGATATCATAGCTCAATGTGTTCACAGCATTAAAACATTTCGGGGGAGTATGGAAAGAGCCTAAATTCAGTGTTAGAATTTGGTTTGTCCATGAGATGTTCAGGGGATTTTAAGTGAGCAATTGGCTGTTTGAGATCTGTATTCAGAGGAGCTATCTGAATTTGAAATGTAAATGTGGAAAAACATACAATTACTTAGAGAAGGTACATAGAGGGTCAAAAAAGTGGAGTCATGGCAAACTAAACATTCGAAGGTCAGGTAGAAATTGAAAGCTCTAGCAAGGAAACATCATGGAACTTCATCACATGCTGCTTTTATATTATAGCTCCTTTTGAAAATGCCAATGAGGTTGTTTACAAGGCACCATTAAAATAGGGCATATCCAGGAAGTCAGTGTAGACAGTGTTTTCAACACGCCCTCTGATAGCCGAGAGAGCCAAGGCAGGTCTCTGCACATCAGCCAAAACCAAAATTTGTTTATGTTCCCACCCACAATTATATCAGGCATTAAATTTGATCTGATCATATCCCTTCTGAAAACACATTTTTAGCTTTCACTTTCTATGGACCTAAATGCCTAGATGGGTCAATTACTGGAAGGGCATACACACCTCTGACTTTACCAGTTATTGCCAAGTTACCATCCAAACAGCCATGGGCAATGTTTGAATTCCAGTTTCTCTGTATCACAAACAACATTTGAGGTATCACATTATTTTCATTTTTCTCCTCTGATGGGCATAAAATAGTTTCATCATCAGGTTAAAGCATTATTTATATTTAGTTTTTCCTATGATTCTAGATTTTAAAATACTTCCAGTACTATACCTTGTTTTTTTTTTTTTTACCATATCTTGTTTTCAATAATGTGCATACAATCACCCTGCCTCCCAAGATTCTGATTTGCTGTGATGTTGCAGTGTAGATGCATTCCAGAACATGGGCATTTGCATTTTCATCAAGTCTTTTAGCCAATTCCATCACTTTTGAGAATCACTGGTTGGGAATTATGAAGAAAGGTTTATTCTCAAAAACATAGTAACATGCTGTACACTATGCTTGCTGGATATCGGGTACACAGAGATGGAAGTCCTCAATCCTGTTCTCAATGAGAACCTGTGTAGGGGTGAGGGAGAAGGATCAAATAAATAGACCCAGAATTCCAATAGAATAACCTGGGATGGGACAGCACTGGACACTTAGGGGCAGCATACAGGAGAACCAGACTAAGGAGGAAGGAGCAGCCTGGAATGAGATTACATCTGAGTCAGGATTCAAAGGATGCATGGAAACACACCAATGGGGAGGGAAAGCATCCTTGATTTTACAACAAAGCAAAGAAGAACATAGAAATCACAAAGAATGGAAAGTATTTTGAAATATGAAAAGACAAAAGTAAGGGACAAAGAGACAAAGTCAATAATACTAAAAGAAAGGTAAAGTCTAGCTATAAATCACAAAGGGCTCCATGCCATGCTCAGGAATTTAGACTTGATCCTACAGAAGATGGAAAGCCTTTCAAGAATGATTATTTAGCAGGAAAGCGACAGTATTAGGATTTTCTCCTCAGAACGATGTCCCTGGTGTTGTGTGGATAGTTGTTAGGGAGCAAGAACAGTGGCAAGGATGCCAACTAACTTCCTGCAGGTTGGGATCCAGGCTGGAATGGATGGCCTTCCAACCTAACAGCAGTTGGGATAGTGGCAGAAACTATAGAGGTAAACAATGTTGGCAGAAAATGAGAATTAAACCAAAGCTGAACCTCTGGTCTACGGCTTGAGAAGTCCAAGTACTATGGTGCCAAGAAAAAATAGGGGATCAAGGAGGAAGAGATTTGGAAGTACAGGGCAAGGGTGGGAGAAAAGTTGATATTTTCAATTTTGTGTTTATTTAGTTTAAGGCTCACACAGAACAGCCAAGGGGAGACACCTAGAAGACTGCTGGAACGCAGGAGAGAGATCTAAGCTTGAGAATATTAAAGACAAAGACCTAGGAGGAGATTAGATTGTGTGGAAAGAGTGTGGGGATTGTTAAGACCAGAAAAAAAAAATGGGCAGAACCCAAAGAAGCACCAAAACAGAAAAGGAACAAGGTCAAAGAGCCTAAAAGGGAGATGGAGGAGACCAGCCAGGAGAATGGCAAAGATGCTAGGATGAAGTGGTGTCTGCAAAGAGCCAGAGCCTTAAATAGTGGCCAGTGACAAACAGTCCAGCAAATACTTACACAAGATCTCTGAAAAGTGCTGGTTGGGTTCAGACACTGAGTAAATTGTTGATGATCTGGGAAGTAGCAGGCTTCTGTTAAATTACCAGCATGTGAACCATCTCTGATTCAATGAGATACGGATATTTAGAGAGTATTTGTACCACCACCACCAACAAAAAAAAGGTTCTTACTTTTAACTAAGGCAAGTCAGTTCATCCCTTTAGGATCTACTTGGTTCAGCTGAATGAGGAGAGGGTGACGTTAGGTCACCCAGACCCCACCAAAAATTATATTATTATATACGATGAACCATATAATTAAAGTTATACTGTCTTCTTGTGAGCATCTATGAAATGCACCTTGGACCTCCTTTTGATTCAGGGATATCCTCCTCCTCCTTTTCCAAGTCCTCTCCTTGGGCATCCACTAACTCCCCACTCCACCATGCCTCATCCTGATTCCTCCTGGAAGCAGTTACACTGACTCTAATCCCTCTTTTCTCTTCCTTCAATTTCTTCTTTGTGAAAAGGATATAAAGAATATAAGAATAATCTTTTTGAGATGTCACACATCTTTGACTCAGCACCTGCTATAAATACTGGGAATGTGCTCCACATAGCACTGAGCAGACAGATCATCCTGAGGTAAGCTCCCTGAGGGCAGGAGTTGTGCATGATGAACTTTAGGAATCCCTGTCTCAATGGCACCCAGCAGACAGTAATCATTCAACATGTTTATTTTGTAATGGAGGGACTGTGACTTTTCTATCCTGCCTTGGATCTCAGCAACAACAGGTCCAATACTTGAACTTCTTTCCAACGAAGGGATTGCAATGCCGTCAGATCCCTGCCTGTGTCTTACCCCATGCCTGGCACCACAGTTTCTCCTGAGGCTAAGCAAAGAGGGGGGTGGATTAATATCCTCAGCTATTACTTGGTTTCAAATCCACCCTATCTAGGAAGGTGATGGACTCCACCAATATTGATATACTCAATGGCCCTAGAACTTTCTCAAATTTCAGGACCATCTGTTGCTTACATCAGCCCTATTTTTATTCCTATCCTGTAAAATTAGAATTCTCTTCATCCTTTGAAAAGAACAAACTCCCAGAGGTCTTTGGAAAGCTTCTCAGGTTCCTCAACTTGTCCTGCAAGGTATGTTTTATTACTTAAACCTAAGGAGAAAGGGATTCCCTACAATGACCATGATCTGCACTTGGGTGGTAAGTGAGCTTTGCATCCCAGTGACAAAATACTTGACACAAACAACTTAAAAGGAGGGAAGATTTATTTTGGCTCACGGTGTCAGAGGTTTCAGTCTGTGACTGACTGGCTCCCTTGCTCTGGGCCTGAGGAGGCAGAGCCTCATGGAGGAAGTCATGGCAGAGGAAAGCTGCACAGCTCATGGCAGCTGAGAAGCAGATACAGCAAGAACAGAATGGTGACCAGATATACTCTTCCATGTCCCCAGTGACCTACTTCCTCCAGCTAGGCCTACCTTCTATAGTTTCCATCACTTCTTAATAATGCCATCAAATTGTGAATCCCTCAGTGGATTAATCCATTGATGAAGTCAGACCCGCCATGATCTAATTATTTCCCCAAATCCTCACCTCTGGTCATTGCTGCATTGGGGACCAAGCCTGCAACACGTGAGCTTTTGGGGGGTATTCTAAATCCAAACCATAAAAATAAAAACAAGGTCATTTATGTCTATTCATTATAGTACTGACTAATGTCAAACTGAACCATGAAAATGCTGTTTTGTACTCTTGTGGCAAATGTTTTAAAACAGGTAATACTGGTATGTGCTTATACAATTTTTCTCATCATCTCTACCAGAATTTCTTCTAATTTACATTATTTTTCTTGACCAAATTCAGGCCATTCTCTTAAATTCCTGCCTCCTGCAATGCAAAATAACCATTAAACAATTTTTGAAGCAAAACAAATCTGATAACTTTTTTTCTTTATAGTGATTTGCCAAGATTTAAAATTACATATTCTCACTGTACACTTTTCCAAATATTTAAAACTACATTCATTTTTGCTGATATTTTAAATATTTATATCACTAAATTGAGTTTAAATAAACAGACCTTTACTGGTATAGCTTGCTATACTATAATGTTCTTTAGGATGTAGAATGTACCACAAAGAGTCTTTTATCTCAACGACACACCCCAAAGGAAATGAAATCAAATGCTTGCTGCCAACATGAGCATGGAAAGGTCCCATTTCCTTTATTATGATCAAGATCAAGCAAGTGGGCCTGATTGAGTTAGGCATTAGGGAACATGTTGGTCAGCACTGGCATTCTCCCAAAGTTTGGGTTGAACTAAATTCAAGTATGTGAAATGCTTTGGGGAAAAAAAATAATATTTCCTGCTTTTAAGAAAGGCAACTTAAAGATAGGATTATAAGGCTTCTTGGAGATGTTAATGTTCTTTCCAAAGAACCCTGAAACGGTGTAATATTTGTTTAGTTAAGCAATACTGCACCAACTCTACTAAGACTCTGGAAGATTTTATTTTAAGTGCTAATGACACAAGCCTACTTCACCTCTCATGAATATGTGTGTGATTCTCCTTATAATAAAGTAAAAATAAGAGGAGGAGCTATGCACAGAGAATAAAGGGACATGAGTTTATTGAATTCTTTCTATATATCAAGCATTGTACAAGGTCTTAATGAAGTGTCATTTAACACCTAAAATAATTCTGTTTAAATGTCACTATTCCTTTTTACAAACAACAAAGTAAGCTTGGAGAACTTAAGTAATCCTCCCAAGACTGCGAAGCCAGTAAGGAATAAAACTAAGTTTATCAACTGGGTCTACCTGGCTCTGGCTTATGCCCATTCCACTATGCTGGGGACTAAGGAGGCCGTGTCATAGAAGAATTCCATAAAAACAGCTGCCTGCTGCACGTCCATGTTCAAAACAGCTTATTTGCAAGAGCCAAAATGCAGAAGTAACCCATGCATCTATTGATGGATAAGCAGACAAACAAAATGTGCTATATACATGCAATGGAATATTATTTGACCTTTAAATGGAAGAAAATTCTGGAACATGCTACAACATGAATGAAACTTGAGGACATTATACAAAGTAAAATAAGTCAGACACAAAAGATGAATACTTAATAATTACATTTACATGAGATACCTAGAAGTCATCAGAATCATAGAAACAGAAAGTAGGTTAGTAGATGTCAAGGATTTGGGGAGGGAAGAATTGGGAGTCATAGTGTAATGGGTGTTGGGTTTCAGTTTTGCAAGATGGAAAGAGCTCTCAAGCACAGTTATAAAACGATATGAATGTACTTAACACCACTGAAGGGTACATTTTAAATGATTAAGATGGTAATTTGCTTATTTGTGTGTGCGTGTAATATATATATAT